>NC_052535.1:56581767-57206767 GCF_016699485.2 Gallus gallus | reverse complement strand
TGATAACCTTTCATCCCTCTTGACCTCGGCTGGATTTTGAACTGACTACCCAAAGGTTAAAGATTCTGTATCCCTTTTGCTACGCTTTGATCCAGAAAGCTCATTGTATTTCCAAATCTTTTAAATTTCCCACTCTCTGGGTTCATTTATATGATGGTGGGTGGTTCTTCTGCTTTAATTTCCTGCTCTTCACTCTTCCTCATGCATTTACTCCAAGTGAGATGGTTGTAGATTCCCACATGGCTACCAGGCAGCTTTGCTATGATGCTCCCTGTGAGGCTTCACATTCTTCTGAGAAGACAAGAGAAGGTCTTCGTGTAGAGAAGGTGTTGGACAATATGTTTTTTTTTATGTCAGGAAACACTTGAATGAATCCCATACCTAAGGCCTTAGCCCATTTTTTTTCCTTTTTTTTTTCTTTTTCTTTTTTCTGGAGTTGGGATTCTACCAAAAACACGTGATCAGAAATAAGGAGAATGGGGGATACAATGACTTGAAGAACAGATGAGGATATGTGAGCTAGGAGTTTTTGCTGTTTTAAAGTTTTTCCCTAAACAACTCTTCTGAGTGAAAGAGTTTTGTTGCTGATTCTTTAGCATTTCTCGGTCCTGCCATGCAGTCCATAACCTGGCACCAAAGAATTTATGTCCATTTCCCACATCAGGGCTTTGAACTCTAGTTCGGTTATGCTGAAGTAAGGGGCAAACTTCTCATTGCTTTCCACAGGCCAAGGAAAGAGGCTCTGATCCACATAACTGATCTGCCTGGTCTGGAAGAAGAATTCTTGTTAGGTTACAAGAATCTAAAAGCAATGGACTCTGTTTTCAGTCACAGCTGCAAATATTTTGGGGATCTGGCTTGCTTTGTTCATGTCTAATTCCAGATCAAGATGGAAAGTAACAGTGTAGCATACTCAGAGTCTTCAAGTTTCCAACCAGCCTTTCGTTTCCATAAGTGTGGGTAAATTGTTAGCTTGTCTGCGTTGGCCGACTTTGTTGTAGTACAGAAGCAGCTTACTACATTGGATCTGTACGTTACAACTGATTTCTAGCATTACATTAGCCTGAGCTCAAATCCCAGACATAAACGTCACTGAAGTCTCAGAAGATGGAATATACATTTGGATTCAAAACCAAATACTGCGAATTGTCTTAATTTCCAGTTTTAAATATACTCACCGAGACAGCATTAGACCAGCCTGCTCTCTCCAGCACTCTCTAATTTCATTAGGAAAAACACCAATTTGCTCTTGTTGACAAAATAATTTTAATTAATTAAATGTTGTAGCTTTTTTTTTTTGCTCCATCTTCTCTGCTTCAGCTGTACAAATCCATACCCTTTTCCAGTTAGCATGTTGATCTATCAAAAATTAAATGTTTTCCTTCCAGTATTCTGTCCTCACTACTTCAAGACCCCATCTGAGCTCTTGTTAACAAGATGGTTCATTTTTTTAATGGTTTTGAGCTTTGAATTTGATTCTTGGTGTCCGAATAAATCCCAGAAACTTATGGTTGTGTTGAATCACTGAGATTCCATTTACCTCTCATTGATATTTTTACATGTGCAGTCATTACACTGGGAAGTACATGGGTATGGAGTAACATCAGAAAAACACTAGTTTTATGTGTATTATATTTATGAAAATACCTGTGATCTTTATTATCCCTGGTATTCTAGTAGCCTACCAAATCTAGTGTGGTTTTACATTGTCTAAAATAACTGAACCCTTTCACTTGTGCAAGTAATAGCTTCATTCAGTGCAATGGGAAATTCTTTGCAGAAGTGCAGCCCCCTTAATCATACTTAAATCAGTTATCAAAAGCAGTGACCTCATCTTACATTCCAGAAAACACACAGTGGGAGAGGATGGGATTTTTCTGAAGAATCACAGTCTCTGCCCTAGTTAGTCACATTTCCATTATGTGTTTTATTTTACCAAAACCAAGTAGAGGTGATTTATGCAGTAAGATGCTTCTTAGCCCATCTGCAGGTTCGACAAGTTTTTCATGGCAGAGTACAGTAGCAGTAACTTTTACCAATGCTTTGTAAATATGGATGTGTATGGTGCTACTTAGTGACAGTAACATACTTCTTACTGTTAACAAAGATGAGACAACTGCCACAGGAAAGGCCCACTTAAGTTATTTACCCAAAATACACTTCGGTGTAATAGTCCTGTGACCATCATTGCTCAAACTAAAACATGTTTTAAGGGTAGTACCCCCAGAACCATTTAACGTCTGAAGAATTTCTCACTGATTTGAAATCTGCCTGTGTTGTTTTTGTGGAGAGGTAGTTTATGAAGGACAAACTGACAAAAGAGCTAAAGGCGCAATCTTCATCTTGTACCTGAGAAATGGAGACAAGATCTTAAGAACTTTAGCCATGAGAATGATGATTTCAGAAGTTGTATAAGCAAGAGAAAATGACTAGGAGAAGTATAAATATTTTGCTTTTTTTTTTTTTTAACTTCTTAGCTTAACTACTTTGTGTTTGTTTTTGCCTCATCTCATTTCTGAAGGATTTACAGCATGTAAATGAGCATTTGCATCATCAGAGTTGCTAATGTTTCTTAAGCTGAATTTTTCCACTCTGCTAGTTAGTCAGTGGCACTGCCTCAGGCAAATCCTCTGGAGTTGGGATTTCTTGCTGTTTAAAGGTGTAATGTAGAAAACTTCAAAAACCTAGAGATTTCTTTTATTTGACAGACTCTGCAATATTGGAGAACAGTCCACAGAAAATCCCCTTTATATAATATCAGACATAATTCATGGAAGAATCAAGCCAATAAAGCTGCTGTAGCAGGAGTGGCAGCTTCCCAGCTGCGCTCTGTCCCCTTCTGCATTGAGCTGGGAGAACGCAGGTGATTAGTTTTGTGAACATAAACTTACACAGTTGGTATCATTTTGGGACATAAGTCATTGCTGGTACACAAGCCCTTTGTTTTGAGGCAAATAAAAATGAGACATCGAAAAGAATACGAGTCAGAGGATTTACACAACTCCTACACCTTTGAACCTGATGCTTTGCAGGAAAGAATAGGGTTTAGCCCCATGAGAGCTTCAGTCTCTCCTGCATATATGTCAAGTATCTTGCTGATGTCTGCAGAGTGCCGATTCATTCCTCCTTGATTCTATGTACCTCTCCTACTCCAAAAATGCAGGATTTCTCATGTGTATTGTTAAATGAGGAGTTGATGTGTCTTCTCCATATGAACCAGAGTTCTTAAGATCTTGTGCACTTTTATGTCATATTGCATGAAATTGAATTCTTATTAAGACAACAAATTAAACGGAGGCATCAAAATTCTTCCCTGTAAGGTTAGGGAACGGACCTGGCTCCAGCACAGCCAAGCTCTTCAAAGTTTCTGACAAAGTATTGTATAAATCTTGCAAAGTATGGCAGGGAATAGACGTGTTAACAAAAATAACCCAATAAGAATTGAAGTGCAAATTTAAACGGATTATAAAGCTAAAATTTTCACTCTATAAAGTATTTGCATATTCTGCCCCTAAGTAGCACTTCTACTTAGGGGTAGAAGAATCATTGACTTTGAAAAATCAGGTAAGAGGAATCCCTCATCATGATAACTGAGTGGCCAGAAAAGAAGCTAATGGGAGTGCACTTTGGGTTCAAGTCCTCCCAAATGACACTTGGGTTAAACTTTGAGTGTGCTGCCCAGTGTTTAAATATGAACTACTCAAAAGAAAGATACAGAAGTTTAAAATAACAGCATGCAGATTTCTTTATAGAATTTAAAGAATGAAAAACACTTGAAAAAATATCAGCAGGCAGGGGCAGGAAGAACAAACGGTAACCAAATTGGTTCCTGTGACAAACCATAACATTTACTTTAAAGCATCAGCGTGCTAGTCAGTAAAAGTCAAGCTACTACTCTTTTAATAGATCCCAGGCCTTCTTAAACTCACTGGTCTGCAAGTATTACCCAGGTCAAGAGCAGGTCAAAAAGTGAAAACCCATGTGAAAGTAAACTTTAAATATCTGCTTTTGAAGAGCTATTGCAGACTGTCTCCTCTATAGTAAATATACTTCCTCTGTTTGTATGGCATTATGCAGTATGCTGTACTTAAAACTCAGATACTTTCTACACCATTTTCTCATTTAGGAATTATAATGCTCCCTCATTACATTTTTACTTAAGCTTGATTTATTTTTCTTATGGGATTGGATGAGAAATTTTTAATGAACCATATCACATTTATTATAATTTTCTTGCTATTTACTATATTGCTTCTCTGTGTTAAAGACCTCTTTTTTAAACAATGCACGTGCAAGTGCCTGTCCGTAAGTTGGATTTCTAGGGCTGCTGCCTGAAGACAGTACAAGGCCAAGACCCAGGCACTGACAATAAAATCCCGGGCTTGATTCCAAAATTGCAGACCATAGTGCAGTGATATGGGGTATGTTTCTACAGTCCCTTTTCCTTTTTTTTTTTTTTTTTTTTTTGACATCACTGGCAGACATATTTCCTTTTTTTTTTGTGTGTGTGTGTGTGTGTGAAAGATGATTCCAAAATATCAGTGTGTTGTACGTTGTTACTTTGAGCTTCTGCTTTGAGTCCTATTTGGAGTTGATGTCTTCCTTGAGCTGACACGTTGAGGAGAGCCTGACCAACCCGCTGGTTTGAATTTATTTGCCTGGTTGAATGGGTATCAGTTTGGCCTGCAATACACTTGCTGCAGCTTTTGCTGGAGTGAAAGGTCATTCTCCAGAGCTGTTTTTCATTTTGTTTTATATGTGTTAATGTAATACCTTATGAATTACCCTGGCGTTTGGTCCTGACAGCTAAAAAGCATAATCATTTTTCCTTCCAGGAGGACTGAAAAAAAGGCAATCATTCCTATTTGGAAGATGATTTATACAAGATTTTTCCCTCATCTTTTGCTCCTACATATCCAAGCAGTGAGTGAAATCCTGGCTCTGTTTAACTCAATGGCAAGACTCCCATTGATTTCCATTGGGGCTGGCTATTGCAAAATGCTATTTTAGTTCCTAGGACTTCCCTTGCATATGAAACCTTTGCTCATTCACTAAAACAGGGCAGGTCTGAAATGAGCTGAGCTGGTGTCCTGTTGTTCCATAACAACCTGAACCTGTTGTTCCTGCTGCTGTTAGTAGGCTGGGGGCCTGACTTTCAAGGAAGAGGAAGAATTTCTTTCTTGGGAGACAGGTATAATTTGTATAATGGTTTTGCGTCTTTTCAGAATTCACCCAAATTAGAGATTTTTCATTTATTTATTTTTCCCAGGAAACTGAAATCTTATTTTTTTTCTTGTCTGTATTTAGTTGTTTTTTTGTAGTATCATAATAGAGAATGAATTTTTAAAATATGGGTAGGGATCCCTGCCAGAAAGGTAGCTGCTGCACATGGGTTTTCATGATGGGAAGGGCAGGTAGGGAGCCAACTGGGATGCAGGAAATTCTTTCAGTTCTTTGCTCCATCACGGACGGTGAAGTGATGAACTTAAGTTATGTAGGTACCAAAATGTCTTAGGAGAAAAGGACTGCAATATCTGAAGTCAGAACTGGAGCCTCATGCCTCTGCAACTGCTGTGCACTGATAGAGAACCCTGGCAGCATGTTGGGCCATCCTTAACCTCCCACACATTTGCAGCTACCCAGAAATGTACTCACAGACAAATTGAGTGGTGTGGACTCTGCCTGGGTGGGGTTAGAAAATCTTGAAGCTTCAGCTGAGCAGGGATGCAAAGACAATATATTTGTGAGCAGGCAGTGGGGGTCGTATCAGTCATACTGCGTTTCAGTGGTGACCAACATCCAGGCGCCTCAGTCTTTGGATGTCTGAGTGCTATAACCTTCAAAACTGATCTGGTTTGGGAGAACGCATAGATGGATGGCAGCACAAAAGCCAGGACAGAAGGAATTATTACCCATCTTACACTGAGGAGTCCCAAAGTGGGCACCTGAGTCCAGTACAAGTCCTTCTAATAATCAATTATCTGTGATAATATAGTTACTTTTTAAAGGTTTTTGTGTGGGTTTTTTTTTTTTTTGTTGTTTTTTTTTGGCTAATGCTGGGCTTTCTTATGCTCCACCGGGCAGCAACATTATCACATCACACTAACAGAGTGAAACCAGAGGGGCAGCTGTCTTGGCAGATTGATGCTTGGGATTGCTCTGTTTCCCAACCCATAGCTGAACCAGATGCACTGGTTGTGTTGCACGCCATCAGTTGTGTTGTGTCTGCAGTAAGGATTTCTGCTGGCAGAGATCAGCTGGCCTCAGATTGTACTTGTTGCAATGCTTTATGTTGGTCTCCCTCTTCATGTGTTTGTGCACGTAGTATGATATATATCTATCAGTACTGATTTGGAAACAACTTGCTTACAGGAATGCGTGCAGCTACTTTCTGTGCAATATTCTCTTAAAGTGACCTTTAAATCCTATATTTCCAAAATCTATCTTTCAAAACATAAACAGTTATATATTTTAAAACAGGGCTTTGGAAATTAGCGTTACTTTCTCTGAAACCTCCACGTTGCCTCTGAAGCTTACAATTCTAATGCTGTCTTTATTCTTCCATTCCTCTTTTTGCTTTGTCCCCTCTCTCTTCTCCTCCGACCTGTTTTTCTTTCTTACTGCTCTAACCCCAGTGTAAAATTAGGCGCTGAAGAGTGAATTGTATATCCTCTTGGCTACCACCCTACATGGGTGATTATCTAGTTCATAGATGTTTTCAATTACTCTGTTGTTTGTTTTGCCTTATGATCTTGCACAGTCAGTATTTGGACAGTGATGCAATGTATGTACAGTCCCTTCAGGTATTTAACAATACCTCTTTGCTCTTTGCCAAGCTTCTTCCCCAAAATGTGCCTGGAACACCCTTGAAGCACAGAAGGCAGATTAACTGTGATAGACTACAATAACAAATTAAAAATATCTATACTTTTAGTTTCACGTTTGACAGAAAAAGAAAGAAAAACGAACACAGTTTATTAATGTGTTTTACCTAGCCTGGCTAATAGTTTTTCTGTTGAAAATGGCAACGTGGGCTGTTTATTTACAGGGATCTAAACATGTGTATTTTTATAACTTCTCTGCTGTCATAATGAATTACCAGCCATAAGCTGTCCTTTGTTAGTTTTGGTGAAAATCAAATGAAACCCAGCAGGAGCTCCCAGAGTGCATTGTCCAAGAGTGTAAAAATGCTGTGTTGATGACAGATCATACTGTTTTTATTAAAGCTAAGAACACTGACTTTACTTTGCTTTTTGACCCCAGTGCTTTACTGTCAAGGTGATTTTATTTCTACAAATTTTCCTTCTGCAGGCCTCATCAACGATTCACCATAAAACATTAGACAAATTCCCATCATCTGTATGTGATTAGAGCAGGTTCTGTTGTGCTGCTCGCCACAACTAAAGCGACGTTTTTCAGCTTTGTCTGAAAAGGAATCAGTTTACCAGCCTTCATTCATAACACAATGTCTCCTTGTTTTAGTACCACTTTCCTTTCGTTCTTTTTAAGCTGATAAGCACATAATTGAAAGAATTTTAATGCATTGTTTGCTAAAGACTGCAACCAATTTTTCAATTCTACTGTCTAAAGAATGTTGCTTTAAGAAAATGTTTCCTAACAAATGCACTGACAGATGAACAGGATGCGCATGTGAGTCTGCTGCTCAAAAGCATAAGTTTATTAAAAGTCTATTGAGAAAAAATCTTCAGAAATTTTCTCAATTATGTGCAGTGAAAGTTCAAGTTCTTGCATACCCACTTGCAGGTTTTTCCCCATAAGAATTTCATAACCTACTAATAATCAAATTGCATCCTCAAACCTACCCCAAGGTTAATTCAGAATGATTAATTATCCCATGGAAAAAGTTTTCTCCATTTACGAAAGGAACTATATTACAATACAGATATATTAAAGCTAAATTTTTATTGTTTTCAAATATAAATATTTTAAGAAGGGAAAAACAATTTTCCATGCTATATTTTCTTTTGAGAAGTTGCTTATTTTTAGCAAGAATTTTCCTTGAAGTGAGGAGATAGAAGAGAGAAGAGAAAGTCCTGATTTCTTCCTTTCTTTCTTTCTCTGTTTCTTTCCTTCCTTACACACATTCTAGCCTTGCATCTTAAAGAAATGAGCTGGACAAGATCTATATATGATTATCACTGAAGTCTGACTGTGGTTTAGAATTAAGATTTTCTTAGGAGGAAACAGAACAGTGAAACTTTGCTGGTGACCTGGACTTTCCTGAGATGTTAGGTTGTTGGTTAGAGATTTCATTTTGATCTGCAAGGTATTCAAGGTATCTGCAGATTCAGACTCTCAATTCTAGTACAGGCATTTTTCTCATCACTCGTGATGCCTTCAGATTTAAGCATGAAACCACCTCTTGGCCAAAGCAGCACACAGGTGCTTTTACACACCTCCTCACATCCATACGTCCTCCAGTTTGTCATCTAATGCGATATCTTGTAAGTCTTATGTTTTATTAGGTTACTGTGGTTATATGCTGCTGAAGAGTAATATGTATCCACTTACCAATTTCCTGACAAAATCCCTTATTTTCTAAAACTGTTATTTATACAATAATGTACACTTCAGAGTTTCAGGGAGAGTTTTTCTCTTCATATTGCTAATTGTGGTATGGCAGAAGACATCAGTGATTGATTTCAGAAGACTTCAAGCTACCCTAGGTCACCTGTGATTTATGCGCAGCTTTTTTTTGGATGTACCATTACGGCTGACAGCTTTTCTCTGGCAGCCTTGTCTGACATATTTCTCCTCATTGCACAACCTCTTTTCACCATGTTGAAGAACAACTCTTAAAACCCAGCTGAACCAGCTTTAGGAAGAATCTCTTCTTAAATTTATTTTATTTATAAAATTGAGAAAACATACGGTGAAAGCTGATTTGATAAACAAGCAATACAGCTTTACAGAGATGATTTGGCACTGAAATCCCAAAATGCTTCATGGTGGACTTTGTCGAGCAGCCACATGCAGTAAATTAATGTGCGGTATGATCTCATTTTTACAGTCTAACTTGAGACCTGTTGGCTTCCCCCATCCTGGAAGGCTCTTGCTGGCAAACGTAGTTAAATGGTCAATAATGGTGAAGACTTTTAGGAAATTTGCATTTTGGCACCTAAAATGAAAATGCTGACTTGTTGAAGTGAATGTATAAGAAGAGATTGATCGCACAACAGCAGATTGAATTCTTGTCCACACTAGGAAAAACTTTGCGCATGTCAAAAATCAATGCAAGTTTCAGTTGCCAAATAACTTGTGGAATTAGGCCGTCTTCCTCTGCATTAGTCAGCCTGTGAGTTATGTCAACAGGAAAGCCAAGCGTTTTACACATTTTAAACTGCTGGCAAAAATGCAGGTTATTCAGCAGGAAATACATTGAGACAAACCATGGCCTCAAAAAATACTCAGAAGCACTTTTTAGGCTGGAAAAGCAATTTTTCTAGATTGTTTGGAGAAGTGCTAGCTCTTTTGTTTGGCTTCTTCATTCTAAAAAACTCTGATGGCAGCCTGGAGCCTTGTAGCCAAGTGTTCGTAGAATGGCATGTGTTGGAAAGGACCTTACAGACCATCAAGCTCCAAACCCCTGCCATGGGCAAGACTGCCACCTACAAGAACAGGCTGCCCAGGGCCGCACCTAACTTGTCCCTGAACATCTCCAGGGATGGGGCATCAGCAGCTTCTCTGGGCAGATTCTCATCCTGCCAAGGGAGTTCAGAAGTATGGGTCTGGGGATGGGACCAGGCTGAAAGCTTTCCCCTGCTCACAGGTGCCTATCAGGTCAGCAGAGGCAGGGAGTGTTTTGCCATGTGCAGTCTCTGCTGCTTAGCCTCATCATGGTTTTGAGGATCTTCATGTGAAAAAATATTGACCCACACTGCAAAGGGAAATTAGCCTCAGGGAAGCTGTGGGTTATTTTTCTGTTAACACCTCCATTTAGGTACTCTCTATACTTCTGGGACAGTGCTACAGAGATGAGGCCTGCAGGGATAGATGTACATGGAATAGGAAAAAGTTGGGAGTCCTTCAATCTGGATGTGGGGTTTCTTCAGTCCAAGATCCCCAGTAGAGGAATAATATCCAGTGACCACTGTCTTCTGCCCTTGATCCGAGCTGCCTCTGGTTTGCAGGAAGGCTGGGAAGGAGTTCTATTACCTGTTCGCAGATCTGGGCAAGAAACTCAAGTAAAGGTTCAAAGCCTCTTCTTCTCTTCTGAAAACCCACCCATCAGAGACCCACAACAATTCTGTAATTAACCTTTTATTTTGGCCTTTTCCATGGGATGCAGAACAGATGTCCAGCTTCAATTTTCCAGCTGCTTCACTTAGTTTCCTTTTTTATTACTATTTACTGCTAGAAGATCTGTGATATAATTCATTGTGCAAATGAATGCGTTGCTACACTCGATTTCTCATTTCCAAAGTCAGGTGCTGAAGCCTGGCCACTGAAAGCCAGTGTCCAGGGGTTACTACTTCTCAAGATACTGACAGCATCTTGCCTCTTGAATTGCTGCTGTCTTGTCTTGGATACAGGGTACAGCTGTTCTGGGGACATTCACGTCCTGGCATTAATTGCCCCATCCTTGGAGACATTCAGGGCCAGGCTGGATCAGGCTCTGAGCAACCTGATCTAGCTGCAGTTGTCCCTGATAATTGCAGGGAAGTTGGACTAGATGACCTTTAAGGTTCCCTTCCAATTCAAACAACAATATGGTTCTAAAATTAGTACAAAGGTGATGGAGTTACTGATGGTCTTGACTTAGAAATATAACAAATGAAATTCACATATCTTTCTTACAAAACTCAATTTAAAATTAAATTCATAGCCGTTGTGTTAAAATACTTGATTTATGTCGTGCTTCAACAGAAAAGAGTGGACATTTGAAGAACACTACATTGTAATTCAATCAACCTCTTAAAGAGTGATGACATAGCTGTGTGCAATCTATCTGCTAGCAAGAGGCAGGTAGCAAAGTTCTAACTGTCCTGCTTATATTTTCACTGCAGGACTTTCATGGCTTTTTTAAGGCCTGACTGCCTGATCTTATTGTATGTTTGCAAATACATAAATGTGGAAATATAGATCAATACTGAATATTAAATATAACATAGTTTTGTAAATTGGAGATTGTTGTAGTAGGCGCTTGGCGCTGGACAGTAACAGGAGATGAACCTGTTAAATAATGGATGTGCCATGAGCACTCACATTGACCCCCCATATTGCGTTTGGGAAATCCAGCAGCTGATGCAGTGATTTGTACTGCACACAGGAGAATGGCTGGGTACCTCCCATTCCTGTTGTAGTTGATCTCTGATGAACCAACAAAAATTATCACTTCAAGTGGGTATTTTTTAAGATATTTCTCAGTGCTTGCCACATCTGCAAGGCTGACTGGAGCTCTGGGACCAACAGGCATGGAACAGCTATTTGTGAGGCCATATGACTCATTGAAAATATATATTCGGAAATACCAAATCCTTTGATTTAGTGTCCCCATTCCTACAGCTACAGCTGCCAAATTGGTCTTCTGCAAATGCACCTTTCCTCAGTAATCCAATACGTCTGTGTGTTAACATACTTATGCTACAGGAAGAGTGGGCTGGATGTGCTTATTTACTCCATATAGTGGCAGGTTACCCCTTTCAACATAGCATAGCATTACAGTGTTGGAAATACCTGTGCTCACCTGTGACATAAGCATCTTCAAAAATTAATTAAAAATAATCATTGGGATTAGAAGTTCTGAGGTTTATATATAAGTAGTAACATTTTTTTTCTCTAATTCATGTGCTTCTATTTCTCAGTTTTGTCTTTATGATTCTTTAATAGTCTGTGGTTTGTAAACAGAAGAAAAAGTTTGTAAATGAGAGAGAATTTTCTGTCTTAAAAAGCATTTTATAATCCTGAAAGATGTAACAATGAACAGAGTAGAAGATGTTTTATGGTACTCTTTGACATTACACATACACCGTATGGGCTAAGTTTTTATATCTATGTGTATGTACGTATAGGTGAATTACCCCTTTCGACTCAATTGAAGAAAAGATGATTCTGACCAACATGAACTTTAAACTTTGGAATCTCACTTCCATGGTGGGTTGACTGTATCTACCCAATGCATGGTACTTGCCCCCTCCTCAACAAGATAAGGGAAGAAAATAAGGTGGAGAAGATGTCCTTGTTTATTGTAGTAGAACACATACAAAGTGTAGTCACCTCCTGCCATGTGCCCATCCACCCACACGGCTCAGAGCCTCTGATTTTGCTCAAGTTGCTCTGTGAGCTGTACATGACGTGTGCAGGGCCCAGAAGGTAATCCATCTTTGTGACTTTAGCAGTCACATAATCATGGTGTCTCCTGGCCAGGTTCAGCAAAGAACGTAAGTACCTCTTTAATTTTAAGCACATGTTTAAGTCCTATTAGTATTAATGGGAGTAAAACAAGGGCTGATATTTAGGTACATGCTTAAAAATGATTTATTGAGGAGAGATAAAATTAAGCCTACGCTTAAGAGCTTTGCTCATTCAGAGTGGAATATTTACATTTTCTCCAAACACATGTTCAAGTCATTAGGATTTGTGATATATACTTGTGATTTGCTACTTTTTTTGTTGTCTTGCAATTGGCTGTGGAGAGACCAAAGTACACAAAACTGATACTTTATCACTGAGTTCTATTTAAAGGTATTCCATAAAAAAAAAAAAAAAAAAAAAAGAGAGAGAGAGGGGGGAAAAAAAAAGTGTTTTCTTCTACCTCAACCTGGATAAAAGCTGATGAGTTGCAGTTTTGTTCCTCTGTTTCTTTAAATCTGGGCATTAGGGGCCATTTCTGCAGCTGTGCCATGGAGATCAGGGTGCAGGGCTCTTCTCTGCAGATGCCTCCATCGCTGCCTTTGAGCTGCTTTCAGGTACTGGTTTTAAGCTTTCACAGCTTGATTTTTTTTCTCCTGCTGTTGTTACTGAGATTGAGCGTGCAGAAATGCCAGTGAGATTCATGCCCATGAATGCATGTGTAGGAAAGCTGCAGCACACGGTTATCTAATGGGAAGCAGTGGGGTTGGCTGTGTTGTGTTGTAGAGAGTTTAATGAGTGAGGTAAACACTTGGGAAATTAAAGATAGTGTTTTCATGCCTGCTTGTTGGGAGAACTGGAGTTTCTTAACGTGTTTTGACTAGCTGAAGAGAAGGGATTATTGCAGCCTTCAGAGGGTGTTGGGTTGGTTGTGGCTTATGTGACTTCGCTGCTGCTAGTTCACGATCTTACTGAAAATTTGCACTGGCTTTTTTCTTTTTTTCTGTGGGTGTGTGTGTATTCTTAGCAAAAGCCTGGCTCTGGGATGCAAGTGGCAAGAGTTGACTTATAGCTTTCATTGTGTAAAAAGGCATGTGCTGGAGCTTCAGAAAAAAAAGGTTTAAAATGTGACTTAATGAAACTTCTCAAAAGTATTTTTACAAAAGGTACTGTAAAGGAGATTGAGTTTTGCTCCTACTGTGTGATTTCTTTAAAGGTCTCTTTCATGATCTGATGTTCCTGGTCATGATTTATCCTGCATGTTTGGGGTTTGGCAGTGCCCTTGGTGTGTAGGACCAAAGCCATTTGATATACTATTTGCTTCTGTTGATCCTGAGTAGTTTTAAATATAAGTTTAGTTTAATGGTGCAAAGCAGAGATTGGCTTTCTGGAAGGCTTCCATAGCAAACTGTGTCTCTGAATGTGCACATGTGCCCCTGAAACGCACTTACACAGCCCTGATCTGTGAGTGTAATGCATGTGGGAGCTCAGAGCTGCCAGAAGAGCAGACATTCACCATCATTACCATAAACAATATTTGCATATCAATCACTCATACTTGAAAGCAGAGGTTAGTAACCCTTTCTTTTGGAGCTGGCATGTTTCTCTGTGTGTTCTGTCCTCCTGGCTTTGATCTGGTGGAAAGCGTGCTCACTTGATGAACCACAAAGCAGTAGTTCTCCATTAATCGGGATGTATAACTCTGCTATAGCAAAATGAAACAAGGAGGGGAAAAATAATAATAATAAAAAAGATTAAATACTGCCAACTGAGGTATCTTTGTTACATAGATGTGGGCCATGCCATCCCAGGCACATCTTTCAATCCAGCTGGTGTCTAAAATCTGAGCTTGTTGCTTGGAGCAGATAAATGTGCATACATGTACCTCCTTCTGTCTAAAAAAACAGCTTTGGCAAAGACAGCATTTTTTTCTGAAATGCAACTTGTACTCTTTGATTACTTTTCTTGTGGCAGCTGTATGTAGGAGCTTTATGAAGATTTGCAGGTCTGTCGAAGTGGTCTTTGATTAGGAAATACTGAGACAGACGACATCATAAGCAAAGGTCATTTGGTAGGGTTGTGCACAGCATAAAGGATTGTGGTCCTGTGGGATGCTGTATGCTCCAAACTTTGCTGAGCTCTGTGTCACCTTAGAATCATTAAGGTTGGAAAAGACCTCTAAGATTATCTAGTCCACCTACCACCAACGCCAACATTGTCCTCTAAACCACGTCACTAAGCACCACAAGCACCCTGACCTCTGTGTGTCTCAACCACCCTGCTGTGAGACGGGATCTCTTTGGGAACCAGGGATTGTGCCTGAGCTGAGTTTTCTTGGTACAGAAACCAAATTTGGAAGCACCTCCACCAAATTTGCGCAACTAATTGAACAACACTGAGGCATACCTTGTGTGTTTGGCATCTTAGATGTTCGCCATTTAGAGCAGAACAGGATCTTTGCATGAAAAGGGGTGGGCAGAACCTCTCTATAGAGGTTCAGGAGGGAAGGTGGAGAGGGGTGAGATAGTGTGGCAGTGAGATCTCCTCAAGAAGAAAGGGTGGATGTCTCTTTGTAGTAATGAAATCTCTAAGGAGAAAAGAATCCAATTCAACCTCATAGTGAGCTGTTCTGAATGTTTAGTGAACGTGCCTGGGTTATGACTGTATCCCACTTCTTTCTTTTTTTTTTTTTCCTTCTAATTTTATTTTTAAACTTAGCTTGTGGGCATGAATAGTTGCATAAACAGAAGGCTCTGTGTGTCTCTTGGAGGCAGGGAGAGCAAGAAGGGAATTTTTAAGTTTCTTGCAAGAGTCTGATAGTGTCAGCTTTGAGTTTCCTTTAAGACTTGGAGCTGAAATTGTTCGCGTGTGTGTTTCTAAAATAAAGAATGGGATTAAAGAAAAATTTAATCAAGTTTCACAAATGTCATCACCATCACAGCTTGAATGCGGTTAGCTAAGCTCAGGCACAGATGTTACCATCTCTCCGTATGCTCTTGCCACTGGGAGCAATGAATTGTGTTGTAAGTCTAGGACCTTGCAACTTAAAAAAAAAAAAAAAAAAAAAAAAAAGGCTTGCCAATCCATTCTGCAAATAGCCTTCAGTGCTGGGCACACCCAACTAAGAATGCTTGTTGCAGCTGTGAAATGTACAGAGCAACTAGATTTAAATTTCTCAACTAATTTAGTTTGGCATCAGCAGCTTCTGATGAGCATGGGGTGTCTTTCCCGATACAGCACTGAACTGTTTTGCTTTTGTCTTCAGTGATTTTTTTTTTTTTAAGTTTTGAAACATGCTCAAATTAGCCATTTCTGTGCTTCTATTAGTGTGGAAGTACAGCTGAAAAAATGAGAAATTAGTAACAGAGTTCAGCAATGAACCTTGGAATTAATACTGTTTGTAATAGTGTATTGAAGGAATACAATACTTTAAGGAGAACATGTATTTCTGGCCAGAGGTGAAAAGGCTCTGCCCCAAAACAACAAATAAATAAAAATCCTTCCAAAAAGATGTGAACCACTTGCAGGTGCCCTCCCCAATAAAAACTCATGGCTTTTATAGTCCACCTCATAGAGAAGTATTCTACTACCATCTCTTTAATATTGCAGCTTGCAGATAGGTGAACAACTTTATTTGGCACCTATATTCTCTGCTAAGGTCCACTAATGCCCCACAGCTGGCCATGCTGGCTCCACAACTGCAGGACCATTAGGTCCACTAATGGTTGCCTCAAAGCCCAGTCTTTCTCCTTACTGGTGTTTCCTTTAAGACCCTATGGCATGCAGCATTCTCTGCTGGATGGCCCTGAAGCAGTGGCAGACCCTCTCAAACACTCTTAACAGTTGTTGTCATAAGCCACTCAGTAATACTGTTTCAAATTAGATGCCTATATTTTTAAAACATTTAAATATCTTTAATCTGCCTGTTTCATAGCTATAGTAGTATTTTAATTAATTTTCTCTACCACTGTATATGCCTGTACTTATAGATATATATATCTGGATATATGTATGCTCTTGCTGTCTTTTTTGTTGTACAGCATGAATATTTTCTGCCTGAAGATCCCTGTTATTTTTATTAATCTGTGATGATGAAGGAAAGTACATGTTTTAAGCACCTTTTCTCTGTAAGACAGGAAATTGTATTTGCTTTTGTTCATGCTAGCTGCAATCTATTCTGACGGATCTGTGACACAGATAAGAAGCAGAAGTGTCTTGAGTACTGACTCCTACATTTATTTTCTCAAAGCAGAGGGCAAAGAAGCTAAACATTTAAAATGCATGGATTCCCCTGCAAGCTTTAAACCTATTAGGGCAGACGCACGGCAACTTTGCACACAGATTGCCCCCAAAGTAAGTCTTGATTTTAGGACTAAGCCAAGCTGGCATGCAAGAGCAGTTGCTGTTGATCTTTTATACTAATTTTGGATTAATTGTGATCTGCAGCACTGCGTAAACATGCTAACCTAGTACTTCAGCTTCACCACAGCTAAACATTAATCCTTCTTAATGCTCTAAGTCAACTTTTAGTCCTTAGCAGAATTTACCTTAATCTCTGGCTAGGAAGCTAACTGATTTACAAAACATAATCCAGGAGCTCCAGAATCATAAGGAAAATGTGCAGAGAAGCAATTCACCTATGCAAAATAATGTATTTGCCTGGTATCCTTTCTAAGACAGCACTGGAAGTAATTCATCAAAGATACTGAGGCCTGTGTTGCAAAGGTTTCTTTCTCTCTTTAAATGATGAAATGTATGAGTAATTCCCTGCATTACTTTTCTTTCCTGTTTTTTCTCTTTTTCATCTGCATTACTGGTGGCTTTAGAACATGAACAAATACAGGTTGATTAATTTGGTCTAACATTTTAATGTGTTTTTGTAGTTGCAGATGTGTTACCTTGATCTGGATAAACAAGTCAGTTGTGGTGCTGAATTCTCTGGAGGCTTCTATCAATCAGCATTTTTTGTTCCCTACTTTTCTTGTCAAATACAGTACAACTTAAGACAGACAGGGCCATTATCCTCTAGGACTGATATAATGAGCCTATGCAGCCTGCTAAGGGAATTGTAGAAGACAAAGGAGAGATGATGCATCTTCCCCTCAATATTGTGTAGTATTTTAGTGGAACGCTGAGAATCGGTAAGCCCCCGAGTCCCATGCCTGCATACTGGGGGATGGTAGGGTTTTTGTTTTGTTTTGATGTGTGGCAGGAACCCTTGATAGGTGGGGAAAGCAGCTCATGGTGGGCGATATCTGAGGAAACCATGCAACAGGGGAGATACTCCCCAGCAGTACTGGGAGAGCTCCTGTGTGTGTGGACCAAACCATCATCCCCCAAAATGTGAAGAATCAGAAAAGTGAAGTATGTGGAGCTACACGTGATGAGCGTGGAAGAACTCAGTTTGGTTTTCATCAAACTCTTGAACAGAGAGGTTCAAACGCTTGGCTGTCCTGGAATCCTGTCAGCTTAATAAAGATCAGAGTTGCCTTCAGTACTTGCTGTGAGCCTCTGCACGTCAGTGTCTGGAAACTGCTTGGTTTCCTTCCACCATGCTCTCACCCTTTCATTTCCTCCCTCTTCTTTATTCTCTTCTATACTCTTCTCTAGTCATCTGTGTATATTGTGTTTCTTTTCGAGGTTAAACTTTTACTTTCCCCCCTAGCTTGAATATTCTATATCTGCATCACAAATAGATGAGATTTTGATACGAAAAGAGAGCAGGCTCTGTGCAGAGGAGGCAAGGAGAGAAGGGATGGTGATGGCTAACACCTAGTGAAATGTTTCCAAAATAGATGGGGCATGTTCATACTTTGGGAATTCCTCCTTGAACCTGAATAAGGAAATTTTGCTGTGCGCTATTTTGTTTGTTTTCAGTGGCTTATTTTTTCTGTTCCCTAACTCGCAGTGAGAATCCAATTTTCATTAAGATTGTTGCATGTGTTTCTATTTCTATACCAAATTTCAGAGCAATTTTTCAGGAGACTGCTGTGTCTGGACTAATGTGCGTGGATCAGTGTCTTATGATTCTGTTTTGGCCCAGTGGAGGAACAGGTTGGGATTCAAGCAGAGTGTAGACTGCTCTGCCATGTGCCAGCTTAGAGGTGTCCCCACAGGGACAAGCCACCAGGCCTGGCCCTGCCTGTTGGCTGTCGGGTGGCGTTGTCAGAGGGTCACTGGCTGCCAAGAGGGTGCAGGGCTGGGGGACCCCAACAAGAGAACCCATATGAGCAGCTGCCACCCTCATGCTTGCCAGCAGCAGGAAAGGTGCCGGCCATAGGAGCTGTCCTTCAGAGCTCAGGTTACTGAACAGGGCTGGCAGCAACTTGGGCTTATTTTAGGCCTGGAATCTGTACCAGTGTGGTAGAAAGCCCATGTATGCACCATCCTCAGGTAACCCTGCTGGCCGTTGCCCCAAGAAAACCTCATGACTGCCTGTCAGTGTCCTGCAGCTTGCCTCCTGCTGCTCCCGCCTGGTGAGAAGCTGTGCAGTTCTTCACCTTCTCCTGCTCTGTGCAAAGCCAAGGGATGGTCCTGAGAGACCTTTGTGTTTTCTTGCCCCATTTATGAGTTTATCACTTCCTGATCTCCTTAACAATTGGCTTTCCAGCAAGGCTAGGTAGTGGGATTTTCTGCAAAAGGATGATCAGGATATTTGAGAAACATGAATGTTTGCTTCATTGCAGCATCTAAGATTTTCTCCAATCACCTTTTAACTTAGTTTTACCCACTTCTCTTGCTTGCCAACACACAGAACAGGAAAGCAATTTAATTGTAGGAAAATCATTTCAAAGCCAAGCACAAATGGACCTTGATTGTTCTAACTTTATCAGTGTGAAATCCATGCTGTTCATTCACAATCCTGTTTTTTCAAGGTTCTAAGTTTCCAACAAAGGAAATCAGATGGTTAAAGTCCAAGCTTTGATAAGTCATTTTCCTAATGATTTGGACTCTTACCCAAAATGTCAGGACTTTGACGTAAAATTGGCAGTAGGGTAAATCATTTGCAAAGCAGTGTCTTGAATTCATTCTTTTTTTTTCAAAATGAATTTCTGCCCTACATTTTTCTGTTCATTGCTCATGGTAAATTTAAACAGCAATAATAATCCTATTTTGGTGCTTTGGTAACTTTTTTTCACCATTTGTAAACTGTGCTGATCAGCTTCTAAGAACAGCAAGCTTTTTTTTTAATCTTCAGGACAGATGTGAATGAGAGTGAACCGATCTTAAAATGCATTGATTTAGGTAGGGAAGCTGTAGATGATAATATCAAAATGATACGATTTATGGATTATTTAGGGGCTTTTGTTGCTAGTAAACATGAACTACTTGCATTCCTGATGGAACCACCTGATATAGGTTATATGGCATACACTGCTCTATGCACTCATTCCAAGTTATTACTATAGGCTTTGAGAAATGCTATATCCAATCTTTGAAAGGGAGATGAGATACTTGAAATTGCATGTTTCCAGATGTTCAGATAGTCAAATCCTTGCTGAATCTGGAGCTGGGAGAAGTCAGTCAGTCTCTGAAGCCAGTCAGAGAGAGAAAATGATTCCCTCTGGTCCTGGGAATAAGAGATCCATGGGGAGAGGTGCAAGGTAGGCCTGGGAAACAGGTGCACTGGAGAAGTCTGAGAGGAAACCTCATCCCTCTGTGTTTACAGTTTCTGTCTGGAAAGTAATTTTGTCTTGTGAGTGGATCCAAGTAGAGTCTGGGAATGCAGGGTACTCCAAAGCAACAGGGTTTCTTTGTTAATGACTCCCTGATTTATTCCTGGATATATTACTTGTGTTTATATCTGACTGCTGAAATTCATTAATTGTATCACTTATTGCACTAATTTATGTTCTCCAGTGCCTGAGGAACCCACAGCATGTTAAATGCCCACATGGTTCCAATAATTAGGATGACTGAAGGGTTGTTTATTTTCCCCTCTTGGGTTTGTGTTGCAGTTGTCATGCTGTTTGCCAGCTCTAACCAATTTCTGTATGTTGCTGCTCACTTGGATTCAGTGCTCTTTGAAGCAAGGGGGACAGAGGGGACATTTAAGAGGTTACAGGCTCTGGTTTGAAAACTGGAGGCATCTTATGACTCCACAGACATTTTAATCTGACGGAATAGAAAATCTCACTGCTGCAAAATAAGCCTTTCAAAACCAGCCTCATTCAGAATTCCTACTAGGGATGCTTCTTATCAGTGAACTTGGTTTTCATTTGATTTGGTTAGAGCTCCTCAGCCTGAGAAGTATCAAATGAGGCCCCATAGGTTTACTTTCTCTGCGTTACATGGCCCTTAAGAGGAGGAGCAGAAATGGATCTGAATCCTGCCACCTCATAATCTTGGTAGCTGTAAATCCTGTCGTTATGTACCAGAAGCTTTATCAGAAACCGCATGGAGGCTCAGGTTATTTTTATAGTTATTGAGATGACATAATTAGCCATAATGATTTTTTCTCCTTGTGTCTTCTTTGTTTTAGCTTTCCTTTGGACCACTGACCATCTTGCTCTACACCATGCTGGTTTGGGGATCTGTTAGTAAGCCACTTTGGCCTTTCCACTATATTTCGTTTTTGATAGATGAGTGCAGCAACTTGCACACAGTAACAGTGCAAAAACGAAGTCTATATCCATGCCTTTGTGCACAATGCTTCAGCATGTGGGCCACTTAAAGTTTTTTAAAAAATAGAGTGTAAGTGAATGCAGCATAACATTCTGGTTACTCTTATGAATGGTAATTAATTGCATTAAGTTTTCTTCTCAAGTTTTTGCAGGTGACAAATCTTGTCTCTTCAACAGAAGGCAATTAATAATTATAGCTAGAAGTATGCTTCTGATATTCAAATCTTAATCATAATGACACATTAGGACTGGAAGTTGCAAAAAAAATAAACTCTTTGCTTATATCTACGCACTGCAGTATGTAGACCATGTGGAACAGTTGCTTAAGGTGTAGAAAGAAAAATACTAGTAACTGTTTGGCAGGCCACTGTATTTGGCGATGCCTAGTCTACCTTGTCGTAATCATGTTGATGTGTGTACAGTATGGTGGATGGAAAAGTGTGATGTGTGAGTTGAGGAAGATTTAAGTGCCTGATATGCTGAATGCCCACAGGTCTTTGAGTCATCTTACCAAAGTCTTTGCATGTTGATATATTTTGCCAAATGACGCTTTTAAAAGGTATCATATTTGTATCAATGGTGATTTTCAAATCCTATTTTAAATCACATAAACTCTTATGTTTACTGCTCAAGAATATGTTTGCCTAAAAGTAGATCATGAAAATGTCATGTCGTCAAATACAGTTTTTTCTCCTCTATAAGGTGTGCAAAAAAATGCACACATTTTACTCCTTAAGAAAATTAAAATGTCTGTGAAAATAGTATTTAATGTCTGTATTTAAGGATTGTGTTGCATTAGCTATAAAATCCTGGTTTTTAACTTGGCTTTTTTGATAGTAGTTATCGTCAGAGATGGTTGGGGGGGACAGGAAGACATGTCAAGATACAATGTAAAACATTTGGTATTTTAAACTAATTAATTTTAAACTAATTAAACTTTAAGTTAATACCTAACTTAAAAGGTAATAACAAGGTCAGCCAACCTCTGAATGATGTAATTTTAAGGAAACTTATTTATGAAACTTTTTTAACTGCAGGTATTTGTGAAAAGGTGTCATCCTCTTCTTGGTGTGTTGCCTGTAGGCATGTTTCAGGGGCTGGATTTCTTCAAACGGTAAAACTGGAGATTAGTTTAATATTGCTGAGATAACCATGGCACCCATGCTGCTAGCTGAACTGCTCCCAGCAAGACCTATGTGTAGGGATGGTGATGCTCCAGACCTCCAGGAATGCCATGTAGAAAGGGACTTTAAAATGACAGGTACATGAGATAAGCAGGCCGTGTGTGTGGTGTTGGATCCCACCATGCCTGGGTTAGGCAAAGGGGTGGAGCATGATAGAGAGACAGCTTCTGTTTGAAAGGCATTTTGCTTGTGCAGGTACCAGACATGCACCCACTGGTGTGTGAGTGATGAGGAATGCTATTTCAAGTTGGCTTAAGTGAAAAGAACTTGAATAAATTGTGTAGCATGTAGTTTATAATGTTTAGCTTTACCTATACACTCAGATGAATAAAAATATATGTATGCACAAGCGATTTGCTGTGATTAGCTGACAAGTTGAGGCAGGATGCAACACTTAATAATGGCTAATAAACCTCTAAATGATGTCAGTCTATTGCAAAGCTCTTTTCATGATATTATCAGCAGTCATTAAAGTTATTTATTGCTGTCATCATGCATTTCTGTTACCCGTGGCAACTTGGCAGAAAGCACATTGCTAGCACAGCTGATGATAGATTCAGTTTCAGATTTGTGATATGACAATCTGAACATCTTAATGGTATTTTTATGCTTACTGGCAAACAGTGCTTCTCAAGTCACGCTGTATTTTGAATAATACCTAAATAATGCCTTTATGTGTCTTCCATGCTGCACGCAAACAGCGCCCTCCCCTTAATAAAGGACACAGCATCTGCACAACTTGGGATGCTCTGAGATGGGAAAACAGCACTGTAACTGTTTTAGGATCCAGGACAAAGACACATGGTACAGTGTTTGTGCATCAAGCCACCTGGGAAGACAGCATCAGCAGAGAGCTGTGTGCTGCTCCACTGTGCTGTGATGGCCGTGAGCCTCCTTTCCTTGGCTCTTCTGTTTGCTGGCAGTATGGTGCAAGGCAGCTAAGCTGTTTTTCAACACTGTGTGTTCATCCAGAAAACCTGTTGCAGACAGGCAGACAGTTTGTGGAACAACTTTTTCCTTGAGCATTTCGTTTAGGCTAGGTGGCTAACCACCATGGATCTCAATTTCTGTGCAGGGTACAGCTGTTCTTCTACAGCTAGGCTTATCCTCAGGGACCTTTTTGGAAATGTTGGAATTTGACATAAAGTTCCTGATTGCTGAGGTTTAACATTAACAAACAAACAAGAAGGAAATGTACATGCACAATTTGATTTAGGGATTTCAAAAGGAGGAATTTCTACCCTGTACATGTGTTGATGGATGCTTTAGTTTCTTTTCTTTTTTTGATTTTAGTTCTCTCTGCTGAGCTTAGCATACATCTTTTACAGCTTGTTATTTTTGGATGTGCTGATGAGAGACATTGGTGTCTAAATTTATTCTCCCTAATAAACTTGTTTTTCTTCCATGCTGAATGCGGGGAGGGAGCGTCTTTCTCTTTAGCAACCAGAATGTATGCATGTGACCTGGTACAATTGTGGGAATGATATATTTGCAGAATTTGATTCCTGTGTGAGACAGAAGCTATGTAAAGTGTGACAGGATCCCAAGCTCAAGCAACATTTGGCATTTTCACCCATCATTACATTCTGGAAGGCTTTAAACTTCTTTACTTTCTCACTTGTGCTGACGGTCCTGGAGCAGTGCTGTGCCAGGAGATGGGCACTCACAGACTGGGGGAACTTAGGCATAACCAGCAGAACAAAGTAGGTGTTCCCTCTGAAATGCTGTTGTGTGACCCCGTCAAATCATTTGGCTTGATTCACGCTGAACAGAAGTGTAATTTCAGCTTGAGCAACATGCTCATCTACTTAGAATAAAAATGAATTATTCTGGCTTCTGAGTTTTGACATAGTTTTTGAACTTTTCTTAAAGTTATTATGATCAGATGAACTTAATTACAGAGTACTTACATATAGTCATCTGGTAAATGTCATACAACAGACAGAGTCAAAGGAAAGGTATCCTGGGTTTTCAGTCTCCCTCTCCTTCGTGTTACACTACTTTATGCTTATGTTGCCACTGAGCTTTAGGCACGCCTGTCTGAGCTGCATCTCCTGTTGGAAAAGAACAACCTCTCCCCATTCCCCGCCCCCCCCCCCCTCCCGAAAAAAAGATCCCCAAGCCCAAACTTGGATTTCTGGCCTGAAAAAATTCCTGCAGTGAGCAGACCCTTCTCTCTCAACCACTCACTGTAGGAAGCCACTCGGTGCTACTCTGCCTTCATCCTTTCTCTTTTCACTATGCTACTGGCTCTCTAGACTTGGTGTGAAGCTTTCAGCACTTATCATGCAACCAGACTTCTCTTTCTTTTGTGAGAAATGCAGCGTCAATGTGTATGCATACCTTGTGCTTTTTGACCAATAGAGAAGGAGTCTACCCAAGTGGCTTACGCAGACTGAATCAGCACGATTTCCAGTTGTACTGTATATGTTAGCAGTGATAAGGGCAGTGTCTAATCTACAGGGTCATCTCTACCTACTGTAGTGAAATAGTTTTAGCGTGTGTAAAGTAGTTTGAGTTGTTTCATGCAAAGAGGATCTGACAGTCGTGTAGGGGGTGTAAATATATATGTAAAGACACGAGGTTAAGCTTCTTGAGGCATACACCTCTGAACATTGACTTGTTCATATTTCTTTTCCAATTGCAGTTATATGAGGTTGCAGTATGGCTTTTTCCATTTGCAGGTATCTGAGATGAATATTTGTATTAACAGTACAAAGTTTTAGTGTGTGCTTATGGTGATACAGCGTATATTTTAATTTGAGATTTAGAGAAGAAAATAGTTTCATCTGGAGTACATGAAGCCAGTTTATTCCATAAACTGCAGCAGCTTATGGGAATGTGAGCATTTGCAGAGTCAGTCTTTTGTTTTTCATTGAAATATTCTGCAACTTTGATGATGCCAAACACTTTCTCTTTTAGGTGCCATTCATAAAAAAAATGTTTTCTTGTAGTAAATGCATGATATGCTTTCTCCGAGTGTGATTGATTAGACCTTCTGTGAAACGTATATTTCTTTTTTTTTTTTTAAGGATCCTGACTAAATTTTTGCCATGTAGTTAATAAGTAACAAGTGATTCTAATAACTCTGCTGTCATGCTTTTTATTTACAGTGTACGAGGAAATTAAGAGAGGGGAGGGGGAGACAAATCTGGAGTGAATTTCCATCACCCATAGAGGTTTTTTGCAAAGAAAACAATCTTTAAATGTAAACAACATCTGTATTTTTCATGTTGTCTGTCTAAATACTGGTTCTGTAAATAACTTGCCCTCACTGTAATGCAACAGTTAGATGCCTTAATCTCTCAGTCATCCGGGGCTTTGTGCAGAATGCAGACTTCCAGCACATTTAAACATACATCTCCCAAACTTTTGATATCTTTTCCTCACGGCAGGATTTCAAAAGGTAGATGACTGTGAAATGCACTTTCATTCTCTGCGTTAGTGCTTTAACATTAGTCTGACTTTAATAGGCTGGGATGATTTCAGCTTATAAATCTTCAACTGGAGGATAAAGTTCAAGTAGATAAAATCAAACAGATGTTGGTGGGAGGATTTCTTCATGACCCATAAAAGTGCTATCATCAAAGCCTAGAATCATTTGTTTTGAATTATTACATTGTTATCAAAAGGACTGTAGCAGTCTGTTTGTTGAGAAATTGGATCTGTTTATCTGAAAACAGAACAAAGATGCCATGCTAAGACGTCCCTGGGAAAGTGTGGGTTAGCTGATGGCTGACACGGTAGGGTAGCTGTGAGAAGGTTTGATTGACAGCTGTCCAAATAACTGCAAGGCCTGAAAGCTTCTGAAAATTATGACATTATTGAAAATGACTTCCAATTAAATGTTGAAGGCTACTTATTTAAAAGAAAAATCTTTTTCTTTGTTTCAAGGAAATGAAAGTTTTCAAAAACTGTTTTTATTATTATTTTTTAAAGTAGTGGTAAAGCCAAGTTACCTGCCAGCAGTAATTTTAAATCATGACTAAAAACTGCTGAAGACTTTGCCAAAGTGATGCTTCATGCATTTACTTCAACTCCATGGTGTCCTGCTTGACAGACATGAGTTCAACCTGTGTAAGTGAAATAATGTATCCTTTTTATTATTTGCTGAGGAATCACAGGCTGGGGTCTGCGGAGCTGTGCTCGTGCTTGGTGCTGCTGCTGGATGCTTATGGCTGGGTGCCTTCCTTGCCTCTTCTCAGTGCTTTCAGGGTTTTCTCCATGCTATGCATCCAGATAAGGACAATGTGAGGTGTGTCCAGGGCAGACGTAGACCATTAGTAGGCCTGGGAGAAATTTGTATGAAAATCTGTCTTTTCCTAGGCGATTATCTTCTCTCTTTCTATGGGTTGTCGAGAGAATGCTTCTCTGAAGTCAGCTCTCAACCAGGGGAAGCTGAGCCCTTGGGAATTCAATGTCGTGGCACTGCTCATATTGCAGTAAAATGCCTTGGTTTGATTTTCTCTTGAATGATGTTTCTCTTTGTTTCTTTCAGTCGTAATGGTGACTGTGTTAATGCTGTATCAGATAAAACCCATGAAAATGCATTTTCTGAGTTGTTGGCGGCGATGTCGGGTGGAGCAAAATGCTCTCTTGGATTCAAGCTTCTTCATACTGCACTACAGTATGTAAGCATTAATAAGATGCTAGCTTTACTGCAGATTATTTTAGTGTTAATTTTTTTGGAGCATCTGCTGCAGTCCAGAGGCCTGTGTGTATACGTATGTGTATGTGTGCACATAGATATAGATATATATATATATATATATACACATATGTGTGTGTGTATATATATACGTGTGTGTGTCTGTATAAAGTTTGTCAGACTTTAGAAGCAGAATAAAGCAGTGCAGTGGGATGACTGTGTAGAGCTTACTGTTGATTTTCTGTAAAAGTAGAGAGAAAAATTAAGGGGAGAATATTTTCTCTACTTTGTAAAGGCTAAGAAGCTTGCATACATAGACTTCACAGTCTGTTTGATTATTTTTAGGAGTGATAGCTCTTTCTCTCTGATAGTGAGCCCAGAGACAGCAAAACATTGCTCCTTCAAAAGCGGGTGCGTGAGAAGGTGAGGCTGTTGAGTAGATGGGGAGACAATATGGTGATGGATGGAGAAGCACTTAGGGGAGGGGATGGAGCAGCCCTTCTTGGGGATTTGTTTGATGGAGCCTTGAAGGAAGTTTGGAGGAACATCTCTGGAGCTTCCTGGGTTTTGAAGCAGGACAAGCAGCCGTTTCTTGCATGGAGGAACCAGCAAGCAATCTCATGGGTTGCTCTAACCAAAGGCAAAATTGCCTTAACTACTCTAAGATCTTTCGCAATCTGAAAATACACTGTAATGGAATATAAAACCAATTATTCCAGACTGTGTTTTAATGTATTTTTTTCTCTGAGACACTGAACTTGCTGATGGTGCATGTACTTTTGTGTTGAGTGAAGAGCTTTTTAGAGAAAGGCAGAGACAAGTAGAAAAAATTTATAACTCCTAGCCTCATTGTGGTTCAAGATGCTTTCCTAGTTGCATTGCCAAGTTGAGTAAATTACTTACTACAGTTTAGAGAGCCTATTCTTTATAGCATATGGGGAAAAAAATACCAAAACATAATTTTTGTTGAAAAGAAATCTTAAAAATATTTTCAGCCGCTGCAAAAATACAGCACATTGCACAAATGGATCTGGATCATTGTTACATTTACTCTGCTGCACTGTGAGCACTGAGCTTAGTATCTAAAACCTTGCTTAGGTGAAATATAGCTCTTCAGGTCTAACAGCCAGAAACTAGCAGCATTATTGAATGACACAAGCCATGTGGGTCAAATCAATCCAGATAATATCTAAAATCTTCTAAATTTTTGCTAACTTGGGTATGTAGAGACTTATTTTTTTGCTTTGTTTGCTTAGGAAATTAGCTGTTTTGGGAACCCACAGTTAGTGAAGAATGGTTTGTTTCTTCATTTGCAGTGTTTGTAGTATAAGAGAGGTAGAAAGCAGTCAAGCCATGTGATTTTTTTTTTCTCTCTCTTCCTCAGTTGTGTTTTCAATTGTCTTCTGGAACCAAGGTAAGATTAGAAAGGTTATTTGGCAGAGAATTGTGCCTGAGAAAGTAGGTATACACATGACACTTCCAGCAGAGTTTGTTTTTGGGGCAAGATACACAGGGAATGTGTTTGCTTTAAAGTCTATAATAAGAAAACACACACACATATATTTATTTATCTGTAGACCAGGTGAAGGTGAGGGAAGGAATGATGTGAAAGAATGTTGTGTCCAGAAGGGGAAAATGTTGAAGTTGCTTCCTTGATCTAGTCACCTACACTTATTCCTTGAAAATCTGTCTCCTCAAACCAGGAGGAGTTGTTTTCCAAAGGCAAGTAAAGAGAAAAGTTTCTTTACCAAACCCTGAACTAACACAAGTAAAAAAAAAAAAAAATCTATTTCACATCTAAGGGTTTAGTATGAAACATCCTTGCTTTCAAAGACAGAGGAAAACTCAATAATTGCTCACTGTGTGTGTTCACTTCCCCCATGTGGCTATCAGTATGCTCCTAGAGCTCTACCAAATGCTGAAGTACCTTTTCTCTTATAAGATGCCATTCTGTTACACATGTATGATGCGTGACATCAACTCCATGGATTTCTTCCTGTGCTGTGGTGTTTTGCCACTTTCCCTGGTTTTATTTCTGTGAATGGTGGAGAGACAGCTGGAGAGACCACAAAAATTATACGCTGTCTGTTTTGGCCGTTCAAGTTTTCTACACATTCTGCTTGTTCAAAAGATCCAAGAGTGAAAACAAGAGAACACATGCAGAAAGGCAGAGCTCATAAAAGTCTCCCAGCCTTCTAAGGCAATGCACCACTCTTATTTTCTATTGGAAAGTGACTAACAATAGACATTTTCTGTCTGGCACATACATGGTGTCAGTTGCTAATGGACAGCTGTGAGTAGCTCTAACTTGGAGTTAAATAATGAAAAGAGATGTCCACCCTCAGTGAACGTCAAATTAAACTGGCCTATAATAAGCTGCTCCTTGTGTGGCTGATTATTAAGACACAAGTTTTTGGATTGCCACATTGGTATCTTTATATTTTCAGGAGTATGTGTGAACTGTGAAGACAAAAAGTTGCTTAAAGTAACAGTAAGCTTTGAGTGATGGCGGTGGCCAGGGATCAGCTGCCAGTTGTGACAAGTGTAATGAAACTTGAGAAAACTTGCAGCTAATTTCACAGTAAGAAATTAAGCCTGTAAATGACCTTACAAGGGACAGAGTCACCGCAGGAATTTTTAGTTCCTCTGTGGATCAGTCTCCTCTCTGTCCTCCACCTCTGGCCTTGAGAGTAGACTGATGGCTTTTCCCTCCAAGTTTCCTGTGTATCCTTGTGATGTGTGGAGAGAGGGGCTGCAAGCTGGAGGTAACATGCACTGGATGCTCTTCTTGTAGAGCATTTGCAGCGGTGAGGGTAGATTGAGGGTCAGTTTTACCCTGTTCATGTGAACCTTTTGGTCCCTGGTATGAGGTGAAAAGTATTCAACTTTTGAGAATATGTACAGGCAGAGATTATGGACACTGGCCATGGAAATGCATATCTTATTCATGTGCAATCAAAAAACTTTAGGTACAGTTGAGAAGATAGCTCTGCTGTGAAGTTTGAGCAAACTTCTGTGATAATCTTTAAATGAGGAATTAGTTTATTATGCCTAAGGAAGATGGAAAAAAAAAGATGCAAGATCTTTAAAGGAAAAGGCTAGGAAAATGTGTTAAATTTACAAAGTAGTGTTAAAGTGTACAGCGTTAATGAACTGACTTATACAAGTAAAGAACCAGCCTCTGTGGAAGATCTTTCTTATGACTCTTGAGAAGTTTAGAAAGAAAATAGTTATGCCAAAACCAGAGGAGAAAAACATACCAGGAATCAAGAAATCAAGTTGCTCAGAGAGAAAGATTTTACAGCCTAAAGCGTTAAGGTAATATAGAAAAATAAAAATAAGTTGTTTTTTATTGTTTGAGCTGCAACAGCAAAAAAAATCACAATTAGAAAGTAACCCAGCTGGAAGGCAGGACTTTATTAGCTTTATGCAAGAGAAGAAAAGCACGGCAGAACAACTCAGTTGACATAGTAAATTGTCATGAACAAAATAATGATTTGGAGATAGGTAAATGGCATCCAGAATGCTGAAGAGAGTTTTACATAGCTAGAGAATTCAGGTAATAGTACAGAGAAGTCATTAAATCTGCAGCAGCTGATTTCTACAGTAGCCTCATAAATTAAATGAAAGCAAATTCAAAGTACACAATGTACTATAAAGTGCTTCTGAACCTTTTGAAAGAAAACAGAGATGTTTTTTTGAAAGCCTGGGAGACTTCCAGATATCCTGGTCTTGGAAAAAGAAAAAAAAAAATGATTCAGTCTATAAAGCATCTGTCTTGGAGAATAACTCAAAAATAATTGTGGCTGTGGAGGATGGAAGGAGATAGTGGCATTGCTCGAGTGGCAGTGCTGGAAAGTTCAGTAAGTGTCCTCCTAGTTGTGGGAAGACATTTTACATTCACATCGGTACGAGAAATTAAAATGAAGTGCTAGGGAGAGTTGCAACTAAATATCTATGCTTGAATAAATATTTTCCAGCTCCTCAGTTAAAATTAAAAAAATAAAATCCTCTGTACTCAGTGCCAAATGTTACCGTGTAAAGAAGGCAGTTACCAGATCACACTCTGGACACCGGCAGTGAGATGAATATTCTATGTGAGATGAAAACTCCAGCACAAAGTTCCTCTTGCCACCCATGAGGCCTGCAAATAAGAGATGTATGTAGCAGCGCCGAGGGTGATGACATCCTGATGTATAGGTACTGAGCCCATATGATGGAAGCTGTGGCACATCATGCTCACAGCCTCATCTGTCTGCTAGTAAAAGCCAGGGGAGTAAATCTATAATTGAAATAAAATGATGAAATTGTGACTGACGGCAGCTTCATGTGTGGAGCAGCTCTGACCTCCTAAGAACTAAAATCTGACCTCCAAAAGGTAAAAGCAATACAGGAAAGCCTACTAGTAAAGATATTAAATCAGTTCAGAGATTATTAGGGGTTTACAAACTCAGACAGAATTTTTATTTTCTGATGGGTCTCAGATGTGTGTGAATTCCTGTGGCAACTGCTGGGCAGAGATATGTGCTGGAAGCCAGTCTGTGCATACGGCATGCTTAATCCCGTGTGCCAGAGGGCCAGTGACCACATACGTTGTGCTTACTGGGTCATCTTTCAGTTGGCTGCCTTGCGGAGTAGGAGGGTAGCAGATATACCAGTATTTTTCTGATTATTATTATTTTAATATATATATACATTTAATTAAGCCTGTGTTGTCCCACTATGTGATCTGTGTTTTCCCACTACTCTATGTGATCATAGAGTACTACATCACAGTAGTGGCAACTTCTCTGAAAATTGCCTGCCCTTTGCAGCATGTGGAGGAGCTTTATGTTCACTTTAGCAATGCTGCAGGGTGAGGGGACAGAGTGAGAGTCAACCTTGATCTGTCTCTTCCCACTGGTGTGGACACTCAGGTCTTGGTGAGTTATCAGAGAAGTGTGTGGCAAGCACCAGTAAAAGTATTTCAAGGCACTGCTAGGAAAGGCAGAAGAGTTACAGCGGCTTGCTTCAGTGCCACCTAGCTCCAGAGCAAGATGTTGGTAGTGAAAATGAGGATTTGGATAGAGCAAACACCCCTGGTAGATCTAAACCAGTTATTTTTAGTTTGAAGAGGGGAGGAAAAAATAATTGCTGAAAGTCATGTCCTCTAGGCTGGAATGCTAGATAAATGGCTTGCCAGATCTTTTTTAAAAAATAGTTCTCCACACTTTTTGTATGCAAATGTGATTACCCATCAATTGTACCTACAAACTCTTGTACTTGCTATTAACAGACCATGCTTTGCCAGCTGAGGTAAGGCTGTGTAGTTGTTGTTACTGCTCTGCTGCCTGAGGTTCTATCACACGTTCATGAATACTAAATTTGTGACCTCTTTTGCTCAATTTGAGCCCACAGCTGTGTATGACAGTGAGGCATCCAGCCACAGGGTGGCTCAGGTTTGTTGGCGCCATTCCAGGTGTGAGGTAACATCAGGTGTGGACAACATGGTTGCCTTAGAGCCACCCTGCAGGCCGCAGCTCAGCCTTTGAGGGTGATGAAGAGCTCCTTGCTGCTTGATTTGCTATGCTGCTACATCTATTAGGTCAGGCTAACACGATTGGGTAAATGTGCCCCATTTGGGGGTTTGGTACTCAGGGCTGAGGGGTGATGTTGCTGCTATGTGGCTGTGCAGGCTCTCTCCTTGTCTATTTCCTCCTCTTCCTCAACTTCCTACTCCTCCACCATTGCCACAACTACCAAAATCAGGCCCTCAGATGCCCAATATCACACTTCAGATGTGGGATGTGCAATTGTGTTGTTTCTGTGATAAATATAAATCACCAAGGTGGAGCAGTGCTCATGTTGGTATCTTGCTCTGAAAATAATGCCTCCTATTTATTTCCATGGAAACTACAACAGGTACTAGTAGCACAATAACACATTCAATAGATCAAATTCTCAGCTACAAAACAATATTTTTCAATGTAGTCACCACCATTAGCCATGCGTTTTTGCTGGTGATGAACAGGAGCCTGCATTCCCTGCTCACAAAAATCTGCAAGGCCTTCCAGAGCATGGCTTCTCTTTCACATCACTGTCACCACTGCAGAAATGCACCACCCACTGCCTCACTGTGCTCACATCCACTGTTTGGTCTCGGTTAATGCCCAGGAAACATCTATGAATGTTAATGGGTGCCATTTTTTCCACATGGAAGAATTCAGTGACAGAACTTTGCTTCATACACACTTCTGTGTTTAATGCCATTTTGTTAGACTACCCCTCTGCTGCCATCTGTCACCATCTGCCATCTCTCTGAATATTGGTGGGAAGATTTGGTCTCTACTGCCATACCACAACATCCACTTCTGATGCTGTGGGCAAGCATGATAAAACAGAAGGCATAACATTCAGAGCAGCCTTTGTAGAAGGGGTAGGCAGGAGGAGTGGCAGGATCCAGCTGCTATTCCATAAACAAAATATATACACACACACACACTTGATGTTTTATGGAAAAGATGGATTTTTTGAATGTAAATCCACTTCTGTGTTTACATGAAGTAAAGGGAAAGAGGTCTTCAAGAGGCTTGCAGGCACCCTACTTTCCCTTCTCCTCTGGCTCACAGTGTGGTTTGCTGTCTTTCTGTTGTTCTGTTTTATTTATTTATTTATTTTCTCCATACGTCATGAAATTTGCTATAACTGCTTCATTAAGCTGTCTTGTGTCATGGTAGCAGCTCTGCAAGTTTAAATTGCCTATTTTTGTCCACAAGCATGTGAAACTTGAGGACCAGAAGAACCGGCTCCACAGCTGTATTTCCATGTGCCGAATGGGATCTGACATAAACAAAATGCTTTTCCTTTGGGTGCTTGGCAGCTCTTGGCCAGCCTGTCAGAGAAATGGTTATGACTTTTTCTTTGCTCTCAGATGAGGCTGCTGAAAACTTACAGCCTCTGTGGGAATTTCAGCTTCTTTCCACAAAACAGTAACAGAATCCGTTTTTATGTTATGTTTAATTGCAGACAATTTAGAGTGTTCAGAACTTGCTCCTAGCAGATGTAAAAAGGATGTGTGTGGGGGGCAGGGGGGGTTGGAAGGAATAACAACTCTACACATTTTGCTGTCAAACTCTCTTACTCCTTTTGAAAATATCTGCAATTTTCATGTTATCTCACTGGCTGTTCTAAGAGCCAATTTCAGCAGATATTTGCTTGATATCTTTTTTTTTCTTCTTTTTTTTTCCCTCCATTTCCTCCTTTGCTTAGTTTACTGTTTCAAAAAGTTTGTGAGATTTTTGTTTCAGACTGTCCTCACAGAAATGAAGCATTGTAAAAACACACACATTCACAGAGATATTCAAGAATTGCAATGATACCACGTGACTCTGTAGTAAAATGGTTACTTTTCATATGATAAATTGATAATTTTGAACATTCGTTGTTTCAAGGTTTTTTTTGTTGTTGTTGTTGTTTTGTTTTTAATGATTTGAAGCAGCTTTCACAACTACAGAACTGATTGTTTTGATGGAAAGCAGCAGTACTGTTTGCAGAGGGCAAACAGCAAATGTTTCTCAACAGGTGACAGGCTAAAATGAGACTGAAAATGGAGAGTAAATACATGATAATTACAGCTGATTTGGAGTAAATTCTTGTATGTTGTCACATTGAGGGAAAGAATGTCAAAGTGACATTCTTTATCCAATAAAGTGCTCCCTGGGAATGTTTTGCCTGCCAATTCAATAAAAACATACTTTCAATGACTACTTCAGAAGGAAATTTACTTCATGCTACTGCCAAATATAATAGCTTTCATTGAGCTAAGTAGATGAGAGTTTCAATACCAAACTCTCAGTGGAAGTGGTAGCCTGTCCCTTGAGTGATAACACTTTCCAGGGAGAATGTATCCATTTTGACATTGCTGTTATTTGGCAAATGACAGAGCAATACTGCTTGGAGACTTGTATCCTTGCAAAAGATAATTTTTATTATAGTCTGCTTGAGACTAGTGTCAAGGAGGCACTCAGGAAAAAGGAGTAGATAGTGTAATGGTAGATGCTGAACAAGGAGCTGAGTTTAACTTCTAGGTTTTGCTGCAAATATTACTAATGGACATAATTCTCTGTCCTAGCTTTCATCTTGTCAAATAATTATATGGAATTGCAAATGGCAACCAACCTATCCATCAGGTTAAAAAACAAACAAACAAAAATAACCTAGCAAGGCAAAATTAGTTACATCAGTGATCCATCTTTAGGGATGTGTTTTTAACCAAGAAAGTTGTGGCATCAGATAACAGTTTGGTAGGAGGACTGTCAGATAAATGCAGTTTATATTAGTGCTTATATTAAAGGATGCAACACCACTGTGCTATTCTTACTTTAGAACTTACAAAGACGTATATATTCAGCTTTTGCGTTCCCACACATTCCCTACCTCCCTGTGCAACAGATCCCAGCTGGTGCCTGGGAATTCTGTGCACAACAAAGATGCATGTTCTAGGCAATTGTTGCTGAATAGTGTGTCCTGTATTTTGATGTTGGGCTTAATTGCTTGTTGTTTTTATATTCAGTTCTTATAATGAAGCATCGCTGACACTTTGTGTTTCTTTCCAAGTTAAGAACATGATCTGAACAAAAGAGTAAACATTTGAAAGAAAGTAACAACTTCACACTAAATATTTTAACAAAGTGCCTTTCACAAGTGCAGATGAGGACTTTGGAGAAAAAAAATTACCTTTATGATTTCATTGCTTTAACTTGAATTAAAAAATGTCATCCAGAACCAAAAGTTCTGATACTTGCTGTAGCAATCCCGTTTCACTCTTGTTGCCTATGTTCACAATAGCTCACGTGTTTTCTTTACCTGGGCAAAGTGATGTTATTGAAACAATGTTTTAAGAAATGTTAGATTTTAGTTTATTTTTAAGTACAATTTTTAGATGACTCTTTACATGAATCATTGACTTAGCGAGGTATTTTCCTTCTGAATCTCGTTTAAATCCCAAATGACCATGTATTTCAATTGAGATAATAATCATTCACCTCTATTATGTTGCGCCAATTTTTATTAGCTTCCTCAAGTCTGACTTCCTCGTTCTCCAGTGTGCAGGACATATTTGGGGTTGTGCCCAATTCCTAGAAGTTCCCTTTTCCTCTAAAGATATTGTAGGTCCTGAGACTATCACATACTGGTTCAGGGAGGAGGAGGCCTGGGGTAATGCTCTCATGACAGCAAGAGCTGCATTCCCTTTCTTTTCCCATAAAGGATGGAGAGTGCTTGTTCTCTTTGCACTGTCTTTATCACTCTTTAGGTAGTTGCTTTGAAGTTGTCTAATACATTGCAGACTTTATGCAAGCTGCCTTATATAAATCAGGTATTGTATTATGATGGAGCATGTAGAACAACATTGGTTGCTCAGAGCCTTCAAAGAGGACCGCAGCAGCTGCTGCCTGGTGTTGAGGTTAGGAGATGAAGTGCGCATCTTTCTGCTGTTCTGTCCTATTTAGTACTTATAAGAGTCATGTAGCTTTGCTTATAAGTAGATCATATTGATGCCACGTAATCTTTTGGCAAGTAGAGTCAGAAAGAGTGCATTTCTTTTGTGCATCTTAGAAACCTTGCTACCACCCTGTTCTGGATTGATAAAGCTGAGGGAATTTTGCCTCTTACATATAGATATTAGGTATGATATACTAAGGCAGAAGTTTTAAGAACAAAAGAAATGTGGAAATAGGTCTCTGAATTGCAGGAAGTAAACTGGGAGTCTGGTGCTGAAAGTTATTTTTACTAAGAATGGCAGGCTCATCTGCTCGGAGAAGTCCTGCCCCAGGAAGCACTCCAGAGATGACATGACCTGTGTACTGTAGGCTGGGCATGCTGCCCTTGCTGGGCAAAAATAGATGGCAGAATGCACGCAGTAAGCAATTCAGGTCTTCCTGCCAAAGTGCCTGTTTGCATCCCAAGCGTAGTGTAGAAAACATGGCACAGACTGGATGCATTGCCACAGCTAGTTCTTACAGAGATTTTTCATTCTATCTCTGGTACTTCTTGAGAATAGCTGGAGTTAATCATTGATTAGTTGTGTGTAATCAACTCTCATTTTTACTGATGGCAGAGGAAGGCACTCTGTAGCTCAGATATAAGTTTCTATAATTTAGTCCTGTTTGCCCTTGCACAACATAAACAAATATAATGCAAACATAAACACAACATAAGTTATTACAATAATAGCTATAATATATGCTTGGAAAAATGAATGAAAATCTAGGAGTTCCCCCTCGGGTCTCTAGAATAATACGTCTGACATCTTTCAGTAAAAAAAGTATTAGTTTTGGATCTATGACATGCTTTCCTCTAAAGAAGATCTCTGCCTCAATCTCAGAAATCCTCATATTTGTAGGAACTGACAGATTTGGGAAGGTACCAATTATTTTTTAGACCTACTATATGATGGATAATTATTTTTGTACTTATTATGTTGTGAAAAAAGGGTTGTAGAAATTTTCCTTCCCTTTGTAGGGGTAATTGTAGCAAGAAATAAATTACTCATATTCTATTAGCAGAAGTGTACGTATCCTCTATTTGTTTGGCAGTTTGGATTCAGGAGAGTTTAATAGAGATATTATTGAAAGATGTTTAAAACAAACACCTTCTTTCTCTTAGCTGTGGTAACTGACTTATACCAAAGACAGACATAGGAGGGACTTTAATATGGCAAGGAGCCTAAAAGTCGTGAGTCTCACGTAACAAAATCTCTTCCAACAGAGGGCTCAATTCTGAGAAGCATCCCGCCTCAGAATATAATTGCTCAGTAATGACAGCCCATGGCAATGGGGATCCCTCAAAGGAGACACTGTGTTCTCTGGGGATGCTTCAGTCCCTGCTTCATTCTCCCAGGAACATCTGTGGTTCCCTAGGTACTCTTTGTGCCCCTATGCGCAGCTTCATCACTATTTCTTCTCAGCCAAGGCCTTATTCTACTTGAGCTGCCACTTTGCATCTGATTTTTCCCTCAGATCATAGGTCCTCCAGCAGTTACAATATTCAGTCTGTCAAATCAGAGCCAAAGGTTCCACCTTTTGTGTGTTTTTGTGAATAGTGACATCCCTGACAACTTCCAGGGAGCTGAGATCATGGAAAAGACTTTGTTCTTGGAGACTGCTAGAGAGGAACCTCCTTTGCTCCAAACTTGTTAACGTTGCAGTTGGCATCTGACCTTAATCACTATTACAAACTGGCATAGTGATTCTGGGAGAAGCTTGGTATCTAAATCTCCAGACATAGTATGACAACATTTCCTCTGCACCTTCTTTTATCGTGGTACTGGGCAGCCCAAGGCTGAGCTCTATATCATAGAGTGAATGAGTTGGACCACTTCCTTATGTTTGGAAGGTCCCAGTTTCCTGTCATCTTCTTTCAGTCTCCCCCTGTGATCACTTGCTCTTTTACCTTAGATCTGGTACTTGTTCAAGTGAGTTGAAATCACCAACCTGGTAGAAAAATAACCTGACCAAAACTGATCTTACAGTTTGCTGTTTGCCTCCTGAGTAGAATTGATTCCTGGCATCAGTGCCACGCTCATTGCAAAGGAGGGTGTGAAAGCAAGGGGCTAGGGGTAAAGATGGAGCAAACAAAGGACAACAAACTGTTATATCAGTTCAGCTGTGCGTGAAAATGCAACACTGCATCTCTTTCCCACTTCTTGCACTGCTTCCTATTACTTAATCCATCTAGTAACATGTGATTGTATACGTGCTTAAAGAGTAAATTTCTAGCATTTATTTTTACCTTGTAAAGTAGAAAAACAGCTAAAAGTTTGATGCCTTATTATCTGAAAGTTGTCAGTTCTTCATGTTATGATAAAGATACAAAAAGGATCAGTCATTGTAGAATACCTCATAGTAAACAACCATGCCACTGATTTTCACGGAGAAGTAAAATGTCTCTGGCATGAAATAGTTTTCAATTGAGTTATGGAACTGTTTTCATGAAATTTCATGGAAATCTGCTTTGAACCTTTGTTTACACAAAATGCAATGTGGCTTACATAAGTAAATGTTATTGAAATATTCTCTAATTTTAGCAGTGTTTTTTGCAATGTGTAATTTGCGTTATTTTTATTTTTTAAAGAAAAAGGTCATGTATACAGTTTTCAAATCATTAGATTCCCCCCCCAAAACAACTCTCAGAATAGGGAATTTTTTTGACTGTGTTTTCTCTGACCTGACAAAAACTGTAAAAATGACCAACCCTATCTCATATCATGCAGAACGACGTGCTGGAGGACTGGTGTGAAGAATCTGAAAAATGGACTATCCAGTTATTTGGGTCTGCATGGGAAGGACACCGTCGGCTCCGGATTTGATTACTTTTGTTTTTAAATGTGAGTAGATACAATTTAAATAGATCGTATAGATAATTGGGTGCAGGTTGGTGGGACCTCTTAAGTATTATCATTTTAGCTAGTTATGTCTCTGTTTGGAAAAAAACACCAAGTAATTAATGTTGCTCCACAACATTTCAATATCTTTATGACATAGATCCAAAAAGAAATTGATTTGCTTATGTACCCTAATATATATGGCCTTGCTATACCATTCAATTCTACATATCTGTACTCAGCAGCAAATTTGCTTGTAATTAGAAGGAAATAGAGCAAGTAAAGCTCTGGACACATTGGAGACTCTTCAAACTGCATTCAGGGTACTCATTTGAAAAAAGAGCCTATATTGTGCTGTGTAGCTCAGATGATGTATATTAGATAATATTTAAAAAAAAAAAAACTTCTATGAAAATTAAAATGTGTTCAAGAAGATCAAAACATTGCAGAAGAATTTTTTTTTTTCTGGGGCTTCACTGGTTCCACTAATCTCTATGCAGTTATACCAAAAGCACACCTATGGCAGATCGGATACGTAAACTTTCCCCAAAATGATGCCTGTTAAGTATTGCCTGTCTGGTAACACATACAGAGAAACGTTTTGAAGTACTGAGTACAAGTGCGTAAGGTAAAAATTATAGAATAAGGAATGGTTTTGCAAGGTCAGCAAAGACTTGGCAAAAGAAAAAAAACAGTGATAAAGAAAGAAGCAACTTTGCAGGTAAGAAACAATGTAATGCATTCATATTCAGGCTGAAGATCACAGAAAGGAGGAAGACACAAGATTTGTGGTGCCAAGAGTGGCAGGCTTTGTAGTAGTTGGATTTTCAGAATTTGAATATATTGCATTGATTTCAAAACTTAGAAGCTCATCTAGGCTTGGAAATAGAACTTCTGTTTCTTTTTAAATGATTGTAAGATGATTGTGCCATCTTCAACACCAAAAAGGAGTGGTTGTGCACGGATTAAATTTTTCCGATACAAGTGAGCCTTCACTAGTCAGAATCAGTGGTGAAGAAAGGTTGTGAAGTAAGTTATCTTCTAAGGATCTAAGTGTAATATGCTTATAGAAGGACTGAAATATTATGAGCTGTTTAGGAAATCTGGTGAATTTATTGGAAGACATGCCATAGTGCAAATCTGGTAAGCTTATAAACATATGATGGTCTTTCTATTTTTTTTTTTTTTAATTTTGATTTTTGGCAGATTGTTCAGCTATCATTTCTTGGAAAAAATACTTATTTTTTAAGTTGCAGTTTCAAAAGGCCCATTTTTGTTAGGAAAGCAAGTTCTAATTTGAGCTTCTGCACTGTACAGAAAAATGCAACTCATGTAAATAAAATTACTGCATTGCTCTCAAAGTCAACTTAATTTTCATGTGCTGATGCAGAGATACAGGGAGAATGTACATCGAAGTTCCTATATAAACACTCGTTCTGAGCACATAATAAATGTTTATTAAAAGATATGCTTTGAGATACACTCCTTATTTAAATCATACACTGTTTACTGCTTAAGACTTTTTATACAGCCTAGGAATTGCAAACGAAGAAACTTGATGAGCTTGATTGTGAGTACAAGCAGTTGTCTTCTCTTTTTGTTCCTCCAAGACTACTTTGACTTTGAGAATAGCCTTCCCCACAGCTGTGATTTCTAGCTCCTTAGCATCTCTGGTTCCCTTTATAACATAGTTTAGCTTATTTGATTATTAGCTTATTAGATGTTACCTTTTTTTAGTATCTTATTTGTCAGGCTATTCATTTTCCTTCTGACGCTTCTTGAGCATTTATAATAAGTAGGCAGGTAAGTGAAGGAAAAAGAAGAGACTGATTTTGGTTTTAGAGGAAATTGTAATTATTCTTTCTATTGACTAAGAAATATTTACTACTAGAACTATTACTTAGTACTTCTACATGTCCAATTTTAATGCTCGTACAAATCAACCAGTTTCTGATTCAGTGAGGATTTGGGTTAAAAACAATTTTCTTAGAGAGAATAGCAGTTGTCATATTTATTTTTTATAGATAGTGTTTTTATTTTTGTTGCCATTTTTATTTCGTATGCATTCTTTAAAATAATAAAAAAAGTAATTCTTGCTCGAGCATCACAAAGTGAAATGAAAATATAACAATTACAAAAAAAAAAAAAAAAAAGCACAAAAAAGCCCCCAAAACAAACAAAAAACCAACAACTACCAGAGCCATTTGTATAGGGCATGATTAAAAACATCTCAAAACATCTCTGTATACACAGGCAAAAGTAGATTGTGCTACTAGTAAAAAGAAAAAGAACAGGAGTTAGTTCCTTATTTAAAGGCAAACTCACTTCTGCAGATTGTTTAAATGAAATATCTTACTAAGAAAAATATGACTGAGAAAAGAAGGGAAATCTTTTTGTTAAGGCCAGACCATAAGTTCTATTTTTACAGTATGTGTATTGGAAAAATTATTGGCACCAAAGCAGAGAACAAAGGCAAAGGAGCAACAGTTCTAAGGGTGGAGGTTTGAGATCCTATTGTTTTGGAATCTGAGTACTGATTCTATCAATGGAGACAATTATTCCATACTTCTTCTTAGAAACTAGGAAAAATATGTCTTCATACATTCTATTTAAAAAGGAATAACTCACAAAAATCTTGTAAATAAAGTAATACTTAAGTGATACGTACTAGCAGTGCTATTTGACTAGAGACTGCCTTTTCCTAGCTGTTGGAAGGGAGAAATGAAAGGGATAAAGAACAAAGGCAAAAGGAGAGACAGGAGAAAGATTAAGAAAAAGAAAGAAAACAGTCTATCTTATCAGGGTTTTTTTTTTTGTTTTGTTTTGTTTTCCCATGTTGAGTAATCTAAAAATATTCTAGCTCAAAGAAATATTTTTACCTTGCTCCAGCTCAGGGAAGAATACTCATTGCTATTAGAAATTAATTCTGATATCATCTTCTGAAATTCAAGTGAAATTGTGCTACTTGGATAAAACCTACAAGCCAGGCACGTTCTCTGTGCAATTAAAAGCAACATAGTCCACTAAAGAGGGAGAAAACTATTCAAGTTATCTTGGAGGGAAGAATGTATGCTTTGTTTCATTACAACAGCAGACATTTCCAAGCGTAACAATGTTAATCTCTAGTTTTATACTTTGCTTAGATCTGCAGAGATGCATTGTATTACTTAAAGAAAAAATGTTAGAACACAGGAACATGATTTTCAGACTTGTAATTACAGACAGTGTTTTACTTTGTTTCTCTGTGTTAAAAAAAAAGAAAAGCAGTGTAATAACACTAGTGAGCACACAGTATAAGAATACACAATTACTAAATGAGATTGTTTATCTGCTACGACATAAAGATTCCAGCTTGCGTTTTGAAATCTATATTGCACTTCATTTTCCTAAAATGACCTACGATCACACTAGGGTTTCCCTTGGCCATGTTTCCACCCCCCCACCCCAGCGATATCTGTGTGTATTATGAACAGTGTGTTTGCATAACTTTAGATCTTAGGGTTTTCCATTCGTGCCCAGACCTAATTAAGAGCATCCCATTTTTTCCAAAGGTGCTGAACTCCCGTGACTCCCACAGAAAGGGATCACTAATGCTCAGCACTTCTGCAAATACTTTACTGGAAATCTAGGCGCTTTTATTTTATGTGGTTAAATGCTGATATTGAAAGCTTGTGTTAAACCTTTTCATTTGAAAACATACCTTTTGTCAGTTTCTTTAATGTAGAGACTGTGTGCTTCTGTAGCTTTAAATGTACTGCTGCTGGGACTAAGCTATGCCAAATGGCCAAGTAGGCACGGCTTGGGTACTGGGTTTGATATGGAAAGATGCTGATTCCTTCCTGATTTAAACGGCAAAATTCTAAGTGGCACTCTCACATTATCAACTTTGTACTACACAGTCTTTGTAGCGTTTCAACTGTTTTTATTTCAAATCATCAAAATAAGGGCATTTAGTATTACATAGAAAAAAAAAAGGCTGAATTATCAGAGCAAACGTACGGAAAATTTTCCAGTTAGTGGGAAAGTTATTTGAAAAGAAATAAAATACACAATTTAATTGTGTTTGGGTATTATCAAGGCGAAAAATTAATGTTGGATCAGAATCTGTGTGGGGAAGGACAGTGAAACTATTTGACTTAATTTGGCTTCATAGAGAGCCATCAAAATAAATAAGTTGGAGCATATGAAGGTATAGAATTGGGAAGCTACTGAGGAAGTTAAATGTTTCTCACAACTTTTCTCCATCCTCTGCTCCCTCCCAGCCTAATGCAGACTTGATTGCTTCTGCTGGTTTACTTTGCCGTCAGCAGCAGCAGGCCAGGGGAGCCATGTGCACGTGTCTCCTTCTCTCTCCTTTGCTAGCTTGCTTTGCCCACACCCTTCTTTTGCTCTCAGTGAGTCCCCCGTGTGACAGCTTTGCCCGTGCCCCTCAGTTCCAGCTACCAGAATGCAGGATTTTAATGACATGTATTATCTTGTGCTGACCCACTAGACCCGTGGGTTATGTCTGTGCGGCATGCAAAGATCTACAAAAGAGCTGTACAACTTTTAAAGTCCAAAGTAGGATTTTGGTGTGATTTACACTGGTGCATAGGCTTTGAGCAAAGACTGACTCCAATGCTTGTGCAAGAAATCTGACTGTTATGTAGAGAGAAGTATTTCTATAGCCTTTGGATCTTTCTCAGCTCAGTCTGAGTCTTCTGACATGAGAATTTCAGAACTAATATTACCATGTTATGCCATGTTATAGTACATAGTTAAGAATAATTTTCTTGTTCATCTGCACTTTAAAAAAGAAAAGAAAAAAAAAGACAAATTATCCTGGAGTTTGTAATAAGTTAATATGGGAAAAATGTAACTGTGATGTTATAATTACTTTAATAATATTTTAGAAGTTTGCGTAATAGACTTTACTAGAAGAAATTGCTAAATAGTTGGCTGTACCCTCAATCTTGTAATATTCCTTTGTAATACATATTAAAATTTCCTATTTAAGTTGTATTAATTTACACTACAACTTAATTGTCTATAGAAATAGGCAACTAATTGTGTCATAACTTTTCAGCTTGCTTATGTGTTGAATTAATTTTTTTTATACTTATTTCCCTGAAAATAATTCCAAAATATTATATGGAACAAAAGAATAAGGAATGGAATAGTGATTCTTGTGTTGCTTTTGGCTTCAGGGTTTTTCTTTCATTTGAGAGATGATGCAGCCATATTTGGCTAATTTGCTTTCATGTTACTGCATATTCGTATTTTTTTCTTCTCTTTTTTTTTTTCCTTTAGATACATTTAGCTCTTTATTTGCATTATCTGTCAGTCTCACTTTCTCATGTGAGTTTTGCAAAGTGTGGCAAATTATATAAAAAACAAAACAAAACAAAAAACAGAAACTAAAAAGCTTCTAGGTTTCTCTTTCTTTATGGAGGGACAGCAAAATCCCAGACGATATTAAGGCCTAATAGACTGACCAGAGTGCACCACTACTGTAAATCTGTAGCAATTGAGCTGATTTTGTTTTTTGTCTTTCTTTACATGAAATACTCTCCTCAACTCTTAGAAAGTTGTATTAAGTTCTGGTGTGGTATTGTATTCCACCACTCTGAATGCCATGCAAGTAGTCTTGGTTGGAAAGATGAGCCCGCTATTATGAAAACACGTATGTCTTTGTGTTATCTCTTTTGTATGAAGGGGATGTATGTGCTGTGATTTTAATCATAAACCGAGCCAATTTTCTTAGCTGTGATTCTGTTTGGGATGCAAGAGCTGATGAAGGGTAGAGTCCAGAGACCGACCCAGAAAGTTCAGTTAGGTTGCTGAGGCCGGAGGAGGCAACGTAGTCCTGGCACAGCGGGTGCATTCAAGATACATTTTATTGACAGAAATGCCCTGACTCAGTGCAAATAGTGGGGAGAGGAAAAGAAAAGGAGACTGTATATGGGAGAGGGAACTCTTTTCCTGGGGACCTCTTTTCTGAGTGAGCAGCAGATGGAATGTACTGGAAATACTTAGGTCATACTAATAAATAAAGAGCAACACAGAGTCCCATGAAGCAGTGTTTCTGCCTATACAGCAAAAGAAAAATCTTGTCTCAGAGCCACAGCTGCAATGGCAGTGACTCACAGTCTGCAAACTGTGGGATACTCCCTTTATAAAGTACAGTGGAATGAGCTGCTGTTCAGATGCAAAATCTTCTCTAAGACCCACAGCTGAGCTTTGAACAGAAACATTTTGACTTGTCAACAACAACAAAAGTATCTCTCTTCAGGAAAAGAAAAGAGGAAGCAGGATAAAAAGCATACAAGTTAGTTGTGAAAATAAATATTCGAGGGGAAAGAAAAAAAAGCACAACACGTTAAGGAGCTGAGATTCCTCTTCTAATGATTTTATTTCCTAACCCCTCCCCCACCCCTCATTTAATTTTTTTATTCTTCTTTAAATCATTTTTGTATGTATCCTAATGAAGTTCTCCCTCCAGGTGTAGTTCATGGGAAATATTCTCTTTCTGCTGCCTACACAAACACTATGGGTAGATTGATATTTTCTGTTCTCACTTAAATATGTTTCAAATAGACACCAGAGTTGTATGTGAGCCTCACAGGTAGATGTTTTGATTTAGGACTTTAGCACTTGAGGAAAAAGAAAGTACTTTTAATTAGGGTTGTTACTCTTTATCAGCAGTAGTGCTGTTCTTTTGAAGGTTTTAGAACATAAACAAAATTTACAGAGGGAAAACATACAATTTTTGGTCTCATTGTTAAGAGGAAGAAAATTTCTGCTCCTGTAACTTCTTCAAGTGACTTTTTACTGGTGATTTCAGCCCTTGTTACTTTTTGCTGCTTAGTCTTTACAGTGTAGCAGCTAAGGAACATCAGTGTATCAGATTCAGCTGCTTGCCAGCTGCAGAGCATCCCATCCAAGCAACATAAGGTGAGAGCAAATAACGTAGTGTAGCTTATGTCATGAGATGTCAGGTAATATAGAAATTTAAAAGTCTGAGAGCATTCCATTATGACCCAGATTTCCCCAAGGAGAAGAAGAGGAAAGAGAGGCTGTAGGAAGGGCTGGCTCTGTAGCCCCAGTGCTTTTCCACCATTGGCCTCTGGCAGAGTCTACCAAGCCCAGACACATGGCTCTTGTGATAGTCCCTTTGGTGAGGTGTGCTTTGGGATGGTGCTGGTTAGGCTACACTTTATGCTGTGAATGATATTCTTAGCTGACCATGTTGCCTTATGTACTAATGTACATAACGTGTCTCCAGTAAGGTGGACCATAAAACTGTGTCAGTCTGGGTACCCTCTAAGCTTTCTGATCTGCTTAGTAGGTAGCCAGTGTTCCGATGCATGGCTAACTGTAGGGCCATGCACTTTAAGAGGAGAACTGGGAGAAATCTTGCATTCTTTCATCCCACTTGGGAACATAAACTCGTGTCTTAACTGAAGCTATATTTCCATTGAACTATTAAAGAAAAAAAAAAAAAGAGAGAAAGAGAGAGAAAGAGAAAATAAAACCAATACCCCCTCTATATATACATAAAAAGAACTCTGTTCACGTACCTACTGTGACATTCATATGACATTCCAAAGAGTGACACCAGGACTTTGTTGCCAAACCCCTTTACTCATGTTTTGTTGTTTTTGTTTTACAAAGTTTCAAAATGGTCATATTAAAGTTATTTTAGCGGTCTGAGCAGCTTAATGGCAGCACAACAACCTCAGAGAAAATAGAATGGTTGTACTTTGTACTTAAAACAAATACTCTCCTGCTAAGGTAATCTGTGCCTGTGTTTGAAGAAGTTCAAGCGTGTAGCAAAACTGTTGATACTAAATGTGTGGTATTATTAAAAAGGTAAGTTTTGAAGTGTTTAAAGATAGTTTTGAAACTTTCTTGTTTGAGAAATAATAAAGCACATTAATTGAACCCCTTAAGTCAAGCTGAAATGTGCTAGAGGTGGTCTTACAGTGTTCAGTGCCCTCTTCTACCAACCTGGAGAAAAGATTATTGCCAGGTGCCATATTTTTGTGTATGTGGTATACTGCTGAGAATAATTCAACACCTCTTGAAGAAATCATACTTTAAAAACATCCCACATTAGCAGATGTGGTTTTGTTCTGCTCAGTGACCAGTGAAAGAAACAGCGATTTCTGATAGATAAAACCCAAGTCACATTCATCTGTATGAAGTATCATGCGCAGCACACAGAACAGCTAAACATAGCTCATAGAGATAAAATATGTCTATATTCAAATATTAAAAAAGTTCAGTAATGGCACAGATGTGGTATTGCATAATCATTCAAACTCTTTTCTGTATCTTACAGTATACTACTTTGGTGAAGATTGAAAGCTTATTGTAGGTCATATTTCAATAGGGTAATTTTTGTTCAGACCTTTGTAACATGCATGGGGTCTGTAAGCTACTTAAAAACGAGCACCAAAGTTGTGTTACTTAGCAGCCCAAACTACCACAGGGGATAAAATAACTTGATAGAGAATGTGAAATGCATCTACATGAAGCACATATATGTCATCAAGATTGTTCTGTTTAGATTTACACTGATGCACTTTTGATGAACTTCAGACCCTGCTGCAGCTTAAAAAGAAAAATGTGCCTTAGGACTGGGACAGTGTTAATTTCCTTAGTTATGCCACACCAGTATCATTTTTACTATATACTTCTTTAAAGGTGGAAAACTGTTTTTCAATTCTAAAATAGTCAGGATGCATTAGAAATGTGTGTAGATAGGTAGGTGTTGGGTTGTTTTTTTATTCTTTTTTTTTTTTTTTTTTTATGTTTTGAAGCTGTGTTTTGAAAACTGAAAGACCTCCTAAGTCTGTGTTTAAGGACTTTGAGCAGTTATGTTGATTTTTAGAATTTTAGTATAATAAGTATTTGAAGCATACAGTCTGTGGCACTGGTGCAGCTACCGTGCACAGGGACAAACTTAATACGTTCATAATTGTAAAGGAACAAAGTTGCAAAATTAGGTGTTATAAAACAGCACCGAAGCACCTATTTTCAGTTTATTAATGCATGTCTTGATAAAATATTTATTAACATGAACTGTGACATGGGTGTGTGCTGCGAGGGCATCTTGTTTCAATTCTGCTCTGTACTTACTAGCTCTTCAGGCTTGCATTTGATCTCTGAGCCGAGATAAAACCCACAATGAGAACCAAACAGTGCAAATAAACAAAAAATGTCTGGGTAAAGGGTGTAAAACAGAAGAAGTATTCCACTCAGTCCAGTGGTACATGCGACCAGACACTGCTATTCTAAGGCAGCAACCTCAGACAGGGTTTGCCAGCTGTGATATGGAGAGGATGGAGCCGCTGGGCTCCATGGGAAGCTGGAAGTGGTGGTGGCAGGGAGGGGCACGGCTGCCTGAGTGCAGCTGTAGTGCTGCACATACTGTCTTTGAGCTGGTTTACTACTTGGTGGTGGCTGAGCAAGAGCATGAAAGGCATGGGCTTTTATTATCCTTTCCTGTATGCAGTTTGAATGTGCTTTGCCTATCTGAGTTCTGGCTTTTTATGTGAGACTTCTGTAAAAGATTTTTTTGTAAAAATGGTTTTGCTAATCAATAATCCCCAAGATATTGATGGCTCTCAGCTCTTTTATGAGAGGCTTGGAACTTAGTGCACTGAGCAGGACTGGGTTGGTGGAAGATTATCTCTTCAGTAAGATCAGGGTCTGGGCAAGGCTGCTTTTGTAACAGAATGTCACTGTTTTCATTCAGTAGAGCTAGAGCTTGGGCACAGCTAGGTCACTGCTTCAGGATGAGCAGTACTTCCAAACTTGTTTCCATTACCTGAGGAAACTTGACAGTCTGAGTTCTTTTTATGCTAGCTTTCCTCTGCTCCCCTGTCTGAAAGGACGAAGGGAAACCGTTTTGCTACAGTTGCTTAAATATTTAGTGGTGAGTTTAGCACTTATGGCTCTTGATTTCAAAGAGGCTAGCCCCAGAAATAAGCACAGCTGTTGTACGCTCAGGAGTAAGTGTTTTCAGGACTGTGTCTTAGCAGCACTTGTACAGGGCTTGGGTGGTATTAACAATTTCAGGTCCTGAACCTGTAAACTCTTATGTTTCAGTAACACTATTCTTGAGAACAGTCCAGTAGTACTCACATGAGTGCAATTATGGGCACAATTAAGTGCTTGCAAGTTCACGGCATTAGTTTTCAAAGGGACTGTAAATTCTATAGTCCATTGCAAAATTTTATATATTACAATGACCTGTGAAATTGCCACATTCATCTATAGCTATGTGAACTGCACATTTCTAATACCAAGTTCTACCTCTGTTTAAATGAATAAGACGCATTACTCACATGAACAAACCCAAGCAAATGAATTAAATGATAAGGGATGTATGGGTGTAAAGTTAATAATTTGTTTATAAGTTTGCAGTGCTGTTGCAATGGATTTAACTGTTGAAATATGCAGTTTTGTTCAACGTTCTGAATCATAAATGTGGTACCTGAGTTCTTGCACCATGTAATAAATAAGCTATTGATTTTGCATAGTGAATGAATATCACAGGCTGGACTAAAACTCTCTGAAGTTGCTGAAAAGCTTTCCACTGGCTGCTGTGAAAGGAGAATCAGGCCCCATCTAGAAAAACTGATCATCTTGGTTCTGTTTCAGATTTTCAAAACTGTACATATTTGAAATCTGCAAGTGTTAAAATCATGTCCCTGCATCCAAGATGACATAATGCCATTATTTTTCCTCGCCTTTCTTTGATTGCTGACTTTTTTTTTAATCTTTGGGCAAAATCCCCTCAGATTTTATTTCTAAGTGGTTATATGCTGGATAGTGTTGATCTCTTCATTAGGTACAGTTAACATCTTGTGTTTTTTGAGATCTTGAAGACAAGCAAAATCAAGAAAAATCAATATTTATTACACTTTCCTTAGTGTACAGGGCAGATTATAAATGTGGTAAAAAAAACAAGTGATCTTTTTGTATTGGCAATGGGAAAACATCATTTCTTAAAACGGAGCGGTGTGGTAGACCACAGTTATAGATAGCCCGAAATCATGAACAGCCATGTTTGTAGCCAGGAAAAGGTAATTACCAGGACTGCTAATCCTCTTTAAAAGCACAAGGACAATTCCATAGGAACATCTTTATTTTTTTTATCAACTTTTTAAAAGTATTTTAGTTAGCTTATGTTATTTATTTAGAGTCCCCAAAGTGGGCCATGTGGTGTCTGTTTGGATGCAGGGTAGGTTTTGCTTCACAACTGAACTTGAAATATCAGTGTCTGAGAAGTTCATCCCATTCCTAAAGATAAACTCTTATTTAAGTAAATAAATAAAACAACAGAATTAAGCACTTCAGTGTCACAGATGCTTGTTTACGGCTGTCGTTGGAGAGTTACTTGGGCACTGATATTACGCTTTGTTGTTGCCATGGAAACTTTTTTAATACATGCAGTTAGGGAATAAGAAAAGGGAAGTAATTTTGCATTCCTAAATCCAGTTTCCTTGTAATAAGAGGGATGGATTGTAGATTACCAAATTGCTACCAAAGCTTTCCGGAAGATCCCAAAGTTATTAATCTCCAGGAGGAGGAAAAAGTATACTAATAACCTCCTACAAAGAAACAGGACTAAATGGCATGTTTTTTGTCATGCACAGACTAATTAATTAGAAAGAAAAAAACCAAACACAACAAAACTGTATTTCAGTTGTCCCCGGGGGGGGGGGGGCAGGGGGGGCAGGGGCAGGGGAAGTTGATCAAAAAGTAGGTCTTGTACAACCCAGAATGAATCCTAAGTCATTTCAAACATGAACAATAAAAAGAATTTTGCCTAACACATTCTTTAACGTAGATTTAATGTATCTTCTTTATTCTTTTGAAATAATCTTGATATAAGATCTGGGAAACTGATTCTAATATGGATGTTATGTGCATACTTAGAAACTTGATCACAGGATTCCTCTTCTGTTTGCTAGAATTAATTTTGAGTGAAGATTCTCTATGCTTTCCAGAACAAAACACTTTTATTCCAACAGTGTTTAATTAGTTGTTATATATGGATCTCTTTAACGTGAATTCCTACAGATGAAATATGAATAAATAAGATTTATATGAGAGAGTTGATCGGGTATTCTTTTTACTTTAATCTAAAAAAAATTCCTTCAATAAGAATCGTTTTATTAATAAAGTTGGTGTTTTAGCATTTACCTAATTTGGTATAAATTTGTCAGAGTTCTTTCTGACAGAGTAATTTGGGCATAAAGAGTGGAAATACTTCAGAAAATTTTTATTGCATTGCTGCTGTTTCTTTTTCAAAGAACATCTTTCTTAAGAATGATAATTAGATTTCTTTTCTTACATTGACATCAGAAAAAAAAGCATTGACAAAAGTAACTTGTGTAGGTACCAAGCATTTTCTGTGCCTGATTTTCACAAAATTTTTGTTTCAAGTTGGTTCTTTCAGATGTTTTTTTTTTTGAAATCTTTCCTAATGCTAGTTTAAATTTCATCTGAAGGCTTTCAATTCAAGGAGAAAACCAATATGTCAGAGAATTATGTTCAAGGATATCACAGCATAAAGATTTGAGTTTAAATATTGATTAGATCTCTTAATTTTGCTTTCCTGTTTGTGAACTTGTCAATTAATTTCCAGAGGGATATGAAAAATAGGTTTTCGACAAAGATAATCCATTATAATCCCAAAACAGAAATCAGAGGACAAAATGGTCACAGCAATAAATTATTCTTTTATACATTCTTGTTACCTTGATTCCTCCAAAATTTTTCAAATCCTTTGCTTAAGGTCACAGGAAATATGAACCTTGCCAGAACCTTAAAATAAAGAGGCTGATAATATGTAAAAGAAAAATGGTAGATTATTTTAAATAACATTTTTTTATATTTGATTATGATAATGGAACGTTTATTCTTTGAATTTAGTAGTCATACTTATAAGAGTGGATTTTTTGACTATCCCCATAAATTGGACGTTCTCAGTTTTTGTTGATTAGATAAAGATTTAAAATATTACAGAAAGTTCAAAGTTGGCTCCGGTCGTTTCACATCACTCTATACAAAAACATATGCTCTCACAGACAGACGGATACAGAGCAGCTTCTGCAAAAGTTTTCTGGTAGTCAGAGGTTTTTAAGATGTAGGAGACTGTACTTCATCAGTGTGTTTTGGTGATTTCCACCACCTTGCTCTCTCTCTTAATTCTGTTAATCTCGAGTTAGAAACAAAAGACAGTTTCTTTATGGGGGGTGGTCATTCTGACTTCTGTAGTTGTTATTGACATGCATTCTTAAAAGAAATAATTTGGCTCAAATCACCATCTGTTTAAAGTCAGTGTTGTATGCAAGTGATACGCTTGAATGTTATATTCTAAGATGATCATGGAGATGCAAATGAGAGTCATGGGTTGGGCAGGAAGATAAAAGAGTTAGGAACAGAAGGGTGGTATAGTAAATACAGGCACTCATATACTGGCCTTGAAGACGCACATTAATAATGATGGCAGGACTGGGGATTAAAAGGATTGCAATTACTAGTTTTTCAATATATTTGTAAGTGTGAATGTCTTTTTTTTTTTTTTAATGTTGTATTTGCTTTATGAAAGAACAACCTGATTTGCAGTACATGTTTTCTACAAAAATTCTGCTTTGAAGGAGAGGCATAAATAACAAGTGAAAACTTCAGTAGTATTACTGTGAGAAACAAGGATTTAATACAGTAAGAACACTCACTAAGCACTTATGTAAGTTGCACAGTGTTCACCCAGGTTGCGAAGTTTGAAAGTGATGTTCTGCTCTGCTTTTAACATTGGCTTTCTCTACATGAGTACTTACTCAAATATGTAAGTATGTAAGCGTACCCCCAGCTGACTGTGGCAGAAAATGTTGCTTGATGAAGCATGTGAGTTTTGACAATTCTGACTGCAAATGGTACTCAAGACCAATGATTTCTTGGCATATTTGTGCCAGGATGACCTTTTCTTTGCAGGTAATGCATATGCTAAAAATTATTACCATTAATTTGGGGAAAAGGTTTTGTGCAAGCTGAAAAAATATGTTTTGGAACAAACAGAAAAAAACTGAAGGACTTGCTTACTTATTTGATTAAATGCAAAAGTGAGACCACGCGTAGGATTTTGTTGTGCTGTGATAGAACTTATTTTACCAGCCACTTTCATAACCTTTAAACAGCCTTAAATAGTACATATGAAAAACACATTCATAACAGATTCCCCACAGGGAATTTTCTTTGGTTTAAGAAAATTTTATTAAAGATTGGCATTGCAAATAACATTTTTCATAACTATATGTAGACCTGTTAAAATTTTTATTAAAACTGGAGTTCGGCCTGTTCTTTTTCATCATTCTATCAGATATTAAACTCCAGCAGCAGCTGTAGGAAATGGAGAAAGGGATTTTCAAAGGGATTTGAGTCTCCCTGTCTCTGTGCCTTTAGTGATCATATTATCATAACTATCACATATAACAAAGCTCTAAATCTGTAATTCAGATAAAGTAGTCAGGACTTTGAAATACAAAAATCCAAACATATGCTGTAACATTTTTTTTGCAGTCCTGGTTCCTTTAACGTGGATTTTGTAAACTTGAAGAGGTATCCAACAGATTTTGTATACTAACACATTTGAATGACATTACTACTAAAACATTTGACTGAGGCTTAATTAACGGTATGTTCTATTATACCTACAGTGATTCCACTAAGAGTGTACCATACACTGTTCTCCAAATGATGTGCAAACCACTAAAGGTTAATAAGAAATGATGTTAGAAGCCTTTTTTTTTTTTTTTTTTTTTTTTTTTGTGACTGAATTATGTAAGCTAAACTGCTGTGGAGGCAATGCCCGTCTTCTCTACAGTGTGTGAGCCCTGGTTCATGAGGATACAGTTCAGCAAAATGCTGTGTTGAAATGGTAAGTGGGAACACAGTTCTCTGATGAACTTAAAAAGCTGAAAATGCAAGGTACTGAAAGTTGAAGAGGTTAACTTTTTAATTAAGAGCAGTGCGGTGCAAAAGAAATGGTTTCTGAAGTATTTTAAATACTCCTGTAAGTTTATTTACGTTGAGAAGATGGTTTTCATATTAAGTGCCTAGGGAAAACAGTGCTTGTATTGTGAAAAGTTAGGAAAACTCTAAATCTCGGTATCAAACTGGCTTGTAAATGAGCAGTAGCTTATATATTTATTGTAACACTGCCTTCTGCTGGTCACACCTCATTTATGATGTAAGTGAAAGTGCTTGTATGATAATGGGATGTTCTGTTTGTCTGAAATTGTTCTCAAATATGAGACAGTTGGTGCTTAGGAAATATTTATATGGAAATAGCGTACCTCTATCTTGTATAAACTTGTATATATTAAGGACAAACACATGGCACCTATGTTGTATGTTTACAGCTATTAAACTGATACTTTCTCAGTCGCAGCTGACAGAATTTTTCATGTGTAGCATGTAGAAGAGTTATCACATCTTTCCACTTGGTTGTTAAATTGATTCTTACTTTGGATATTTCTGCAGAGTCAGATTTTTCTGCTTGTATCTGTGTTTTTTTTTTGTTTTTTTTTTTCTGCTGGAAGGCTTTGTTCGTCAGAGCATATACCAAGCAAGACATCTGCAGAGAAATTTCTGTTTAATGACGACAGTCTAAATATAACAGAGGCTAGAAGACTTTTAGATCTATGTGTTTATGTAGATATTTAAGCAAGTGTTTGCATGAACTGCACTTTTTTGTTGGTAAGTGCTTAGTTATTCCTCAGCTGGTCATTGAAAATACACACATATATTATGATAATTACTCCTTAGAGGAAAAAGGCAGGATTTAGAACATGTTTTACTCTCTAGAATGTAGAACACAGCTTTTAATTTTTTAAAAAATCTCTTTATAACGCTACTCTAAGGAGACTTTTTTTTCTGTTTTCTTATGTGTGTAAGTGGTAAAAAGTGTAATGTAATTTATATGTATATACCTATCTGTACGCCTGTCAAAATTAAGGAAAATATTTACCACCGTCTGCTGGCTTTAACATAATAGGTTGAAGAGGTTTGAAACGATTCTGTATTTCATTTGGATGTAAAACCTGAAATTAAAAATCAAATATTAGGTAAGAGTTACCATCAGTTGTAGAGAATATAATGGGTAAAACATGAGTTTACTCAGAGAAAACATTGGCATGCATGTCTGGCTGCCTACAGTGAAATTAATGACTAGATTGTGCAGTGTGGGAAAATTTTCATTTTACTTTGGTTTTCCTGAAGAAGCGAAACCCTGCTTTAGTTGCCTGAGGCTACGTTTTTAAGCACCTTTATTACAGCACAGCTAAAAACTCAGCTATCTGACAAAATGCATTCTGTTTTATTACAGAGGATTACTTCAAAAAGCACAATTCTGTACATTCTTGGGATAATTTAAACACCAGCAATCCCTATTGTGTGGCAAATAAAGAGTAATTATCCACAACGCATACTGGAATTGCATTTTAATGGACAAGGCACATCAGAAAGTCTGCAGATGGAAACATTTCCTCTTTTAAGTTTCTTCCCTGAATTTGGGGCCTCCCCAACAGCCTGAGGGGCTGTACCCTGACTGCACGGGATCTCAGTGGAGCCCCAGCCGTGGCTCACAGCCCCGCTGTCCTTGGAGGATCACTGCAGTCCCATCTGACTCGTGTAGTCTGAACCTTAAGGTTTTAATAATCAAAGAACAGCCTAACTCCATGTGCGCGTGTTTTTAAATTCCAAATCTCATCTTAGATGTAGCAGTAATTAAAAAGTCACTTGTAAAATGGTAATGGAATCAGCCTTGTAAGAGCAGATATAACAAGATGCATAATGAAATACTCAGTGCCATTGCTAGGGCTGAGCTGGGAAAGACTGGGTCCTGCTAAAAACACAGAAGGACATGGAAAAATACCAGTAAGGATTTAATCTTTGCTGGTGCAGGGAAAAAGGATTTAATGGACACAGAGCTGACCAAAAACTGTGCAGTAATAATGAAGTTTCTTTTACCTTCTTGTGGATAGTGGTTGAACTGAACTGTTTTTATGAAATTCAGTGATATTCCATCTTTCATTATGTATTTGTCTCAATGTTTTAATTACAAGCATCTGTGCATGTGATTTATTCACTTAGGTGTGTGTGAGCTCACTTGTGTGTATTTGTAGGACATGCATAAAATGAGCAAAAATCCCAGAGTGGGTTTATGTTTCAGGGTGGTCACAACAGAATACAAACATACTTAAACCTGAGTGTTAAAGTGTGTGTATCCAGAGAGATAATATGTGGTAGTGGGCAGCATAATTCACTCTCATTTCTCTGAGTTAGTGAGGACTGCATAATTCATGAATGGCAGAGCAAAGTCAAGCCAGGAGTGAGTTGCACATGGACATCACTATTGAATGTGTATATCACATACTGCCCTACTGGTTATATTTTTTAAAACGTGTGGTTTTTTTTTTTTTTATGTTGGCATTGTCTACTTTTTCATTCTTGATTGTTAAAGCTATTTTCCAATGGTATGTTTATAGAAGTTTTTTGCATTGCCCAGAAGAAAATGTTCAGGGATTCCTCTCTCCCACTCAAATCACTTCATACTACTAGGCATCAGAGCATGGCTGACACTCTGCTGTTGGGCTTTCAGAAACATCTTTGAGAGCTTCTGCATTTTTATTTCACACTCATCCTTTAGCTCTTACTGCTCCTTTTAATGTGCATTTATTCTTATGCGTGATCTTTCAGTTCAGAATTATTGGGCTGGCTTTTTTTCCACTTTTTTTTTCTCTTTTCTTTTTTGTATCTCTTTATGCATTGTTTTGATTATACAACCTGTAATGGTCTTTTAGGAAATTGGATGAGTAGGAAAACAGCAACTGATTATTCCTTATGCAGTAGCAGAATTAGCAGAGCTCAAACCTTTTCATAATCTAAGTCTGATCAACTGTGTAATGAAACATTTCAAAGCTTTAGATACAGAAGAAAGATCAATGTACTTTTTTATTTAAAAAAATAATGCTTTAAAGTATTAAAAATAAGACAGTAAAAGCATAAACAAATCAACACTGTCATTTTACACTTACAAATTTATATCCATAAAATCCATTTTCAGTCTATTATTTTGTTCATTCAGTCTCTGGAATTCCAAAGCTGAGAAGTACTTGTAGAATATTAAGCCCTTTCTTTCATCTCAATTTTTATTTACTAAATGAAATATTTTGTTGTTTATAACATAGAGGTGTTATAAAGTGGATAAATTTCTTCAATTTGTAATATGGGTTGCAGATTATATATCAAAACATGTGGATTACAATGATTAAATATGTATAAAATCAGCATAATCCATTCATATGTTTGTAAGGGCCCAGAGTCCTCCAGAGAGTCACAAATCCACTTGATGTTCTGGAGTGCTGGATTTTTTTTCCTTCCTGATTTTGTTTGAAATGTGTGTAAAAATTCAAAAATCAAAGGGATCCCTGTTGGTTACAACTAAGTAGTCTCAAACACATACATTTATCCTGCCTAAACTTGGTAGAGTCCCATGCTTTTGTGCTTTTTTTTTTTTCCTCTCTATTTTTCTTTGAAAATGATCCATTACCATTTCAGCTGGCAGCACCTATCTGGAAGACTTGAAGCAAACAGTTCATTTCGAAGTAAACCCCATCTCTCCTAGGGAGATCTTTCACAGTGTGAACAGACAGCATTCTGAGAGGATCCCAGATATTTGGGAGATGTATGTCTACATTGTGTGTTAAGAAAAATGATTTCTTTCATGTCTTCTGGAAGCCTATTTTGCCCAGACATTCAGAAAGCCGTAACATGAGCATATGGGGGAGACAATTAAGTCAATCACGTACAATCCTAATTCAATTTATTTTCGTGTTTTTATTACTCTGCTTTGTTTCTGTAATTTCAAGTGAATAACCCTAAAATATGGGTTACTCATTCTCAGGGGAAAAAGAGGTGCCTGTCTAGGAATGTCCTGCACACATCTGCTTATGTGTAATAATAGATATAACACAGGGAGAAAAATCCCATGTTATGCCCCGGTGTGACTCTCGCCCTTCTTTCACACCAGTTTTACACCTGTATTGATTATCACCTGCATTCTGTCCATCTCTGCTGGCTTCAGCAGGAGATGAGTGAGCTTCAGAATAAATATCCTATTGTGTAATTATTTTAGTTCATTGAAATGGTTTTAGGCTTTTTTTATCTCATTAAAAACATAAAGCATTTCCAACATATTTCATAAGCACTGAGAAGAATCAAACACGTTGACTTTTTTTTCCTTAATTAAGTGGAACAGACGAATTTCAATTTTTCAAGACAGCCATTATTGTAAATCCTGTAAGTAATACTATTGCGATCATTTTGGGGGCATCAGACAGGTATTTAACAGTTTGGTTCATGTTGCCTAGGACAACAAAAATGCTGCTATGCTGCATCTCAAAGCTTCTGGGATGAAATGAGTTGTGACATACCAGTGAAGATTAAATTTGTAACAGATAGAACACCTTTGAAGTACTAGCTTATGATTTCACAGTGGCATTAGGAGTCTTACTGCAGTATTTAAGCAGTTAGAAAGAATGCTGGCTATTAGTGGTTGAATTTTATAAAATAGGATTTTATTGTCTTTTAAATAGCCATGACAGCAGTTTGTATTATCCAAGCACAACATTTTTATTACCGTGTATTACTATTGGAGAAGTGCTTTTTCACACTCCCATGTAGAAAGCTGAGGCACTTAACCAGGTGAATATTTTTTTCTGTTGTTCACTACCATATCACTGAATTTTAAATGCGGACCTTTTCTTTTTCTTTTTTTCTTTTTTTCTTTTTCTTTTTTTTTCTTTTTCTTTTTTTTCTTTTTTTCTGTTATTTTCCTGTTCTTCCCTCTTTCTTTGCTTGGTCAGTGGCTTAGAGAGAGGGGAAAGAACAGAAACATTCACTGTTTGTCTCAGATAACACTAGAATATCAGATGTCCAAAAATGTTGTAAGCCTGTACATTTTTACATATGGTAAATGACTTTTAAAAAATAATAGCATAATTTCAGATGTCAAATATGCCTTTATCATATGGCTTTATGACATGATATTACCAGTACGTAAAGCTACTATGCTTTATGTCTGAATCTGATCACATCAAAATTTCCTGCAGTATCATATAACAGTAATAGAGACTCATTCCAAAGAATAACGTCTAGAAATCTTCAAGTATTCATTAAATCATCTGGGAGGAAAAAGGCGTGAGCAGTAATCTCGTAAGGATTGCTGTACTCTGTATTACAATTTCCAGTGTTACTAATTTGTGAGAGATGGTTTAAAATATTAATCTCTGTATTGGCGGGATCTTTTAATGACTCTCTAGACTTCAACGGGTTAATTTTCAACGAGGGTCGGGTTTTATATGTTTATATTTTCTTAGCCTTGGTCAGGAGAAATGGCTTTGCTTGCCCTTGTGCTGTGCCAAAGTGATAGGGTTTCATTCGTTTGAAAACCTAGCACATCCCAAGAGGTTACCTTGGTGTAGATTTCTTTCTTTCTGTATTAAATCGCTCATTGTCGCAAAGTGACTAGTGCTGCTGGGCTTTGAAAAGAACTTCTAAGAGGTTAAAAAAAAAAGCTTCTGTATGGAAGGATTTTTCAGTTCTGCAGACAGAATACAGTTTGCAGCTGTTTGACTTGCGACAGTGATATGGATCTGATTGTATACAGTATACTAGGAGCCATGGATGCAGCTGGAATAGAGGTTATAAATTTTAAAAGCAATGCAGATTTTGGCCATTAATTGGCTGCTAATAAAAGCAAACTCAATGGGTTCTAACTGTGGGAGCCTGTAGCTCTGTATCTGATATCAGGAATTCATACACATTACACAGTTTTAGTGATTCAGACCACGACTAATTGAAATATGAGGCATACTGATCAAATTTAGCATTACCAGCATGCACTCTGGTTTGGGACTGTATGGCGACAAGGTAGCATTTATTACTTATTCTCCATAACACTGCCTGATTGAAATATCTAGCTATGTTGTCAGCAGAGGCCCAGCTGGGCTTTAGTACAGCTAATTAAGTCATTAAAAGAGAGGTCAAGCAATCTAACTCTTGCATACTAAACTACATAAAAGTCTTTATTATATTTTTTAATAAGCTAAGATTTGAATTTTTAAACAAGTTTGTTTTAATAATAAATGCATTTGTGGGCTGCTTTGTCTGGGGCTTGATTAAAAGAGGCATTTGTTAGCAACAAAGGGCGAACTTTTTGAGTCTTAGTTTAATAATAATAAAAAAGAAAATGAAAATGAAAGAAAAAACAAGAAAACCCACGCCTTGTGCATTCTTTTGAAGTGGCTAATAGATAAGCCTAGCTCAGGATGACAACAAAAACGCAGCTGACTATGAGCAAGCAGGCAGAAGTTTGTTGCTAGTGTAGAGGGTACTACAGTGCAACATGTATAGAAACATGTATTTCTTACTTGCAATTTATCCACTGGCATATTGAGTGACAAAAAATGCATCTAGAGGGAGGTGTTTCCTACGAACTAGGTCTGCATTAATGTTAGGTGGCTACTGTTATCTATGTTACGAATTTAGATGGAAGGGAGACTTGGATGAAGTGAAAGAGCAACTATTTATTCTAGAACTTGAAGAGCAACAGGCTGTGGATTACCTCCCTGAATTTGGAAGAGTGAAGCAGGGAAAGGATGACATAATACTACTTGTGTTTTTCTCCCTCCCTTTCTTCCTCTTGTGGTGGTCAGTGTCAGAGACAACACAGGATAGTTTTCTCAGATTCTACCGTGTGGAAGAAATTCTTCATAGCTTGCATTGGTGACCTCGTGTGTGTCAGTAGAAACTGGAAGAAAAGGTTTTTCAAATACAGTAATCAAATACAATGATCAAAATATTTCACAGTTGCAAATTGCAGCTTGTTGATTCCTAGTCATTTGGTGCAAAGACTGTGGGGCATTCAGTTTTTTTTTGTTGTTGTTGTTTTTTGTTTTTTTGTTTTTTTTAAGAGAATTGGGAGTACTTTCAGAAATACAAAATTATGGTTTTTCACATCCATCGTTTTTTTTTTTTTTTTTTTTTTTTTTTTTTTTTTTTCTCCCTCTGTATTAAGTGACAGTAATAGAGAAGAAACACAGGTACGGTATTTATCCAAGACAAATATTTGAGGCAGAATACTGGGAACTGGGGAACGTTTTTGTTGTTGTTGTTGTTTTGTTTTTCTCAACCAGAAAAATTAACAGCAATGAATTTATTAAAGGATTTTGTTTGGAAATGAACAAATATTAACACCTGGCTAAATGAATTGAGTGTCAGTTTGTAGGTGCTTTTTGTAACTGCACAAAGATAATCTTAAAACCCCAAATCCCTGATGTAAATCAAGTGGTTTCTTTGAGGTCAATCATTACTGCTACAGACTTGGAAAACTGGGACTCAGTAGGGTGTATATTTTGAGTGATAGTACCTAATAGTGCTGACAAGCTGCATATTTCAATTATTGTAGAAGATTGATCTTACTCCTCTTCTTTGGCTCAGACTTGGAGATTTGTTTCTTACGTATCTGAGTAAACAATGCAAATTTTAGCATCTGGATTAGAAGTATGTTATTACTTTTAAACAAAAAGCATGCCAGAAGTATGTGGTTAGGAATTTGCAGTGTAGGTATAAGGAAGCAGAGGAATTGAGGGAAAGCTAATAAAGAATCCCAGGGTCAGCTGTATAATATTTTTTCCTTTTTTAGAAGTATGAAGTATTTTTTTGGAGAAAACTACATTTTTGGGGGGGAGTAAGAAGATAAGAAGAGCTATGGCAGTAAAAATTGTTAGCTATGTCTTAATAATTTGACACACCACTTAATTTCCTTTTATTTGTGCAGCAACAGTTGACTTACTGTTATATTTTTTGATAAGGTTAATTTTATCTCAGTTGTTTTGACACTGAAAATGGTATATTGCGTTTTACTGAACTTACGTATAGGTGCAATGGTATGAGCAACCAAAGGTACGAAGAAGGTGAGAAGAGTTTTCTGAACCTTAAAAGATGCATTACAAATAGCAGTGTACTGAAGTAAAAGGGGAGTCTGTCTTGTGAATTCAGACCTGTCTCTGTTACCATTGGAAGTTGCTTCCTATCGTGTCTATTAGATTGTTCTAAGTTCTCCTTAACTCTTCTGGAAAGATTTTTAAAAAATTATAACTATTAAATCATTATGCTCATGACATCTCAGTGTATCTTCAAATATATTGGATTTATTCTATCTTTTTTACATTACAACTGTGAGAGATAAAGCTGCAGAATATCGAAGGTCATCTAGTTAATAAAGTTTTCCTGAATTTCATAGTTTTTATAAATAGAAGCATGTTACTTGCAATTGGATGCATCATAGTCTCTTTGGAGCCTTGCTTTTTCATTTCTCTGCTTCCTCAGTTGAAAGTTAAGACCCAGATGAAAAACAAATGAATCAGCAACAACAAAACGACCACACACACACACACACACACACACACACACACACACACACAAAAAGTAAATTATAAATATGATTGTACATATGAAGTTTAAAACTAATGGTCTTCAGGTCTGTGGCCTTCTTTCTTACTAATATTAAGTTTCTGGTATAAGTAGTCTTTTCATTGTTTTGGGCAATCTTATGGGATATGAGATCAGGTGTTGGTTTTGAGTGGTGGTGTAAAAGATTTTTCACACCAGTGAAGAAACAGAGATGGTAATAAGCAACCTCACATAGAGATTGTAACAAATGTGATGATGGTGTAGCTCTACCTCTTCAGCAAAATAGACTGGTCCAGTAGCAGTGGTTATGAGAATGACCATAATGCCTAAAGAGTAAGAATATTTACCCATAGTCTGTCTTTAATGATGGCCCTCTATGTTTATCAAGCAAAGAGCAAAAACAGAACTAGTATGTATAACAACACTTTGCTCTAACATTCTCTTGACCTCTGATCATTCTAGGATGTATTCAGAGCTTTTTCTAGATTGCCTATGTACACTCCCCCAGTGGATTTCTTTCAAATATTTGGTCCATCTTCCCTGGTCTCTCCCTGACAACTATTTACTTTGAGCTAATGGGAGACTCAAAGATGAAGCAAAGAAATATTTGAACATACAGTAGTAAACTTAAGCATGAATGAGACTTACTTTCAGATGTAACTAGTACACTGAAAATAGTTATAATACTGTATGTTTTTCTAATTGTCTGTGAAAACAGCAAGGTATGATTATGACAAGCAAGGCTACCAAGTATTCTTGCTCTTTTGGTATTCCTGATCAAGCTGGTATCATGAAATTTTATAATCTTCTCTAATGAAAGAAACCAGCCCTGTTTTTACAGTGGAAGTTCAGAATTGTTCTGTTAATCACTTGCTGTCTTGGCATTTCTTCTCAAAACTCAACATCCAAGCCTGTTGAGATGTGTCCATGAGTAATATGATTATGTTTGAGCACCTCATTACTCTCTTGACTGTAATTAATCATTCGTATTACATGATTGTATTTCATTCTTACATTCAGTGCAGAACAAAGCAATACACAGAATGAATTCCTGCTGAATTAATCTTTACTGAAGTGTTCTCATTTGATTCAACAGTATATGCAGCACGTTTTTCCCTTCCCTAAAATTTCTGTTTGATACCTGGAGATATTATTTCCTCAATAAGAATGATTTCATAAGAAAGTTTTACCATTAAGAGAGAATGATTTGGCTGCTTTTGTCTGTTTGTTTGTTTGTATTGTTTGTTTGTTTTCATTGGTATTTTTTTTTTTAAGTAACATTTGAGTAGTAGATTTAGGCTAACTGGGAAAGTGCTGGGAACATTGTACAAAGGACGGTTCTATGTTCGTCCATCTGTGAAACAGAGAAAAGCCCAAAGGTAGTTCTACGCTCTCAGCAGAGGAGATAAAATTCATATAACACGGATATGAGTAAAGCAGGATAATGTCATGGTGGCAGCAGATTATATGCAATGTTCAAGTTGTCTATGAAAACTCATTGAATATAGAGGAGTGCTATTTATCTCTTTCTTTCCCACCTCAAAAAAATACTGTAAGAAATTCTTCAGTAAAATGTCCAGTAGGATAAAGACTGAATTGCTTAATAGTTGAGCTGATGACTATGCTCACGAGCTTTCACTTGCTCCTTCATGTGTGTAATAACTTTTAATCACATCACTGTCTTTATTTTCCAAAATGCTACGCAGCTTAATGTTCTGTTTCCTAACTAAGAAATGATGAGTTTTAGAAATCTCCATGTCTTCTGTTCAGCAATCTAAATATAGTTTTAGCCCTGAAATTTTAATTTTAATGCCTTAGAAATATAATTACAATAATGTCTCTTTTTTCCCTTTTTCTTTCTTCTCGGTTCTCATGCATTGTCCCTAGTGGAGATCAGCACTTCAGCCCTGGAGAACTAACAGCTCTAGATACAGATCTCATGGTCTCTCTCAGGAGCATGAATACAGCTGTGGTGAAAAATAATGCAGTATTTTTAGCAAGCTCTACAGTTCTTCTCGAGAGACTAGTCTGACTGAGATATTAAAGTGGTTGGCATAGAGGCTGTTTTTTGTTTGTTTGTTTGTTGTTTACTTGTTCTTTTCTATGTTCAGGAGATACAGCTCTGGGCTGATTGTGCAACAATCATAAAATGCTACGGGAATTCTGACAGTCGCTCCTTTCGTTTTTATCAGTTCAGTTCATCCAGGACTGCTGGATATTTTCACCCCTTCTTCTTAGAGAACATCTTTTCTCAAGGGAAACTTGAGGAAAACTCATGAGACAGCCTTATATGGAGAGAGAGGGCTTGAGCTGTAGCTTAGAGGAACAAAAAGTATAGTCTTAGAGAGATTCCCATGCCTTCTGAGAAAACAGAGGCAAAACCTGGCTCCGCATTTTATCCATAACAGAATTTTCATTTTCTTCAGCAGGATATCTTTCTTACAGTCTCAACAGGTATTTGGATTCGTTATTTTCTATACTGACAAAGCACTCCATCATTACTGTAAACTCAAAGCTGCGAGAAATAGGGTCAAAAAGAATCTGTTAGAGTGAAGAAAGCAAAATACTAACCCTTACATTCCCATCTCTTGTCCATTGCTCAGTTGTTGTCAGACAACATAATGTGGTGCTCAAGTTTACTTGGTATTTCTCATCAAGATCAATACCTCAAATCAAATCAGACTATGTTTAAAAATGCCTTTTGCTACGTCATATTCACTCCTCCTAGTTGAAGACAGAAGAAATCCGAATGAGTTGGACAGCTCCAAGTAGTTGCAACAGCTCCAAGCTGTTATCTTGCTTACTGCTCTCCTTGATCCTCAGTGGCTCTTCCTGTCCCTGCTGAGTGCCTCTTTACCCTGCCCTCCCTGAACAGCACCAAGTTATTTATTCAGAGTTATTTAATTGTAGTCCTGAACAATCATCTTCTTGCCTGTTATCTTTCAGAATCTGTTTAATTCTCCTTACTGTTCAGGACACAGCAACTCCACATGAAATATGAAACTTTTTTTTACTACTGCATAACAGTATCCATCTATAAATAATATTTTAGAATAAATTCCTATTGTATTTTGAACATCTGTCACTTCTGATAACATCAGGTCAAAGACTTACTGCTATCTATCTTGTCAATTTGTTTTCTATTTCTCCTGATTTCGGATCCCCCAGCTGGCAGGATGTAGACCAATATACAGTCTGTACCAGGTGAAAATTATTCCTTCTCCCTCCCTCCCTCCCCTGTATTTAAAATATTTTGAGTTCCTGTTTGAGAAGGCCAGTGGAAATCACCACTGAAGTTGGAAAGAAGTTATATTTCTGATGAAATAATATTGTCCTCAGCATTTCCTTCCAGCTGTAACTTTCCTAGGCAGAACTTTACCTTAGATATGAGATCAGTTGTGATTTCTGCTGCTGAATGGTGACAATCTAGATAGGTAATTTTCTCCCTGGTCTATAAAACCTAAGTAAGCATTGTCAATTTTCAGCTGCCTTCTCATCACCATTTCTGAAAGAGAAGTCCATGTTCTTTTCTCCCATCTCCTTCCAAATCTTCCCAACTCATTCTGTCCTTGCCTAAGCCGTTGCTTACAACTATGAGGCTTGTGTTGGCCAAGCTGTCATAAGACACAGCACAGTAGCCCTCTTCTGGGGGCTTCCTGTGCCCCTGAAGCCACAGGGGTTCCTCCTACCCATTGTCTGTGGCTGAGGACTTAGGTGTCTGCCTTAAAAACCTTGCCTTACTCCTGTTCGATGACTACTGAGAATGAGAACCTTACCTGTCTGGATTTAGAACTCCTGGAAAGGAGAGTTTCAGTCCAGACTGGAGTTGTCTAAATGGGGATTTAAATCATTAAGAGGAAAATTTGGAGAGACACTTACAAGTACTGATGTAAAATATGACAGAATTTAAGGAAGCCATAAATAGACTTTAATCTAGGTGTTAAAAGTGCGAGAACACAGAAAGACCTATCTTTCCGTAACATTCAATACACATAAAATACTGCCGTTTTGAAGTTCCTTATTTCTCTACTAGGAACAGAGAGGTAATGCTGGAAAAATATTATTACTGCTTTCTCCTGCCAGCAGTATATAATACCAGAGAGTTTCGTAAGGATGTTGTGATTAATTTGATGATAAGGTACAGTGTAATTAAAAATCCTGTGATTCCATTAGAATAAGAAGTTCTCTCTCTCTTACACCATTATAAAGCATTCATTTTACAGTGCATTTGCTTGTTCTGTCAGATATTTAGCAATATTTTACATTACATTTTGGAAGTCAAACACCGTGGTGTAGAGTCTGAATTCTTTGTCTGAAAGTCTTTTTGTTCTTAACTGTCAGAGAATATTAAAAAAAAAAATAAAAAAAAAAATCAGCTGTGGTATTTTCAGTCGTCTCATATTTCAAATGCCTTTTTATTCAGTGCTTTTATGACCAGTTGCTTGACAACATATAGATATAGTTACTTCATGTGAACAATGCCCCCGTGCAATTGGTGTTGGTATGTATTTTTCGGGGCATGTGTCGATATACAGTAGTTCCCAGCTGAGGGAGTTTCTTAAAAGGGCTTTGCTGTAGCGCATTTTTTTGTGGTGAAGTGATGTTTTTGTTGAAATGCTTCCATAACATCCTCTCTGGGTTGCATCTATTTTAAGATACAAGTTTTATTAATCTGAAGTATGCTGGACTCTAGTAGTGAAGCATTTTAATGTATAAAGCATCTTTTATGGGATGTTATTGTGGTTCTTTAATAAGGAGGAAAGCAAGTAAACAAAGCAAACTATTTAAGAAATTAAACAAGCTCTTCTGCTTAAAAGGTTGTCTTGGTGAAGGGAGAAACTATTATAAGGAAGGAATAAGACAAATCTTGATAGTTTCATTTTATATTATGAACTGTATTCTTCCTGGTTGAGATTTCTTTGAAAAGTTATTGTATTTTGTGGGATTTGAGGATCATCTTTTAGAAAAAAAACAAACCCTTGCTGCATGCCATATGATAGTTGTGAGGTGGGGAGCATTTAGAAAGTATATGAATACACAGTAAATGCTATATATATATTTATATTTTGACTAATTTCTGCAAAATTCCCCTTAATTTCTGTAGAACTCCATCAATTTCATGCTTACTGTATTCCTTTTTCATAAGGAATTTGAGATTGTTTCAACCTTATCCCCCTACTGAATGGACAGTAAGCAACAGTGAGTGCAGTAGCTTTTATTTTGATTTTGTATTGTACATATTTGCCTGTTTTTTTTGTTTTTTTTTTTTTTTTACATTTTCTGTAGCAGAGATTAGCCATGAAGATTTTGAAATACTAATAAGTACACTAGTCTGCACAAGTCTGAATATGAAGAAATTCTCAGTAGTGGATGCTTATTATTTTGGGCTATTACCAGTGACTGTCAGAATTTTGTACAGGGAACCAGCTTTTGAAAACCTCAAATGTAAATGCTACAGTAATTTGCTGTTCTTCAGGTCCAGATTGAATTACTGGAAATTTAGGGATTTCTGTCATGGACAAGCATCTTTGCATAAAGGATTCAGGTAAACTCTCACCATCTTAAACAGAGAAGAAAGGATTTATGCATTTGCATGTGTTTATGTTTTTGCTCCCCACAGGATTAGGGTTCACGGGCATTAGGGACCTGGGGATTCCTTGTGTGTTTCCTAGTACAGGAGAGCAAGCCTTTTGCCTCTTGTCTGTTCCGTGGGGGAAATAGTTATGGGAGTAAGAATATACAGTACAGAATTGGTAGGCTCAGTAAAACAGTGTAGCTTACAGAAGAGTTCTGGCTTACAGTCGAGATAACCCATCACATTTTTATTTAGAGTGCATAATTTAAGGTCAGTTATTAATATTAGCTGCATGGTCGTAAAGATAATCTCAGTAAAAAAAGTACTGTACTAAGGGAGTTGCACAGCCCTTTTCAGTGTCGATCCCAAGCAGTTGTTTTGTTTTGTTTTAAATACATCAAAAATAGTCCTGTGGGTCACCAAGCAGTAGATTTGTACAAAGAAAAAAAAAAAAAACAGTTGACAGCAAACACAGAGAGCTGATATGTTTTCAAGAGGGAATAGCCTGCTGCACTTGTGAGCGATGATAGATGTGTGTGAAATATAATCCTGATTAAAAATGCATGTGTGAAACCCCTTTGAATGAAGTGCTCTGTCTGACAACATGTTCAGAGCTCCTTTATGTAAGAAGGGAAGGGTAATGTAACATCTCTTGTACCGTTCACTTTCTCTTCATCACTTGCTGAACTCATTGTTCTTCCAAAATTTTCAGCAAATGTCACCTACAAGCATGTAACAAATGCTGAAAGCAATGTTAGGAAGTCTAAAGGGTTCATACTGGAACTACAGGGGATTTTGTAAATACACCTAATGCAGGCTAATGTGTAGATAGTCCAGCCTCTGTTTTCAGGTGTGCCAGATCTGACAGCAGGAGATGGTTGTGGTCACTTGGTGATTTCTATGACCTGGGCATTAAAATCCTCATGTTTGCTTTGATAGCTGTCAACATCTGCATCAGAAACATTTATCAAAGCTGAAGCAGTGTGAAGAAACTGATAACGCATATTCACTTTTAGGGATGGATTAAGCTTCAGTCCTCTCTGGCTGAACTGTGTGTGCCTCTCTCTATTACTAGGAAACACATCATAAATAGAGATTGTACAAGAAAGGCTATGGACTGCCCTGTACATGAGGCCAGATCTTGCTTTCTGAATTTGTGTGTCTTCTATGAGATCTTTACTAGATCATTAGAGGTTGCTGGTTAGATTTTGTTTGCAGGAATTCTTGTAGGTAGGTTAGTTAAATTATGAGATTACTAAGAAAACTGCTTCAGTGCTGTTCTCTGATTGCTTCTGACTTCACTAAGAGCTCCGTGACTTTGTATCCCTAGTTTTCCTTTAGATGGGTCATTGAAGTGAATGTCTTCTGGTCGAGCTGTGCCAAACAGGAACCTTCCCTTGTAAGGTCAACAACCAGAGCTGTGCCATGGCAAAGAGAACCCTTGGGACTATCTGTGATTTTTCAGATATGCTTTATTCTATACTTCTACTTTACCTGCTGTTATTAAAGGCCAGGGACCAGTAACCTCTGCGCTGCCCTGTGACCATTTGTCCGTGCAGCCTGTGATGTCTGAAAAGCGCTGCTTTACCTCTTCCCACATGCTATGGAGGCAGCTTCCCATCTGGCTGTGCACATGTGAGGACTTATGCCTGTGCTCAGCCACGCACCTACACCAGCCACTGAGGTGGAAAGAAGTCACCTGTGGGAAAGTGGAAGAAAGGAAAAGGGTGTCAGCCCCTCTTGCAGTGGATGAGCTCTTAAAGCAGTATTTGGGACCATCTTTAAAGGTATCCAGATGCCTACAGGTGCTTATAGGCACCCAAAGGGATTTTCCAAAGCCCACACTTTTAAAGGTATTTAGGCACTAATCCAACATTGGAACGTCTAATTCTCAATTTCAAAAATGCCTAAGGGCTGGCTTCTTGAAGATATTTAGGTAAGGGGCTCCCCTTGAAATCAAACAAAAGTTACATCAAATGATCTTATTTCCCAGGATAGTATTCTTGAAGAAGTAGTACCTCCTGGAATACTAATGCCTGAAAGACCCAATTGATCTGAACTGGGAGGATATCCATAAGTTACTATACATCTTGGCTTTTCTCAAAAAACTCATCTGAAAAGATTGATTCTCAGATAAGGATCTGCTTGCTCTTTAATGTAATTACTCCATACCAGTAATCTGGCATGATGACAACCATCTATTAACTCTGCAACTCAACTCAAAAAAACTCAGCATTCATTATGTGCTTTTAATATATAATTTTGGTGAATTATAGAGGTTATGAGTGAGCAATGGCTAAGAGCCAAGAGGAAGATTGCAATACCTGCCTGAAATACACACTATCTTCCACACCCAGCACATAATTTCCTCTGTCATGGCAATGTCTTCCCCACAACTTGAGGTTGCAAGCACTGTGCTGCTTTTATGTGTATAAACACACGTACAATCAGGGATTTAGAGCCCCTTTTCACTTTGTAAGCAATTTAAATATGAACACAGGACTCAGGGAAGGCACTGCACAAGTTAAACACACAATTTCAAGCTTTTTATTTTCTTTCCTCTGCCCTTTGAAACTTAAATATGTGCAAGTATTTCTAAATTAGACAAATAGTTATGGAAATAAATCTCCATGTGCACATTAACCTAAGCTTTATATTTGCCTGTAATACTTAGCCCTTTACATGGGGCCACTAGGAGGTGGCCAGTCACACTGAGCAGCAGTGCTTTTTAGCAGCAGGACCAAGGGAGATGCAGTGAACACCTCCCGAGTTAAAAGGTTAAGAAACTGAGGCAGAAGAATGAGTTCTGCCCTGGGTGCTGGTGGCAGAGGTGGGGGCCCTTCTTTGTGAGTGCTCTGCCACCCATGCATGTGCCGCGGTGGCAAGAGGTCGGGTCAGCAGGGCTGGGTGATCTCCCAGATACCAGCCTGATACAGCAGCTGTTGCTCATGAGAGGGATTACTCGCAGGATCAGTCCCTGAAGGAGGACTGAGGAAATTCAGAGCATACGTGATTGCTTTCTTGATCTGCATGAAGAGCGAGTAGCTGTAAATATCAGAGAGGAAAGGTAGATCTTGCTTGCTTTTTTTTCCTGCTGTCTCCTGTCACTGCTGAAGGGAGCTACTTTGCCATAACTTATACAATTACCAATAGACTTTTTTAATTTGACATTTTAAGAGCTGTGTTGGGTAGAGGATAATTAATAGCACTTACTTGCTTTGAAGTTGAGCTTTAAATTATATATAGCATAATTATGTCTAAAGCTCCTAACTTACTGCTTACCCTAGTAGGTATTTCATCTGTGTTTTACTGTAACACAGCTTCCTCTGTACAGCAGCTCTCATCCTTTTCCTGGGCTACTTAACCTTAGAAATATTGACCACATATTGTGATTTTCCTGCAATCACCTAATTAATTCCTGATGCTTCTACCTTGTTTCAATTATTCTGACTTTCAGTTCAATATTATGAGAAATAAAATGGTGGATGAAATTTCATAACAAAATTTGTTGCAGGTAAAAACCAATGAATAAAAATTACTGTCAGGACCCAAAACCAACAACCTTCTAAAACCTTTAAGACCCTGAATGTTTTTTCTAATCCCTGGGTGCCTTTTAACAACTGAAACTATTTTTTATTTTTTATAAAATTGTCAATGGCTTTTCTTTAGATTTATTGGGCTTCTGTTTAGCTTCAATAGTTGTCTTTTGTGTTCTACTGATACATGCAGTGATACTTCACCATGTGGTTGTGTTTTTTTTTTTTTTCTGTTATCCTGATAACAGAGAGAATAAAAACGTTGAAATGAAGACCCTGTGTATAACCTACACAGAAAATTGTAGAATTAAGGGTTCATTTATTCACCACACACACACACTCACGCAACCTGCTTTCCAATAAATATGCAGACATTAATGACAATGAAATCTTACTTATCCTTAGTATTCTCCAAATTTTACTTTGAAATTAATTGTCTTATCAGGTTACATTTATATTAGTATATGTTTCCCCTCAGATTCTAAAGAGGGTAGAGTCTCTAATTTATTTCCCATCTTGCAGTTGATATAAGCAGGGTTTTAATGCTGGTGATCTCTTTCTTAGTTACAAATACACACTCTGAGTGCTCTGAGATTTATGTAAGAACCTGGAATTCAGGCATGGGGTTTTACACTGCTGCTTCAGTTAAGATTAATTAGCAATTATTATTAATAAAATTCGCAGTGCGAATAAAGTGTTGTCTTTCTATTCTCTCTTGTAGTCTCTTTTATTTGGGCTTCAATATTGACACGGCTGTGAATAGTGAGGGGTGTTGTTGCTACCAAAGTCATGAAAATGTGTGTTACAGAAAAGCAGATGGTTACTTGTAAATATTAAGAAAGGGGTAAATTGCAGTCTAGTTTTAATTTTATTGTAGGTAATTGTAGCAGTAGGGAGGGAAAATTGGTGACTGCAGAAAACACAATTGTACTTTAATATATTTAATTTGTAATGAGCTTCAGTTTTTCCACTGAATTCCAAATGAGTAAGCCGTTCACTGCGGTCTAGCTAATACAACTGGAAAACAGTGATTATTGCAAAGGTGTTATGCTGTCTGATGCGCAGTTTTAGCGCATAATTAAAATAAAACGCTCTAATAGAAAATATTAGATGATACTATAAGTGCTTCCATGAAGTTTTTTATTACTTCTGAAAGCCAGTTGGAGGGCACAGAGAAAACAAAATAAATATACTGTTTTGATAGATGTGAACTATGTAACATTAGTGGTTATATCAACTGTATGATTTACCTTGTGAATGCAAATTTCTTGAAAGAGGGTACATGCAAGTGGATAATATGTATGTTTTACTCTCCTTCTCCTCTTGTTCCGTTTGCTTTTCTTGAAAATACATGGATCTAAGAATATGATGGGATCAACCCTTGTGATTTAAGGGCAAAAATCAGTTTAATGCCTGACAGTTGCCTGCGGCAAACTGTTGCGTGGTACCATGACTACCTTTGGCAGTCATCAGCCCTGGTATGAGGCTGTGTGGGTGTTTGTGACACAAGGAGCCCTGGATGCTGTAGAGAACCTGGGCCAGCTCTGGGCACATGAGAAGTGAGGATTAGATAAATTACCCTTTGGTTCTGATTGACCTTTCCAGTGTGTGCTATACGTTGGGAATTGTATGTGCTAAATGTCTTGTAGTACTCATTGTTTATATAATAAATAAATTTTCCAAGTAGATGTGTTTCTCCTTAACCCTAACCAATGGCTACAGGGAATGGTAACATGCCTACTGGCCTATAGTCCTTAGTTAAATCATCAGTTTGTTAACTGGTGTTTGCAATCTAAACCCTCCCTCTGGAATGGACTTCTTTAAAGCAAAATGAAATAAAATAAAGGTAAGTAAAAGTAAATAGATTTTCCTATTGAAAGTTATTACTTCAGGAATGAAGAAGATGGATATTGATCTGCACCATCCTTTGCCATTACAGTCAGGTTCACATAGATAGCTCAGACACTTTATTCTAAGCAAACAGCCATTTTCTCTTCTGACTTGGATTCCAGTGAGAATTGAAAAAAGTAAAAGGTTTGTAAAAACATTTTTCTGTCCTTCTTACAGGGACAATTTATGTTGAAGTAACAGTTTCTGAGATACTTGCACCTGTTATTGATTTATTTCTTCATTGTCATGAACAATCTCCTGTTTTATAATACAGTTACCCTTGTATGCTACCCTAAGGTAGTTATTCAGAAATAGTTTTACTACAATAAAGTCCCAGGGGACTTCAAAAGATAAAAAGCATTCTGAATAAAGATGCAGACGCTTCTTCATATGTTGAGTTTTGCGTCTTATGTGGCCTATATTGATGAGAGTAAGGTACGTTTACAACAACAATGAGGGGTACAGTATGGAAAGCAACTGTCATAACCCTGTAAATGATGTTGGGTGTCCATGGGGCCCCTTGCCAGAGAAGTCTCAGAAAATGACCTTGAAAGTCCATGGAGTGAAAAACAATTAAAAAAAAGAAAAGTGAATAAAATGACACTTTCTAGGGCCTCTTATCTGTGATGCATATGTTGCTTTAAAAAAAAAAAGCGTTGAATCTGCACTGTGAATGAGTTGGAAGAAAAAGTAATGTGGAAATACATGTGTCTTTCACTTCTTTGTGTACATGTAGACATGCATACACATGCACAATTGGTTATTTGCTTTAGTATAATATTTTCATTATTCCTCTACAACTCACTGTTTTATAGTTAGAGATTAATGCATGACCTCTGCCTTCCTGACTTCAACTGATTACGGCGGAGGAATTCTTCTGTTTTTACTTTTTATCACATCTTCTGACATTTTAGTGAATAATCTTTGACAGCTACGAACATCTGCAAAAGTTACTGTTATCATAACTTGAGCTCAACAGAGCTACTGTCACTGATGCTTGGGAGAGATCACGTTGCAGAAAAGATGGGCAGTGAAATTACATTCTTTTTTTTTTATTATTCTTGGTGAATTTATAGTAGGAATATTTTATTACTGCACTTCTTCATCAGCAAAGACAAAAGTCTTTCATATTTAAAAATGTTAGCTGTAACATTTATATTGCTTGGCCATAAGCCTGCAGTCTAGTCTGGCTGTTTGAGGACGCAGTTTCCTTCCATGTAGGATTTTTACATGCATCATAGAACGAGCATTCCATTTCTTAGTTTCTCTATTTTCCATTTTTTCCTTTTTTCTTTCTTAGTTGTTGTTGTTGTTACCCTGCCCTTTTATAATCTATTGGGCAAAGAGCTACTGCTGGGCTTAGAGCCAAAAAGCAGTTTTAAATAGCACAGACTTTTGAGTTATTTGTGTTAAAATTATTCCACCTTATTCTTCCTCTTGCTTATTCAGTATGCGTCCACGGAAACTGTTACATTACATTCTCCTTGAAGATGGCAATGGAGACAGCAAATGCAGTTCATCATTTATGTGCATATTACAGTACAAATCACAAAGATTAAGGGCAGTCATTTTTGGGAGCACCACAATTTTGCAACCAAAAGCACTTAAATAATTACCTTTTTAAGCAACTTTTATTGACTATGCAGGAGGATAAAAAGTAATCTTACTTGTTTTAAATGGCATAAAGCACCCAAATGCCATTAACAGAGTGTTACATTTCTTATTTCGCTAAGATTGCTGAAGCTTACCAGCCAGCGATAAAAAATGTATGAATTCAGGAGTGCTGGCTAGCAATATCCCAAGCCATTGTCAGTGGACTCCTACTTTCCCCTGCCAAAATATGTGGAAGCATGCATGGATTGTGCTAGATTAGTACGGAGGGCTTGTTTCCGTGGCATTAGCCAGGTATCTTAGCAACAGGATCATACCAGATTCTCGCAGTGCTCTGTGGTGGTGCATGTAATATCCTGGACATAATCTGTCTTTTAATTTTCTTTGGATTGTAGTGATATTACAGATACATGTGTTCAGTTATAGATCTTTATTTAATAAGAAGAATGCTTTAGCTGAAGATTTGTACTATGTCAGAAGTGGGCAACTCACAATAATGTTACTGGAGGTTTAGCCCAGGTACAGCCTTGTCTTGCATTTCAGATTGACAGGAAAACTTACTCCCTTCATTAAGATGTGCCTCGTAGTTCATATCTTTATGCTGTGGAGACGGAGATGCTGCCAGAATTCATAATAACGAGAACGTTATTTAATGTCAGATAGAATGCAAATTGCTTGTACAATTGAAATGTCATCTAAAACATGCCACCGTATGCAACACCACTTTATTATAAGTCACTGAGAGCAATATCTTAAATTTGGAATTGCACTAATCCTTCATCTGCTTTTGTTTACCTTTCATCTATAATAGAGATGTCGAATTTCCTCCAAACTGCATTTGCATGTTTTAACTGCTTGTGCACACAGCCAGAGATATGTGGGAGAAGCATGAGCAAGAACTTCCTTTTTATTTTCTTCATTTTTACTTGTTTGTTCAAAGCAAATTAATAGGAAAAGATAGCTTGTGGATGCAAGACAAAATGCCATGTCAACCCTTTTTAGAAATTAAGCTGGAGCTTATGCAAGAATGTTTTATGGTTTAAAGTATGAATTGTAATACAAATTTGATTTTATTGATTAGATTGTAATTGATTTTCTTGGTAATTCAGTCTCATACAGTAGTTTGTTTCATATAATTGAAACAATAACAATAACTTCACAGGATTAACTTGGTTCACAGTGAGATGACATTTAATGTATTTAAGATTTTTGGCATACTTTACTCGGAAAAAGATATCCAGAACAATTTCTTTCCAGATGAAATACATGCCAGCGTGGAAAATATGGTTGATGTGCCAGAGCTGTGCAACTCTATTTAAAAATATCTATCCGAGAGGGATTTTTGAAATATTTGAAGTAAAACCATGGCAGCATCTTCCCTATCCTGCCCCGACTGTGCTTCTATCGAGGTGCCTTTTGAATAGTGGGAGAGAAGAGATGGGGAAGATGGAGACCTGCTTCCCTCCAAAGCATATCAGCTGAACTTTCACTGCTTGGAGGCTTGAGGCCTACTAAAGCAACAGTTGCTTTCTTTATTTTCGTGACACTTTGTGGTAAGGAGCTAGGGAGCATAGGAATTGAATTTTTAAAGAAAAAAGTCTGAACAGGGTCAGAGCCGGCAGATGTTGGGCAATGCCTTTCCCCAACTTTGGTGCTGGAGCCAGCTGCAACTTTTGTTTCTGGTTGCACTGTGATCAAGGAAGAAATGGAAGGTACTAGGAGTAGTTGGTTGGATTCAGGAGCTGCAGATTTCCCTGGTGTGCTTAAAGATTTATCTTTTGACTTATTTAGTCTCAGACTAAGGAAACACTGCAAATGTTGTTTCAAAAAAGTTTGCCTTGAAGAATAATAGATGCTCTTTAAAGATGAAAATCTATACTTTTAGGAAGTTCTTCTTGCCAAAATTGTGCAATATTACTTAAAGGCAGACTTATTTTTCTGGACAAGTCAGGAATAAAGCAGGGAGTAATGTTTTTTTCTTGCTGGAGGTTCATCTTTGAGGTCCAAACTTACCATAGCAGGTCTATTCTGTTCTATTCATACAGTCTGTTTTAGTGCCTGATTTCATTTTGAGAATGTGCCTCCCAGTTAATGAGGAATTTTATTTTATGAAACTAATTCACTTAAGAAACCATCTGAATTTTTCATTCAGTGAGTGGTATTATGCCATGCTTATCACCAGGGCATCAGCACTCCCTCCTGCTTCTTTTCTCATTCATTTTCTCTTCTGGAAGTCCAAAAATGGCAGAAACAACTACTAATAGATAACGCCCAACCTCTATGGAGTAGACAGGGAAGAGCTTGTTTGCACTTGCTGTGTAATTTATTTGTCTGGCACATTTCCCACTGTGGGACTTCTGGCACATGTTTTCCTAATAAGGAAAAAATGTGGCCATTTATTTGAGTGGGAAATATGGTGTCCAAAGTTTTGCCTCAGATACAAAAAGTACTTTGATATTTCAACCATGTGGTAGCACTTTTTACAGGGAGCAAACAAATTTTCAGCAGTTTTTCTTCAAGTGGAATAGGGAATCTTCAAGTATTACTGGTAATTAGTAAGGTTTGCCTGACATCTTAAATGCATGTGGGTTCACTTCTCCTGATGGGAAGTGCTGTTACATATCTTACTGTTGAGAGATTTACAAATTAAAGTTCCATGCCTCACTTTTGTGCTTCAAGGTTCTTGGAAGACAACTCCAGTGCTTAAAATGTTGGTGGAATAAAGTTGTATCATCTTCTAAAAGGAGTGACAATATGAAGCCTTGGAAACATGACCTAACAGCCCAAAGAAGCATGCAGAGTGTCTCAGGCTTTATGTGACGTGAGGCTGGTTGCCATAATCTGAGATATTCATTCTGCTTTGATGAAGTTGCATAACACTACACCCTAGAGGTTTTGATCATTTATTAGTTTTATTATTTTTATATATATAGAGAATTTTTATTTTGGCGGCAGCACTGATGTTACTCACAAGACAGCAGTGCTACCATTTTTTAAGTAGTTACTTGTGAATTTCTGACCATGTTGAATACAGCAATATTAGTGAACCAAGGAAACAAGCTAAGTGAAAGAGGCTGTATTCATTCACTGAGCTTCAAGTTTGCTTACTTGTTTGTTTTACCTCTTATAGCCTATTATAGCTCTTTCTGTTGCAATTCCTTTTTTTTTTTTTTTTTTTTTTTTTTTTTTTGCTGTCGCAAATCATTCCTGAATCTTTTCCAGGACTATGAAAGACTCTGTCGTTGCTTTCCTGTGTTACAGAGGCATCACAACTACAGTGCCCTTTCACGTGAGGCTTGTTTAAACCCAAACCGACTCTTTATTTAAATCCTAATTGTATTTGTGGCCTAGAGCTGTCAGCCAGTGTTACTCTCCTATGCTAGACGCTGAGCAAACATATAAGCTAATGATGGCCTCCACTCTGAAGAGCTTAAAATCTTTAAAAGACAAGACCTCCCAGATAGATAAGACAAATAAATGGGCTAGGTAGCAAAACTCAAATGCATGCGTGCCTTCTCTGCTTTTTATCTTCAATTTTGTGGGATTTTTTTCTTCTTCTTCTTCTTTTTTTTTTTTTTTTTTTTTTTTCCCACTCTGTAAACAGGAAAGATACTCAAGACTGCCTGTCTTTGAGTAAATTCATACACAGAGATCTGATAATGAATTAGTATCTTTGTTGGTTTCTTCAGCCACTTTTAACAGAGGACTGACTGAAAAATGAAATTATATGGAATTGTTTTTACCTGTTCATAGGAGGAGTGTGTTAATTTATTGATTTGGATAACTTACTCTCTTTATTTGGTTGGTTGGATCTCTTGAAAAATATTTTTATTACTCTTTTCTGATCTCTATCATAGGCCTGAAAAAGTTTTTTTGTGTTTTTAAGGCAACTAAATTTCTTTACCAAATATAATTTCTTCCTTTGAAGTTGCATTCACTGATGTTGTTCCACATTGTTCTAGGCTGAGTTAATCTTTTATTTGATAACTCTCAGAAAAGGTTATCGAATAAATATTTGACAAATTAAAATGATTATATGCTACTTCAGCACAGATGCTAATACACTTTTACAGCTGAAACCTAGAGGGAACACAGTGTCCTGCTCTGAGACACTTCAAGGCTGAAACGTACTAAGTTTAACAAAGTTGAGAGGCACTAGAGAATGTGAACGGAAAAATACTGTAGCTGTCAAAAGTGTTAGAGCAGAATCAACTACCTAAAACTGTAGTTCTGGAAACTTTTGTTGCCTGTTTCTTCGAGGCTCTTTTTCAGAATGTTGTTAACCCTGTCCTTAAGTTTTCAAGCTTCTGATAATACCAGAAAACACACAGCTATGGATCTGAAAAATCTCCACCGTATTCTTACTGTGGAGAAAAAACAAGCTTTAGTATAAGTACTGAAGTACTATGTACTACAGTACTCTGTACTATGTACTTTAGTGTATATTTGGTACACTATTTTGTATGTGAAGCGTTGGTTCATTTCTTTGGTGTAATCCCTTCATAGAATTGTTCATGTTGCTGATCATACAGCTTTGTAAAGCTGATCTTTATTTTTATCTTGGATCTGTAGTTCATAATCAGTGAAATACTCTTCTATTTCATTTTTTAACCTAGCCATAAGTCTGTTGAGACTGATGTTCTGGCATACTTGCTGGCAATTCCAGGGGAAAGCACAGATTCATTGCATCCTGACAGAGCTTTGGTTAGGGAAGAAGGCAGGAGGAATTTGAATGGAGACAACTTGACTTTTAGTTGTAAGTTTTAGGTGTGCTCACAAATCAATCAAGCATTTCTACATGGCAGTTCTTGTTGAGAGATATTTTAATATTGTCTTATTTAAGTTATCAATACAGAAGTGTCATCAAATACATACATATGACTCTTGGACACAAGATGAGCTATCACAAAATTTATGTAAAGATTCAGTCTACAGAAGCAGCTCTGTCTCTTCATGGAAAATGAACTGAAATGACCCTCTTGGGCTATGGATCTGTGCAACAGAGTAGGTAACTAATTTTACTGTGTGTTTAGTCTTCATATGGTTCCATCGAGCTGGGCCTAGCCAGTCTTACCCCTTTGCATCTGAACTATATGCAAGTTAAAAGTATCATATTTATTGGTTCAAAAATCAGTTAACTGAGATTTTTAACTAGTGTCTCTTTTGAAAAAGCTTTCCTATCTTGAAAAAGATGCTTTTACACGTTCAGGCTTGTAATAAAAGAAGTGTCACTTGTCTGACACATTGAAGTCAGTAAATATCATTAGAAAGTAATACTAAGACCCGCATCTGTTGGACTTTGTAAATCAATGTTCATTTTTCCCAAATACTGTTCAACAAATACCAACCCCAGAAGAGATGACCCTTTTAATTCCTTAGTATAGGCTACAGTTTGGTCTGATTTATAGAAGACCAGTAGTCTATTTATAAAAGATGTATCTGCGAGATGCACTTTATGAGAAACTTGGCTTTTGGGACACATTAATTCTAAGTGCAGTTGCAACTTTCATGTTTTATAATGCAACCCTGACAGCTGTAATTTCAGATTAAAGATTTTTCATTCACATTCCCATCCTGATTGCTCTGCATGGTCCTTATATTACCTTATTGTCAATAGCAAGTGTTCATCCTATTGGGAGTCATTTAATAACCAGCTGCCATTTAAAGTGTAGACAGAACATTTGTCTCAGCCAGCTCATCTCAAGTGTAGTTTCTTTGCATGAGGAGCTGGGACGTCTTCAAGAAAAACGACAGCTGGACCTCAGTATTGTTCCCTGCTTCTTCTTTTGTAGTAGTGAGTTAAAACAAACATGGATACTCTCTGTGAATTTTCCAAATGCTTTTGTGGTGCTAGTTAATTTGTTTACTTTTTTTTTTTAAAATGCCCGCTTTTTGATAGATGCTTTTGTTCTTTCTTATTCAGTATGGATCTACAGCACTCATTTTGTGTTACTTAAAGTTATTTGCTGAAAGTTAAACAACAGCAAGATTATAGGTTTTGTGCCACTCCGCAGCATCTCTGCCTGTATACAGGTCAATTTCTCCACTGTCTTGAGCTAGTCTGCAAAGTATTTTAAGGCCAATACTAAAAGACTTATTTAAGAAAGTCAGTTTTCTTTCTGATCTGATTTTCCAACCAAAGACATTGGGAAATAAGTATAAATGGTCTATATGAAAATTAATTTGTGACTCCTAATGATTTTTTTAGAACCTACCATTTAAATTTCCTTAACTTGACAGCTGGGGATTATCCTTTGTGGTAGTGATCTGTAAGAAAAAAAAAAGGGGGGGGGGGGGGGGGGGGGGGGGAGAGAGGGAAGTTTCAGAAAAAAATTGACTCTTTCATGGCTAATTAAACTGAAATACAAATCAATCAGCAGAAATAGCTGATGAATTTATTATGTCCTTGCAAGCTTACTGTATCCTAATGTGTTTGATGTTCTCTAAAATTACTATTCCCATCATCTTATAGGGTAATCGTTTACGTTAAGCTTTACCTTTATCTATAATATTGATCTGAGACTCTCAGGCAAGTAATGGAAGTTTGGGTTTATGTAAGTGTACAGCATTTAAACACTAGAGCCACGACAGGTTGGAAAACCTGGCCTGGTGATTAAACCCTTTATTTTTCTTTTTAGATCAAGTTCTCTAAGTCTCCCAGGCTTGTAAACCTATGGGTTAGCTTAATTAAGTTAATGGAAGGATGAATGAAGAGGTGTAACCATTGAGAAGCTCTTTCAATCCAATTTCTATAAAAGTTTTACAACGTAACATCTATCTGCTTGTCACTGTATCACAGTGTCTTAAAAACTGCTTCTGCTGGTGTACTCACACACACAGAGTTTTGAATGCACTGTAAATGTTACTTGGAAAGAGCTTGGCAGTTGGAAGCTGAGATAAATATATGCCACGATGTAGAAACATCTCAAAAATTAGTTATGAAATTTGTGTCTTTTTCTTGGTTGTTTTCTGTCATCTGAATGCTGTGGTCATATAGCTGCTGACATACGATTTGTTGTTTGGTTGTCTGTAATAACAGACCTTTCTCCCTCCTTTTTGGAAATCAGGAATTCTTTTGGGATGATGAGAGGGGCTCGTCCAAAATATTACAATCATGTCTGGACACTGATTCGGACCTTTTAAGGATTTCAGAAAAAAATGACGTGTGTCCTCCATAGAAACTTCATTGAGGCACGTTATGAAGAATTTTGTCAACATATTAGTAAGACAAATAAGACATGTGATCAGTATCTTGCATAGATTATCCAGTGGGATTTGTTTGTTTGTTTCTTTGTTTTGTTTCATTTTTTTTTTTCTGAGAAATAACTATCAAACCTACAGCTTTGGTTCCATTGCCCTAAATTTTTCCTCTTGCCTTTTCCTATGTATTTAATCACTCCAGAGACTGCTTTAGTGGTCAGCCTTCAACCACATTTTACAGCTCACTTCAGCCCCACAAGATAAGATTCTCCCAGCAAATTCAGGCTCAAGTTAATTTCTGCCAGACTACCAAGACTTTCCTGTCGATTCCATCCTTGCTTTCCAAGGAAAAGAGCAACATTCAGAGTGATGTCTCAGTCATGTGCTGCTTAAGCAAAGAGTGAGATTAGCTACTTGCGGTGCACATCTTTTGACTACAGATATGTATGAATAATAAATTATATTGTCTTTGTTAACAAAGGGTCAGAAGCGAATCCAGTCTCCAAACAGAGCAGAGTCACTAGGCTTTATGCAATGTGTATGTGGAGTGTATGTGGAGGAGGAAAGAGTCTTTCCCCATTGGTGTTTCAGAGAAGATCAGTCACTCTGATTCACGAGAAAGCAGATAACAATATGCAGAGTGAATTTCAAACCTTCTTGGACCCTGAAAAAAAAAAAAACCAGCATTTTTTTCATTCTTATTTTATTTTTTAAGGAGAGAAAACAGCAACCTCTCCATGTTAACTCCCAACTTCCAAATAGGCCTGCAATAGAAGGGTGAAAAAACTTCTCAGCATTTCCTGTTCAGCCATCCTCTGGCAGAGCTCTAGTATTTACTGTAAACAAACTATACCATCCTCTGGAGGCTAATGGAGCTGTTGATTGGTGTTTGCTCATCACAGCGGGGTCTGGTGTGTGATATCAGGGACTTCTGTGTATTGATGAGTGTGGGCTGCTGGTGGGAGGTATTGCTTGCTGGAGGACAGGAAAGGGGGGTGAGATGGTTTGTTAGGTCTTTGTGGCTGTGTGGAATGAGAGACTGTGTTTATTTAGCATTCTTAGCAAGTCCTCCAGGACCCATGCAAAGTCTACTAAAGTAGAATTCCCCCTATTCCCATGGATCTTTGTAGAAGTATCTAGCTGTTGAAAGACCAGACAAGATAGTGGCATGCTTGCTTAAAATAACCTTCATGCATCTGATCAAACATCTACCCTCATCTGAAACAGCTTAGGATCTCCATAGAGGCTTATTAGGCAGGTAGCAATTTAGAGTATGTCCTTGTCAAACAGTTGTTTGTAATAGTTTGTTTATGTTCTCTCAACTAATAACGCAAAAGATAGACAGAAGATTTGTCTGACGTTAGGGACTTAAATCAGATTTAGGTTCCTAAGAAGGCCATCTTTTTGAGAGACACTATTCTTAATTAAATTATGGTCACACACAATCAGAAAATTAGGAGTCTGATTACAGATAAAAGTGTCTAAATACGAGCAGCAGAGCAGAAGGTTTTGGCTAGTAATAGAGGACAGGGGAAGGTGAGGAATAGTGTTTTCCATTTTAATTTGCTTAAAGTATTTTTATCTTAATTTGTTTTATGACTCTCTCTGACTTTTCTTATTCAGTAGCTGGTTGTGCTATTGATGGAAACAGAATAGGAGATTCTAAGTTGCTTTCTCGTGGTGGTGATTTTTTTTTCTTAAATGGCTTTTTTAGAAACTTGTATCTAGATCAAAAGGAAGACAACTGAAAACATGGTATTTAGAGGCAAACTAGGCTTTTTGAGAAAATGTTATTAATGATGAGAATTTCATTAGCAGGTGAATATTTGCATTTACTCTCTCCCCGGATTCTTATCTACTTGTAATTTTAATTTAAAAAAAACAATATTTCTGGTCTTACCTAGGTAGTGGGTCATTCATTTTCATGCTACATGGCCAGTAACTCTAGCCTCATAAATAAGTGAGGCACTAATGTAATGTTCCAATTCCAGCCCGCATTGAGAAGCTGCACTAATGAAAATCTTTGCTGCTTATAACTGGGCTGGGGTTAAGATTCCTGAGCCAACATCCCATTTATCCTGAAATGAGAGAGTTCATTCCATAGTGAAAGCACCTTACAAGGCCAAGAAGAAACCCAACAAAGTACTGTTCTCTATTCAAATTCTATCTTACTACAAATTCTGCCTCATTCAATTGCGTTCATTAAATTATATAGTCTAAATTGCACTTGCATCCCAGAAGGTTGTACTTGCAGCTCAGAAGGCCAGCTGTATCCTGGATTCAAGTGTGACCAGCAGGTTAAGGGAGGTGATTCTGCTCCTCTACTCTGCTCTTATGAGTCCACACCTGCAGTATTGTGTCCAGTTATGGAGCCCCCAACACAAGAAAGACATGGAGTTCTTGGAGCAGGTCCAGAGGAGGGCCATGAAGATGATCAGAGGGCTGGAGTACCTCCTCTATGGGGACAGGCTAAGAGAGCTGGGAGGAATTATTTATAAGGGCAGGTAGTGAAAGGGCAGATTTAGATCAGATATTAGGAAGAAATTCTGTACTGTGAGGGTGGTGAGACACTGGAACAGGTTGCCCAGTGATGTTGTGAATGCCCCCTCCCTGGAAGCATTCAAGGTCAGGCTGAATGGGGCTTTGAGCAAGCTGGTCTAGTGGCAGATATCCCTTCCTATAGCAGTGGGGGTCAGAACTAGATGATGTTAAAGGTCCTTTCCAATCTAAATCATTCTATAATTCTACGATAAATTGTTTATGAAACATAACAGGTATCTTAAACAATGAAGTGGTATTTAGCAAACAACAAGTTGGTGGTCTGCAGGGGACAGTCTGTGTCTCTTTTTATGATAAGAGATTTTGAAAGGAGAGCACAAATCTGTTTTTCATATACGATCACTCCTGGGCATGTAAAAATGTTCAAGAGCACTGAAGGCCCATTCGAAAGTCACTTGAGGACTGTAAGCTACAGTGAAGACAGTCATAAGGCATTTTTAAAAATAAGACACAAGTTCCCTTGCTGCTTTAGAACAATGATAAATATTCTTAATGTAGTTCTAGGAATGTTTTTTTCTTGACAGTGCTCCCCTTGTAACTGCCTTTCAGGGTGAAGTTGTACACTATTCTTTGAGCTTGGCTAGCTCTAAGTCTGATGCAGCCTTACCAAAAGCTTGTATCCTTCCTTCCCTTGTCTACCATTTCATGGCCATTCCCTAGAGGAATTTGAGATGATTCAATACACTAAACTAGCTGAAAAGTAGCTGCACCAAAATGCGTGTTTTAATGTGGGGAATACTGAGCTCTCTTGGCCCAGCAAAGATACTCTCCTGCTAGCACATGGGAAGGGACAGGCCAAGTCTAGAGAAGAAACCACAGTCGAAAGTAGAAAGGGAAAAGAGTCTTCCTATTCTGGTGTCTGCAAAGTATGATGTCATTTATAATGTGTAGTTTCATTCTCAGCTGAGGTGACAGGCAGCTTTCTAGGGCTGCTCTGAGAACAAGAACATGCATACAGAAGGTAATCCAGCCTTGCTGCCAACATTATTCATGGAAATGTATCCTTGGATTGTAATCTACTTCAGCTGATTGGTTTGGTGACTTCCTGCCTTTGATAACATTCTGACTACTCAGTTTTGCTATATTTAATGTGAATTTCTCCTTTTTCTCTCTGGAGAGAAACATTGGGCAGGGGAATCTTGGACAGCTGGAAAAAGTTAAATAAGAAAAATGTACTTGGAAGTTAACAAAATTAGGTGATCTGATGAAATAACCTGAAATGTACAGAAATTGACCATATCTTCTAGAATATTTGTGCAGGTTTCATTTGGATTTCAGCTAGTAGTAGTGCTTTAATTTCTTCTTAGAAGAAAGAAGTACTGCTAGCTCATAATAAGGAAGGGTGTAAATACTTTACCATAGTTGAATATGAATAATCCATGGGTTAAATTAAACAAATGTAAGCAAGTTCTCAAATTTAATGAGTGTTTGTGCCATATAGAAGTAAAATACAACTAAGGAGGAATCATTCCACCATCTAATGTGTGCCTTTACAGCCTGTTGAATATAAGACCTGCTCAAAAGTTTGTGAGTATGCTTCACCTTCTAGAGGCCAGCTTAGCAAAAGCAACTGTATGAGTCATCCACAGCACTTCCCTCTCTTCCAGTTGAGATAACCTTTTGCTTATTTAGTCTCATGTTATAGAATGCTTCAGCTGCAGTTGTCTGGGTCTGTTTAAGTTTACATGTGTTCCAAGACTGTAGACAATTTTCTTTACTTAAGAAATGGGAAAATATTTATGTTTCTAAATGTGAAATATTGAGGAAATATTTTTTTTTCAACAAAGAGTACAAAATCTATCAAAGTGAAAAAATATATAATAGGTGGGGGAGGGATTCTAAAAATATTTTCCTGTCAAATATTTTAGGAAATTTGTTTCAGAAATTAAAACAAAATTCCACAGATTCAGTAAAAATGACTTTTGATTTTAGCCAGGGAATGTGATGGCAAAGTAATGCAAATTATTGTGATGTTTTTGAGGAGTTTGATAACTCTCTGCCTCAGGTACACCTCTTTCTTTCTCTGTATCTGTCCCCACCCTTAATGACTGGATGTTCCTTCCTTTTCTTTAGCAGGACATGTAGAACTGCCTGAACTGTTTTGTCGGGACACTTTTTGGCCTAACTGCTGTCAGTTACAATTAAAAGCATTAATATGACAGTCAAAGGTCATAAATTGCTTGTGGCTAGTGTTCGCTGCTTGTCTCACACAATGGCAACCAGGAAATTGCCCTGTCAGTTACAATTAGAGGTGTTAATATGGTGGCTAAGGGTCAAAATGCTTCAGTAGAAAGAAGGAGTTGCACAGGACATTTGGTTTACGTTAAGTGACGGTTCAGGAAAACTTTGGTTTAATGGGATGGTCGCTTAATCGGGATATATTTCAATCCAACTAAGAGCCCTGATTAAGGTTTTTACTGCAGTGCTCTGGCAATACTAAGTGCTGGCATTATGCTCTTTGAGGGCTTTCTAAGGCTTACTCAAATGCCATGTTGAAAAAAAAAATAGTTTCCATACTTTCTGGTGAAATATTTGTAGAGATGTAATTATGATACAGGAAAAAAACCACTAAAGAAAAATAACATTATTAATACTACTAGAATATGAATTCTGAATCTTGTACACCCATAGTTCATGTGCATGAGGTACTGCCTTGCAGATGGGGTTGTAGAAAAGATTCTGCTTGTCTAATGTTGTCATTTAATGGTAAAACTTACCTGGACTTCAGAAACAGCATTTCAAACCTGATATTGCAGTTTTCTCCCTCTTTTAGAACAGCTTCTTCAAAAAGTGTTTGGCCTACCAATTTCACCATAGCCAGTTCCAAATTTACCGATGAAACTAAGTAACACAATGATAATATCCATTCTTTTAAAATCCCTTACATTTCAAAAACTAACTTGCTGTTATGTGCAGTGAACGATCCCTTTAAATGGTTTAAAATGTTTAACGATAGAAAACACTCCTGTTCTTCTTGTATTTCCATTGTGAGGTAATGACTCTGAATTCCTGTGTCTAACAAAGATAAATTTGCTAGTATATCTACAAAACTACTTGAGAATCCAAGCAGTTAACCCATGCTGAGCTCTTTTGTGTGGCTACAGACTGGGACTGTTGTGATCCTAGTTCTGATGTGTCCACACAGATGTGACAGATGTCTACAATCTTTAGGCACTGGAATCTGTTTAATATTGCAAATAAAGTAATTCTAATCCTGGGATATACATAGCCTTCTTGTAAGATCTTCTTGTCTCTTGCTCCCTTTTACCAAAGAAAATCAGGATATTAGACCACAAGCATTACTGAAATAAATGATAGAGATAAAAATCTACAGTACAGACTTATGATCACTGATATGCTTAGCTCAATGAAAGACTGAATAAGAGCAACAGATAAGAACTGGAGCCCTACTCATACTGCTTGACAAAAAATAGTTCTAGTTTAAGCAATCATAGACTGAATGAAATGGATTGGAAGCAACTCTTGATTTTAGCCCTTCTTGGTCAGGCTTGTTGATCAAGTAGAAAACTTCTTGCAACCAGACTGATGAAGGACAACCAAACAATTAACGGAGAAGAACATATATCAGATACTTCTGACTCCCTATCCACTGGTTGGGCTTCATTATGGCCTATGTTGCAAAGGCTGGATTTCCCTGGTAGGAATAGTGCAGCAGAACCTGCACTGTCTCTAGCTGAGCTTGTTTCCTACCACCCCAAAATTTAATGCTTTGTTCCCCAGAGTGCAGAATATGTTCTCCCTGAACACAGAATCTAATAGGGTAGAGGAGGCTCCAGTGTCAGCTATAAGAGCAGACCATGAATAATTCTCATCCAAGTTCAAGCCTAAGGATGCCAAAATGCACAGATTTTTCAATCCTTGTAGTACTATTTCTATTACAGCTGAACATTCTTTGTGTATATATCACTACAACATCCACTTCTAAAGAGAAAAGTAATCCTTTCCACTGGATAGCTGAGGAAACTAAGGCAGTAGTATTTCAAGGATGATGGATAGGGCCTGTGAATGAGTAATGAATCAGAGTTGGGTCTCAACTCACAGGAATCTAGTTAAATACTGTTTTGGCACATTTCCATGCTCCAAGTCAGTTGATGTTGACAGTGATAATGCTTTATTCCTCCTACAAAGAGGATTTGATTTGTTAGAAGAAGGCTTGAAAGCTTTGTTCCAATTAGGAACTTCAGGTCGGAAATATTTGCTGGAGGTCTAGCAGTACCTGTACACATACACAAATTTTGGATCCTGTTATACACTTCTGTTTTCCAGCTCTGTTTCAAAAGGAACAAAAGCACCTTCTCAGTTGGAGTTCACAAAGGTTTAAACCTTCAGTCAGGAGCTCATTTTGATCTCAGGAGGAAAAATCAAGCCATTTTCGTATTATTCCTTACAGTACAAAAGCTAATGTACACCAAGACCTGTGGTCAAATGCCTTATTATCATTGTGTATAAAATACTTCCTCATTTAAATTATTTTAAATCTAATTATCCAGGACTTTTTTGATTATATCTATATATTCTTGAAGTAAATTAGGGGAAGCTCTTTTAATTAAGTTAATATCCTTAAATTTCCATGAATTATATAGAACAAGTGGCTGTGAATCCTTCTTTATGAAATATCTAATTTATGATTTCAGAGCTGTAAATTCAAAGTTATGTTTATTTAAAAAAAAACCAACAAACAACGAACTATGAAATATCTGATTTATCCAAGAATATGCTCATTAATTTATTTGAAAGCAAAAATAAGTATAGTCCAAAATATCTCTCAGGTTGAGAAGTCAAGAAAGAAAAAACGTTCAGACTCATCAAAACTAGCCCAAACCATTTTATTAGAGATAGGATGGTCCTTTATGCTATGTATTTCCCATAAAATAGCGCTAGTAATAAGATATTTATTCCCTTATTTCTGGGCTGAGAAATATCCTTATTAGTTCCCCGATTTTGAGAATGCACTTTAAAACTGAAGTCTAAACAACTTTTGGCCTTTTTTTTTTTTTCCCCATTAATGTGACCATCTGATAGTTTTTATACACTTACACGTTGAAATCGGATCAATAGTCATCATAAACATTTATCTCTAGTGTTCTATTTCTGTAAAATAATTTGAATTAACTGGAGTCAAAGCAATACAGATTCACTAAGGAGAAATAGGAGTCCTTAGTTCTGATGTCATTTTTCAACTGTGGGCAAATTCTTGATGCTTATAGACTTTTGGACATGAAATAAAATTTCTGTGTTTACAATTCTCTGAAGTTATGAGCACAATTTATCTGACAACTGATGGCTGTAGGGCAGAGATCAAATTTGTCCCAGTTTCTCCACAGTACTCAGCAAAATAAAGTTTATATTTAATTTGTTTCATTTTTTGCTATATCATTTGAGAATTTGCTTATAATATTTTGAAAGAAATATCTGCTGTGCAGGCTTTTCAATGCATGGGGGTCCTTTAGTCAAGCTTGATTTATTTATGGGAATCTCTTGAAGAGCTAGAGATAAATGCTTATGATGATTATGATGATAACCGCTACATATTAATTAACAGTGTATATAGCAAAATCCATGCATTTTTCATTCTGCAAGAACCGTGCACTTCTGCACTTGGTAGTTTGAATGGGCAAAGTTGAGACAGAGTGGTTTTAACAGGACCTAATCTGTTCTGATGTTCTTACCTACTTTAAGTGGGACAGTGGATCAGGAATGTGTGCATGTGCATACACGGTCACGTGCATAACATAGATGCAGTTTGTATTTGTCTCTGGTTTCTGTTCTGTAGAGTTTTTTGCAATAGTGCCAAGTTAACACTAGGACTTAACAAAATGCATGCAGGCTTGTCATGCACTAACATGGCACTTGCACAGGCTGAAAACATTTTTTTCATATTCTAGGCAAAGAGTAGAACAGAAGGATTAATAGTCTGCTGTTGCTTGGGTGCTGAGAATTCACAACTCAGAAGATTCTCAGTTAATAATTGCTACCTAAAATTCACAATTACCTGAAGTTCACAATCGGTGCAGAAGAACACTGCACTAAATTGTCGCTACTGGGAGAAGTGGTCCTCTGGTTTGAAGCAAGGGCCTCCTGTTCTGAGTGACTGCTGGCTTTAACCAACATCTGAAATGAGTTAGGAGAGGGTGAAAAAATGTAATACCTGTATGGCTGTCAGTAAACAAACACTGTCACTCAGAAGGTGTTTTCAAAAGGTTTTTTTATTATTAAAAATAAACTTGCTGCTAATTATTTAAGGCTTGCCTTTCTCCTGTAAGTAAACACTTTTAATTAATTTAGCTGGTCACTAATTACTTTGTTAGTTTTGTGTCTTCTTCCTGGGAAGCACTCCACTTAGCTTAACCTGATGGGAAGCCGCAGCACCCCCAGTGAGAGGTAGTGGCATGCAGGAAGGAATTCTGTGGAAACAAACTTGAGGTCACGATTAGAGACGAGAGCTCTTGGCTTCATCTTCCTCCTTCAGCTGCTGTCCTCTAGTATTGGAGTCAAACAGCAGTAGTAAGTTGTGTGCCTATCAAAAGTCGTGAAGAGCTGTGTTTCCTGTTATGTGTGGCTTTGAGAAAGAACTGTACAGTTGTGTGCATATCTTAGGTTGGATTATGTTGTCTTTACTAGGACTGCAGCTGGTAAATCTCACTCCTTTAAAGTAAAGCATTCCCTCTAGTTTGTTCATCTCACCTCAAAAGTTGCTGCTGGATAGGACACTATGTTCCTTCTTGGCAGCTGGTGGGAAGACCACGCTTTGAATGCACTGAGGCTGAAATGTTGCAAATCTCATGTTTTACATTGACTCACATGCTTTCTTGATGAATACCACTCTTCTTAGAGTTGCTGAGAATTCTCATAGTCTGTTGAAGTGGATGAGGAAAAGAAGGCAAGAATGTCTTAGAATTCAGGGAATGAAGGAAGAGGAAAATTTTATAGATGGAAGAAAAGGAAAACAGCAAGTTTACTTGATTTTTTTTCTTTGGGATATGAAATATAATATTTGGCTGAGTGTACATGCCCATATGAGTATAATTCTTGAAGCTTGTCAAAACATATATTTTACAGCCAATCTCATCTTTCTGCTTATCTTATACGTCACCTACTGCTGCATGGTAAGTTATTTTATTTAGATCCAAATTTTAGAGAGTAGTCATGCTTTCAAAAAATATTTGCTATCAGTTCTGTACCAAAAGCGAATTTGTTAGTTGTGCTAGCTGTTGGGGAGGAGTTACTTTTGGGATGCTAACAGGCTGGCTATAGCACTTGTGGATGAATGCTGACTGTGTGCTAAGAGTGGTGTAACAGAGGTATCTACAATATGATGCGTTACGCTGTTAGCAGCAGCAGGTGCCTGACTGCCTGGTCCTGAGCTGAGGGCTATTGACTCCTTTGCAGGCACATCAAAAGTGAGCAGCTCCAGCTCTTCAGCTGCTGAGACGCATAGGCAGGTGGGTGAGCCTGAGGCACAGGTGTATGTACTGAGCAACAAAGGTGGTATAAGGAAATATGTCAGGCTCTGAGTTGCACTGGCTGAAGTTCTGGCACAAGATTATTCCTGCTGCTGCTAAGTTTAGAGGTGGGTGACAGCTGCCAGTGGTGACATCTTAAATCTCAGCATCTAAATATTCCTGAGAGTCACCCCAGAGCATGGATGATCCATTGATGAAAAATGTTTTGCTGACACTAGCATGTAGTTTAAATGTAAACACTGGAATAGTGAAACAACTGGTATGACTCACATGTGCTGACTTCTGGTTGGTACTCAAGATTTCAGAAGTGAAAAGTTTTATCCTTATTTTCAATATCTGAAACAAAAATTGCATTCAAGAGAGAAAAATCATGGCTGCAAACATCTGATATAAAATGAAGTACATCTTTAATAGATGATGTCCCGTGTACTTCTATTTTCAAGGGATGAGCTTTTGTGAGTGCATTGTGAAAATGCTTGCTTAAGTTAACATGGAAGGTCTTTTCAAGAAAAGAAGCTGTCTTACTTGTCAGGAAATAATGACAAGGAAGCTCTTTTCAGGGAAAGAAGCTTGTCAGGAAATAATGATCTGGCATCGCCATCTTCCTCTATTTTTGTGGCATCTCCATCTTCCTCTATTTTTGTATGATAATATGTCTGGAGTCTATGGTGATTCCACTCTTGCTTCCCAAATGCATCTGCCAACGAAGTTTTCATAGTTTTTTGATGTGGACAATGGTCTACTGGGAATTGAATGGAGCTTGCCAATCTCATTTTGTCTAGATCACCACAAAATTGCTTGGAGGTTTTGTGTTTCCTCTAAATTAAAAGTGTGGTGCAGTGATTTTAATTGCCCCTCTGTGGAATAAAGTTTTGCATCATTAAATAATGCTGTTACTGGTATTAACCAGCTTTGAGGGAACGTTATTTTTTCTGGAATGCCTTAAACTTGAATTCTTTTTTTCCCATAGAAAGTAAGTTTAGAAAATGAATGTATGAAATACGTAGCAACTGTGGTGTGCATTTTCCCCTTGATGTGCTTAATTCCCATTAAACTGAAAGAGGAGAGACTGTACTGCTGAATGTGAGTGTAACATTTTGATATGCTTCCAGTTGGTAAAAACAAGAGCGACATTAACAGCTGCTAACAGTGTCAACAGTCTCGTAGGATGAAGTGTGGCAAGCCCCCAACTGTTTCCCATTCAAATGAGTTATGAGCTCTGGCTGCTCAGAGGCACCCAGATAAGAGACCATTTGAGTAGAGGGGTGAGACTTGGGGAATATCCACCTGGCAGGATGGGCCCATCCTTCAAATAAAATAAAAGGGGCAAAAATATTTTGGTAAGGGGAGGGGAGAACTAAATTAGGAGAGAGGATGTAAAACGCTCTCTAAGTAGAGCTCAGGGAAAGCTGTTATGGAAGTAGCCCTCTGTTTGGGGAATAGGATGTGCTGAGGATGGAGAATGCTCAAAAGGAAATGCAGTGAGGCAATATGAGATGACTTGGGGGCCCACCCATCTCCCAATATCAAAGTCTGACTGCAGAGAATGCTTGATCACTTGCTGTTTAATGTTACAAGCTCTATATTGATGTTAAAATTATTGGCCTGCCTTCTGAATGCTACTTTTAGAACTTCATTCAATTTGCTTTTGTTCCTATCTCACTTGTAACTGTCCCTTTTTCCACCCAAAGAAGCATCACATGAGGACAATAAAACAAACTACTCAGTCTTGATCAGCAAGAACCAATTTTATTTATGGTCTGCACTTGTGTTATTTCCCATTTGGAATACTGAGGGTTTCCAAGATACATTTTTTTTCTTTTTTGTGTGTGTCATGTAAATAATGTGTGAAGTATTCCATGTAAGTATTCATTGTGAAAGGTGCCGGACAGATTTTGTACTCTATTTCCTGAGATTATAGCAGAATTAACTTCATTATCCCTAAGCACTCTGTAACAGATGGGTGTTTATCCTGGCCTGAAACATCACCAGAAGCTCGTAATTCCTCGAAATTCTACCTTTGGATAGCTTTTTTTTTTTTTTTTTTTCTGAAAATTATCAAATACTCTGTCAGATATTTCTATAATGTGTTATGAAATTGTTATTGCTTTACTCTTTAAATGCTTAGACCATAGTTTCTTCTTAAATCCCTTATTTCTTCACCAAAAAACACTGATTCTGTCTTCCTTCCATCTTCCAGAAATAAATGTCTTTGAATTTAGATTTTTGTTTACAGCTTAATGAAATATGGGATGATACTGTCAATTGGAGTTTTTCATATATCCCTATCTCTATTCAAATATGGATATCAATATGAGTGCCTCTCAGTAACATGCTTTACTTCCAGAAAAGAAGCACTCTCTTGAATTATCAGCTGCAAGTGTCTAGATTTGTGTGAGAACTAGCATTAGTCAATATTCCATTCTGTAAATTTTGCATTTCATTACATTTCATTAGACTTTCCAGTATATGTGGGCCACTGATGTCCATCTGTGTTGGTTATTTTTTTTTTCTGTTTCGTTTTCTTGTTTGTTTTGTTTCATTTCTAACCATTTGTTGACTTTTTTTTTTTTTTTTTTTTTAAATTGCTGATCCTTCCCTGCTGGTATAACAATGACTATTAAGCAGTGTTTGTGGTCAGATGTTTATCCAGTGACGTGCCTGCTTTATCATGCTTTAAAACTTTGCTCTTGAGATTGATCCAACAGTGATGTCATACAGCCATTGTCCATTGGTTTTCATCTGCTGCTGCTTCTTTCCCATGTCAACTGGTTAGGAAAACTATAGAATAAAAACTGTTGAACTGCTGTGAATATTTTGGCTTCAGCTAATAGGCTGAATAGTTGCCAACCAGTCTTTCCGTTGCTGGGGAGTTAAAAAATAACAACAAACTCACACATCTATAATAACTGAGCAAAATAACAGCGTAGTTGTAGCTGAGCAAAACCCAGTGCCTTTCTCCCCCTCCTACGAAATGGGAATATGACAGAAAATCTGTGGAGACTCTGAGCAACCCTGGAACAAAGGTCTATGGCATGTTTGAAAGAGGGATGCGGTCTCCTCAGCTCAGGCCACCTTACACACCTATTGTGAAAGTATATGAACTGCAGAAGAATTATGAATAAGAAGATAACCACCCCGTTTTTTCCTTTACAATGTGTTTGTGAGCACTCTCATGTAGAGTCTGTTAACACTTTGAATCTGTTTCAAACAGTTCAGCAATATATGCAGTAATGTCATAAGCTGACTTTAAAATATGAAATGTAGCCCAAAGGCAGGTACCTTCAAATAATTATATTTCTCCTTCTTTTTTTCTATTTTATTTGCACATCAGATACTGGACTAGCCATACATTTTGCATTTGTATAACAGCAGAAATGAATGTATTTACATGATTGTAACTTTAACATACACTTTCAAATTCTAAGCTGCTTTAACAGGTAGGCTGAAAACAGGTCTGAATGGGTTTCTATTGGAAGCTGCAGTATTTATAGAAACCAGAAAAGTGCAAATCATGCAAAAAAACCTCTGCTGCTGATTTGGGTTGCTGGTTAAGAAGCTGCTGGGAGTTATTTGTGTACATACCTCCATTCACTTTATTGCAAGTTGTACTCCCTTCCATCCCAGTTCCTGGGTCTACAGGCTGTCTTCTGTCAGATGTACACAGTTTAGCCCTGACTTGAAATATAAAGAGGATGTTTTATCCGTTAAGCTACTTCATGTTTGGCTACTACCAAAGGAATTTGCAGGATTTGCATTAGATGTAGGAGGGTTCTCTTGCTAGATCTTTCTGTGCAATACAAATACATTGAAAAACAAATGAAAAAAGTACAATTAAACAATTAAACATAAGAGTGACGGCAAAAATAAAAAATATTTTTCTATTTCATATGAAAGCCTGTTTCTTCATAAGGTATTTTGGAAACAATATTTAATTTATATAGTGCCTGATATTGACATCCCTGTGTTGAGTAAAACTGCACTTCTCATATATCTGCATCCCAAAGTGGAAACCAGAATTCATTTGTGCAGTGCTGTACTGCTACAAAAATACAAAGACTAACAGAATGACATAGTTTTGGTTTTTTTTCAGCTCCAATATATCTTTGGAAATATAACCAGGCGAATACTTTTATTTCTGTTTATCTATCAAGACCTTGATTCTTCTTTTCAAAAGGAGAACTGTGCTGATTTTGAGCAGCTTGATTGTATTAAATTATTACAAGTTAGCTCAGTTGCTGGAATTTTGCTAATTGGTATCCAAATAATTATCACTTTTTTTTCGTATAAGTGTGCAGCACTTGCAGCAAAATTTTAAACTTATTCCTGAAGTTCCTAGAAAGCAAACTGGCATCGTTTTTATCATCTTTACATTTTTAGATCAAAAGGACACATGATCAGCCAGTCTTCGTGTTGCACATTTTCCAAAGATTTAGGTAGTTGGAAAGTTATCAGAATTCTAGATATTTTCTTCCTTTGGGCAAATTCTCTTGCTGAAATGATGTGGCTTCTAATATTTATGATATGACCAACAGCTGTTTTCAGGATTTTTCCTTGATTATTGACAGATAGAGAGACATGCTTTCAGATGTTTTTTTCTAGGTGTATATTTACAGTTCCCAGTCGTCATGTTGCTAGCATTCTCAATAGATAAAGCAGTGGAGACTGTCACAGTAGAGCCATGTGCTCCATTTTGCTAACACTACTTACTGTTTTCTTCTCTTCCTCATCTTCTTTTTAAAAACTCTTTTGAAGCATCGATGCCACAGTTCTTTTAATATAAGTATCAATGATCAATTTTCATTTTATATATTACTGTCCTAGTTCAGGGAAGCACTGAAATGTTTGTCAAAATGTAGTCACACTGTTGAACCTCACTGACATCATACCTTGTGAAATGCTTAATTTCAGCACCTAAGTGCTGCCCTCACTGGAGACAGGCAGACACAAATGTTAAAATGATTTCCTTGACTGAGGCACAGCAGAACATCTTTATTGTGGCAATGAAGCAAGCGGACAAGGAAATGCTCTCTAACTATTTTGACTTAATACATTTTATTTTATTTCCAAGGTATGTTTGCTTGATAAAACACATCAATTTCTAGAAGCTGAATACTTGGGATTGTTGTTTATATGTTTTTTTGTTTGTTTGTTTGGTTTGGTTTCATCTTTCACACATTAACACTTTTACCCAATCAAAATTTGAGGCCCAATAATAGACTCATTTGTATTCCTTAGTCTTTGTTACAATTTCATATGCTTTAATACATATAATGACAATGTCCAGTACTATGAAAGTAATATTTATTACGTATCCATGCTAAATTATTTCAAGAAATGTTTAGGAGTAGTTTGGAGTTCTTGGTTCTTGTATGTTTTGAAGGTAACAGTTTCACTAGTCTGATAACTTAACTCTCTATGAGCTACGTCTCTTGTTTACTTTCTGTAGGTGTAATTACATATCCAAAACCAAAAACTTGAAACTCAGAAAACTGTGCTATTTTAATACCATTTGGCTTAGAAATTTGCTGAAAGGTGTACAGATGTGTGAAGATAAGAATTTTACTAATTCCCTAAGACCTGTTAGGAGTTTTGAAGAAACAGTCAAAGCATGATACTGGATTAAAAGCTAAAACCAAGATCTTAATGGACTATAAAACCAGGAAAGAAGAATCTCCAAGACACATAATTGAGCTTATTCCATGTGTCAGGTGTCAACTGCTTTTTTGGCTTTTCTCTGGAGGCTTTCTAAAGACAAGAGTATTGTTTATAGTTTCTCCAGCACGTTTACAATTTGAATTGGTTGGATTCAGGCTTGGGCTCAGCATGTTTAGATGTGGCCACATGGAAAGGAGTAGAAAGGAAATGCCAAGCCATCACCTCCAGAACTATCATACCTGTTTATATTTTTCTGCTACACCAAAAAGCAACTTGTTGAATCATGAAAGTAATCCCCAAGGCCACATTTACGTCATAAGTTCTGTATGTTATAAAGGGTGAGGCTTTATGTCATCTCAATGACAGCTTAAATCTCAGCTAAAATGTTTGTACAGCTACATCACCTTGAGCAGTGATTTTTGTCAGACCTTTGAAGCAAAGAAAGGTCAAGTCCTACAATGAACTAACCTTAGATAAAATGCAGGGCTGTTAGTCTGGTATTCACTAGGACAGCAGCAATATCAGTCTCCAAAACTAGTTGTAAACTGATGTTGAGCAGCCATAGAGGAAAAGTAAATTTAAGATGAAAAATCTAGTACTGTTAGTAAGTCCATAGGAGATTAAAATGTACTGGAATACCTTCTGGGTTTTTTGCATGTTGCTAGCTGTTTTAGAAGAAACAATGGAAATACATGCTATCTTTTCATTTGGGCAGAATTATTAATGATGATTCAATTGAAATCTGATTTGTAAATTATTTTATAATTCAACATTTATTTACACAATAGATTCTGATATTGCAGCAGCTGCCAAAGAGAGGTTTGTCCACAGATCCAATCTGGAGAATTTTGATTTTGTTTTATAAGCACCACTTGGAAATCTTTAGTAGAGAATCTGAATAATAAATAGGAGTTTGTTTATGTTTCTGAGTATGTGTTGCTAACTCAGGGAGATATCCATGTTCATTTCATTATTCTGGACTGCAAGCTGTGAACCTGAAAACACATATAATCATCTGTTTGATTTTGTCTGTTCTTTAAATTCATTTCATAGTTGCCTTAACTGAACACTGATCTTAGGCACAGTAGTACTAAGAAGGTAAAGTACTGATCCCTTAGATGATATCATTCTCCTCTTAGTAACAGATATTTCTTCCAAGAAATTGTGCTTAAAATCAAATGTAACTAGATGGAAGCAGAATTTGAGATATGTGGACCACCAGGGATGATCAGACTAGTGGTTTTATTGATTAGCTCCATCCTAGAAAAGCATCCTGAAGGTAGGAGGTACCAGGTGGTTATTCATGAACCCACATCACTCCCTTTTGATAGCATCTCCCCTTCATAGTTGGAGACATGGAGACAGAAGGTGCCTGCTAATACAGGTTCATGATTTACTCTTTTGTGAGTAGAATTGGGTTATTTCTTGTTTCCAGTTTCCTCCTAAATCCTGTGGATCACAGTGCCTCTACTGATTTAGGTCTGCTTTATTTTTTTCCTGTAGACAAAGTGTCCAAACCTATTTTTCACAGTCAGTAAGTAGTAAGGATGATCGTAGCTGTTGGGAGGAGGAGAAAGAATAAGAGGGATCTTGACTCCAGTGTTCTCTTTCTCTCTTGGAATACTGTGATGGCTGAATAATCTGTCAGCTCCCATCTACAATATATTTCTATAACTGTATATGCAATAGATGTGTATATAACTCATTATGAATACTCATTGGTAACATGTGCTTTGTCAAACACTTCACAGATAAAACAGACATTTTGAGATAGTGTGACAGATACTCTACATCTATTGTACAACCAATGAGGTCAGAGACAAATGAACATAGCACATCCATTCTAAGGCTAAAATCACGGTGGATTTAGTGTAATGGATGTAATACATTACTGCATATGATGAACAGGCTATCTGCCTGCATTATAAATGACATTATTTAAACCAGCTCAATTGTTATCTGGAGCAATGTTTCTTAAAATGGGAATCCCTGGGGAGGTTTAGGCAAAGCCATCAAAGCTTGGATAGGAAAAAAAACAAGTGTCAGTTGTGTTTAATCCTCAATGGGGAACGAGCACAACTGGAATCATCTGTCACTGGGGTAGAAACAAGTGTCATGTGCTTGTAAGGGAGTGACACATCCAGGCTGGACCCTGAAGGCAGCTTTGGTAACTCCATGAAGCTGCCCGCAACTTTTGGAAGGGCAGCTCAGTCCATTCTGCGCCACGTACCAGCATGTCTGTACAGCCCCTGCTGTGCTGCTGCTGTCTGACGTCTCCTGCCATGCCCAAGTGGGGCCTCTAACAGCTGCCTGTGCTGAGGTCTCCTGGGTCTGCCTCTAGAAAACTTGTGCCATCTTTGCAATCCTCTAGATTCTCAGCTGCTGCACAGGTCAAAAAAGTGCCCTGGCTGCTTTGAATTACGGCAGCCCATCCCAGGCTGCTTCTGGGGTTGCCATGTTGCCTACAGTCTTGATCGTATGTCTAATTCTGCCCCTTGGCACATTTCTTACACAGGTGCATGTGAGAAGAGGAAGCAGCTTCATATTGTGATTTACGGTTGCAGCTCCCAAACAAACTCTTGCATTGGCAATGCATTAAGGGATCTGGGCAAGGAACCAAGTCAATTGACAGCAATGAGTGGATCCAGCTGCACTTAATTTACTTTATGTTTCTCACTGGAGAAAGGTGACAGTGCAGAAGCATCTTTGTTTCCTCTATAACATGTGCAATGTGTGCCTCTGAAATGCATTGCTCTTCCTGTTTCTTATACCTTCTGGAAAGGGTTCTTGCACACTTTACCATAATTGTCCTTGCAGAGGTTTACGTATTATTTGTGCACTTTTGGGGAAAATGCTATGTGGGACTAGACTTGAGAAATGCAGAACTAGCTAAATGTGGCAGATTTCCAGCCTATAATTTTATTTGCTTATAAAGGAAAATGATTTTACAGTAGTTATGTGATAAACATATGTAATGTATATAGAGTACTCATTTAATTCATTAGGAATTTGAAGCAAAACAATTTAAAATTTAAAGTTGGCTCTCACCTTTAACACAAAGGAGATAATATTGAGTCAAACAAAAACCTGAGCTCCTGCACAAAACTTTGGAAGTCAGCAAATCATTCGTAAGGAGTGTATCCATGTCATCATACCACGTTGCGCTATTGTCAGCGTGTTCTAAATATGATTGTGAGTAAGGGTTCAAGCTCAGGATATTAATATTGAGCTTTCTAATAAAAGCAAAGGTCTCCATTAAATCTGAAACATCTTGTGAAATTAATTTGTTGCCATTCTGATATGCTGGATATTCTAAGGGAAATGTTCATTTAGATTTCAGTTTTTCCATAGACAGTACACAGAAAAAATGACTGCAGTGTATTAGCATAAATCACCCAAAAGGCAGAGGGTGGATTTGCTAACTTTTCCTGAAGCCCCTTGGAAAATGTGCTGAATTTTTTTTTTCAGAAAACTTGTGCTAGTCTTGGTGAGTGATATCACATGTGGTGGTGAGAGCCATGTAATTAGTTTGTGTTTCTTCAGTATCTTTAACCGCTCATCTGTTTCTTCCAGAACTGCTTTTCACAGTTTCTGAAGTTACCACTAGTTTGTTTTTTTTTTATTTTCCTTATTTTTTTTTTCCTATGAACACATGCAAACTTTTCTAATGTACTGTTTTCCCCCTGATGTAAAGAGTACATGTTGGATTGTTGACTTCTCATTGGGGTGAATGTCATGTTGAAAGCTATTTTGAATAATTCCTAGCAAACAGATCTTTCAGCACGTCTTTTTCAGTAGACCTTTCTGTCTCCCAAGGACCCTTTTTGTGTTATCGTCCTATTTCTCATCCTTCTCTTTTGATTGGGGTTTTATTGTTTTGTCTAATACATGGTTATCTAAGTACTCCATACCTTAGATCTTGCTACAGATTTTGCTACTGGAATAATAAGCTTTTCAGGATGTAGAATATTTTTTTAGTACTACCTATAAAGCACTGCATTTAATTATCATGGTGTACAGATATTTATTAATATGAATGAGTGTATAATTGAAATTAGCAAGCTCCCCTGGAAAGTTAAACTATTCACTTTGTGTTTTGGTTTCAAAATGGATCTTTGCTTCTGAAAGCATGCTTTCAGTATGGGATTCTGCTATTTTAGCTTGAATTTACCTCTTTCTTCTTTCCCCAAAAATTCAGCCTTCTAGCTCCTATGCAAGAAGAGAGCTCTAAAGAAACAAAATCTATGGAGAATGGTTGTTTTCTTCTTTCCCTGGGAAGTTTCTGTGAATTACCCCCTAAGAGTCGTAGTAAAGTGGCTTGAGTGTTTCAGTCTACATCTGAGGAAGGAAAGAAAGGACAGGAGTTTATAAGTCAGCATGAGGGGAATTGGTACAAGTGGGAGAAAGAAAAGTTATGGCTGCATCTCTGCATATCCTATTTGCAAAGCTGCTGCACAATAATTTTCAGAAATGATTTAATCACAGACTTCTACTGGATGGTGACAAACAGGGAGGTACTAACACAGTGATTTTAGTGTTCTGCCATCACTGAGCCTATAGCTTGCATATAGGCTCACCTATTTCCAGCGCCAGAGAACAATGTTATAATCATCTATCCTGACTCATATTACACAAGCCAGAGAATGGCACTGAATATTACTCAGTCTGGGTTGGATTTTTGTTTGTTTCCTTCCTCTGTATCTGTTGTAGAAAAAGGACTTATCTTGGTCTGAAGATATTATATGATGATGAATCCTCTGCATCTCTGGTGGAATACTTCAACGGGTAATAGCCTTTGTATAAATCGATGTTTCTCATACAAGCATCCCTCCAGAAGATGTCATTTCATGTTTTCCCTCACCCACTAGCTAGATTGCAGATCGTCCTGCTATCTCAAATGTCTTCCTCATGTTGTGACCTGTAGTCTGTGGTCAGTCACCACTTGGATTTGCCTATGATGAACTAATGGGTCGAGTTTCTTCAGTCTCTCATTAGAAGGCAATATTTTCAAGATGTTGAATCACTTTGTAGCTCTCATATGAGCTCTCACCAGTCTTCCAGATTCCTTTTGGGAGCTCCCAGTGTACTACTTATAGTCTCACTGATGCTATATGCAGACTAATGCTAGTTCATTACTCCTACATGCTATGTGCTATTCTCCTGCTTATGTATTCAAAGATTGTATTAATTCTCTTGGCCACAGCACCTCATTGTGAGATTTACTGCTGAGAGGATTTGGATAAGACTGGGAGATGCTCAGACTGCAGTTGGGAAGCCCTTATACATTAGTTATTGCTGGGGCTCCTTTGAGCAATTTGTCATCAATCTGGAAGTTTTTACTGTTGTAGCAAGCCCTGGCTGCATCTCTCCTTGCGTGAGAAATATTCAGGTTTGCTCTCCAGCTGAAACACAGTTCATTTCAGTGGTGCCAAACTCTACAGCTTGCTTTCCAGCCTCCTAAAACCCACAGCATCTTGCATATGCCATTCTGCTTGTTCACTGTCTTGAAAGTCAGTCAGTGCTTCCATGGTAGTGAAGAGGGTTAGGAAATGATATGCATTTTCCTCTGTCTTCGCTGGCACAAATCTCCATGGTTGCTCTATGTCTCTTCTCTCTGTGTGTCTCAGAGAAATCTCATGATCCATTTCTCCCCATACAAAAACTGTGAAATTGAATGGAAGCCTTGAATGGAAGGGAAGGACTGGGAGTCCTTGTGGGTCATGTTACTGGTACCATAAGATTGTTGTCCCATGCTAGAGTGATTGGTTACATCCAATGGTTCCATTGTAATCTGCACAAACCATCCCTCAGGCAGAGTGTGTCTGTTTATTGCAGTAAAGAAAAGTTGCCTTAACAAAGGAATATTTAGCCTCTTTGTGTTTTGGTGTTGTTGGTTTTGTTTTTGTGTGTGTGTGTGTATTTGTTCAATATTTTTCTTGGGGTTTTTTTGTATGTTTCATGTTTTTCAGAGTTTATACAAAATAGGATAACTAAGGAGGTTTTGTAAATGTTACAAATATTAGACAGTACTTATTAACTTATTTCTAGTAAAGATTTTTCTTGAGACTAATGCCATATACTTCAATCTAAAACAGATTTTGGTTTGTGGTGATTGGACAAATAAAAGGTGATTAAATAAGAAGGGATTAAGTAATTGAGAATTAAACTACAAAGACTTGTCATCAATTGTGATACTTGGCAGCAGGTCTGTAGCCTCACTGAGAAGTCCCCACTTGAAGAATAGTGACAGTCATTCTCTAAGGTATGTTCAAATGGTCAGCAGCTATTTTCAGCTTATACTTGGGCAAAACATATTTCCTTTCTTTTGAGCTTTGGAACTGGATTTTCTCATTCTGTTTTCCTCCTGCCCCATCATGTGATAAAATTGATATCCAAAGTTAATAAATACAAAAAATCCTCTGTTACGTGTCACAGATGTGCTTAAATCTTAAAAATGCAGAAAGTGTCTTTTTTAAAATACTGTTTTTTTTTTGTTTGTTTGTTTGTCTGTTTTTAATATATATCATCGTGCATACTCATTGACTGTACTCAGGCTTTTTTTCTTAATCCCCCCCCCTTATGTTTTTTAAACATCTCCAATGTGACACTCGCCAAGGAAGCCTTGAGTGTGACTGGTAAAGAGGAGTTGGAAGCAACTGAAGTTATACAAGAAAACATTTTCTTGTCATGTTATGGGCCTGTGACTGTACCCCTGTGACTGTGGAATACTTGCCTTATCTTATGGGTCTTAATATTTTTATCTATAAGAGGCAAACATCTCTTATATTGTTACTTTCTCATTTGGTAGGCATACTGTGGGCTGTGAAACTACCTGCTGTGTAGATATTCCTTTTATTTAGCTTTTGCACCTCTATCTCAGTGCTGGATGAGATATTTTTATCAGTAAGACCTTGCAGTCTGAGGTTTAACCTGGAAGAAAATGAAATTGCAGTGGGATGAGTTGCAAGACTGGTCTGCAAGCCAAATCTGGAGGGTAAAGTTTCTCCAGAGAAGATTATTTAGAGTAGTGTTGCTGATAAAGCTCCACTGATGGAAATCTGCTTTGGATATGGTTTCTGGAGTTGATTGATGACTCCAGCCAAGGCCAATTTGAGCTCAGTAATTTGGGAAATTAGATGTTTGTCAGAGCTTGTTTGCTTTTTGTATTGTATGCTATTCTCCTTTCAAAGCTGACCATCAGTGTCTCAGAAATAGGACTGCAGAATTTTGGATGCCTCAGAAAATAAGGCCCTAGGTTAAATGCTGAGCTGGTGGCTTAGTATTTTTGAAGATCCAATTCAATCTGTAGCTTGTTTTCTTCCCTCAGCATAGAGATTTCATTTTCCCAAGGTAAAATCCAACCCACCCCTGTTCTGAAGCAGCCTGGACTCTGTCTATTCATCACATTGGATATTAGGAAAAATTTCTTCTCAGAAAGTGTGGTGAGGTATTGGCAGAGGCTGCCCGATGAGGTGGTAGAGTTACCATCCCTGGAGGTTTTCAAGAAATGTGGAGATGTGGCACTGAGGGACTAGGTTCAGTGAGCATGCTGGTGATGGGTTGATGGTTGGACTTGATAATCTTAGTGATCTTTTCCAGCCTTAGTGATTCTAAGATTCTAGAATCAAGGCCCACATGGTGGGCTTGCCTTTGTGTGCCCATTACTTAATTTGGAGGTTGATCTACCAACCTTAAATGTGCAGTTAGTCTTATCAAAACACCATTCTCTGACACCAGCCACATGCTTGCTCCTTTTTAGCAAACATAGTGCAGAATCAGAGAGGTACAAAAGTAGTTTTTCCCCCTTTTTTAGATAGGTATCAGTTGACAGAACAAATGGATCTCCATATGAATATGATGGGAAAAGAGATTTACACATGCAAATAAGAAGACTGTTTTGAAGGAGGATGTTGTCAAAGTTACATCTTGTTCATTTCGCCACCAACTGTAGAAAGTCTTGTCTGTAAGGCTGTTGTAGTGTGCAACCAGTGAGATCTACAAAATCAAGCATGTCTTTTCTAAACTTTCCTTAAAAGAACATTGAGCCTTCTTTCATCTATAAAATGATTCTCTAGGATTCTCAAAAAATCTGAATTAAAATTGAAAAACCATTAGGCACTTAGCTCTTACCTAATGCATTTAAAGATTCTTTTTATTTTCATTAAATGAAAAAGCTGTGGATTGGATTGTGCTAGAAGAAAAAAAAATAAGAGAAGAGAAAGAAAACAAAATCACAAGCAAAAAACCAACATGACACTAGAGCATCTGAACACTAGTTTTTATTTTGCTTGAAATGAAGCCTTCCACAGTTTTCTTGTTTTGACATTCTGGTTTAATTTTGTATATTTTACAAAAAAATGCATCATGCGAAAGCTTTAATATCATATATTCCCTTTATATGACCTGACTGCAAACCAGTATGCTCTTTTTTTGTTGAATATAATGAAGTCACGTTAGTAGACTCTGTGCAAGCCTCTCAATGAAAAACGAAGTAAATTCTATGTGGTTTAGATCAGCTGTGGTGTTGCACAGGTCTTGCATATGTTTGAATAAACTAGTTTAAAATTTGTGTGAGACAAATTAGATTTTTCCAACTCAACTAAAGGGGGATGTACAAAATTTCATTCAGGACTGGTTTTCTATCCACCTACAGGGTCAAATTATTGTGCTTCAATTTAATTCTCTTGTTTTTCTTTTTTCTTTTTTTCTCCCCTCCTTTTCAGGTTTGAATGACTAGATTGTAATGAAGGATATGGGAATGCTAGGATTCTGTGCTCAGCTTAGCATGTTGTAGATGACAAATGAAAGCAACTAGTCATTCAATTTTCCTGACCATCTGTTTTATATGTTAAAAAAAAAAAAAAAAAAAAAAAAGCAACTAAGGAAGTTCAATTTTTATTGTAGGGGAAAAAAAGGAAAGCTGTAACTGTTTTAAAATCTTTGCTGAGACCAAAATTGCCTTATTTTATCTCAGCCAGCACTGCATGTTGTGCATTTTGCTAAGGCAGAACAGCAGAGAAGCAAACCTGCACACTTTAGATGCTTTTCAAAGACCCGCGTAGTGACTTAGCTTGTGTTGTAGCAGTGACAACTTCATTCTGTCCAACTCAGATCTTTAGTTCTTAAGGCACTACAAGTGCTTTCATTTTCCTAACAAGTCTGAAGCCTTGTAGAAAATAAGGGAATCAGAGTCCATTAATCAGAATTACCAATGTGAAGGCTGTGACATAAGTTTAAAAAAAAGAGTCCATAAACAATGGCTCCTTTGTAAGGAGAATCATTTTGACCCGGAAAAAAGTGATCGGTAATTCAAACCAGAAATTGCCCTGAATGTTGAACATATATTGGAATATTTCATGGGCTGTTTTATCATTGCAACTTGTTGACATTATTTTGTACTTGTGACTTCATAGACTATAGCCATTTGTTACATCAGCATTAGACATCTGCACAAGCATTTGTCATGCTGCTGTTGAATTTTTTTCTTTTTTTTTTTCCCTGTTGGCTGAAAGAAGGTTTGAGCTCATAGAACAATATTGTGGAATGTGAGGGCTATCATTAGGGGGCAAAGCTGGACTTCAAAGAGGAAGCACATATGGTTTTGACTTTTATAAAGATGGCAGGTGGGCATGAAAAAAGGTTGATTTCAAATTTATTTTTGTGATAGCTTCAACTTCTTAAAAGTCTGGGATGATTAATTTTCAATTTGGAATTCCTAATAACTGAAACAAGATCGTGGTTTTACAACTTCCTGAGGTAAAAACTGAGAGAGACTGAGTCATGTTGGTATAATATACCAATGGCAGCTGAAGCTGAAAGATTAGATAGATCAGTACAAAATGTTTTACAAAAAGCTTTTTGAAGGTAAAACATGTTTAAGAAACAAAAAGTTTCTTAAGTCAGCCTGTTTTAAAGCATATGTTAAACCTTAAGGATATTGGGCTAGATTTGAACGGAGAAGCTTCCATTCACAGATCTGCTGATTGTCACTCACGTTGCTCTCTGAAATAGCAATTGAATAGCAGGTTAGAAAAAGTCAAATAAAAAAATTCCTCCAGCAATGCTGTCTTCCCCTTTGTGATAGGTGTTTCTTTTTATATGAAGGAATAAATGACACTTAATTTTCGTTTCTGGATTATCATATGTCATTTTAAATCTAACATCCGAAATCCTCTTGACTGGAAAGTCAGAGCTCTCTGCACCTGTGGGTCACTTGCTGATGATGTAAAGGTATAGGCAACTGTCAGTTCTAAATACAAGCTAAAATTATTCCTCTTATAGGTGCTGTGTATGGTATTTTAATTGAAAAAGAATATTGCCCAGCTTGCCCAAATATGTTAATGTAGTAAAGGCAGTAGCTTTGATGAGAAATGTTTCTTTTGCCAATTATGATCAGGGATAAGAAAGTTTAATGCATCTTGGAAATAGGAAAATGCCAGTATAAATGACTCAATTGTAAGTAGGGTCTGTACAAGTTTGGGTTTGAATCTCTTTATCATCTTTGCTGCTACTCTAAAATGAAAGATTGCGTCTGTCCTTAAGAAATATTTGAGTCTTGTCTTTATTTCTTTTCATCCGAGGTTACGTGATGTTTGTAGAAAGAGTAATGCAATGTCTTCTGCTTACATGAAAGAAAGAAGTTGGTGCATGCCAGCATATCTTCTGCCATTGAATTTTTAAAAAGAAATACACTCTTGTAAGAACAAATTTGTTCTAAAAGCAAGAATTTTTGAGCATGTCTGCTACATTAGGGGGGAAAAAAAAACAAAAACCAACTGTCACGCACACAAAGCAAGCAAGCAACCAGACAAATTAAAAAGCCTACAGCTAATCAGCCAGAAAACCAAAAACCACCAAAGAATAATAATTAAAAAAAACAACCAAACAAAAAGCAAAACAGAAAATCTTGCCTACAAACTTCTTACCTGGTCCCCTCAATAAAAACTTTCTCTGAAGCCTTGGACAGAGTGGGGACTGTGGTGATTGAACTGAGGATGGCCCATGCCTTCATCCTCTCTGAGTTCTCATCAATTTTCTCCACTGGAAATCAGTTAGCAACATTTTCAATGGTTCCCTGAAGGAGTTCTGTTCATCAAAGAGTGTTTAACTTGAGTACATTTTTTCTTAAAGCTGAATCACTTTGCCCAGCTTCCTTGTGAGTACAGAAAAATGTTTCCTTTTGTTCTGAAAAGCAAGGAACATAATATATTCTGGAGTGCTGTCAGGCTCCATCTTCATACTGTACTTCCTTGCTAGAAACTTTTATAACAGAGAAACTGGAGAGGAGAGAGAAGTCTTACAGAGAAGTATTAAGAATATTCTAGGAGTAAAAAATACACTCTTCTCCCTCATTTAGTGGAGATTTCTGTTAGAATTCAACACAGCAGATTTATGCACCTAATAGTAAATTTATTTGTAATTTACTCTAAGGTATATTTCAAAACCAAAATGTACTTTCTCCATTGACAATAGAAGAATGTCTTTTGTACGCATTATGCTTAAAGAATTTCTTTGTTAGGAAATCTTGAAGGTATTTATTGGCAGAGATCACCCCTTCTAGCTAGGTTTTTCTTTGCTTTATAACATCTGATTTAGTATTAACAGATCAGAGAATTCTTTATTATTCCAATTGAATATCTGTGTGGAAGAAGGAGCAAGAGAAAGTAAATTTTGTCCTACATAATATTAAGAGATTTTCTATAAATGTAAGAAAAAAAAAAAAAAAAAACAAGAAAAAGCCCCACTATTCCTTCAATGAATATACTGTTGATTGTAAACAACGTTTGACCATAAAATGACTCATTCGACTTTTGGACAAAATGCAGGCATCTTCAAGGAAAACCAGCAATTCCATAATTGTTTTTGTGTAGTAAAAGTGCAATTTTGATTCAGTTCTCCCTGTAGGATAATTGAATGAAAAATTTTAATTGAACATATGGTATTCTTTGGTCAAGCTTGCACATAACTGTTTCTAAAAAGCACATATACATCTTATCTTCATTAGAATTTCTTTCCTTTCTATCAAGTGAAACAGATTCGTCTACAGTGGAAAAAAAATGAAGTAGAAATCAGAGTTAGAGAATATGATATGGAAAAGAAAAAGCAGGAAAAATGTTTTAATTAGAAATTGCAGCTGTCTTCATCATAATGTTACCAATCCACTGAAAAATACAGCCTAGAATGGGCTATGGAAAAGACAGACAGTATTTGGGAAAATACCCAGTTAAATACAAAAACAAACAAACAAACAACAACAACAAAAACGGGAAGAATAGTTTTGATCAAAAATGTTTTTCACCACATCTGTAAGGATATTCGGTGTTCCATTTTCAATAGAATCAGACTGCAATCTTAAAAAAAATGGGACTGAAAGAAGACATGTACTTTCTTTTCTGACCCACACTAGAGGCAACTATAACAACACTGTACTTGGCAGACTTTTCTTTAATCTATTCTCCAGTATCCCTGGTGGAAGAGACTCCTCAATGTGTTCTTCATCTATACATATGTATTCCAGTATCTAATCTGTTATAGAACCTAGCTCTTTACATATCCACCTAAGACTTAGAGTAAACACTCTCATCTGAAATTTGAAGACTGATAATCTTCCGTCACCTTCCTTTCAGCTTTTCTGTTTGTTGTTGTTGTTGTTACTGATTTGTTTGTTTTGTTTTTTAATGTTGGGAATAATTCTTTTTTTCTTGTCAGACTATCTGCAACTGGTTCACAAAACAAAAACAAAATCACCACTTGAACAATTATCCTCTATCTGTAGTCATCTATTTCTATGCACATTACATTATCTTAATTTTAGAGTATCTCCCTAATATTCTTTTTAGTCAGTGCATGCTTTTGTATTATCTTATGATGCTAACAAGAAAAGGGTGAGGAATACATATTTCTAATAATTTAGCAATGCTTGTTAGAAGATAAAATGGTATGAAAGCAAAATATTCCAAAATCAGCATTCATATAAAATGGTTCAGATGTAGTTTAAAGAAAGATTTAGACACTGGGTAGAAATAAATACCAGTTGCTGGAGACATTCGATTCTAAAAAGCAAACTAGTTTGAAACAGGCCTTGAATGAAAAGATACAGTCTGACAGTCCACCCATAAATTATCTATTTAGTTGGATAAGAGGACTTCCAGAAGGTTCCTTTCAATCTCATCCATTCTGTGTCAGTTTTCTAGTTTAGAATCGGTGTTTTCAGTTGCAAAGATTTTTCACACTGTAGTTTAATAACTAGTGCTATGTAGTTTAATAAGCAGTACACCGGGAGATAGCTGCATTCTTCTCAGTTCTTGGATAGTTCTAACTTTGTTGAGTCCCTCCTGCTTCCTTAAGTTGTATTCTTTAGACATGATTTTTGCTATCCAGTCAAAGTAGTTGAATGAACAATTTAGAGAGACTGAATTTAAGTCAAAAAAAAAAAAAATTAAAAAAAAATAAAAAAGGAGGAGAAATAAGGAGATATGGTTTCAGTGCCAAATGGCTTGTCATGGTAGTCTGTCAGTCAGTAAGCAATAGACTGTGTCTTTTTGGAAAGAGAAGGAGCTGGCCAACCTACACAATTCCTCCATAATTTAAGTTAGCATAGTGGAAATGTTGCCTGGAGAAGTCATTGCAGGGGAAGTTCCAGTAGCTAGAAAGAACAGTTTGTCAGGTGAGTTATGCTCAGCAAGCAGAAGGCATATTGAGCAACTGAGACAAATGTCAATGTTTTTGATTACAAGGGCTTAAAATATCAGAGAAACATAGACAGTCTCAATATATATGTGTAGTTGGGAACAGTAAGTTATCTGAAGCGTACAACTCCTTGCCTGTCATCAAGGTAAGTTGTCAGTAACTTGCAGGTAATTGTGTGTCAGTACTCAGCAGTGTATGGGTGCTCGTATCTCATTAAGATAACTATATATGTGCACATAATATAGTTCTAAGTAAAGCAGGGTTATATACATACATACAGAAGGATGCTGTTTCTGGTATCATTTTTACTGTTTTTCCCCAAATACAGTTAAGTGCCCCAAATTGTGTTGTTTTGTTGTCTGCTTTTCTTTTTCTTGGGAGGGGGGAGAAGCCAGCTAATAATGTTCTGCTGTAGCTCCTGCTATCCTGACGTGGTGTAGAAATCATAGAAACCATAAGTCATTAAGAAATCTCGCTTTTACTATTTATTGTTGTTAAGTATATGAAGAAAAAGTCCCAGTGGTGTGATAGCTATTGTGAAGCCTCAGGGAAGACAAGTTATTTAAAAAATTTTCTGTGCTCCTTATTTGATCAATTTCAAAAATAATTCCTAAAATTAAGGTGTAAATTCATTTCTTTGTTTGTAATTCAACTTCCAGTGCCTGTTAAAGTACTCAATTGTCACATAATATTTTAAAGCCCTTTAAGAGCCAAATAAAATTATTACTTATAAATTATTAAAAGCCTTCAACAAATGGAAAAATACTTACTGAAAACTCCTTCATAAATAATGTTCAAACTAAATTAAATACTAGTATAAGGAATGCATTAAAGTTTATGAATGAGATGTTAGCAGTGTGCTCCCTTAACCTTAAAGTTATGATAACTGGAGCACTTGCTACCCCTCCAAAACGTTGCAGCTCCAAGTCCTGGCTTACTCTGGGAAAGAAACATGTGGTGCTGCTGAAGATTGGAAAAAGAGCTTGAGGTCAGGGGTCGACACAGTAAGGGAGTTTGCTCTTTAAGAGGTTATCTGTGGATCTGCAAAGCCAAAGTGTAATTGGGTTCTGTGATGTGATTTTAGTGTGTAATTGTATATGATCTTAGATAGTTTCAAAGACAAGGTTGGAAGATTTTTCTAGCCTGCTCGTGATAGCAATTTTGGGGAGCCTGTGTAGCTTGTGATGGACAGTGCAGTTTCTTCAAAAACAGTCATCAGGAGTGATAGAGCTGATGTCTGATTCATTTAAGTTATAATTTTAGCAAGCTGGTAATATGATTTGTTTTCGTCTTCTCTGTAATACCAGTTCTGTGAATCAGCAGCTTCATGTGTGTTTCCATTTTCTACAACTGGTAAAGTCCTGTTCACTTCTGAGCTGGTGTCGTGCCAGAGAAAATTTTGCATCTTTATTAAGACGATACAAGTCAGTGGAATTGATCTGCCTGGCTGTGGCTTTTCTGCAGTCTTTGAGTAAATAGTTTGTCAGTGGGTTATCAAGTTTCTGGTTCTCGATTATTCAAAACAGTGTGAAACAAACATCTCCTATTGTTTTAGTTGTTTAGGGTTTCCTTGATTAAGCTGTCACTGCTGTCAGTTATGTTCTTATAAGCCTGCTTGGATCTATTTCATGTTAAGAAAAAGCTCAGATAAATCCAGGAAAGCTTAATGTTTATCCAATGTGAAAATAATTACTCAAAAGTGTTATTCTTAATCCAGATAATTAGAGTGAGGAAGGAAAGATCAGTGTCATTGTGAATTATGCCCTGGCAATTGACTCTTGGTCCTTGCAAGTTTCAGGTGAAGATGTGAATGGATAAAGGTTAGATTAACCATAATCCAAAGTAGCTGCAACCTTAATCTGTTACGATACAAGGATGATCACTTAAAAAGAGCTGGATTGTGGGATTGTTTCTGGTTGGATAAGATGCCGCTCGACTGGGACTTGTCTTTAAACATGCTTAGCACCATGTCACTGCAGCTGTAAGCACTTGTGCACGGTTTCAGGCTGCCGTGGCTCAGGGACAGGCTGTTGGTCTCGCTGCACACTGTAACACTACACTGTTGTGCAGTATCTGTGCTTTACATTAACATGCTTTGCCGTGTGTTTCATGGAAAATAGATGGTGACTGCTACATGGAGTGATTTGCTCAGTGATTGCTTCCCAGTGCTGCTAAACATATTTCATTGTGCTGCCCCTTAGAAAGGTTCGGTGTGTCTACAGGCTGTTGTACGATGCAGTTGTATTGGTATGCAATTAAAAAGTCACCCAATCAAAAATGTAAAAGAGAGTATTTATGTTCTGTGTATTAGTTTATGGCGCTATTTTAGATAGATGTAAATCATATAATGTACATACTACGTTATAAAACTTTATATGTTTTTTACTTATTTTCATGTGTATATTTAAATCTATCTCATGCATGACATTATAAAAACTATATAAAAATATATATCTATGTTAGTACAATGCTTCCAGCTATAGTTTGTCAGTGAGGTTGCACAGTTTTCAGAAAACCACTGTAAGCAAGCAGATCTAAACAAATTTATTTAGAATGCAGGAAAAACAGCACTAAGAAAGGGATATGAATGTATTTGCACATACTAGAAGCAAATACTCACAGGAGATACTTGACACTTCAGACTTTTCCCTGTCTATGGGTATGGACATTATAGTGGCAGCTCAGATGACAGTACACGAGGTAACTTTGTAAATACAGACTCTTGAAAGCAAATTGCTGCTTACTGGAAGTAACACTGCTGAAAGAGGAAGAGAAGAAGGTGAAAGACAGGTCATTTCTTGAAAAATGGTACAGGAAATGTTTGGTCTCAACAGATAATTTAATTGCATAGTCCAATCTGTATCATTGTTTCAGGCCAAATGGAAAATAAGGTAAAGACATTTTTTCCCTCCTATTTTTTTTTTTTTTTTGTATATATGTAATAAATTGCATATATTTATTCTGCAGAGATATATTTGTGCAGAACTCTTTTGCCCTCGCTAGAAAACTGGAAACAGCCTTCCTTCATGCTTTCCAGAGGTGAGGAAATAGTTAAGAAAGTAATTAATGGAATGCAAAAGCTAATAATGGGGGAAGTACATTAATACACACTTGAGCTAGAATCTTCTTTGTGAATAATTAAAATTCTTTAAAGTTCATTTCTGTATTTTTAATAAAGTATATCTCAGTAAGACTCATTCCTGTTTTTAAACCTCTTTACTCTTAACTCAATGCCTTCTTTTTTAACTACTGTCAGAATTACATTACTTTTCCTTGAAGGGGGCTTTAGGCAATGCTTACATTTGATGATGTGTTAGAAGTAGATTCTGCAGAAGGAATAACATTAAAAAATCTTGTTCCTAATGTAAGAAGTAATCATTTAGAGAATCACACAAAAGCGTTACATTATTTCCAATAGCACATCATATACTGGAGATGCTATGTTATCTCCTCCTGAATCCTAGGGTCTGTCTGTAGAATAATGTTTCATGGAAATGTATGGCACTAAAATATTCCCAGACTTATGTAAGAGAAGATTTTAGGACAGGGATTTAAGTCTTCAAGCTTCTGAATGTATCAGCCTGTAATTAATGTATTTGAGGAAGAAAGTTCCCTATTTGGTAGATCTCTATAAGGGCATAGCACAAAATTTCCCACACCTTTCAGCAAAGGCATTCTGTGACAGATGCTGAAGAGAGCACATGTCACTGATGTGACACAGTGTCTCTCGTATTCCATTATAGAAAACAGAGAAGAAGGCAAAATAAATTCCTTTAGCCCAAGGAGACAATAAGAATGTAACAGTTGTTTCGCTTGTGCACATCCTGACTCTGAAAATATCAAGATGCAACAAAATGCATGCAAAGTAAAACAAAATAAGGCAATAAACCTCTTGTTGCTGCAGAAGAGGCATCCCTTGGAGAGAAGTGGAGGCATAGTTTTCCTTAATGAGGACAAGTTAGGATGAAAATTAAGTGAAAGAGCTTGGAATGAGATATTCTTGACCCCTTCTACTTTATAGAGAGATAGACTGATAGACAGTTGACTGTCTCAGTCCTGGAGTATAAAATGTCTTTATTAATATACAAGGAAAGTAAACAATAACGGTGCCCTCTGTAGAAAAAGAAAACTGTAAAAGGTTTAGAAAATCAAAAGCTCCATGAAATAAAAAAGAAATAGCATATTAAGTGTTGAAGAAAAGAGAGGGAGTCTTATGAGACTTTTTGTGATGTCAAAGACCACAGTACCAATGTCAGTAGTTTTCTGTTCTTTGACTAGCTTGGGATTGCTTCCAAATAAGCGATTTGATATTTCTTGTCTAAAAAAGTAATACTGTAACTAAAACTCTGAAAAGATAAATAATGAAATAATTTAAACATCAAATTGCTTGTAGTCACAGGAGATAGGGGATTTTACTCAAAGAGGAACTGAGGTAACTGGTAAAATGTGACATTTATCACTTTAAAGCAGCTTCAGTGCTGAATGATGACCAAACACTGTCAGTCTTTTTGAGTGGTGATGATCCTAGGAAGCTCAGGGAGTTGGAAAAGAGTTTCTGATGAATCAGGCTGAGTATTGCTACGGGGCGAACAGATTGCTTCCATGTTCAGCCTCTCTGAGGTCTGGAAGCCATACGTCAATGGAAAAAGCCTTGGTTGATTTCTGTAATTTTCCAGGATTAGTGGGTTTTTAAAGTAAAATTATGATCTTCTGTAACTTCCATTAGCGTACTAGAAAAGGTGGCTCAAGAATAAAATAATTCTTTCTTGCTCAACATGCATCAAACAGTTATGCTAATGTTTAAAATTTTTATTAGTTTTTTAAAATAGTACATAAATAAATGCTAGAATTTCTGTTCTCAGACAGCATAGTAATTTACTGACCATGGACAATTAAGAAAGATGTAGGTACCTATGGACAACCATGAAACCAGTATAGATTTGTCACAGCTAATCTATTCTTGTAACCCAGCAGAGATTTTCAGTTTCAGAGAAGAAGGAATTTTACTTGTGTTTAAGGCCAGTTCAAAGTGTATTGAATATTCATGCAACTTACAAGTTCTCTAACTTGCATTAAACAACTGAAATACTTTGAACAAAATAATACTCTCAAGGGATTTTCAAATTACTTTTATAAAATAAGAGCTACCATTCTTGCCTGTGAATTCTCACAAAGGTGTTCAGTTACAGAGAACAAGTACAAGTATGGTACAACTTGAAGTGGATTTTCCCATCCTGTTCTCTCTGTTTTTCCACCTGACTGAGGTGGAAATGCGTGAAATGTATTTATTTCCAGCAAAGATAAATGTTTTTGTCAGTGTTTTCTGTTACCTGGCTCTTCCAAGAATAATCTTGTTTCCTTGGTGTTTTGAGGTAGGAACTTGAGTGGCCATGTTGAATCTTAATACAGGAGAGTTCATTTGTCCATTAACCTGCTTATGGTGAGCAAGTTCACCATAAAGAAGAACAAGTTCAACAGTGAATATTTTCCATCTTCCAGTGACCTGTCTTAGGAATTTCTTTTTATGGGTTTTACCATATTGTTGCATTTTACTGCCTTTAATTAACCTTCTTTTCCTTGCCAAGTTGCATTTTAATTCTTATTTACATTTCTGGCAAATTGTGTCAAAGGGTTACTTTAATCAACTAGTTTAATTATGAATTCTCTGGAATAATAATAATGAAAAAAACTCCTGGTAAAGTGCTTATTTTAAACTGGATACATGATGATTTAATTTTATATTCCCTAGTTCTGCTGTGAAACACAATGGAAGTTTTGGCTTGAGAACATAAGCAGGGGACAAATTCTCTCTCACCTGGCTCTTTTTTCTAGGTCAGAGGTTCCCAGCCTGATTAATTTATCTACCTACAGAAAGCTTGCGCATCTCTGCTCATTGTTGGCCATTCTGGGCCATCCTTTCTATCTGTTAAAGCTCCACTGTATTCTTGAGGTCAGAACATCATCCAGTGTTCAAGAAGGGGCTACTACACCAATGACTTACACTGGCATAATACTCTTGTTTGTTTGTTTTTTATCCTCTCTTATGCACATAACAATTTTGATTTTTTTTCTTTTTTTTTCCATACAAAGACATTACTGTCCACAGTGTATCCATGTGTGCTTTCCTGAATGCATTTTAGTATTTGTCATTACTTGAGTAAAATTCCATGTATTTTTCTTCATATTGATATTGCACTTAATTTTTCTTTTTCTTCTTCTGCCCTTCCTTCCCCCACTCCCCAGCCACATCATCATGAGATCTTTCTGAAATCAAACCAGCTTTATCTTTGATTTTTGTGATAAATTTTTATGGTGTAAACCCTCCTTATCATCTCAAAATTTATTCCTTTTCAGTATCATTTATGAGACATTTGAACTGTAGATTCCCATGGGAATTCACTGAAAAATGCTTTCCATTATGAAAGCTGGGTTTCTTTTAAAATCTGTTTTCCTATTTCAAACTGGTCTTTTTTCAATGACATGGCCCTATGTCTTATTCTGCAACAGACTATCCTAAAAGTGTTGGTGAGCACCACTTATTTTTTATTTTATAGTAAAGGCATTTCCATCTAATCTACACCACCCAGAGATCCATCTGTACTTCTGCTCAGTGCACATAGACACATTTAATTTAAAGGGCTAGTCAACCTGCATTCTGCTTTGCTTTGTACTCTCTACTCATATTGCTCAGAGTTATACGTCTGCCCCAGATCTTTGAGATGCAATGGCTTCTAAGTTGCAGAATCACACTTAACTTTTGGTTTGAGTTGGGGCAGTACATCAGCTTGCTTGTGATTTTATTTGGCTGTTGCTTCAATAAAAATAATAACTTACTTTAGAGTTTGATTTCTCAGAACTGAAAATCCTTATTTCTTCAAGGGTGTTAAATAGATTTGAGCTCTCCCTGAAGCTCTTAATCATCAGTTTCTTCTTCTTCTTTTTTTTTTTTTTATTTGCTAATTAATACCTCTGGTTAAGAAACTGGCAGTAATTTCAGCATATTCATTGAACTCTGTTCTTTGATTGCTATTTTGCCACTCCTGTATTACCTGGACTCAACCTCACAGTGGTGGTCAGTAAATTCTCATCAGTCAGATATGTTTTTGGAATAGTGAATCTGTCAAAAATAGAGTTATTCCAGAATGTGTTTTCTAAAAAAATATTTCCTGTATTAGCTCTGTGGAATCTGTAAATCCCTAGTCTAAACAAGAGGAGAAACAACATAAACATTAGTAGATAAGTACATAAATATATTTTTAAAATTGAGTTTAAGCTTTTAAAAGTACTGATACTAAGGAAAAAAAAAACTGTTCCAAATGATAGTGGCATGGAAACTGTATTGTATATATGTTTGTATATAAAAAATAGAAAATAGAAAATTAATCAAAGGAAATACAACCAGTCACGTTTGGTAGTTTTGATTCAAAATTTTTCCCCGGTTTTCTTCTTTAGGGTTGGTTTGAATTTGCTGCTGTTGAAGTATAGCCTCTGTCTTCTTCATGTTCCCTTTGCACAGTGGGTTTGGTTTCTAAGCACAGGATGACAATGAACAAAGAAGAGTCAAGAAGACTTCAGTCATAATAAACATACAAATGAAGTCAGTATTTTGTAGAATATGTGAGTAGAAAATTGCTAAGTGAATAGATGTTTCTGGCCCTTAGAGAAATTCACTTAGTGGCAATTTGCACATGAAATCAGTAATTATACCTTTTAAAACAAAGGATTTGATTGAGTTTGTTATAAGTGGGATTGCTTCCCACAAAATCAAAAGTCTCTCATCTGTAATGTTTTTCAGAAATTATTGCTGTAATGTTTTTTAACTCCTCAGTCCCAGTGTGGCTGCAGACTAGCAAACCAAATAGGACACTTATGGTCATGTATATAATATGAAGCTAATAATTTTCTGCCTTATTGTATGTGAAATGTTTGAACTTATGAATGTTTGATGTTTGAACTAATAAATCCTATGATCTTAGAAGTGACCCTGTCAGGAGATTAATGTATGTTTCAGACTAGCAAAGTCAAATAAGAAATTTTCTTTGGTTGGGACACCTGTCTCACAACGTGTACCCTGCGGCATAGTATTTCTGGAGCTCATCCTATTCATTGTCATGCCCGTAAAGAAAGCTCTTTCACAAATTCCACAGATCTCACGTATGGCAATAATAATCTAATATATAATACAGAGAGAGTAGAAAGAAAATCTGTTTCTGTTTTTGCATGCTCTTCAAATGCAACCCTTTTAAGTACTGCAAGATACAAAGGCTGTGCTCATTACAGCATTTCTAATGTACCTGCTATTTAGCTTTAGTAACCTGATGCTGTTTGCTCCAATGGAGATGGAGTTCCCCTCATGAGAGCAAACTTTACTGTCAGTTTTCTCATACTTTCTGGTTCTGATCAAAGGATTATTACTGCAAACACAGTGTTTTGCATCCCCGATTCCCATCCTAATAATAAAAACATATACACAAACATTAAGGATTGTAAACCAAATTTATCTGCTTGTTTCCAATTGGGGTATTCAGGCTAGCTTTAATCCTGAGCTTTAAGTGCCATTTCATGTCATTTCTAATAGTATCTGAATTAATTTACACATGATACATTTATTATGAATCTGTTTTTCAGATAACCTCTTACATATGCTTTTTTCCAGCCCTAGCATGAAAGATTTTCAGGCAATGGAGACTACTCTGCCTTGAAACAGGTCTGAGATGTAACCTGTTCCATATATGTGCTCTATCACTTCCTTTACTTCATTTCCTTCATTTTCTATTATTTCAAAGGCCTAAAATATTAACAATGTACTTCTGTTTTCTTTTTATGACTTGCTATAACTTCTTCTTTAAAAAAAAGAACAGAAAACCTGGAGGTCTTGTTTCATTACTGGTTAGTTCTGAACAGACCTCCTAATCTGTAAATCCTTCTGGTCTCTTTTATTGTGCAGTTTCCTCTGTTTGCAAGGGACAGGACTCAGAAGCAAATGGTGCCCTGAAATCCTGTTGTTAGTTCCAGTGAAAAATAGTGTTGGTCCACAGACTAAAAGTTTGTATCACAAGCTAGGCACCACAAAGATGATTATCCCTGATTTTCGTTTTTTCTGGAGACTGTAGAGATTTTCAGTGTGTGTATGTACATCATAATATTATTAGGCACTAGCAAGCAGAATTCTTGGTTCAGGGCTATGAAACAGCTTGTACTGTGTGGGTGAACTTCTGCAGGACTAAGCTTACTAGTAAAATGAAGAAGTGAAGTGCAACCTCGGAGAGATTTGCTTCATTGACCCATTCACAACACCCCCAGAATAAATGCTGACATTTAGCATGCGTCCAGTTTACTATTGAACTCTGTTATGTAAGTTCAGAAGTTGTTTAGGTACATGGGAAACTGGTAAAACAGCATTTCTGTTCTATGGTTTGATACAGATTGGAATGCACCTTGTGTGCCTGAAATACAGGTTAAGTTGGGATTGTATAAATTAACACTCCTCCTTCTGATGTTGGACAGTTTCCCAAGATGAACAAATAAAATTTATATGGGATGTAATTAGAAAATGTATACAATGGTGTTCCAGTAGACATTTAGGGAAATTTAATTCAATTTTGTGATTGTTCATTTCTCCAATATTTAGGGCTCCAGAATCAGAAAGGATTGTGACAGTGGCATGCAAGGAGGACTCCAGTTCAACTGAGCGCAGCGTAAGTGCAAGGGAGGGGTACAGCAAAACCAAAATACAGTATACAGTCCTTTTCTTCTATAAAACTGGGCATGGTTGAAACGTGAATTTGTTCAAACAGAAATAAAGGAACCACTTTATTTTTCCTTTGCTTCCTTGAATGGTGATGCTTCATTCTGTCATGCAAGAGGTCATAGTCATACGATGAATCTATATTCACCCTACATGCAGATGTCTGCATCTGAACTGTAAGTCTTTTGTAATTGAAGGAAAATAGAAATTTTAGGGTAAACTTCTCCTTTCAAGGCAGATATTGAAGATTTCTTAGATGAACCATTCTGTAAATCTGCCTATTTCATTCTTCTGAAAATAAAGAGATGACCAGCATCAAATGAAGCTCCATATTTCTAACACCTAAGGTAGGGGGGATAAATCCTGCCCGCTGGGACTACAGGATGACTGTTAGGAAGGTTTTAGGGAGAGAAGAATGCAGCTGCAGTTTCTCTAAACTCCTAGCTGTGTTTATCTGCCCACTCAGAAATTGCTCAGAATGTAGGTGAAGTGTGATGCATTGTTAGGTTTTTCTGTTTTCCCTTTAGGGGAGGGAAAACAACTAGAGAAATAATGGAAGAGTTGTGTTTACAGAGTAACCCAAAGCTGAAAAGTAAGCTATGGCTACGTTTGGCTAGCATAGCTTTAGATTGTGGATTTTAGGTTGTTTTTTTTTTAGTTTGCTTTATTTTTAGTGCAATTTGTGTGGCGAAAATAATACGAATGTGCTGTTTTTGGCAAGCTCCCCTGCTTTTCATGTCACACTGTCTCATTCTCTGCCTCTCTCTAAAACGCACCCTCTTGCTTCCTTTGCTAATGTATAAACCACCTGCACACCTTTTGACCGACTTTTCTCTGAGAGGCGACCACAGTGTTTGGTTAAGTCACGGGAGATGCAGGGATTTGTGCAGTCCTCTCGCTTTCTCGCTACGGAAGTGATGACAGAATAGTCCCTACAGTCACGGGAGAAGCTGACACATCACACCCAATTATGTGGCCTCCCTGGCCCCTCACTCTGCTCTTCCCTGAAATATAAGCTTTCTGTCTCACGCACACTCTATTTTATTTTTTTAAAAGAAATTTGTTATTTAAAAGAAAAGGAAAAATGGTGTGTGGGGGAAGGAGTTAGTGTAACAGTCTAAAGAAAACTATTATAGAATAAGTCTTCAGGGACATTCAATATATCAGATTAAACGTAACATAAGCACTTCAGAATTTTTTTAACACTCACACAGACAAGACACCAAGTTTAAACTGATGGTATTAGAGGAGTCAAGCCCTGTCATTTGCTATGATGCTGCCCACATTAGCTGTTTTGAGCTAGTGGGAGCTATTTGTCAGTGATTATATAGTACAAATATATACACTAATTATGTATCTTCTCAGATCTCCCACAGCATTCTGTCACCTATAGAAAAAGCAGATTGTTTTTCATGATAGTATCATGTATGCTACTGAATGTGGCTGTGTTTGAATTTGCTCTTCCCTAGAAGGATCTATCCACTGCAGGTGAAAGACTGCATGCGTGTCAGAGCTTCCTTACCCTTGTACTGCCATGCTGGCACATCGAAGGAACAAAAGTAAGACTGTCTTTCGGCCCACTTACTGTACTCGTAAGAAATGCAGTCATTATGTAAAATCACACCCCACAAACACGTTCCTGTGATAATGATGTGAATTTGTCCTGTAACTGGATTCCAAATTGTAGATCTGGAGCACTGATTAGCGATTTTATAAAACTGATTGAGCAGAAACTCTGTTCTGATCTTACATGGAAAACTTTTTTCATTACAAAATGTACTGCAGCTGGAATTCTTCCTCTCATACCTACTACATAGGGTACACAAATGATTTACTGTTGCTTTCCCTCCTTTAAGGTCTGACAGCTACCCAATACAGCATGTACAATATTCATACTGTGATTATTTGACTATAATTGTAATACAAACTATGCACGTATCTCTTCTGTGAAGCTCATTGTGAGCTGGAGAAGTTTCCTAGCAACAAAAACTTTTATTCTTTCCAGATCAAGATGGGGAACATCCAAAATATACAGGATAGTGAAAGGGGAAAAGGGCCCAAACCCAAGAACATGGAAAATGAGCGGTTACAATTACCACATGGGAAAACAAACTAAGAAGAAAGGAATGCATTTCCCTCCCTCCTGAATTCCAGTCAGTGGAAGAGCACTTACAGGAGTGTGGAGCAAGAGTTACAGGACAAAGCTGCCTGCTTGTTTTTTGACTTTCTGCTTTGCAGCTGTAGAAGTTGAAAGGCTGGCAGGGCAATGAGCTGGCCTCCCAGGACAGCCTGCTGGATACCACTCATCCCCGCTGCTCCTGCTCACCCAGACCTGACAGCCCTGGGTGAGCCCCAGCAGTAGGGATGAGTGACCATGGTCTCAGAGTCCTGCAGGGGAAGTTCCTGGTGCCCAAAGGCCAGAGGAACTGCCTCACAAGCCCCGACTCCTTCCTTTCCTCCTTTCCAACCTTTGTCATTTGGAGGAACACATTCAGCCCACTTCAGTGATCTCTGTTATGTTAGGGAGAGTGTGATACCCTCTTTTGTTTCTCTTAGCTGCAGCTCTTTGACAGAAGTTCTGGATTCAGTGCCATAAACATCCTACCCCAGGGACTACCATGAGGACTACTTCTTCTCTCTCTACTTTTGTTTGCCCTTCCTCTGAGCTGTGCTGGGCTTGGTGTCAATCAGATTTGTTGTATATTTACAGCAAACTTGCACCTTCTTCAGAGCTAAGCATCCAAGTGTCACTGGGTGTCATTCACACCTGAACAGACATGGTACAAATTTAGTGCAGGTGCTGTAAACCCAACAGGTGAATCAGTCTGGCCCTGTAGCTCCTTGTATTCTCAGTGATGGCAGCTCTGCCTGCTCCTGTCTAGCCAGCTCCCTGTGCTCTGGATAGCTCTTTTCAGTGTTGCCCAGTGACAGGACAAGGGGTGACAGGCACAAACAAGAACACAGGAGATTCCATATGAACAAGAGGGAAAACTTCTTTACTTTGGGGGTGACTGAGCACTGGAACAGGTTGCCCAGACAAGTTCTAGAATCTCCTTCTCTGGAGATACTCACAATCCATCTGGGCAATTTTCTGTGCAACCTACCATACGGAACCTGTTTAGGTTGGAATGGGGAAGGGTGGATGACGTCCAGAGGTCTCTTCCACCTTCTACAATTCTGCGATTCTGTAAAATTAATGAATCCAATTTAGTATGAATAATGTTACTGCCTTCAGTCATTTTCTGTTAAAGGACTATTTACTCTGTGGAAGGACCTTTATTATTTAGCATGGCAGTCTGGAAAGTACCATACTGTATTTCTATATTTTAATTTCTTACTGATCACTTTTTAACAAAAAATCTTTCAAATTCCTTTAAACTTGTGTGTTTTAAATTACCAAAGAGGCATGTTGAAATGGCTGGCATTTTTAGAAAGCCAGAAATGTTCTTTGAACAGAATTCAGTGTTTAGACAAGAACTGTAAGATGCTCTCTGTCCAACATGCATATTGACCAACATCCGTTAGCCAGGTAAAGTGGCAAATGCCTGATGGTGATTTTGTGTACCTTAAATCCTGCAGTTCACTCACTGCAAATTTCGGGGGAGCCTCAGTGAAACAGTATCTGATGATCAGTTCTCTAATACAACAGTTCTAATACTTCTGTAGCCCAATGGCTAGAAGTTGTATGTTGGCAGGTCTCGCAGTACCGTTCAACCCTGGGAAAATGAGCTGAAAACTCCAAATGACATGTTTGAACTGGAAGAGAAAAATGAATTTGTAACTATAAGTCAGCTTTTATGCTCAGATGGAGTCAAACAGTGAATTGGTGATTTCAGCAAGGAGTCAAACTGTGAGGTAATAATAATGTTACCTTGAATAGCTTGCATCTAAAATGTGTTTGTTTGGCAGCAATGGAGTCTATGCAAGTGCCTCCATGAAGAATGGTACTAGAAGCACAATGTTTAAATGTTCTGTGGGTATATGACTGTTCTGCATACAGATATCTAAGGATTTGAGCTGAAGCAGGCTTGGAATTATGGGGATCATGCAGTCAAGAACTAATATGTAAGACTCCATTGCCTTTCTGTGGAGATAGGTTACTTTTCCAGCATGAAACCACATATTATGAATTTGCTGCATGTTCTGGTGAAACAGTCATAGTTTTCTTATAGATGTTGTTCTAAAACAACAATTAGTATTGTTTTAGAAAGAGGCTGTCTTTTAAGGTGGTTGTCTTGAAGCTAAAAATATATTCCTTGGAAAGAGAGAAAAATGTGGAGTATATTTGCAAATATCTAAATATAACTTCAAATAGTTTTCCAATTCATTAAAAGTTTGCTTGACCCAAAATGTCAGGACCCACCAGTGTGCAGTGCAAGAGATAAATATCTCTTGTATCACCTTTCCACTGGTATAAGCCCCAAGTCCAAGCCTGTTAGAGCAGGAGGTGTCTGGAGTTAATCCTGGAGTTGCAACTGCTCCTTGCAACACAGCCTACTGTGTTTTGAGATTGAAATCCACAATTGAGAGGGAAGAAGGAAACATATTTATGATGGTTTCTTTCCATAGCAGCTGTTTGAATCTGTTAACATGCCCATACCTTTAAAAGTAAATCCTGGGGGAGAGAGACTGAGAGCAGATTGCAGTTGACGTTCTGAGAAGTGCACAATAAATGTGGTTAAATCCAGAGGCTTCTTAGATAAATATATCACTGATAATTGAGAGAAGAGGGAAAACCGCGTACAGAGACTTGCATGTGAGCTTTTGGCTCTCCTTGGGATATATGGTGCACTTGCTGAATACATGAATACATGAATAATACGTTTGTGTGCAGAAGAAAGCAGGTATCCATCACTACAAAAAAAAAAAAAAAAAAAAGTTGCATCTGCAAATAGTCACAACTGCAAATTAGTATCTCCCTCTTGAAGAACACCACTGACTTAACAGATGTATCTAGTGATTGTGATTTATATAGCTGCCTGAAAATATAGTTCTGTGTTTGAAATCAAGTTAAAAAAATAATTTTTAAATCTCATACTAAATTTATTAGAAGTGTTTATGAAGACAGCATTTTGCATGCATTTGTTGTTTTTAAAGTTAGCCAGAATTGTTGAGATACATCTGAATGGTATGTACTGTGTGGGATCTCGCCCACCAGTGGGAAAACATTATTTTCTTTTATTAATCTTGAGAATTATGAAGAGTAATTTTTGAAGGATATGCCTACAAAATCTGAAGAGAAGACATGTAGGCAGATTGCATGCTAATTTTTTACTGATTGCTGCTATTTTATCAGAAGTTTTTATACATAAGGTTCTTATTGTCCTTGTAGAAAAGGGGAGGTAGAATCAATTTCCTCTTTAACATATTGATAAACAACTCCAGATATAGTGGTTGGGGGAGGAGGAAACTACATTTACCTTTGTGTGACCTATACAGGAATGTTGGAAAAATTAATTCCAGAATATTATGGCGACATTCCTTGAAGTTGTGGATATGATTTACATAGTAGGTCCTCTCAAGCCATCCAGTTTCTTTCATCTTGATACTGTAAATTGCTTTCATTTCCCTCCCCCCCATCTGTATGCTTGAGGTATTGTTGTGATAAATTATAGAGGTACAGAACTGAAAATGGTGTGTAGATTGTCTAAGAAATTGAGTGCAGTCAGCCTTCAAAGTGGTGTATGATGTGCTAAAACAGCTACCTTCCCCTGGTCAGGTCGCACATGTCGTCAATGAGCAGCTGCTTTTAACTTTGCCTTTTGCCCAGAGCACTGAGAGCAGCTGGATTTATTGAATTAATAACTGCTCCATTTGGGATGTTTTGTTTTCCCATGACCATGAAATCTGGCTGTAACATTAGCAAAGTGTAAGACAGGTCTCCTTCACCGACCAAGGTGGTGTCTTTTCTTGTTACTACATAGTATTTAATCTGTAAGGCAGAAAATAATTGGAAAGCTGTACCTATGGGGGACTGAAATGTTTCTCAATAAACAGAGTTAAGGAAAAAGGAATGAAGCACATGAGAATGAGGTAGGTGATATATTGAGTGGAATTCTGAGGACACTTGTACCAGTCTGCAAATTAATCTCTTTGGATGCAATGCTTAGAAGTAGCCTCATTAAACTGGCAAATATATTCTGCACAGCATTATTGGTAGTGGTTGAATAAGCACTTTTTCTACTTTGGACCAATTTTCTTTCTTCTCAAGGCTCTGGATTCCTTGTGGCTGACTGAGATGCTGTTGCAGTATGGGATGCAGATGGAGAAGGGTAGACTAGTGGCCTGTGGTCCCTCTGACCACACAGATGTGAAGGAAGTGCCCTATGACAAAGCTTAGGGCAGTCCTTGTTAATAGGCTTGGGTTTGGAATTACCATCAGTAGGGCTCACTCATTTTCTAGAACAATACATGAGATAACACCTTCAGGTTTTACCAATCATGGTGGATATTAGAGTAATTGTTCTTGAGTTATGGTTAATCTGCTGCTTTGAAAGTGCTGAGGTTACGTTATTAATGCAAAATAAATAAATAAATAGAAAATCACAGTAGTACCTATGTTCAGATGTACTCTTGGGTCATCAAAAGAAAAGGGGAAAGTACTGACTGTTTTGCTGATGTGGGATCCTGCAAAAATACAACACAAAATCAGGAGAAGTGAGATTGAATGTTGAGTGGTCATTTCCAGCATCTCTACCTTTTAGCTGTTCATGTGCTGTGTCTGCTGACAAGGTGTGTGACTGCAATATCCCTAATGTAGGCAATTTTGGGGTCAATTCAGCTTCCAAAAACAAAAAATATGGAGGAGGAGATATGACACACTAAATCTATAGAGCTACATCTAATTTTCAGAAGCTGCCCAGTGCTTGATATATGTATTCTCTTGAGGGCTGGAATCAGTATACGCCAGTCTGCTGACCCATTTTCTATTCCTGAAGACTGCCTCAATGAAATCTAAAGTTTTATTAAGACTGTGGAATTTCCTTTCTGGAAATGTGAAATGAGCTAGGTTTTACAGTTTTGTGTACTAGTATCCCTTACATGGCATATATGTTCTGGAATTTCAGAAATTTCAGAAGTAATTAGATTTTTAAATATATATATTTCATATTCTATGTATGTGTTTGCATCATTATGAAAATTAATGTCCTAAAAACTTAAAATTGCACAACTTCTACAAGGAGTAGAAAACATCATGTTACCCCACCAATTCCTACACTGCTGCAGAAATAGGAAGAAAAAGCACTTTCCACAGACTGTCTCAAGAGCTGGGTTTCTGTGCTTAGATAGTTTCAGAAGCGAGTTCAGATTCCAAATGTGAAGGACAATTTTTTGACAAAGCAGCTATACAATCTGCAGTACATGTACCAAGAAACTTGAGAAGGCTAAAGATCAGAAAACACAACTACTCCTTGTCATGTGTTTACTTCTTTGTAAGCAAACAGATCCATCATCAGGCACTGCTGCTGCTTATGGAAACAGACTTTTATGAAGGCTTGACAGCTTGAGGACAAAGAAGCCCTTTACCTCCTCATCCAGAACTTGTTTTACTGTTTTCTATCTCTTCTGAAGATATGGTATGTACTTATTATATACAAAGCATACCTTGTTGTGGTGTACTCTGCTGACCAACAACTTCAGTCTGTGGTCAGCTACCTAGGAGGAAACCAATACCCAGGTAATGATCTTCTTGAGCAAAGTCTTCATTCTTGAGTGTGAAACTTAATTGCTCTGACAACAAGACAAGAGTACACCTCTTGTCATCTTCTGTGGTTGTCAGCTTCCTACTCTGATAATTCCTATATTACGTGAAGTAGGGTTACTACTGTAGTTGCCTTCAGAGCTTGGATCCATCTCCAGAGCAGCTCTATCCTGCACAATGAATAAGGAGAGGGAGATCTGACAAAACAAGGCATGTCTGCGTCATTAAAACCAGAACATGAATTTTGAATTTGAATTTTGGCATTTTCTAATTAAAGAATGATGAATTTTAGAGCTATAATAATTTGCCTATAGGTTTGTCGCATAGAAGCTTTTGAAATAAGACTGCTTGGAGCAGCCAGTGCACTGGCTGTAAGGATATTTCTGTGGAAAGCGGGAGGCTGAAGTACAGATCTGAGTCTGAATTAGGCCCTTGAGGGGAGTCTTATGAAGCTTAGGAAAACATTTAAAGCACAGAACTACTCTTTGAATAGTTTTCTTTTCTCCTTCCCTCCTTTTCCCCTGGCCTTTTTCTTCCAAAATTTCCATTCAGGAGGTGAGAACCCTTTCCTGAATAAACTTTAATAGGAAAATTTTCATTTCTGCAGAAAAATTGCAAGCTTGACAAATTAGCATTTCCTAACAAGAAACATTTTGCTCCAAATTTCTTTTTAGCACTCATCCATCCCTTCATTTGCTCCATTCTCAATGAAATCTTCATCACATTCCCCCCCTCTTCTCTCCACTTGCATGCCCTTTGGACTTATTTCTGCCACCCCCATATTTCCCTCCTCAATTTTCACCCATGTTTCACCCACTTTCAGCTCATGTGCCTTCTCTCCACCTGCACAGGGCAGAGCAGCAAGGAGTCCATGAAATACTGGCTGTGTCCTGCTGTTCACACAGCATCTGAAAGCAACCTTGGCAGAACCAGGAAAGGAAATGTGAGGAACTCTTCCAAGTTGCCCTTGTCTATGGTTGCATCCATCCCATCTGTTGAGAGTCACAGTCAGTTCAGTATGGTGAATTTTTCACTTTATATGTCTTTTAAAAGAGGGAGTTATTTCTCTAGAGCCTGTACTGAAGTGTGATTTTTGTTATTTTTTTCCCCTCCCTAAGATTTGGACAACTGAATGCATGTTTTGAGAAAGTGGTAGCAAGCAATCCCTTCTGTGACAGTAGAGGCATTCCTGTATTTCTCAGGCAAGAAGTAAGATCTCAAGATAGTTTCCAGAGTAACTATGTCATTGTGGAAAATGTTGTCCGTAGGAGTTAATTTTGCTATGTTGTAAGCAATGTGAAGAGAAGTTTTTGTAATAAGAAGGATGTGGGAGCTTTGGATATGGGTTAAACTACTTGCCTCTCCCTTGAGAATCTTTTGTCATTTATCATCAATCCACTGGGCAAAAGCTTTACACTAGAAGTCTAACAGAAATAAATGTGACACATATATATATATATCTTGTAGTATTTTTCTTAAAAAAAAATAATAATAATAAGAGGCATCTGTGTGATAGACCAAAATCGGTAGTAGTAATAAGTAGTAATAAGTATTCCTTGACAGATGCAGAAATTTATTCTGTAAAACACCTCAGAACTTTGAAAATACTCTTGCAAGCTTGTTCTGCTTTGCTTGCATGGAGCAGTCTGCCCTGAAAAATGGATTTTAAAACTACATGATCTCTTCCTCTAAGTTACTATTATTTTCTAGTTCCAGACTTCTCAGGTAGTTTTAATTTCCTCTTTGATCTTGGTCACGAGAGGCAATTCAGAAACAGGTGTCTGTTAATATAAATCAAAAAACACAAAATTAGTTTCAAGATTAATATTCCATGCGAATTTTTGTATTGCTTTTAATTTTATACACTCAGTTTGCTCTTCTCTGCCAGGCTGCAAGTGTGTTTTAACTGAGCAGAATGCTAAATGGCAAAAATGTTTGCTATTTCCCTGCTGCAGCCAAGCTGACATGCAGAGATGTTGAAATCCTGCAAGGGTTGTGTGTTTTCCTATGCTCACTTTCATCTGGACTAGGAATAAAGAGAAGTTTCACAAGAAAGACTTTATCCCAACTTACTGAAATGGTACAAAAAGGAAAAGATCATAATGGTTTGGATATGTCTCGTATTATGAGACTGAGAGTCAGATCCATCTTTGGCGATTAATGGACATCACCAAATTCTTTCTCATTTGAGAGATAAACAAATTGTTTGTCAATTCCAGCGTACCTAAATCTTGACTTTAAGTCAAAGCATAATTGAGTTGTAAAAGTGCTGTGGACTTTTAAGCTTTGATAGCATTGATAGAGTATGAGGGAGCTCTGCTCTTTCATTGGCGGCATTCTGTATCTTGCAAATAGTACTTTTATTTGAATGAATCTGACCAGATTCAGTACCTTTATTTGAATGAACCTGACCAGACAACCAGAACATGATTTAAGTCAATTCTGCTGACCTTGTCTCTGCTGCAGCTTTACCTTCAAATAATTCCATAGCAGTGGTTCATTTATTTATTTATTTTCAATTTTAGCACAATGTTTGAAGTAGATAGGATGCTTTGCATAGTAATTAAGAATGTACTTCTAAGGCATCAGGTACATTATTTTTTACTTTTCTAACCTCACAGAAGTAAAACAAAGGAAAATAGCATCACTCAATAGGTACTTTGTGCAAGGGAATATGTATTCACCTGGTCTGCTTGAGCTCTCTCCTGTTTGATGGTTTACAGAAAAAAAAAAAAAAGCCCACTAAAATTGTTTTAATCCTTTAGTTACATTAAAATGATGTGGCTGTCCAGCAGATAAATTAGCTCATCTTATCTGTTCTAAATTTATATATATAGCAAAGTTCTGCATGATCATATATGATTTATCTTTTGTTTTTCGAGTAGAGTCATAATCATTCACTTTCTTTTTCAAGTCTAGTTTGGCAACTTTATCTCACTCGCAGTTTGCATTTCTGAAAGTGGAAATATATTCTGCAGCTTTTGATGTGTTGATTGGTAAGAAGGTAAAGACAGCTGCACACATGTCTCCAGAGACTCAGCTCAATGGCTAAATGAAGACCTCTAGTGCTTTCTTGTTAGCCAAGATAGATCTACATCCAGATGAACCACAATTAGTCAATAGTGAAGGCTATAGGTTCATGTGATCAGAAGCCACAAATCAGTTTTCCCTAGGACTTAGTTATTGGCAGATAGCGCCTTAGGCTATGCCTTGCTGCTGCTTGCCTGACTGTAATTTTTCCCCTAGTGAAGTTTTTAAAGTCACATACTGAGACTGGAACAGTGATCTCCTGACAGCAAGGCTGTCACTGGCCTGTCAAATATCAATTGCTTATCAAACAAATTGTCTGCTCCTTTAATGTACCTGGTCCTTCACTATTAACAAAGCTTAAAATGCTGCTGCTTTTTTTTCCTGTCATTTACTGTGTTGGTATCTGCCTACTTATCCATATGCCTCACTATTTTGGACCAAATCCTTCCTTCTTGCATCATTGTTGAAAACACACCAAAATGATTTATGACTGAGGTGACTGTGTGTCATTGTGAACCTGTGGACATGTATCAGTAAGTCAGGAAGAATGGTTAATTTCTGCTGGAACTCAAATCCTGCTCTGAAATAGTTTTGTTTCAGAAGATACACTGAATGTATTTACTTGGTCAACTTCACACTGTACACAACTTTGCTATGACTAAAATTAGGGGCAAATATATGTTATCATATTTCATCTGAGACTCTCAGAGAACTGGGAGGGAGCAGGGTGTAAAATCACACAGCACTCACATGCCATGGATAAATATGATTCCCCAGTTCTATAGATGGGTAAATTGAGTCAGTGGGAAGCTGTATTATTTCCTCACACAGTGAATGAGTTGCAGAGTTGCAGACAGAGCTCAAGGGTTTTATCATCTGCCATATTAGTAATTACCTGCCTGTATGTCTCCTATGGAGATGAGTTACATGTCAAAATGGTATCTGCCATGGCTTCTGGACACTACTCTGTTGGAATCAAATCACACCTTTCTCACCGCTACTCTGCAAACAAAGGAAAATTAAGGCCAGTGGAACTAAAAGTAATTCTTCAATGAACTGAGCATATAAAACATGCTTTAAAATTTCCAGCACCCTGCAGTGATGGTGATTAGTTAAAGAAACACCACAGCCTTGTTACTATCACATCTTTTGAAACCTTTTTACATTACACAAAGATGGCCTAAGAAATTAATTAAAATCTTGGACAATAACATAATCAGGGATATCTATATTTGCAGTCTTTTCTCTGTGCTTACATACATCTTTTATCTGTCAAGTACAGCAAATAGCTAATTAGCCCATTTTTAAGTGCTTCACTGCTTATGTTGGAGCTATAGTCGTGCCCTAGTGGGATGGTTTCCAGGAAACCTGATACGCATTCTTGTCTGAAAGAGTATGTGCCTATTCGTAGGCTGTTAAAAAATTGAGAGAGATTAGAAAATACTCTTTGAAAAGAATTGGTTGCTTGTATTCTCAGAACACATCTAACTTGAGGAAGTTTTAAAGATGAAATGAGCCAAAATCTGGAGTCCCTGCATGTTTCTTACTCAGCAAAATTCTTGCCAATGGCAATAAGTGAGTTACTAAACATGGGTTTCAGGATATTGGGTAACATGTAAACAAAAGATTGGTTTCAATAAGAAGGTTATGACTCATCATGTTAGATTTTTGCAATCACTCACTCATTTTCTGCTCAGGCAAAGCCCTAGTATAGTTGGAACTGAACTAATATGCTCTTCATTAAGACAAATGGCCATAAAAAGATTATCTGGTTAATGTGTTACACCACTATGCATGGGTATTAAAGTAGTAAATCTGATACATTATCAAATCATCTTAATTTCACACAATGATTAAAAAATTCACTTAGAGATTAAAGTGATGCTTGGAGATTCCGCTGCCTCCTCTTTCTGTGTTAAAATCTTCATGACAGAAAGGCCTCATTGAGGGTTACTATAACATATAATGTCACATGCAGTCTCTTGTTGACCACAAAAATAACTCAAGGCGCCACTCTGCTGCAATTAGCAGCTGTAAGATTATGATGTTTTAACACAGGTGAAGCGAAAATTCCAAGCACAGAGTGAAGATATGGTTTGCACAGTGTTTCCTCACAAAAATACCTCATTATTTATACATCAGAAACCTCCTAAGAAAGACTGTTCTCAGGAATTAAGTTCTGCTACCAGTTAATTAGCAGGAGTTTGTGTCACAATGGAATTTGAGTACCATTATCAAAGGTTTTCCACTAGTCTTTGCCTTCTGAGTAAACATGCTTGTGTCCATTGCTGTGCCTCATCACAAGGTAACAATCATGGTATAAGATGACCGAATACCAACCTTAGATTATGTCTTGCTTTAAAACTATCTTTTATAAAAATGAGGCAGTCTCTATGCACCTTTATTCACCAAATAGTACCTTGCTCTAGGAGCAGAGTGGCTGAAGAGACACTGAGCTACTTACCAAGTCGAGTGCTGTATATTTCAGAGGAATAATCAAATAGCTGTATCTTTTATTGGCTCTGGGAAAGGGTGTGACAGATATCAAACAAGCATTTGGGAGGTGATGAGCATATGAACAACACAGAGTTTTAAATGTAATTTGGGAGCAGATCTCTATATTAGTAACATATAAAAATGCATTAGATAGTAGCCTCATTCTCCCCTTTTGTGCCTGTCCATCTTTCAAGACTGTGTATTTTCCTATTACATTCCTGTAAAACCTGTTATCTAATATTAATTTTTCTCTTTTGTTTGTTTGTTTTGAAAATGTAGGAATTGGCAGCTAAAGTAAAAAGACTTAGTGCTAATATACTAAATAAGTTATTTCTATAGTAAAAACCCTTGTACACATTTAGGAGCTCTGCAGTGACTTTTAAAATACATTTCATTTTTACTTGTTCTACTCCACAGATTTCCACGTGATGTTCACCACTGGCCACACTTCATCAGGAGAAACTCCCACATTAGAGATGTGTCCTTTGGGTGGAAGCTGAACAAATAAGAGGGCTCTGTGTCCAACAGTGCGCTGCTTTGCAGGTCAGAAGGCCTGAGCTTTGTCTGAAACTTCCTTGGAGATGCAGAAACAGTAAGAGCCATTTCCCCATAAAGTTCTGTAATATGACTCCCATCTTCTCTCTGTGCTCCCTTCTCATCTGTTTATGTGAGCATGTACATAACTGTACAGATATACCTACTCCGATGAAAGTCTGCATCAGCTTTGGTCCTATTGAGTTTTCTGAAGTGATTTTTTCAATGTGATGTATTTTAGCATTAAAGTGAATGAATGAATGAAGCAGTATACTTCAGCAGCGTTGGTAAGAGGGAAGGGAGTGAAAGGGGTGTTTGAGCAAGGTAAAGTGCACATGAAACTGGATAAAGTCACCTGCTGCTCCCCATCATGCAACCTAAGAAATGTATAGGAATTTACAATGTACAAATGTTCTGCTTTGTAACTACTGAATTTCATGGTTGCATATTTGCCACTTGTGAATTTGTAACTGGATATTAGCAATTTTCAAATAGCTTGGGATGTTACACATACAGTACTTATAAAATATATGGTAAATATATGAGACAACCCATTTATTCACTGTAGAGGGCACAAAAGGAAACAGAAATACTGAGAACTCTTACGCAGTAAGCCATCAGACTGGCACGATCTCATCAAATATGCAAGAGTGAGCTGATGCGATCCCTGAAACGTTTCTATACATGTATGATAGAAACAGTTATGTTGTCTAGATAAGAGACCAAAGCAAAATAGTATGAACAAGGTGGTGTAAACGTAAATAAGACATTAGAAGTTGCTGGTAGGACAAAGTTAGAATCTTACTTGATCCTTATGTGTTATTAGATGCTAAATGGGATGAGATCTAGTCTGTGAGTTGTACCGTGCTTAGACAACAATATGTCAGAGTTAAAACTGCAGAATGCAGTAACCTCTGGTTTTATTAATCTCTTCTGAAACACATCAAGTGTCACTTTTATTTATTACCATATAAACAGGAAACATTCTTCTAAAAATATGAAACGTTATCCTGGTTCAAAGTAATAGGTAACCAGAATGTAGGGCATCACTGTTTCTGCGTTGTACAGTGACTTGCAGTGGTTGCGGTACACTTTCTTTGCTGTTACTGTGAAAATGTTGGAAAGTGTCTTTCTCTTTCGTGCTTCCACAGTCATTAATACATTAAAGTTCATGTCTTTGGCTGGGCATCTTTGATCATATTGTCCTATCCTATCCTAACTTAACCTAGCCTAGCCTAGCCTAGCCTAGCCTCATCTTCCTGTTTTAATATTTGTATCTTATATCCTTGATCATATCATATAAATGGGCAGATATAAAGAAGGTAAAACCAAGAAATAACATTGAATATATATGAAATATATATGAAAGAAATATTTTTGCTGAAACATATATATATATATTTTTTTTGCTAAGAAGTGTTTTGAGGTTGAAAAAAATAATCAGAAGGACAAGTAATTTCAAAATATTAATAGAAAAATCTCATTAAAATTAAAAGTAATTCCTACTGAGTAATATATTTATGATGTATGTCAAATGGCCATAATTATCTACCTGAGATGTTTGTGAATAAATACCAAACCAATGGTTGACAGAGAAAGGTGTTTATTTTCCCTTTCCTTTAATATGTTCAGACTCCCATACTTTTGGATTAGGAAGTTTGTCCCTTTTCATTAAGGCCCTTTGTTTGAAACCTGCTCCTAAATTCATCTGTATGCATCATCTTCAGTAATATTGAGAGTTGTACCTTCCACGAGTCTTTGGCACTGTATGATGAAGCGCTCTATTTATATTAAAATGAAGAAGTTCCTAAGGGAGACATAGAACAGAATGAAACAACAAACAGAGCTTTAGAGACTGAATGCGTGAAGTGACAGTGACAGTGAAGTGGTAGCTCTTTTTACAGAGTGGCCCTAAGGACTGCAGAAAGACTTATAGCATGAGCCACAGTGGCTTGAACTTGGCAGCTCTTACAGGCTTAAGGACTTGCCATGAGAAGATATTTTACAATACAGAAGTTGATCAAATAATTTCTCAAGATTGCACATCTTGATTTGGGATGTCACTGACATAATACATTGCACGAGGCTTTGCTATTTATAAATTAAAGGAATTATTTTAACATCAAACCATATTTCTTCATTTAAATCAGCACACAACTATACTGCTATTTTTTTGATTTACTTAGTCAAGATAATAGCAGAGAAAAGACATAGACGTCACATTATACGGCAGCTAAATGCCTTCCTGTTTTCAGCTCGAGGGAAGGGAGAAAGTGAATTAAGCTGCTATTGAAATATGCCCTGCAGGTCAATTTGAATCGGGCAAGAGTGCTATAAAGTGGTCTATTGTAGGGGGAAAGCTGTTAAATTGCCTGGAGGACTGGCTCAACTTCATCATGATAAGGGAATCTAAGGGAATCCGTGAGGTTGCTGTGCCCTCTGTGCTAATGGTACGAACAATTCACTGGCCATCCAAAGATATCTGGTGTGGGAGGAGTGACAGGGTGGGAATTATTAAGGGAGACTTCCACAGGAAAATAATTTTCTACAAGGTATTTTTATAATGGGAGAGAAAAGATCATAAAATATTTGTTGGAAAAGAAAAATGAGATATGGTAAGTAGGAGAGGGCATTGAAAACTGCTGTTTTCTTTGGACAGTGAGTCTCTGGCTGGGCCTGAAGAACATTACAGATGAGAGGATGTGGTGCTGTCAGAAAGGGAGTTAAGGCTGAGCTTTAGGAGGGGATGGGGTTTTACTTGTTCTTGTTGTCATCAGGTGACATAATCCAGTGTATAATTCACATTTTATACAAAGGAAATTTTTGTTGAAGATGCAATCTGTCCCTCTCCCGGTCACAAATTAACTAGTTTAAATATGCTCCTTATTAGCCCTGCTAGAGCCTGGGCTTCTTACTGGTTCCTGCCTGATATTCTCAAAACATAATAGCATATGTTTAAGAAACTTATGTTCAGTTTCAACATCTGCTTCAAAAAGAGGGCACCATCAACTGGAAATAAATAGTCATAGTCAGATACTCTAACGAGCAAACTTGTTTGGGAAAAATTAATTGTTCCCTGTGGATATAGACCTTCAGATGCTGATACCACTGCAAGGGAAGAAAGATCACTTTTTGCAATGCAAAGATTTGATTTATCTCTTTCCTAGCCCATAGAAAGTCAAGCCTAGGGCATATCCTTCATGTCTGTATTTTTTAAAATCATTTCTATGGAAAATAATTGAAATGAAAGCTTAAATCATCTGAAAGCACTTTCTACCTTTTGAATTGATCTTAAAAAAAAAAAAAGAAGCGAAGAGAAGCGAAGAGAAGAGAAAAGAGAAGAGAAGAGAAGAGAAGAGAAGAGAAGAGAAGAGAAGAGAAGAGAAGAAAAGAAAAGAAAAGAAAAGAAAAGAAAAGAAAAGAAAAGAAAAGAAAAGAAAAGAAAAGAAAAGAAAAGAAAAGAAAAGAAAAGAAAAGAAAAGAAAAGAAAAGAAAAGAAAAGAAAAGAAAAGAAAAGAAAAGAAAAGAAAAGAAAAGAAAAGAAAAGAAAGCGTTCCCTCTTCAGTGACAGTTGCAAAAAAGACAAATTACCGAAGTCCAATATGCTCCCAGAAGGGAAAGCTCCACCTCATGGAGGGTGGACTCAATTTGGGGAACTCAATTCATGACTATCTGCCTCAAGTCATGTTATCTGATAGATTAACACCCCCACTACAGAAAATTTACACTTAACAAGTATTTCTGTCAACACCTACTCAAGCGTCCTCCTCTGCTGACCTCCCTCATTATCTCCAGCACTTGCCATCACTCTAGGCTTGCACAGGAACCTCATAGGCTCGTAGGCCCTCAGAGTACAGGAAAGGAGAAATGAGGAGTGCAGAGAGGAAGATTTGGACACTAATTTCCAAATTATAGAATGCAATGCCTTTTTTTTTTTTTTTTTTTTTTTTCTCCAGCTTAGAATAGGAGAATTTCAAGAGATTTGGGACTGTGTAAACTCTGAGCAGTGATAGGTCTGTAAGTTTTCCATGAATGGCAAAGTTTGAAGAAAATCTCCTCCAAAAGGATTTCGTACTGTCTTTGAATCCTGGCCATGGAATTTGTGCATCATTTTAATTAGGTGTAGTTTTTTTTTAATAATGATTTTGAAACTGTTTTTCATTCCTATCCTGATCTCACTCATCAAAAATTTGACCAGGTTTAGTATTAAAATTCCATCGTATGCTAACAGATCACACATAAGAGAAACTTGAAGTACTTCTGATTCGTCAGTCACTGTAGAGGGTGGGTTTGTCTCTGCTCCCCGGGATGTCTGCTAAGTCACCTGAGCTACAGTTCTCATTTCAGTCTATCTTTGAGGCATCTGCCTTCAAAATACCTGGAGATCGCTGAGGCAATACTTCAGAGAAAGATAGTGTTGTTGGATGTTCCCTTCTGGTAGAGACCGTGGAACAGGTACTCCTTTTATTTCCATGTCTTTACAATTATGTTTCCACATGAGTAACATGGCCTTGCAACCTGTTATGGCTGCAATACAGCATTAGTCTCTCAGGCACCCATTTCTGGGTTTTCCTGGTAGAATAAACACCTGTAAGAAGGAAATAGACTTGTGCATAAAGCTTTGTAATGGGCCAAACATAAAATAGGCCTTTCAAAAGAGATTAGGAAAGGCAGCAAATCCATGAGACTATTTAGTCAGACACAGGTAGAAATCAAAAGGATCGATTCTTTTTTTGGTTTTGGATGGTTAGGGAGACTTAAAATGTGCAGCCTTAAAAAGAATACAAGACACATGTGACATTCACACACGTGCCCCTACCACTACCATCCTGAGTTAGCTTTTTCAGACTCCATGGTCTGGCTAATTCAGCTATCAGGAAAAATACTGTGAGATTTGCCCTTTATGACCTGTAACTGGGAACCAAACCCCAGACCTCAGCACCAGACCCTCACCACTGCAGAATATTTGTAATGAGGAAGGAAAAAAAAAAAAGCAGTTAAAATTTTAACTAAATTTTAACTAACCTGTTCTGCTTGCTGACCACATTGTCAGGTACAATCGTTTTTATATTCCTGCGGTTTTAATCAATTAGTCTATAAAACTGAACTGGAAACACTGCATGCTTTGTTGTGATTAAAATTCTTGAGACAGTAACATTGAGTGTAAATGACACTATGTAACAGTAATTACATATTATTGGTTAGATCTTTTGCTAATGTAAATTCAAACAACTGTGTTTGAGGCCGTGTTTCTCTAAGTCTCTCTGTAAAGATTTCAAGTAAGAGAGATCAATTTTAATTAAGCACGTGTTTTAGAGATCACATAAAAGTGGATACCAAAAAAAAAAAAAATCATGTATTATTTTTAACTAGCAGTTTATTTAATACATTGTAGATTATTAAGATTCTGCCTTTGCTGTGTAGGATTTTTATGATACAGGATTTGAAATTAATGAAGATCACAAAAAAGCCAATTTTTACTTAAGAAAAATTGTGAGCATAAAAAGTTAAAGGTATACAAAAAATTCAGGGAGACATGAACCAGTTTGATAATAACTGAAATAATTTGTTGTCTATATTTGATAATGTTAAATAGTTTACCTAATCTGTACTTGAGCAGACAATAGAAATATTCAGATGGCAAAACAGTAGTTTCTTCCAGAGTGGCTTAGCAGCTTAGTGTGAGTTTATAATGTATCAGCTTTTATATGTTGTAGTTATACCATCAAACAAATTGGTTCTTCTTTTCCCAATCAGAATATAGTATGAATCCAAGAAATAACTGAGGAAAAACAAGACTTCCATAATGTAAAATGCATTTTCAGAGAAAGGAAGAAAATAAAAGCTGTAAGTTTTCCACCTACAGCAGGCAAATGGCAGCAGGCTGAGCAGTTCTGACTCACTTTCTATCTTTGCATGCTTGAGCAATAAATGTTGCCAGTATATCCCCAGAAATGGATCTCAGGTTTCCTTTTCTGTGCATTTATCAATGATGTTGTTCTCTCAGCCTGGGGTAAATGAGCTTGGAAGCAGAAGGGTGGACAACTTCTACTGTATGAGCACCTCCCTTGGTCTTCCCTTCCCTTCTTGCCTGAAGTATTTCTTTACACCCAATCGCTCCACAAAGTCAGCTCAGAAGTTCAGAGGTCCCCAGTCCTCTGCATCTTGCTTTTGCTCTCTAAATCATGTCCATGGCCAGAGATTTTTGGGCAATAGTTGAAGTGTAGAGCATGGTTTGTGTATAATGGAACTTTCACTATTAGTCTTCTATATTACATTGCAAAATTTGGAAATAGTGTTTATCAAGAGAATGCAGATTTTTAACATAGGTAAGTTGCAAGCATAAAAAAATCCAAGGTATACAAGGCTTAATTTCTTCCTCTAGAAAGAGCAATCTCAATGCAGTTTGATTCATCAGATTTTTAACTGCTGCTTTAATCATTAGATATGATGTATCTGACCAGACTGATGAGATTGGTCACTAAAGGTCACCAGATTAAGGAAATTGTTTGTACCATGTTATGAGGAAGGCTGTGCTTTTTGTGTTAGCATACATGCTCCTGTTGCTGTTTTGTTTTGAAATTTATAATCTCTATTTCTCAGAAGACCCAGAAGAGAGATAAGGAGATACAGTATGCAATGACAGGCCAAATTTGCTTCTTCACTATAAATAATCACAGGAAGAAAATTAAGGTGCAAAAACATGCCTGCTGTAATTGTTGCATACTTATTAGAAGCTTTCCTTTTCCATATTCTCTGGGTATTTGTTGTCCATGATAATGTGAATACTTAAGGGGAAAGTGTAATTAGCGACTGTGTAGTTCATTCAGTAAACATTTCTGAGCTGTTTGATGTGACTGAACCAAGCGTCACATATAATTTTACACTTTTATCCTACACGGCAACTGACAGGCCTCTAATCTCAGTCTCAGAGCTTTCACTCTGCTTGAACTTTGCTTCATAGAGGTCATTTTCCAACCACTTGGGAGCAGGAGCCACGTCCGTTAAACCCCACAGAGTCGATAGATGCGATAATAGCTTTAGGCACATTTTCTTAGAACTCAGGGGAAAAGACAATTTCAATAAATGTAAAGCTATACTACCTACGGTCTGCAGAATATGTAAGAGAATCTTGTAAGACCAAATCTTTATTTTACCTCCTGGTGAGAAACTCTTTAATAATAACATGTATTTACTTGTTTTCAATATCCATGTTTGTTAAGAGCAAAATGTCACACACGATACTTCAGGAAAGGAATAAAGGGGAGAGAATGCATGAGGTGAAATGACCAGTAAAATATTCCCTCAGGTTTGGATATTACAAACTATTAAATTGTCTTATACATATTTCTACCCTCGGAGAAAGGCAGATGGTAATAGGCTGTGCACGTGATGGTCTGTCTGTCGTATACCAAATATGAATGGAAGAGTTAGGTCAATGTACAAACTATTGGTAGGAGAAAAGTAGAGACTCTAAAAACATGCTGCTAGCATGCTAAATAGACTTGTGTACATAATGCTTTGATATATTTTACATCGTATAGATCACAGCTCATCAAAACAAGCTTCCAGGTTATATCTGTCAAGATAATTAACACAATTCCTCTGCAGGAGATGTCTGAGATAAGTAGGAAAGACAGTCTCTTCCCTTGACATGGCATCAAAGGGAAAACAACTAATGTTAAAATAAAATGTGTGTTTTTTCAGTTTGATCATAGATGCCTAACATGAAAATTAACCCTCTTTACACAATAAAACAAGCAATTCCTGCATGGCTGTCAAACTTATTCTAAAACTGAAAATAAACTTTCCAGTTCTTTCAACATTTTTTGTATTGTCTTTGATTTTTTTCCTTGATATATTTGTGGTGCAAAGGAATAAATCTTGAAAGTAAAGTATCCCCTCCAGCAAAATATTTTACTGCATTTGCCTTGGAGAATTCTACTGCAGGAGAGAGAAAGGGAGAAAAAAAAGCCTTGCAGAGTATCTGGAGTGGCTTCAAATTCAATAGCCTATGAGATTTTCCTTTAAATGATCTTTCTAAATATAACAGTTCAATAGGTCAGTGGTCAATATCAATGTTATCTGCAAGCTGGAGCTATTAATTTCTGCAACACTGTTTTAGATGCCAAATGTTAACCTAATGTTTTATACTCCATATTTCTCACCCATACGTTTAAATGAACATTATGCAAAAACTACGGAGGAAGCGGTGCTGATGCTCCCATATTTAAAAGGAAAATTGCTGCTAAATCACATTACAAAATCAATTTCATTTTTTCCTTGAAAATGTCCTTTGAGGAATGACCATCTTGAATGGAAGGATGTTTCTGAAGGTGCGGTGAAGATTTGTACATCTTGAAAAAGGTGAGAGAGACAACACAACAAAGGATATTCTACAGTAATTTGAGTCTATGCAAAACTCCTAGTAAGACCTGAAAAATGTATGGGAATGTCCACACAGTAAAAGATTGAAAGCTTGTAGAAAAAAAAAAAAAAAAAAAAAGTGATGAAAAGAAATTGTTTTAGGCCTGGTAGTTTCAGGTGCTCTATCAGATACAGTGCCAGGAGGAGCCTTGCTCCACTCCAGGCTTGTAAGGCTTGGCTGAGGGCAATGCAGGACTGCATTGGACTGCATTGCCCTCAGCTGCATCCCTGGGTTATTGAATGTCTTCAGATGCATCACATAGGAGTCCAGAGAAGTCCTGCAGTTCCTGTGGGCAGTAAATAACACAAAGGGACATTTTTGCTTTCTCCAGCACCTCTGAGCAAGAGAAGTCAATAATCTCCTACACTGATCCACTGAGTTGAGGTTATCTGAGTGCACAGTGCTAACTTGTGCTAGAAATGAATACTTCCTGAGGAAACTGAGGCTGGGAAGCTAGTTAACATGCTATGAGTTGGCTAGACACTTTTATTTCATGTGTTTCAGTGGTGCTACAAGAAGCCAGAGAAAAGTTCTGGGAGAAAACATCATTGCAGAAGGGCACAGGGAAATCACCTTCACAGAAGATATTTGAGGTGAAGAAATTAGTTCCAAAGGTTTGCTCCTTGTTTACTGAAGTCATATATGTTTCAAGTTAGAGCTGATGAGTTAATTTTCAATTACAATATTTGTGGTTGCAATTAAGTCTTAAGTGCATATTCGCATGTATTCTATCACTGCAGAATGTAGAAGACCTTATTCTAGTTTTTATTTCTGTCTTCTGAGTGACAGCTGTATTTAAGTAAGCTGCCAACTCTGCATTATTGCTTTAGATCTGCTTTCTTTGATGCATGCTGAGATCTTGGCCAGTTTCTTTGCCATTTCTATTTTCTCTTGCCACTACCTCCTGTTTCAGCTTCTACAGGTAAAACATGCTCCAGCCTGTCAGTCATAGAATCATGGAGCTGTTAATGTTGGAAAAGACTCCTGAGATCATCTGTTCCAACTGTCTGTCTACCACCAATATTGCCCACTAAGCCATGACTCTTAGTACCACATCTACCCTCTGCTTAAACCTCATTCCACCCATCTTTGACCAGCTTCTCTCTATGTCCTCTCACCCAAACTATTTCTGAACCCAGGAGATAACATTCTTTCCCATGTTTTAGGATGTGATCTTTCCTTCATTCGTTCACCTCCCCAGATTAAAATCATTTGGGAATTGTCAGCATCTGTTAGTTATATGGCCTCATCTAGGTTTGTGTGCTCCTACCTTTTATGCATATAAACCTTGACAGCACTATTGTAGAAATGCCTCCATCTTATACATCAGGTTCTGATGTACTGTATGAATAGTGTAAGCCAATCAAAAGTTAATTTTTTTTAAGTCTGTTGTTTGCTTAAGTGGTTCTTATGTTTGTGAAAATTAGTGTGGATGATTGATTTATTAATATCACTTTGCTGGTGCATGCCTAGAATTTATTGTTCACACAATACATTCCATGTACGAATAATAAATATAACCTAAATAATAATAGATTTACTATTTTTACGATCAGTTTATGTCCCCATGTGATTCTAATAAGAAGAACCCAGGTTGGGAAAGAAGCCATGAAATTTTATTACATCTGCACTCTAATCCTAATCCTTCAATGTAGAGCAAAATTCATCTATGCCAGAAAAAGTCATATGGAAACCAGAGACCTTTATGTTTTTACTGCTGCTGTCCCAGATGGAGATATATATGTGAGCACTGCTGAGCTCAGAATTATGGTCCATGACCAGAAGTAACATTCATGGCACCAGAGGACCCTTCTCTTTAGAAAGGCAGGTTTAAAATGTTTATGCTTTGATTGAGTGTGTGTCTGACATAGCTCCCAAGGATTGCACTGGCACTCAGGGAATCCTGGGAAGCAAACCTCTCTTCTATTTTAGCCAAATTCTCCATAGCAAAAAAGTATTGAAGAAGGATGTTTTTTGATCCTGTACTGCTCGTCATTTCTCTCAGGGACATTTTACATACATACATTTTACTTTACCAAGCTCATCAAGTTACATGATAACTTGTGGATTGGTATGTGAGGGTCTCTGTATAACTTAGAATCTGGGAGATATTTTTTTCTTTTACAGAATTATCATTCTTTTAACAGTAAGTACTGCTAATTTTTTATATCACATAAATGAACAGTCCTTTTGGCCTTTGTGGCACTGTATTGGATGAGCAACCTGCTTTCACAAAAGTGTCTAAACAACAATTTATGTCATAAAATATGTTAGTAGTCTAAAAGACCTTGAAGTCATTTCCAAAATATGTTTAAACAAAATCCTTACTTAGTATTAAACCCAAAATGAAACCAGAATATTGAACAGTATTAGTGAATTAATTGAATTATTAAATTCTCCTGCATTTTTAGAAGCTCCTTAAAATAGCCACAAATATGCTTTTCTCTCTGTGAGATTAAAGTGACCTCGGGAAAAAGTGTTTTCACTCTTAAAAGCTAGCCAGAAAAGGAGTTAAAAAAATGTAGAAATGGTTTGTATAGCATAAAAGCTGAGAAAGAAATCTACAAATGGAATCAATCTGCCTCACTCCTGTTACCTTAATCCAGCACCTCAAGAATCAATGTCTCAAGTCAATTTTTCCAGATGAGGTACTGATTGAGTTCCAGGCACTCCAGCAGATAGGAGGAAGGTTGCTTTTGAAAATGAAGGGCCAGCCTCTTCAGAGGAGTAACTGTCTCTTATGTAAAATACTAAAAGAGTGATTTTCTGTCATGGCAGGTTGTAGAGATCTAGGTATCTGGGATGTGGATGGGAGCTCAGCAACATAACCTCCTCAGTCAATTCTTCTTGCCTTCAGTCAGCTGAAATTGGCAATGACTCTGAGAGAGAATTGTGGGAGTAAAGGGCACTGCTGAGCAATATGTCTCTATTCTCTGTGATGTCATTTCTGATCAATTTGACTCTCTTGTAATGGAATTATTATAAATTTTACTAATTCTTGGAAGATCAGTGCTGTTTACCTGTAGGAGAGAATTAGCAATTAATAAGGCTGTTTACCTGTAGGAGAGAAATAGCAAAGAAACGAAAAGCCAAACAACAACAACAACAACAACAACAAAACTGGGTAAGTCATCTGCTTGCTCATCAACAACTGAGCAAGCAGAAGCACTTGTTCCTGATTCATTAAAGCTGTGTATTTCAGTTACATATATTGCTGGTAAACAGCACTTTGGAAGATACATGATTATACTGTGGTTTTTCTTTTCTACATTTTGTGCAGATCTACCTCATGCTAGAGTACATTCCTCAGGGACTGTGGATTGTGGATGTCACTTGAGAAGTATTTACATCTGTATTGAAGCTACAATGTTAGCAGAAATGCTATGGTTCCACTACAGTAAAGCTTTTTCAAGAAAAGCTGCATTTAAATGTCTTTCTTTAGAAGAACTTTGGAAGACCAGTAGTCATATTTTCCAATGATGCTAAAACCAAATTTTACTAGCATATTTTGATCTCTCTCTAGAGACAAGCTTGCAAAGGAAAATGAATCATTAAAAATTTACTTCACCTGGAGAATAATCTTCACATATCTGTAGACATTGGAAGGATCCTGACATGATCTTGACATCTGAGTTAATGTGGTCTCTGCAGGAAGGATAGATAGGTGTCATTTGTGTAGACAGTACTCAAAATAGTTGAGATTTAATATTTAATACTAGCTGATTGTACTAAATATGTGAAAGTAATCTTTATGTTGGCCAAACGTAGAACCACTTGAGCAACATCTCTCTCTTCAAATAATATACCCTGCCCTCCCAGAAGACCAAAACAAGCCAAACAAAGAAGAGCACTGAGACAGGAAAGTGGTTTTGTTTTGTTTTGTTTTGGGGTTTTTTTGTGCTGCTCAACCCTGCCTACCAGGAAGATTCATTTGCAAAATGCATTGTCCAGCTGACTGCTGCTTCTCTTTCTCATGATTTGCAGGAAAAGGAGACAGCCCATCCTTGATCTTACCTGTAAGCACATGCCCTCCTGATGTGGACAAGGTAACTTGAAGCTTAGCATGGCTGAGGAAGTCTTTGAATAAGAACAATTTATTTCATTTGCAAAACAAAGGAAATCCATCCAGAGCTTAACCCAATCCTGCTCAAAGACAACAAAGCCTACAAAAACCTCTATGTTTGAAAAAAATGCTGTGATGGCTGCCAAGTCAGTCACTGAGAAGTTACTAAATATTAAAATGGAGTCTTCCTTAGTATAACTCTTGTATGCATGTAATTGGATTTTAACTTTTAAATGAATAAACACCAACTGACAATGCAAAATTTTATTATTCTCATTATCTTATTATAGTAATATTTTGCTCAATAACATTCTCCCATTCAGTGCACAGGATATACTGAGGTCTGTGTTACACAGGGAAAGTGTAACGTGGAGGATTGTGGACAGAGGCAGGATGGTTCTCTTCAGGCAGAAGTTGTCCCAGTGATCTGAAGCTATCTGATGTTACAGGATTACTCATTCCAGAAAAGCCAGGATGAAAACTAAGGGGTTTCTCTTCAGAGCACGGTTTGAATGCTTTCCAGTGATTTCTTAGTATTTTATAATGGTTTTGTAATAGTTCCATAAGGTAGTTTTATATGATTTGATCAAGCACCTGAACAGAAATACCTTGTATCATTCTAGATACATAGATATTCTAAGTTCATGGATATTCCAAATGGAGATATCAAAGTGAGACTAATGCAGGTGGCCCAGAATGAGTGGAAGTTCTGAGCCCTTCTGCAACAACCAGGTAAAAACCAGAATGTCTTCAGGATTTGTGGTTGTGGACTTCCTTGTTAAACTGATGATTACTACTTCAGGGAAGAAGTAACTGAAAGGAAAAAGTTACTATGAACAGTTTAATTTTTGTTTTAAGGAAAGCAGTAAATTATGTGATCAAATTCTGATGAGGAAAGGGCTGACTTTATCAGCCTGAGTGCACCTAAGGGTTTTAAGTCAAGCCTTTATATATGAGCTCCTATTGCGCATTGCAAACAAGATTGGCACAATGTCTTCATCTTCCTTTGTTTGCCTCACAGTAATACAGGCTGCAGCTTCAAGAGAAATCAGCTCTGCCCATCAAATTGTTTTGAGCAAGTAGTGACAGTCACTATAGCAGAATATATTGGACTGAGTTTATGTACAACTTGCCTCTCTCTTGGTTTTGGTGATAATATTACAATTTTCTGTTTTCTCAAATTCTCTTCTTAACTGTGAAAATTTGTCTTGACACAGACAAGAAAAGAACACAAAGTGTTTTTTTTTTTTAATGTTTACTAGGATGTGTTTGAATTAATATTTTATTTTCAAGTTTTAACTAAATTTAAAATCTGCATAAAAATATTTCTTGGATGTTAGAATTGGGATTGCAAAATGGTTTAATTGAGATAACAGCATCCAGTCACAATTTCAAATTTATAGAATAGCCAAAATACTGAAAAAAATGTTGCAAGAAGAGGAGGATTCTGTACTTTCCAATTAACAGCAATTGAGCAAACAAATTTATTTTTCTGTGTTCATAACTATGTTTTCACATGAATTTCTGTGCTAAATTCTTGTTTTCTCACAAGCAGATTTGAAATAAAATTGCCCAACACATTTAAGTGAGACACATAGCATTTCCACTGGTTTCACTTTGCTTTCAGTCATGTTTCAGATCAATTCCACTAACACCAAGCAAGGCTGGGAATAGTGTATCCTCCAAGAGCTGGAAAACATTGATTTTTTTTTATATGTCCAATTAGTTCTATAAATTAAGTAACTATATTCAGGTATGTAATACAATATTGTGCTTTTCAAAGGTGAAGAACCTGTATAAACTGGTGAGAACATGATACTAATTCTAGAGGGCCTGTATTAAAGTGACAGAAAGCCACCGAAAAGGCTCCCATTGGCACTGGCAGGCTCTGGGGCAAGTTTGTTGTAGACTTTTATCTTTTAGCAGAAATCAATCCTGTGGGATTTTGTTGTTGTTGGGTTTTTGTTGTTGTTGTTGTTTGTTTGTTTGTTTGTCTGTCTGTTTTTGGTTTGTTTAACTCCATGGAAATATTTGGGCTGGTTTTATTTGTCTGTAAGCTTTGGGTGGAACTGTGGCTTGCCTGTCTCATTAAGTGGCTGAACAAAGTCGACATCAAACAATTATGCTGTAGCAAGAGTCAGTGTCAGAGGTTTAAGTATGTATTGCACCTTAAACATTTGGTTTTCCCTTTGGGGATCACTTGTGGGGTTTTGTCAATGTAAAAATATGCATCCAGCAGCAGATCAAGCCAATCAGCCTCCTCTGTGCCAGGCCGAGCACAAGCAATTAGCAGCACGGTGTTCACGCCGCGAATGCTGGGGCGCGCGGCTGGCGGCCCCATCCCCGGCTGATTGCCCAGAGCTGCGCGCTGCTCATAATGCAAATTGTGTCTGGTCCCTCGGCAATCGGGATCAGTGCTGCCTCGTCTGTCCACTCGCTGCTCGTGGCCCCTCTACGCTGCGATAATGGTTTTGGTGGGCAATCAGGGAAGATGCCTCCTTGACTCATCTCTCATAATAGATTGTCCTCCTCAGGCAAAATTGAATAACCCCCGACATGGCCCGGAGGCAAGCAGTACGAATTCAATAAGTCTGCAGGGTCAACGTCCTGTCATTTTTGGCAAGCAAGTAATTATTCTGCACTAACATTCAGTAATGGGAGTAGGAAACTGCTGGAGACACCTTCCTCCACAGCCAGAATAGACACCTTAATAGGATATGCCTCATTCCAATGCCCCTTGCCTTCAGGTTCGCTTTTCATGCACATTTCATATATGTATTCTGCAGAGGTTTTTTACCAACAGCATCTGTGGGAAAGTTTAACAACTTCTCTGTCTGTTGTTTAATATTTTCCACTTTTATGGGTTACAGTTGTGCTGTCTATTTGCTTTTACTGATTTGTGAAAGATTTATTATAAACCAAATACAGCTGTTCTCCCCTTTCATAAACTGAAACTATTTTGGCAAAACCTATTTTCCACTATGAAAATAAAGTTTAAATTGCTTCCCTCACCCAGCTTTCCAAGCGTGAGCATCCAGTTGTTATTCAGTGGTGCAGAATATATGCCAGGGTGGTTGCAGGCTCACTTAAGGGAAAGAAAATGCCTATGCTTCAAAAATAAATTGCAGAATTTTTTAATCTTTTTTTTACTCTTCCCGTCTTTTCCAGAGCACTTACTACTATTATCTGTGGATCTCAATAATTATAAATTATAAATTAAAATATAAAATTTCATCTGCAGATTCAAGCTATTTTTAAATTTTCAACATTACATTTATGCCAAAGAACTGAACACCTTTTGTTTATGTATTTTACCTTTACCTTACACTAATATTATTTCCAGTTTTGTAGCATACGCAAATATTTTGGTCATGGAGCTTACAATAGCCAACTGCTTATTCTGAAAGGGCACAGATTTCACTGTATCAATTTCCACTGTCAAAATTTGGAAGACTGCAGGTGTCTTTTCATCTTTCCTAATCTGGTGAAGTTATAATTTTGCATTTTTTAAAGGAAGTAAGAAAGAGAAGTATAGAGATCCTTTGCTAATACCAATGCCTCAATATGAATTGTTTGATATTCTTCTCCTGTTGCTGTTTTTCTAGAATCAAATGTGTTTTACTGCATATAAACTATTGCTTTATTCATTGGAAAAAAAGCTTTATCTCTTCTCTCTTGAGAACAGTTCACATGGTGTAATGAAGATCCTTGTATTATGGCAGAATAAGCACTTTCTATGACTGATTGATGATTGATTATTGTAGGGCTGTCTCCCTGTAGCTGCTCATCACTGTGCTTTTTGATGAGCAGCACTCATCCTCAACGTAAGAAAGTTCTTTTGATCTCTACTGCTTTTGTGTACTAGCTGGGTCAAAACTTTGGCTGCTATTGCTTGAGTTCAGCTGCTAGTGTTCATTTAGAGCATAAAAACATCCTGTGCTAGTATTTGACACAATTTTTGTGAAATGCATATCATTGCTGGTGCTCCTTACTGTCTTGCAGCAATAGTGATTATTTTTTCCTTCCTTCCATGCTTTTAAAATGCCATTTATATTACAGTTTCAATATAATTTAATTTACCGTTGGAATGTTCTCCTTATTACTGCGTTGACAGGCTAGCGTAAGATTCATCTCCACTTGTTCCTTTGCCAGCTGAGCTTCATGAAGTATACTGCTTCGGCCTTTGGCTTGTGAAAAGATGATTTTTTTCACTGGTACAAAGTTATCTTTTCTAGTTTTCCAGTCAAAGCTCCCAAGATTCCTAGTGCTTGCACTAAAAACTTATAAATGTACATATTTGGGCCAGGAAGAAATGTATCTCTGTATGTCAAAAGAGAAGTGGTTTTCTACAGATCTGAGCTATTGGGAAATGCAACAAAAGAGCGGTGTAATTCATGGAAATGAAACTCTGAGCTTGTTCTGCACTACTGTGATGGCTGTTTTAAACAAAGCTCCATGTGTGTCCCTTGGACCCCTCTGTAGTACGTAATCCAAAAGCCATCAAGTTTTAGTCAGGACAGCATACAGATTTCAATTTCTGCTCAAAAACTGTAGGCATGAGAAGACTAAAGAAAGAAATACACTCCTCAGTATGGAGGTGCTCTACATAAAATTGTCATCATTATCAATGGCCGGAAAAAAATGTCTATTTCAAATCTGTGGGCCTCATTGATCCTTTTCAGCTTTACCTAATAGTGATATAATTAAGTTCTAATCTATTGGTTAATGATTTTAATGAAATTATACCAACTTCTGAAGAAATGTTCCACTATTTATATACAATGCAGACATACATACTCATGTACTCAAAAACTATGCCAGTCTCTGTCATCATTTCTTTTCTTTTAAAGTGCATTGTGAAGCAAGAGAAAGCTGAAAAATTTTTGGCAGTTGGAAAACACATAGATATTGAACATAAATCTTACAGTCACCAAAATTATTGTTCCAGCTTTCTTACATTTCTAATCTGGTCCTTCTAGAGCCTGTTAAACTGATATGGACCTGTACTACACTTTCCTCCAGGCTTCTAGAGGTATTTAGTTCTAAGTCAGTTTAAATATGACAGAAAAAAAAAACCAAGATCCTATCCTGTCAATGCTTATTTGCTGGACATGACTTTATGTGTCAAATTTTCTCATTGATAAATGAACGTGTGTACAGTGCTTCGAAATCTGTAGATGCTTATGGTTGGCCTGAAGTGGTTACTCACGTGGAAAGAATACAGATCAGTCTTACACTTTTACAAAAAGATTCTTTAGTTTAAGCACAATGCACTGAATTTTTTTACACAAATTTCACACAGGCAGGACCGAATAAGAAGCTAAACTTTGTAGAGACAGTGTGTTTTTTTAGCTTTAGTCAGTGCACAAATGTTTCCGACAGTAGCAAAATGCTTTTTTTTTTTTTTTTTTTTTTTTTTTTTTGGTTTGAATAGAGAATAAAGAAAATAGGCTCGTAAAAACTGTACTTTATCATTTGTTGGCACAAACTTCCAAGCCTTCTTGTTCTTCTCTCCCAGCTGTCTCTCCTTACTTTGGCTTTTATTTAATTCAAAATTCCTGCTGCTTCTTAAATGTGTGTTTGTACATTAACTATTAATGTCCTTTTGAATTGTTTGGGTTTGCTTCTATTTTTTTTTAATCATATTAATGCTACTGTGAAACCCTCCACTTTAAAACATAAAGGCAATACATTCTTCCAGAAGTCTGTTACTAATCCTGATTTTCTTTTAATTTTCATCTTTTCCTAGATTTTTTATAAAGCCATGTACACTCAATGGAAGAACAAGCCTGAAAGCTTCAAAATTCACACATTCAGAATGGAGTTCCTCAGAACTTTGTCACAAGAAATCTCTTAGTACCTCCTCCAAGAAACAGATATTGCAAACATAGCAAGCTGCATGGTAAGAACCGGAGATAAAGGTGCCAATAAAGCTGAGGAAGGCATTCCAAGCCAAGTGCTCATCTGTCTCCAATCCTCTTGTGTGGGCATAGACAAGAGGGACAAAGATGCATCTGCATCACTCAACTTCCTTGCTTAAGGGGATGTTGATCAGAAGTGTACTATTATTTTCTGACATAGATTTTTTTTTCTCACAGATGTATTTGGGTAGTTACACAGATGTTTATTCCCCACTGATGTCAGAGACGAGGAGGTGAAAAGCAATAAAAGTGAGGTAGTTCTGCACTGAGAAATCTTCTACCATAGAGAAGTAATTGCAGAAAGATGCCTTTTCCTTCACATTTGCAAATTGAATTCATATAAAGAGGAGTAAATATAAATATAAAAGCTATTATTATAGCATGTACTATAATTAACTATATTGGTAGTTAGGGTACGCAATGCTACTTACGACTGTGGGCCAAAGTAGTCACTAGCAGGCAACAATTTCCTGACTTTATATTATTATTTCTGTCTGACATGCTCTGTCTCATCTGCATGTCTCCCTCTCATTTCCTACAACTGTTTCTTATCCTCCTTGCTTTTAGCTCTTGCTTGTTTGTTTGGCTGGTGGGTTTTTGGATTTGGTGGCTTTTATTGACAGGGATTAGTTTAGAAAAAATAAATAAAAAATATCACCTTAAGACATGGTTTTTATTTCACTTTGTTTTGTTTTTTTCTCCCCCTGCCCAAACTTTACCATTGTTAGTCTTTTTTTTTTTTTTTTAAATAAAAGCAGAAAATTGCAATGAAGCATATTTAGTATTAAATATTTAAAGCCTTCTTCAGTTCGCTTATTGACATTCTTGTTATTATTCTTGTTTCTCGTTGTTAGCATTGTTTATTTTTACTTGCTGTACGAAGGGTGAACAAAAGATAAAACTCTACATCCAAGCATTTCCAGTAGTCAAGTACCAGAAAAAAAAAACAACAGATGGGTACAGACAGAAGAAGGCTAACTGGGGAGCAAGGACCAGCACTCTGCGTAGCAGTAGAACACACCTCCAAGGAGGGTTTTAAAGATGGATTAGAAGAATTTAAGGAAGTAATTTCACAGGTATTTATTGGTAACTATAATGGCAGAAAGTATGAAGATTTGTATTTCTGTGTCTAACGGGAAAGTGAGAGAGGCTGGGACTGAAAGCAGACTGAAGAAACAAGGTAAAAGTGAGTCATTTGATAACGAATAGACATGGATCACTAGGAAGTAATGAGCTAGGAAGATGGTCTTAGCAGCAGCAACAAACATCTGATTGGATATTTGTTGGTGAAATTTGGATTTGCCTTGACCAAGGATATGATTTCATTTTATGAGCAGATGAGGAAGCCCACATTTAGACTGGGTGTCATAGAAAGCCAGGTACAAGATTTGTATGTAAAGAAGAGTTATTACAGAAAAAAGACCTGGCTTAAAGATAAAAGATTGGAGATGACTGAAAAAGTAGAAAGTGGGAACTCTTTATGTTACCTACATTGAGATGACAGTTTATCACATTAGATACAATGTCAGAATAACCAAATTAAATTTTGGTTTGGGTGGTAGTTCTCAAACAGCATCTCTATGATGATTTCAACTTACTTGTGGGTTTGTAATATCCAATGGCTACCAGCTAAATGGCATAAGGGGTTATTGTTTTCACAATATTTGGCATCTTCTCTACACTTTTTCCTTTTAATTTTCCTTCTGCACATCCTCTATCCATTCCTTCATGAGCTTTTCTCTGTAACTGATTCATCAACATCTCATTTCATCAGCCTGTTTTTGCCCTCTTTCCACATTCTGGTCGTGAACAAAGGATGAAAAGGAAATGTTCAGAAAATACTTTTGGAGCTTATTTGGACTTCTAGCAATCTTTTGGTAACCAAGTGGATGTTTGGAAACTGGCATTAAAGGTAAGTAGAGAAGAAGGATATAAAATGTGATGACATCGCTACAAAAATACAGCCTCTGCTCTCTGGCTCCCTGCTATGCCATGCTGCTCTTGCCACTGCCTCCTGCTAGAAATAAGGTTAAGTAGTAATCAGCTAGGAGCCATGCACTTAAATGGGATAGCAGATCTTCTCTCCTTTATCCAGATACCTGATTTCAGTTGAAATGTGTACAGTGTAGAGATTAAATCATCTGATCAATCACAACAGGTCAAGCAAGCTACCATGATTTGCAAATCAAACATTTCTGCGTGAGAAGAAACAGATCCTGCAAAATTTACTCTTAAAAAGAATTAGCAAGCTGCCTTTAGGAACAAGAGTGGAGAACACAGGAGAAATGTCAAAGTCTCTTAAAGGTCTTATTTTGTAAAACTGCAGCCAGTGGCACACAATAAATTTCTATTGACAGATTTGCCCGCTAATTTCTATGAAAATACTTCAGTGTGGTTTTTTTAGTTGCGGTGTGGATTCTTGTGCCTACTTTAAATAAAAGTACAATAACATTAACAGTTAAAAAAAAAAAAAAAACGAGAAGGGACTGGCATTACAGACATATATCCAACATACAAGTCCCCCATGCGTGTACTTAGTAATTACAGACTTCATTTGTGGGAAAAGGGGATGGTCACTGTATGCAACGTTGTGATTAAAGCATCTGTTACTAGTCTGTTAATTTTTTTTGAAATGTAATTGTAGTGTACATGATCTGCATGATTTCTACTTCTCTCAGATTCTCGGGCTAAAATGGATATGATGCCTTTGGAGATTCAGCCTGGAATGCAGATTCAGCAACATGGAAGCTGGAAGAAGAATAAATGGTAATTCAGATATTGGAAAATGTCTAATCTGGAACCAGTGTGGTGTGACTGAGTGCGTACAGGGCTGGGCTCAGCTTACTGAGCTATGTCTTTCACTGGTGCAAAGCCTTCTTTTGACTCTTAGTGACTGAACTATGTTAGATTCTTCTCTTTCAAGTTCTATCCTAACCTCTTTCAAGACCTAACATGAGGATCAGTTGTTCTCTGAACAGTATAACATTAACTCTGTGTCTTCTTAGAAATAATAAAAAAAAATGAAGCCAGTATGAAATAAAGAGAATTTAATTTTTACAGATAGGGAAGAGTTGTATTGCTTCCAGGCACAGCCTCCAGCTCAGTTGTTTTGACCTTCCCTCTGCCACCTGATTCCTTGCAGGAAAGTGTCCTGGTTTCTATGTTTCATTCTGATGGCAGAGATCTCTCTTCCCCTCCTTTACATGCTAGTGTGGTTTTTAGTAGCTTGTTTTGGTTGTTTGTTTGACAGCTTATTCAGTGGATTGATATTTTTTGCTGTGTGCTTTATTTATGCAGTTGTCTGTTGGGGTCTGGAAAGGATTTCCCATAATGGTAGATTGGCTGGTCAGACTAGATTTTTCAGATTCCTCATAGTGGTGGTACTAAATGTTAGTGATTAAGTATAACCTTATGTCAGATATCAATAACAGTAACCAAGGCTGGTTCAATAATATGTCTGGGGGACCCTTCCTAAAATAAATAAAACATGTGGCTCAAGCCCATACCTAAAGCTCCTAGGCTTTAGTGACTTAAAATTTAAGCCCTGCAGTCACCTTTACAGGTATTTTTTTCCCCGCTCTCTCTTGGGAATATGAAACCACAGGCACACAGCGTAATACAGATATTTATATTAAAAATGAAATGAAGCAAACCTTGTATAATGTGGTGGAAGCTGTACCAGTGTCTGATCTGCAATTATTACTTGCCCCCCTCACTGAGATGTGGTCAGTATTTTTTGCATCTGCCATTCACCCCTCCTCTCATGGTGAATTTAGATAAGTTTTGGGATACCTGACCAGGCTTTATGGCCTGTCCTGCAGCCCATGAGGCCTGCTGATGCCTGGCAAATCCCAACCAGTCCCCACAGCGCAGTGACCTGACTCAGACTTCATAGTCTGGCTGATGTTAAGCAGTTCTGCAACATCCTCGGTGGTTACAAAACACAGAAGGCATGCCAATGTGTATATTTTGTGTTTTATTTGCAAAAGCATGTGCTCAAAATGTAGCAAACCCCAGAATTAAGATTTTCTTGTGTGTCTCCTGAAAGATAGCATCTTCAAGCACATGAATGTACACTGCTTTTTTTACAGGCTTCTCTTTTAGGGCATGGGTTTGAATATCACAGTGCTGAGTTGTCCAAAAGCTACTTACAGTGAATACTCTTTCTCTGAGTGTGTCTATAGAAAGTGAAAGCATTTGATGTTTTTAGTATTCTGGAACACAGCATACAACTCAATTAAGGTAATAAAAGGAGGTTTTTTAATACTGGTTGGTCTATGTATTGAAGTTGATTGATTTCTGTTGTAAATTGTACAAAAAAAAAAAAAGACAACAAGTAGAACAGCCATTGCAAACATACTCTGATCAATTAATAGCATAATAATAAGCAGAATGACTATAAAGGAGTAATTAGTATATTAGAACTAACATTAGTATATAGAACTAACTATAAGTTAGTTACTTATATACTAATTATGTTAGTATATAAGTAACTAACATCACTTATTGCGGTGAGCAACCTTACTCCTTCCTTTCGGCTTGACAGATACGATGGCTCCATGTACAGGAAGACCATAAAGCATTGCCCTGTACCACACACTTACCTCTAAAATGACGATGTTATATGCAACATTTCTGACAGTAAAATGTATGACTAATTCACAGTTAAATGTTGTTAATCTCCTATCTTAAAGATTTTCTTAGCCTAGTTACTATTTCGTATAGTATATATGAATATAAGTATAAATATAAATGTATAGCCAGAGGAGATTTTGCATTATATCTGCTTGATTTAAAGCAAACTTACCATTATGGTTTGTATAAACCTAAAATATACTCAATCGCATGCATATGGATGTAGCTCTTGGAAACATAGGTACTACATTGGATAACCAAGAAGTATTTTCAATGAGATTATATATTTATTTGCATATACTGGAAAAAGAAAAACCTATGGTCATTCTATGAAAACATACTGTGAATTTTAAATGCTCCTACCCACTTTTTGTTTTGATTCTCTGTGTTGACTTGCAGTGAGCCTCCAGACCTTTGCTGAAGAGCAAATTTGCAAACTTATTTATATGTGTTAGCAACATCACCATCATAAATTGCTGAAGCCATCGAAAAACAATAAACGGAACCTGCTTCAAGAGGAACTAGTGCCTCTCATTGGTATTACCTCTTTCAAGATGACAGGAGACCTCAAGAGGCCCAAGAGTTCTTCGTTGTGTGAGTTTGTGATTAATAGATGGGTTGATGGGACGAGTGCTCACCACCTAGGGAAAATGAAGCATCTTTGAGCTCAATACCCTTTGTGCCTCATTCTTCTGTAGGTTATTGTTATGCAGCCTGTGGGGACCTCTTTTACAGTTTGCATTCACAGACAATACGCGATCAGCAAAATCTTTCTAGTTTTACTGTTATTGATCTGCTGCCATTCTGCACTGTGGCTAATTTGCTTGTTAGCAGTAATTTTAAAAGGTAATTGGAGTTTTATAGTCTGCCTAACTCTCATATTTATTTCTTGCCTAATTAGAGTTTCAGTCTTAGCAGTGGAAGGGTTACTTTTTAGCTAATGAGGGACAATTTGCTTCCTGATTTTTCATTCCACTCCTAATCTGCAGATTACTTGATAGATGGAGATAGTTGAAAAAATGGCTGAAATTTTTGGGTTTATGTACCTAAGTCATGCAAGGTTGGAAATAACATAGTGACTTACCAATGGTACACAAGTACACATATTCCTGTGTGTGCTCAGCAAAGCAATACCTTGTGAAAGGTTTTGTACTAACAGATACCACAGGCTGAGATCATCATTAGAGTTTCTCTAACTCTTCTTGGCATCACATAAGCATGAGATTAAAAGGGGAAGAAATATGATAGCCAGATTAACGCATTTTAGGTTGAATTAAACTCATCTGAATATCTGATGTGAATCTGTCTAAATCCTCAATTTTAAAGTTGAATGAGCATTCTCATTGAATTTGTCTCTGTAAGGGAGGTAAATAACTGTTTGATTGAAGTATGACTAGAAGTATATAGAAGTGGAAAACATTTTGGAATGGATCTGAGGGAGATTGTTGAGGGAATTTGTATGGATTTAACCCTTGTCTGAGACTCAGTCAACCCAGTCTAAGTGGGCAGCTGCTTATTTGATCCACAGGGGCAAAGACACTGCCCACAGTTTACAGGCCAGAGAGAGACAGGGTGAGATTAAAATGTTTAACTCATACTAGTGGGATTCAGTTCAGGAGAGAGAGACTTGACTCATGCCTTATTTAACTGTCTATCACAAAACACCAGTTCCACTTGAGAGGAGAGGAGAGGAGAGGAGAGGAGAGGAGAGGAGAGGAGAGGAGAGGAGAGGAGAGGAGAGGAGAGGAGAGGAGAGGAGAGGAGAGGAGAGGAGAGGAGAGGAGAGGAGAGGAGAGGATAAAGGTTCTCCAAATATGCTGTTTTTGCCTCTTCTTTTGGATGAGACAATGCTGAGTGCCTGGTTGATATTCTTTTTCAGAAAGACAACAATTTGGCACAACATCAGGGAATTCCAGTCCGCTACTGAGATGTCCCTCAAACCACAGAGGAACTCCGAGGCATGGGTGAGGTAAATATTGTTTCATGGAATTTGAACAGCATGTCAGGAACAACCGTGAGCCTCTCTGAGGACAGCAGGATCCAAATTAGTCTGAGCTAATCCTTGAAGGCTAGATAACAACCTTAAAATCTGTTGAGCATGTGGGTTAGGGCATTACAGTGCCCCTGAAGCAGTGTGGAAGAGAGATGGGGGTCCTGAGCTTTGGGAGTCTGGTTCTCTCTCCCATGCTAGAGGAGATGTAGTACTTACACCTTGCAGTGTCATGCTCATTGAGTTATAGCTTGTTCCCACATATGTGTCTTTGGTTTACGTTTGCTTTCTCGGAAGTTGCCAATATAGCAGATTTTCATTAACATCTGTACACTGCAGATAACTTGACTCTGTAATAGAGACAAATATTAAAAAAAAGCTTGAGGAACGCAAGAATGCACTGATACCTCTTTGACTGGAGGTATCTAAGATCCAATCTATTTTGGATCCTGACAGTCACTCTGGCAGATTTCCCTGTTTTATAATAAGTGTTTTTACAATTGAAGTAGTGAAAAAGGTTAAAAATAGATATCCACAAAAATAAGTGACCAAACAAGCCAAGTTTGCCATTTAAAATCACCCGCTGTAGCTGTGTTATTTATTTCCAGTCCTTTCCAGTCACCTGGGGCTTTTTAGTGTGTAATCAGAAACCACTAGAGGTGACTGGTTGGCAGGAGAAATTTCTGGGTGGCATTTTTCCCTCTCAATTTTTTTCCCAATTAAAATTAAGAGGGAAGAATAGCAAAAAACTATCTTTCAATGCTCTTTCTTCTCTTATTGTGCATTGAAACTAGAGTATTGTCTTTTAAATTTCTCTGAACGTATTCCCAGTTTCTTGATATGTGCTTGTTTATCAGGTTTTACACCTGGTGGAACCTAAAATCACGGGAATCAAAAAACATTTTAATTAAATGGTACTCAGGAAGTTTAAAGTACTAATTATGTTCAGTGAAAATTCAGAATTTTTTTGTCAAAGTGAAATCTTGAGGATCCTCTGAAACTGATCTTGAGAAATTCATGAAAATGTTGAATTTCATAAATGTTCCAACTCTATCAGTTTCCATCTTGGTAGTCATTTGTCAATTTTTCTGATGGTTGAGCAGCTTTCACTACTTCTATGATCTGCTTTTGCTGTACTTATACTAGGAATTGTCCATGACTCCTTTGACAGATTATGTTTTTTGTTTTTGTTTTGGTATTGCCTTGATAAGTAACTTGTAATAAAACAATTATAATATGTGAAACACTATGGTTTCACAAATTTTAGATATGCATTTGACACAATCCCAAATTTCTAAACAATTCAATAAAGGATTCAGCTATTCAGTTTTCAGTAAAGTCAGTGAGTCAGAGGACATGTAACATTTTGATAGTCTTATCCTAAATAGCTCCAGGACAAATTTTATGCATGGAAGCTACCCAGGATCAGGATAATCTTTATCTTTTAAACAATAGCAACAAACATTCCTTGCTTCATATCTGATTTAATGAGACACAACATAGGTTGATTTAATTGTGTATCTGACCGATAATTGACTCTTCAACATAACAAGGTGCAGTTTCCAGTAATAGATCTTAGAACAACCTTTGATTGCCTTTTGGCCTGACTCACATCCCAAAGGACCTATGGGCTCTAATGGGTAGGCGGAAGACTTCTGGGTGAAGCCCTTACAAAGGACATGAGTCTACTGAGGAAAGCTCCATGGAGGGTAGAAACCAAGAGAGCACAGAAGAGATTCATAAGAAGCTTCCAGGAGTATAATCCAGCATCTGTAAATGTTCAAACTCTAATCCTACCCCAGCAAAATCAATAGGATATTGTCTGGATGAATAATAACCAGGCCAATGATATTATGGTGATTAAGAGAATACGACAAGAAGCAAAGTCAAAAGGATTTTTTGCATCAGTATATTAACACTGATGTTTTCAAAAACAATTGCTATGAATAGTTTCAGCAAAGTTAATGGTTTCTGGATCTTGTTCATTCTGATTGGGATACACAAACTATCTTACAGAAAGATTTAGGTAAAAAGTACATAATATCTAAAATGAGCTTTTTCACACCCGTGTGTAATGTTTGTATTAACTCTGTACTGTATAAACCACAGACTTTCATGCCTGTGTGACCATAATTCTTATTCATTTACATGTGGGATGGTGTTTTTTTAATTTTCAGATCCTTCAATGGACTTTGGTAAACCACTTGTTGAACCTTATTCACTTACAGCCTCCATGAAATTCAAAGGTAGATTAGAGCAATTCCAATTTCTGAGAAAACAAGGTTTGATATTATGGTTTTGTGAAATCTTATGGAGATGAACCAAATCCAGAGATTTCAGTCCACATCTGACTTCCCCAAAGTTCAAAGAGACACTCAGATCCACTGCCTAGAACCCATCGGCTCAAAATCCAGGCTGGTCTTTTATTCATCTCACACCCCATAAATGTAAGTCACAGCGGCAATTTCAATGTACTCAAGTTATGTATAATTGGTTCCTAAAGCTGCCTGCCACTGAAAACAAGCATATTAAATTCAGACTTACAAAATTCCTTATGTCCGATACCCATTTACATGTGTTGTTTTTGTGTGTTTTTCAATTTTTGTTTCTCCCTTAGAAACAGCGCTGAGGTTGGTTCCCATTCCAGCATGACTAATAAAGAAAAAACATTTTAAAAGTCCAGATCATTAAGCTGTCAGGAAATCTATAAGAGGCATCTCTTCTTGTAGACCAGATTTAAGAAGAATTAAAACTGAAACCTTCATAATGACTTTTTAAGTCTTTGACTATTTAGGAAAAAAAAAAAAAAAAGAGAAGTAAAAAAAGTGTGCAGGGAAGAAGTCTTCTTAGGCACTGGCATGAAAATCAATATTTTTGGTGTCACTATGTACAGTACTGTAGCTATCAAAAAAGTAATAGTAGAGGATATTAAAACTACGAGGAAACCTTATCATCACAAATGCTGTACATGTTTTGTAAAAGATGTATTAATCTCATCTCACAGGAGCTGTCAGTGTTACAACTAACCCCGGAGCTGTAAAACGAGCTGTAAAATGGATTTTATTCCAGAATATTACAAGTTCTGTCATTATGGAGAAGATTAACGACACAGCCTGATGGAGGTCTACTGCTCTTAGAGATGCTAGAATGTCTACGACGAGAAACGGCTTTGTAATTATAACTGTCTTAGTGGAAATAAAAGGGCAAAAAGGGAGCATGTTGAAATAATTATGAGCAATAGAGAAATGAGCGCTTTAAGCAAGGTAGTAGCTAGATAATTTAATGGGGACAGGTTACAGAAAGGGTTACATCCAAAGTAACTTAGCAGCTTTAATGCTGAGATAAAGTTATAATGTACTGCTATCCAGCTGTGTGATAAGCTAGAACATTGCATCGTCTGCGAGATTTCTGTTCTGTTCTGTTGTCATCTGTGCTTTTGGGATGTAAATTTTAATGTACTCATGTGAAGACAATGCCTAGATTTGGGAAGAAATATTATTTTCTGCCCATTTTCTTTGCAGGCTGAAGCCTAGCGTGTGATTTGCATACACAGCACTTCCTGCTTATTTGAATTGTTTTTTCTCAGATGTCAATTTCTTCAATTTTCAACCAAGTGGCAAAGTGAGTACCTAGCTATTCTTTCACTTACAGTTGCATAAGTCAGGAATGGAGGTCTGGAAATCAGTTTGAGCAGTCAGCAAATGAGATTGGACACCATATTGCCAGCCTTACACCCTCACCCCCAAAATGGATGAGATTTTTTCCTTTGCAGCAATGCTGCAAATCAGTAGAAAGTGTAGAAAATACTTTTTTTTCTATTCTTTGTTGTTTGAAATTGCAAGACAAACTTCACAGTCTTGAGCTGTCAGTGCATTTCTTCTCTTTGTTTTTTCAGCCTTGTCTCTTCAGCTCCTGTTAGGGTGGTACATTGGAAGAGAGAGCAGAGAATGAAGCAGCGTAGAACTCTGCTATTAATAAACCAGTGCTACAACTTAATGAAGTTTGTGTGTATTTTAACAGAGTTTCAGTTTTTCATTTGCTTTATACCAAAAAGACAGGCAGAAGTAGGATTAAGCACAGAATGCTGTATTATCTCTGTTTAACCATACAACTGACATTCATGTGTTAGTCTTCTTCCTCCAACTACAGTTCTTCTCCTGTCTTCAGAAAAAAAAAAAAAGAAAAAAAAAGTCTTGATAAAATGAAACTGATCTTGAAATCAGTTGAATGAATGAATGAAATGAATGAAGCAGCATTTTCTGAAGAAGTAGAGGGTTCTTTTGCTGGCTTTTTCCTTGTGCTGTACTCACTTGGGATTATGTCAGTAAAATTGGTGGGCTAATGTGGTTCATTGTCTTCATATCCATGGATGCTTACACAGAAGTTATGAGTAAGGAAACTACAAGTGTGTGTTAGGACTGAAAAAGATATAAGCCCTAAATCTGACAGAGTCAGGTTCAATGATGCAGCGTGGTTTTGGTTTTGAAGGTGAAGGTCACAGTGTAAACACACTCCCACTTCAAGATAAACAAATTGTAATGGAGAATGCTGAAGAGGAGTTTCTCACCAGGGGACAGGTTGGTGTGTTTTCTGTTACAAAGTATGTCTTTTAGAATTCTGTTTTCTTTTTTCTGTGACTGTGCACAATAAACTGATTTTTCTCTTAGTCTTTAGAAATCTAGAGAAGCCGTTGGTTGTTACGCAAAAGAAAAATATTAGTACAACAGTTGTCAGGTGTTTTACAAAAATGCAAACTAACATCAGAACAAGCGAAAAAAGAAACCCACAAAAATCTTACTGCCATACAGCCTAGTATCTTTCTGTAATAGAGCCTTAATCCAGATGGTAGAGCTGCCTGTGGAAGAAGTGTGCCCAACATCTATGTGCTTGAGTGCACACTGGACATGTTTGGGAAGAGATGAAAGGTAGACTGCTTCCTGCTTGTCTGCCTTCCCAGTTCTACGTAAGCAGTACATGAGGACAAGAGAGAGACAGAATACTGGGGTGAAGCTGCATCACAAAAAAAGTGAATACTGGGAATAGTTAACGTTGTTTTTGCTGTCCCTTTTTCCCACACTCCATTCAGGCTGGTATCTCGTAACAGGGCTATGATCTCTAAAGGCTTGCAGTCACTGCATCTGAGTCCAGCTTTCCAATCTGTACTGGTGTTAACAGGGATCACACAGCTTAAGAGCCAAGGCAGTATTCTAGAAGTGAAGGAGTGTCGTATTGCTGAGTGCATCACTTGCCAGTTCTGAGCAGTAAGTTATTATACATTTAATTAGTAGCTGTGACACTGTTGCTGCTGGAACTGGAATTAGGATGACAAATTCAGTCATATTTGTTGATCTACCAGACCCATGGGCAGAAGGAAAGAAAATGCAACATCTAAATATCAAAAAGAAAACAAGGGAATTAATGAGATACCTGGGAATTATTCCCACACAATTTCTAATAAAACACCAAATTGTTTTCTGTAGTGAAATAAATCCTTCTCTAACCTCAAATTCATAGTTCCTTATGTTAATGCAAATAATTGTCATTAATATGGCTAAGAAGACAGTAGGTTGCCTTTTGCGCTTTTTTGTTTGTTTTTGTTTTTCTTGGGGGAAGGAATATTTCTATTTGGGACAAGAAATGAATAGTGTGTCTGTCAAGACATGAATGAAAGACAGGAGAATAAAGTTCCCTGAAATTGTAGAACTGTAGGTCTTAATCAGACTGCTGAATACTCCCAAATCCATTCCTCTTGTGAGATGTTCCAACAAATATTAGTATGCACCTAGGGTTTTTCAGATACAGCGAAAACACCAATGCTGCCCTGCTGCGGTAATTTACAGAGAGTATATTGTGTAATGGACTTTGATTAAGTACACACCTAATTCCCTCCCTGTGATGGACTGTGATCTGATCTACATTCATAATCCTTTTGTAATGCAGTGTGCGGTTGCTGAAGGTTAATTGATAGCAATTGACTGATAACGTATTTCACTATTGGAAACAGGTGGCACTCATTTGTAACAAATATGGTACAGAAGAATCTGAAAACAGGTTTCTTACTGCAGATATGTAAATTAAAGTGTAAGTTCAGATGCAACTTGTTATCGTGAGGAGAGACAAAGCACCTTCAGAAATCAAGGTCTTATCCTGCAGACATTTTTGAAGCACTGGTTATGTAAAGGACAATGTTGTCTGAGAAAAAAAATTCCCACTAGGGACCACTGAAATTGATAAAAGTTATGGGGACTACCTTAAAAATTGGTATTAAAGAGCTGAAATGGAACTGGGTTATGTATGAATCACATTGATTAACTGTTCTGTTTCTTTCTGTCCCAGCTACCCTGTCAGTGTGCTGCCAGTGCAAACTGTAGGATTATCAGTGTCTCCATGATGAGCAAGCCAAGTCTGACACTTGGTTTGCTGTAACCGAGTGAGCGATGTTTAAAACAACCGTAGCTAAAATACAATGAACACATAATTGTATCTGATCACCCTCAGCATTAGTGTCTTAGCCCTCTGCTTAATGTTTTAAGCTGCAATGTTTGTTTTAGAATCAGGTGAGCAATTAGTCTGAGCACGTAATTAAGGTAGCAAAGTGATTTGCATGTGCTAGCCAAATTACTTGAAACCCTTAGTGCTTTTATTCATTGGATCAATGTTTGGTGTTGGATAATTATATGGATATACTTCTCTTTTTGATAGCATGTCCTCAAGCTCCTTATATTCTTGTTTTCATGGTGCTTAGTATCTTTGGCTCTACTTAACATAGCTTTATGCTACTGTTTAGAGGTGACTTTAAATTAGTCAATAGTCCCTTGAATATTAGAAATATTTGGCATAAACTTCAGTATTCCATATACATTTAAGACTGATTAATTCATAATTTGTGACTGTAAGCAGCTTTGATTTTTAAAACCAAGTAATAGTAATCTGAATAATTTCATATTTTATTTCTAATTATAGCTGAGTCAAAAGAACATATCTCTGTACAAGACGAGATACATATTAAGGGATGGAGACCAATCAAGCACTTTTTTTACATTTGTGAACTTTTTGTTACTCTTTCAGAGGACCTCATGGGCTACTTCCTGAAAATAGGAAAAAATTCTTCTTCCTGAAAATTCTCTGTAAAAAATTTTTAAAGTTTCATCTCTCCGTGTAAGACACAAAATCTAATTTTCATGGGAGAATAGTCAGCCACATTTCAGCTGTGGTACAAAGATGGCTATTTGTGTTGGGGGCAGTTTGGGCTTACATGTTGGGAAGGAAGAAGATAAAATCACTGAGGATCAGTATCTACTCATAGGCAATGCAGTGCAGACTGGCAGGAACTCTTCATAGTGTGCTTTGGTGTAATGGTTGTTTAATACAGAAGATTGTGGTACTGCTGCCTCTCCTCTCATCCCATTGCTGGCCCAGGATTTCTAAAGGCTGCAGTGCCTTTCCTGGCATCAGAACTGATGCCTTAGCTGAAAATAGAGGTATGGGAAAAGATTCTTGTATTAAATCCCCAACACAAAAGCAATTGCATCACAGATAGAGATCTCTCAAATATATTATTCATGGACTAATTAAGCTGTGACCTGGAATTAGCATGTGGAGGACTGAAATACATCACGTGCTGTATACTATCCATGAGTGGTATACAAGGGTTTACTAACAGAGCACCATGTTAATCTTATTAATTCATACCTTGCTTAACTACGGGAAGGGACTTCAATCCAGAACCTGATACAGCTCCAGCAAAATGCACATCTATATCTTGTAAGTATCTTATGATCTCTGTGATGTTAAGATTTATACAGTTCATATTTACTTTTCTTTTAACAACATTGGCATCTGAATAATAGATATTTGAACTTTATGACTAGGACATCTAGAATACTTCATGTCTTGGAGAACCAGGTAATACCTAAGATTTAGAGTTCTCAGCAGGAAAATGTGCAACCTTGGTGTACAACAGGCAACTTTACTGTAATGCTGTTACTGTTGTGTCAAAGGGTTTTTGATTAGAATACTATTGGGAGTGATGGTCATTGCAGATCCATTGCACTAGCGTAGACACCACTGCATCCACGTAGTTGCTGCAAGCACAGAATTTTGTTCTGTCTGCACACACAGCTTTAGTCACAAGAGCATATCGTTTTCCTCCCCACAGACTGGGGAGATAACAGCATGATGGGAGCCAGAGCATGGGAAGAGAGAGATGACCGTGTTTGTCTGCTCCCTGCAGATATCTCAGAAACACTCCTAAGATGGAGCTACACCAGTGTCATGGATGTGGATGAAACCGATTCCTCTTCAGTAAGTGGCTATCAGCACTTATATTTAGCTCATTTGTTTTTGAATAGCTTGGCCTTATCTCATTTATTCTAGGATGTCTTACATTGTCTTTATTTTGTACTGTAAGTATTGCTTGCATCACTTTTCTTCTCTGGATTTTGAGTTTCAAGAAGTATGTGTAATATGTTTAATATTCAAAGACTTTTCAAAGCAGGAATCTGCAAATGAACTTTGAATGGCTTCTGACACCATGAGCCTCTGTAAGTAACTGAATATGTAATCACTCCAAATAAATCTAATTAATGCTAAGCAATACTATACTGAAACCTCACACTGTCATAAATTGATATGTAAACTTTGGTAGTGCCAACAACAGCTGCTTCATTAAAGTTATTGTGTCCATCTATCAGGGCTCAGTGTCTTAGCCCCCTTTATGGATTAGTTTTCCACAGGTCAATACAGTTGAAAAAGTCTGTCCTGACATACAGCATTTTCTATTTTTTTTTTTTTTTAATGTAGATTTTTTTTTTTTCCCCACATTTACAGATTTCTTTAGGAGAATGCTTTAAGGATGGACACTTTCAAGATGTCTCTGGCCTTCCTAGTCTAAATGAGGTAGATAAAGGAAGTGAACAGCAACTTCTTAAACTATTGGTTCATTCTAACAGTAGAAAAAAAAAATTGACACACTTCACTAAAAAATTCAACATTTTTGAAACAAAGTAGTTGGAAGTTGAATGACAAGCTGGATATCTCCATTTTCAGCTGCTGCTTTTTGAAAAAGCCTGAAATTTGATCAAAAGATCTTACCCAGTGAGTGCCCTGAGATTGTGCTGTGTGTGCAGTCCAGTTTTGTCTTCAGTCTGCTCCAGTCACATCCAACTCTGGTGTTTTCAAATGCTTCTATGTAAATTTTAAGTTTCAGATAGCCTAAGCTTTGCTTCTCAAGTCTTTAAGCAAACTTCGTATTTGATATTTTTAGGATATCTAATCTCTTTTAATATGAAGATTAAAGATGATGCCATGTCCAACTTTGGACTGTACTACAACTTTTTTTTTCATTTGAAACAGAGCCAGCATGAAAAAGAAAGTTCCCTGCTTCTGACATTGCTTAGATATGTACAGTTGATTCTGCTTCAGTTCTGTTTATTCCAGTTCTTGGTTAGGACTTCATATTTAGAACATGCCAGTGTGGTTTTTTACTTGTAGCTGCAGGGGAGGTTGCTGACAGTGAGCACAATACTAAGGGAGGCTTTGGGTGAGCTCATCGAGGAAATTAATTATGGATTTCTAGGTCGAATTCTGAGACCTGGAAATGGCGTTCGTCTACACTTTATTAATAAACTCTGAGTGAGCCCTGATTTGCTTTGCCTTTGTTCTCTATTTTTCTGGTGTAACTCAAATAAATGAGTGTTGGAAGGTGGGATCTAATCTTCCCAGGTCCCTGCTGACATGGCAATGTAAAATTGGGACTGTGAGTCAGGACTGCCTTATCTACCATGGGGACTCTGCTGTAATTCTGAGCAAGGTCTTGGAGCTTTCATATCCTTCTTCAGTTTGTTTGACAGCCTCAAGAAGTGGTGGGTTCTGTTTGTTTGTTTGTTTGTTCTTTCTGTTTAGCACTGTGCTTCTTCTGGTGAGGTAAATAACAGGAAGGCCTATGATAAATTTCACGTCTCCACTGTGATTGCTGAGGCCTATGGTATATTCTCCATCTTAACGCATTTATTGGCACTTATTCCTAGGTAAACCCAATTTCACTCTTAAGTGTCATCATAACCTTTCCTCCAAAAAAACAGCCTCACTTTCGAACCATTTTATTTCTGGCCTATTGGGGAATTCAGTTCCTTGGAAATGCTTTTGAAAACTTGCAGTATTATTATGTATTTTTTAACCTACTAGTGCCTAAAGATGCTGTGATCCATACTACTGTTCTGCATCTGCCTCAAACATTTCAAGTCTGTTACGATCTTCTGCAAAGAGAGAGAGAGCACAGAGGATGATGGTTTAGATGATTAAAGCTCATAGCTTCGTATGATCTCTGTGGTGGACTCTGAGGTATCCTTTCTTCCAAGGTATTTTCAGGGGGCTTACAGGATAAAGTTGAGATAATAATTGTTAAAAAAGCATAATTGGCAAGAATTATAGATATGTCTGACTCCTCTCATGTTATTAGGAGATTCTTTCATTTTCTCTCTTCTCTTTTTTCACACATCCTCCCTTCTCCCCTCCTCCTCCCCCCTCACGCCCCCATAGTATCCTTATCCAATGAATGCCCAAACATGTAATTTTAGATTGTGAGCTTTCAGTATGTGAGCACGCACTGGTGGTAGGGTTTCTGTATAATGACTTGATAAACCTGTCAGGATTTTGCTAGCAATGCATAATAAATGTAGTTATTATAGAAGATATGCCTTTTCCAACAGTGGCTATTGTATCTTTAGCAGGTTAGGAATCTTAATTCTTCTGTAATTCTCCTTCCCACTTTTCTCCTCACCTTTTCTGTTCCTCATGATTGATTAAGGTCTTCAGCAGATTGTAGTATCATCTCTCTCAGACTTTGCATAGGAAAAATACGCTGATTGTAGGTGATGTTTTCTTGTAAAATAGATTTTATTTCTGTTTTTTGATAAATTATTTAAACTGTGTGTTGTGAGCTTCTTAGAATACTGTCCATTAAGAAACATGCTTATTAACTAACCCAAGTTTTTGTTACGCTGCATCACCTACTCCAAAGCATGAGCCCAAACTTATATATCCCCTTTGGCAGTTTTTTGTTTGTGGAAAGAAACACAACATTGTAGAGGACTTCTGCAAGCTGTGCATTCCTCCAAATGTCTGTAATGATGTGGCAGGGGGGATAGGCTGGAAAGCCACAAGACATTTACGCCAAAGGCCTTCAATAGCACAGGAGCAGGCGTTTCCTGAAAACCTCTGCTGCAGTAATCTTCTAAAGAGGATTATGCATTTTAAATAGCTAATTAGGTGTGATTAGGAAGAAAACCTCAAACCATCCCAGTGATGGGAGAGAAGGAATGCGGGCAAACTGACAGCTGCTAAATGGATGTAGAAAGAACCATAAATGGTCAAGATGTTGCAAGCAAAGGGAAAGGAATGGGCACATAAAGAGAGAGGAAGAAATGCCTGTTTTAAGGTCAGAGTTCTCAATCACTAGTGGATCCCCACTCACCAGCATCCCAGACTAGAGCATTCAACTTTTCTGCCTTCTCTAAAATAAAGGGAAAAATGCCTGCATTTTAAATGACACTTGAGTAATCACAAATTACTGTTTAAAAAAAAAAGTTTCTGCATTTTCAACTATGTTTTCACACAGAATCACACCAAGTGGTTGAGACTGAGATTGAGATTGGGTTAGAATCAGATTGAAAGGAATCTCTAGAGATGATCTACCCCAACATCCTGCTCAAGCAAGGTCCCCTAGAGCAGAGGATCATGTCCAGGTGAATTTATTATTTGAACATTCAAATGGGAACATGTAAGTCCATTTATCAAATATGACTTAAAATTTTCTGTAAAAGGCAAAGTTTCTGTATTTTTTTAAATTAATTTCTGAACAGAGAACACACGTGAAATTCTATGTATGTGTAACTTCAGAGGTCTTTTCAGTATATAACTGAGTATCTAAAGAATGACATTATTTTTTGAAATGAAATCTTTTTGGCCTTTTAAATATTGTTTGAGAATCAGCATATTGAGTTTATGCTTTATTTTGTTTGGTTCTTTCTTTTTATTATATAGAAGTTAATCTGAGATTTGGATAGGGACAGTTCTGCCTGCTGCTGTTCAACTGCTCTGCAAGCAGAGGAAAGTTGATCTTTGTCTCCATGACCTTGGCTGTTCCAGCTACATGTAGTATCTTTGTCCAGTGATGTTGCAACTAATCTTTATTTCCTCTTCTCCTTATGGGAAACCAAACCAAACATCCAAAAAAATCTCCAAACTTTTAATTTCAGGAACTTGTACAGAAGTGCGGGATCAGGTCCTAATACATAATCTCTCAGAATTAGGGTTTCCATTGTAAATCAAGGTCCAGAATTGTCTTGTCTTGTCTTTTTTTTCCCCCAACTGGCTATGCTTTGTAATTTATTTTAGACAGCTCCTAACTATTAGCTGAAGTTTTGTATTCCTTAAAGGACAGGGTTTTAAAACCGTGGCAATTGCAGAAGCAAACAAAACTATGCAAATATGGTTTCTTTTTCTTTTTCTTTTTTTTTCCAAGATTATTTTTTTCAGTGAATCATACTGAGATTTACATAGAAACCAATTTAGGTTTATTAGTTGCCCAGGAACAAGATTGAAATTTGATTTTCAGAACATACCATACTGTTCACCTTTTCACTGAGAAAGCTGTAAATTATATGTGGGTCTCTGCTGAAGTCCTGGTTGACAAAGGTGATCCTCTGGAATCCATTCAGGTTACTTCTTTCCTCTTTTTCTGAGTGATCAAGTAAGCTTGATTGCTAATGCAGACTTCAATGGCAAACATCTATTTCTAAATAAATCCCACATTGGATTTCTGCACCTCTCATTTCTGGCTATGTTTCAGCTTGCACAATTTTATTACTAAAATGGCACATGTATTGCAAACTGCTAGGATGAAAGGCTGTTAGGTGAGGTTCTTCAGTACAGACTATCGCATCCCAGAGGGTGAACTATCATTGAGTGTGGTAAATACTCTCTGGATTGCTTGTTTACTCCAGAGTTCTCTAAACAGTGAAGATAGCAGCAGGATTGTGGTTTTGTCTCTTTTGCCTTTTGCAGCTCGGTGGGGTGATTTTTGAGTTTAGTTGAGCTCTGGTGGAGCCACAGCCATGCAAACTTCTCAGTATTAGGTCTGGTGGGGATATGGTCACTTTGGTCTGTTGATTTACTGCATTCTCGTTACTATTTTTTGATGTTGTGCTGTAGATCTGGCCAGAAATAAATCCTTTTTTTTTTTTTTTTTTTCCCAAGCTCCTGATCTCCATTAACCTGAAGTAAATCAGAAGAAACTTTGCTGAACCAATAGATATAACATTTGATTTGCTTTAGATACCACAAGAGATCACCCCCTTTCCGACTGTGAGGCAGCCAAGATAGCCTTTGCATGCTTGATTAATACTCATGAACTTATTAAAATTTTGTAGGAATTATTGAACATCAAATCCTAAAATGAGATTCATTTGCTATTAATGTGAATCAATCTTGTCAAGTGGAAATAACTTTGTTCTTCATAAAACTGGGTTAGTGGAAACTTGAGCTTTGGCATTTGTCAATTATTGCAAAGGGTTTTCTCTGTATTGTGTAGAATAAAAGTAATATATATTGCATATTAACTCACAGCATTTGTTTTCCACAGCACAGTGAAAAAACTCTTTATGAATTCTTATCAAACAAGTGCACAAGGAAATGATTTGAAAAGGTGCAAGGCAAAAAAAAAAGCAAAACAGTTCAAAAACTTCTGCACTGTGCAGAAACTATTACTTGAGTTATCCGTAAATAACAATTTTAATCTTGGCTGAAAAATAACTGACTTCTGTTTCATTCCTGGCCAATAGATGAACTCAAGATGTACATAAGTGTGGTGAACCCAAGGGATTTTGAGAGCATCATAAAAGCATTTTATTGTGCACTCCAGTGCTGTCATCCGCAACTATCTAACAAATAAGAGAGGTTTTTAATATAATCCACCATGTCCCTGCCAGTGCTCCTTGCCTGTTACGTCATCTTGCTTTGGGCCAAGCATTTGTTTTCCCCAGATGGCTATCGCAAAGCTGCTGACAGCACTTCTGACTGAGAAGCTGTGGTGCAGCAATCTTCCAATTCATTTAGCACTACTGACAAAGGAAAAGCTGCTGATATCCTGATGCGAAAGCACTCTATCAGGCATTACATAGCATCTGTGTACTCAGCATGTTTGGGGCATGATAAGTCATAGCACATGCTTTTTGACATCTTCCTGCCTTTCACTGCAGTGTAGGATTTCTTGAAGTTGAAACTGAGGTGGCAGAAAAGATGTAAAAAGCCAAATGTGACATCATCAGCAACTGGTAGCAGTCGTGGGATCATAAATAATACTCTGTAGACTTGGATGAAAAATAAATCCTCTGAAAGACATGCTCTGAGGTTCCACTCGCCTAAACTTTTGCCCTCTTACGCGCCTGAGTTGCATGGACTTTTGAAACTGATACCTCCCAGACCCATTAACATCTAGGGAAGGTGTTTGGATTCTGAGAGGATAAAAAGTGCTGGCAGTGGTCAAAAATTATTTTCCATCAGAATGTAACCATTGAGTATGGGCACATTATGAAAACATCTAAGTACCCTGATTTCTGTTAGCACTAGTGGAATGGAAAGGGAAAAATGCCTAATTATTGTTCTGTGCAAGAGGGGCTTGGTAGACAGCAGAACATGGTGCAAGTTGCTCCACCTTGCCCTGCGTGGGATGGTTGGGGCAGCAATGGTACTGCCTGTGAAGATGTACCATGGGCCTCACCTTCCTATGGGAGCAGCTGAAGCAATCTGCTCCATCTTTTGAAAATTAAATGCAGCTGTCAGGCTCCTGGCAGTTTATTAATGTAGCCTTTTCTTAGAGAGAGTTTGCATGCCTCTGGTTTAGTGTTTTGCTGCCAATATTTATTTTATAACATAGTTGTTTCTTAAAAAAACAATATGTATATTGAATAATTTTCTCCAGTGTCCTACAGTCAAGTCTTTAAAAAGGTTCAGTAAGTGAGTGTTTTTTTTTTTCTCTACTTTGATCAGATCCATTAATGTATTGATGGTGACTATGATTAACTTGAAATATTTATCTTTGTCCTCTGTTACTGACTAATTGAGCAGAAAATATCCAGAGTCCTTCAGGTGCTCCACAAAGGGTCAAGGAGTCATTCTGGCCCAAACAATGAGCGGTCTAGCCTCTGGTAATCTGTCCATTGCAGTCATTATGTTGCTTAATTTGTGGCCATCAGCATCCATAGTGGCTCTGAGTAAGCGCAATTAATTCAACTGTGTTATTTCAAGCGGGATGAATGTTGGTGCCTGAGGTCAAGTTGGGTTTAGAACATAAAATAAAAATATAAAAATCAAGTGACCCTTCAGTATCCTGATTCTTTGGCTTCTGCAGGTTTGTCATAGGTTCTTCAGATCTCCAGCTAACACTTCCATATTTGAAACTGAAAGATCCTTGAAAATGAGTTTATTTCACCCCAGAAAGTGATGTGATCAAGCTGGCATAGATTCTAGCTGCCAGTTAAAGGGATGGAAAAACTTTAGTATGGTCAGCAAGTCCCTTTGCTCTTCAAAGATCAGAGCTTTTCCAGTACTACCTTTTGTTGTTGTTGTTGTTTGTTTATTTGTTTGTTGGTTTTGCTTTTTTGGGGGGGGGGGGGTGAGGGGGGCTTTATTTTATTTTATATTATTTTATTTTATTGAGGAGAATGGTTAGAATGATGGTAGAAGAAAAACAAAAACAGGAAGACAAAAAAAGCCAAACACCATAAGATCCAAGTTAGTAGACAAGAGATGCTGAATGCCTAGACAACCACAGGCCATCAGAATAGAAACCGAAAGTAGATTTACCAAAAATCTATGTCATGGATTAGGTAGGGTATTCTAGGTAGGGTAATCTATGGAGATTTCACTTTAGGTCAGTATGTACCTGCTAAATATCCCTTTTTTTTTCCTCTTTATTTTATCCTGCAATTTGAGTGTTGGGGTTGTTTAATATATAGTAATGTATAACTTCAAAACCAGGGGCAATCACACTTAGAAACCTTTGTTTGTCAACATTGTCTCATTTTTCTTTCTAACCCTTTCTTATGGGAAGGTGAACTGGGGATTGTATGAAATTGTATGGTTGTATGAAATGAGAATTTCAATGCAGCAACCCAAAGGAAGTCCACAGAGTATCTGTAGACAGGCAAAATATGAAAAATTGATTGAGCTCTGAAATTAAATAGATCAATTGAAAATAAAATATGTTGTGGTGGTGTTCAGTGGTTTTTTTGTTTGTTTGTTTGTTTTTCATTTTTTAAATTCTTTTCTGCTTCCAAACATGACTTTTGAAAATGTCTGAACAAATTACTTGCAAAACAAAATGGTTTTGTGTAGGATTTGCGTTGTATTTTCAGACTATCTAAGGAAATGTGGTTGTTCCTGTTATAAACATTTATATTGATTGACAAGCTCTTCCTTCAAATCGTGACCAGATCCAACTGAAATGTTGAAAAAGATCTCAACAGTTTTTCATGAAGCTGAAGAAAGATTTTTTAACTTATTCTAGTGATGTTCCCATTTAAAATAGTGATCCATACTTGGTCATTAATTCCTTTCACGTTATGTATATTGCGATGTTTTAATGTTGCATATTGACCAGAAAAGTGAGTCTGAGATGTGTTACTTCAGTTAGTTTTTAGTAAGATAAGATTGATAGTGTATCTATTCATAGTATACCTTATTAAAAGTGGAATTGTTTTGGGTGTGTAATCCTCCAGGAGCTAAAGGTTAGATTGTTTGCAAAGTAAACCTTTTTATTTTACCTGGTAGCTTATATAAATGGATTGTGATGAACAGATGAAATGTTACACATTTTCCAATGGAGGTTTCCAAGATTGACATACATTACCTGAAATTCCCAATGTTACACGAACATCACCTTTTACATGTAAGTTTTGAATTTTGAAAAGTCTGTTGTTCCTGGGTGGTCACTGTAGAGATAGCTTCAAGCATACAAAATATAAAAAGTATGCATGAAATATGCCAGTATATTAAATTAACATCCTGCAAAAGCTCCCTTTTTAAAATCCAGATGCTTATATTGCTTTTGACAGACTCTAGGCGGTAAAGTTTTAACTTTAAAGAAGGGGCTTTCTGTTTCTGTTTTCAAGTTTAAAATAATGAAAGGAAAACACACTGAAATTCCCACATTATTAAATAAAACATTTAAGTGGCATGGAGCCAATCATTGTCACGCCATGAACAAATGCCTCACGGTAATATGTTCCATAACTGTTTGCTAAAAACTACCAATTTTAACACATTTGCACATGATTAGACACAATAAAAAGTTACTTATTGAAGCCAGTGTCACAGTAGTGCTACTCAGGCCCAGGGGGAGGGAAGCCTCCCTGCAGACCTGAATAAGAGAGGTGGTGTGAAATAGGTTCCATGCTGTGCAAACAGACCATGAAGAGTCCCCAAGTAATCGGTTTTGTTCCTGTGGTCAGGAGTTCACAGCACTGCCACTGTGTGACTCCGACACCAGGGAACGGCACAAGCACTTGGAATAGGGAAGATGGTCTATGTGATTGACAGGCTGGATCTGCAGCGATCAAAAAGCTGTTTTAAAGATCTGATTTTTAAAGACCCATCTTTATCCAGGACTAGCCCACCAAAGTATCACATCGTTTCCAGAAATGGGGCATCCACAGCTTCTCTGGGCAGACCTTTTCAGTGCCTCACCACCCTTTGCATAAAGAATTTCCTTCTTTAAAAGGAAGGAGTTTCATAGATCTATGTCTCCAGGGGCTCACACACTGAGCGTAGTCAATCAGGATGTGACCAACGTAGAGTAGGTCTTTTCATTCTAATGGCTGAAGTTCAGCCATGCCAGTTTTACTTTGCCAGCTGACATAGATTAGTAGCATTTTCATTATTTCAGAGTAGTTTATTCAAAGAGTAATTCTACATACATATCCATTTAAATTTCAAATATTTTTGTTGAAAAATAACCAAAATGTACAGTAGGCATTGTCCTTGAACCAAACCCACAGAACAATTATATTTTTGTTTTGTTTTTTTTCATAGGATTTGGATTAAGAACACACCAATCTGCTTCAGTTTTCTGGAAAGCATAACACTTCTTATCCTCCACATTCATGTGAGAAGAGTTATCAAATGAGGTCTGATTTAATTAAAAGTAGGTATAATCTCCACAAACATATGAGAGCCAGTCAGAAAAAAAGGTAAGTCTTTGGGGGAATATTTTGTATATAAGTTAATGGCAACATTAGCAGAGATAATTTTTGCTTTGTGGCATCTGCACGTTTGGATTCACAAGGGAATTTCTGCCTACCTGGGATTTTACATATCTATCAGCTATTGTGAATCTGAGAAGCCCATGGAAACATTATATGACTGTGACACGCACCCTTGAGGGTTTTGAACCGATAAATTAATTCATGCATTATAATCAGGGATAAACATTTCCTTCAAAAGGGAACCCCAGGAATCTTCCCCTACCTCAGGAGATGAACCAGATTTGAAAGATACATGAGGTTATGAAACATTTCCTTGTGAACTTTTTTACCTCCAGAAGGTGACAGGAGCTTTAATTTTCCCCCTGTCCCTAGCCCATGTGTTCCTCACAGTCAAAACACTCCACAGGCCAACCTGCTGGGAGCAGAGGTGGTAGCTGTGGCTAGCACAAGCAGAAGACAAGTTCCAGTCTTCTGGATCCCACCTGAGCGGCCCAGCAAAATGAGTCAGCTGCACAGTGCTGACCCTCCCCTCATGCTGATTTGGAACTGGAAGTTTCTCCAGCACTCCTGTGTTGCATAGGATAAGGTCCCCTCTTCATAGTCTCCTCCAACCAAGCTGCAGGAACAGATAACAAGAGTGCTGCTACTGATCTCTGGCAACTGTGCAGGGAAAAGAATGTATTCAGCAGAGATGTTCTTCCTGCCTACAGGAAAAACATTTATACAAAAAAACATCCCTACTACAACAAAAAGTAAACAGAGTGATAACATTAAGAGAGGTTAATGAGAACAGCCCTCCATGGTGCTTCCCAGTTTTTTATGCTATGCAAAATACCACCAGTTAAACAGGACGTGAGCAAGCAATCTTAGCTCCACATCCTAACAGATGTGGTGGAGCACGGCAGGCCTGTAACCTTTCCATGGCTTATTGCATCTCCCACTTTGCACTACCACTTTATTTCTTTATAAGAAACAAGAGTGTTTGGGTACATAATTTGTTAGGTGAAAGAGGGGCTGAGAAGTCAATGTTTGATGCCAGGCATGTGATGAGCAGGTGTTTGCTTTCACTTCAGGGAGCCAGCCTGAATGGCAAAACCTCTTACAATGCACTGACTGCGGGTGCCTCCTGGGCAAAGGCAGCAGAGCTACACAGGGATTGCACCCTGGGTGTCACAGGTCACTCTGTTATACTCAGCAAGGAGGGCTTGGCCAGGAGGATGGAAGCTGGAGGGGAAGGAGTGAACGGTTTCCAAAACTGAGTGTGTGTGAACTCTTTCTGCCCTGCTGCTGTTCTTGTTTCTGTTGGCAGAGAGGAGAGGTGGAAGGAGGCACAACAAAGCCTGCTGCTTCCCCCTGCATCTCCAGCACTGCACTTATATGAAACTTCCCACTCTTCACGCTATAGAAAAAGAGTCTGAAAAGGGGCAGGAAAATCAACCACAGTCACCTCAAGAGCACACCAGTCTTCCTGCTGTATGGAGGAGCCTCTTTTGCCTGGGATCATGCAGGCATGGCAATACGTGCTGAGGTGTGAATTTAGTGCTATATTGTCTGCAAGCTACTACGAGACACATACTTGGTTAAGTACCTACTTTGCAGTGATTTCTCCTATGGTATGTATGGGACACTGAAAAGCAGAAAGCTTGCTTAGCACGAGATGTAACTGTATATGACGTTAGTGGCTGAGGGGCGCTTTGAAGAAGTGAGTGTCGCCAAAAGGAATTAACCAACAAAAGCGATCCCATGTGTTTTCTGGTGGTGCCAGAAAGTGGAGAAAACTGGGTGTGAATATTTTATCCGCAGCCCCACTCATCTACTTATCACTTTGGACAACTGAGCGGGCAACATATTGAAGGTGAAAGATGACATTATTGGATTGGGGCTGCTTACAAGGAACTGCTGTGTTTGTGTGAAACTTGTCTTTCAGCCCTCCCTTACTTCAGGGGAAAATTCATTCCTGCCGAGGGGAACCCTTCTACAGGCTTGGCAGTTGGCAGTTCTGTAAACCTTGAGCTGGCCCCTTACAGGTCTTTGGGAAACACTCTCCAGCATCTGGAGCCTCTAAAGGTGTCCTGCTGGAAAGTGCTGTCAGGAGTGTCTGCACTCTGTGCTGTGGACTCACACGGAGGTAGGGGGCCAGCTCTGTCTAGCGGTAGAGAGAACAAAGTTTTTTATTCACTCAGACTAAGACTCAGGTTTAAAACAAAAGTCTGGAAGCGAAACCAGATGAGAGTTATAGACCTCTTAAGTGTATTGAGTAGGTAACTATCCTCATGCTTAAGGGTTGGTTTTTTTTGGTTTCTTTTTTTTTTTTTTTTTTTGGTTGATTAAAAAAAAAATTAATTAACCATAGTTAAAGCTATAGGCTGACTTTTAGAAGTGAGACACAGCAAATACAGCATCAGTCACAGTACAGAGAGAGGGAGGGATGTGGATCCCCTCCTGCTGCTGGCCCTTTTGCCCCGTGTTCATATCCCCAGCTCTGATGTGCTAGTACTGGTTGCTAGTGATCTTCAGGGAGCTGTCTGTGAAAGCCAAGTGTGGAGGTGTCATACGAAACAAGATGTTGGGGTTATAGTATTGAGGTCATTAAGCTACAGGAGAAACTAGTGTTGAAATGTTTTATTACAGACAGAAAGTATGGAAAATGATCTAAAGACCAAGAGTGAGGCATGACCCACCTATGTCCCAGATTCTTAGCAACAATTTGTTGATTACTTTTTATGAATTCAGAGTTTACAGCTGAGCTCTGACCAATCTACATACAGTTTTGATGAGAAGTAATAATACAGATTGTAGTGTTGTTAATGGCTTTTTAGTTAGAAAATCTGACGTTGCCAGTGATTTATGATTTTCCAGCCACAGACAATATAATTCTTTGGATTAGGATCAAAACTGAAACTAAATGATCTGAGGTGCTTCTTAGTTGTTAATGCTGTTCATGGCAATAAATTACAAGCTGGGGTTATAATGGAGTAACAGTAATGCAAGTTATAAGCTGTATTGCTCTTAAAACAAATAAAGCAAGAAACCAAGTAGACTTTAAACAATTTTCGTATCTTGGCACTCTTGCCTCATTTTGGTGTTTACTAGCACAGATGATAAGGATTCCTTCCAACACAAATCAGGAAGTTCAGTAGTGTTCATCACAAAATCCAAGAGCAAGATCATTTGTATATTGCGTGGATTAAAAAAGCAGAAGCATCCTTATGCTCTCATCTGCAATGATTATGTACTTTCAGTCAGCATGAGTCCCTATGGGGAGAAACCTGACAAAGTACTACAATGTACTAGAGGCTTCCAAAAATGAGAAGAGAGGCCTTTTTTATTGCATGGACTCACAGGCTTTCTTTGTGCATAGTGGAAAGCTGTCCTGGGGTAAGGTGTCCCCTTGTCCAAAGGTAGCTTAATGCAAAATAGAGAATTGTAGCAGACCCAGCAGTGATTGCAGCATATGCCCTATTCTGACACTCTCATTCAATCTATTCTCAAACATTCAGATGCTCTTAAATGCTTGACATTTTATTCCACTATCAGGATTTTCCCAGAAGTTTCATTTTCCTTATTTATTTACTTGCAAGGAAACCTAGAGTAATTGCATTTTGACCACCACTGAACTTGAAGAGAGTAAGAACCAGATAAGAGTAAGAAGTGTTGATGATTTTCTTGTGACCTCGTTCAAAAAATTCCCTGATTAAAACAGCTGAAGGCTAAAATTACTCTTATTCTGATTCAGCAAGATGTCATCTTGCCTTGGAGAACAAATGAATCATGAGCTAAGGAAAATCTCACAGCCATGATTATTGTTGAACTAAAAAGTCACATGTGATGTGAAAGACTGTTCTTACCCAGGATTTACGTCTATGTGTGACTGTCATTTAGATATTGTGTGAAAAGTACAGAGAAACATATCATTTCAAATTAGTTGAAGTCACAGGAAGTTTTCTTTTTAAAAAGCAGTCTAGGTGCTCAATACATATGGTATAGGTAGACTTGGTGAAACATCTTCGAGGCCTTGTATGATGCCTTGAACAATTTGCCCAGCTTGGAAAGGCCACTGATTTGCAGAGGAAGAATGGCTGTCCTGAGAACGTCTCCCCTGCAGCCAGAAAAGCAGAGATGCTTTATAACACCCAAACCTTTGTCTCAGGAATGTTCCTGATGCAGTAGCCTTGATGCAGCTCACTGCCTTTGAACTCTTTTGAGCTCAAAGTGAAAATGTCCATAGTATTTTGCAACCTCAGTTTAGATCTACTGATATTCTCATCATCTCTTCTGTTGTCTCTGCAAAAAAATTCAAATAGCAAAATGTGTGTTTATATATTACTCTCTCAGCAAAATACTATATTTCTATAATTTTCTACAATTATTACTCCTTAGCTCATTTAGTTGATATCAGGGTAGAGCTCATTGCTCAGTACAGCCAAATTTATTTGAAATGCTTGAAGTTCATTTTATTACTCTCTGTCTACCTGAGACACATCATTATAGTTAGGCCATATATTGTTATAGCTCTACTTGAAGCTCATGTATTTCTTCTTCAGTTTTCCTCAAATGCTGGAAGAAACATCAGCTGGTATTGGGTAACTTAGCTTGATTCCAGTTGTCTTATTCATGCTGAGGAGCAAGACAGTGTGGAAATAATTCCTGTTTTTATTAGGATTGTTTGTGAAGTTATAAATCTACAAAGCAGCATGTAGGGGGGAAACAAAACTGTACCTTGTCTGATCGATGTGCACTGACATTTCCTCTTTGACACAGTCTGGATGTACCCTGGGACTTCCAAAGGCCATGCTGTTCCAGATGTGCCCCTTGACCAGCCTGTAGCTCCCTGTTTGGACAAGGCTCAGAAGCTCATGGCTTTTCTCTTCCCTGTTTCCATGGGAAGAAAACCAGGTAAATAGGCAGGAAGGAGAGCCACATCATGCTCCATCTGATCCCTCAGTGCAGGTAACTAAAGCAACACCAACACAAGAGGCTTTTCTGCTGCCTCTTTACTGAAGTCTGTGGATATTTCCTAAATAAGTTGTAAGGAAAGCTTCTTTGTCATCCATGACAAAAACAAATGTTTGTTTGTAAAGGTCTCAGTTCCTGATAGCCACCTCTTAGATCTCAGTGATCTTGAGCTCCAAGAATTAGTTATCTGATGGGAAAGCACAAAAATTGTGATCAAGTGTTTGGAATACTAATACAATGAAGCATGTAAAATGGTGGTTTGGAGAAGTTTGATTCTGTTTTGGGCAGAACAGTCAAGCTGTAACCAGACACTATCAATCGTGCTGTTTTTGGGAGGACCAAATACTATTCTTACTAGTTGCTTCAGAAATTTATGTAAGAAGGAACTTATTTTTCTCCTTTTCTATTTTCTGCAATAATGTCACCCTCCTCTCTGTTCTGTGTACTCAAAGCCTGCGATTACTTTGAGGGAGACTGCTGGAGGAAAGGTGATATAAATCAAGTAGGAAAACACATATGAGAATGATGTAGAAGCTTGATTTCTAAACAAACAAGCAGCAAGAAACACAAATCAGATCTGAGGACAAGGCTCCTGCTGCCTCCAGCTTGCTCTCCAGAGAGGACCATGTGTGCTTCCTCCTGAGTTAATCATGTCTGTTTCTTGGTAGATCATTAAACAGCCCAGCAACTCTTGTTATGAAGTTTTCCCACCTTCACACCCTGATTTGTTTTCTTTAGATGAGGAGGAAGTGAATAAAGAAGTGAAAAATATAATCTCCCTTTGAGTTTATCTTAACAAATTGTTTTGAAATATCATTTACCTGGAGATAATTCTGATGTAAGCCAATTATTTTGCATCTTTCTGAATTTCTCTAGCCTTGATTTTACATTTTTCAAATTATAAGAATGCCAAGACCACAACTGTAGTCTTTTTGAGGAAAAAAAAAAAAAAAAAGCCATAGGAAACTTCTTCCCTTCCCCCCACCCCTGCAAATAGAACATTCAGATTTCTCAATCACCTGTTCTGACCTGATATTGATTTCCTTCAGTATTTCTTCTTCCTCCTTAGGGAAATAAATCTGTTTCTGGTATCTATCAGCCATTCTTCCCTTTGATAAAAAGAATTCATATAATTCTTAAGTAATGCTAAATCTTCTGTCAACAAATTAGTCTTGTCATCAGCCATAAGGGGCCTCATGATCTTCTTGGTGACCTCCTGCTTCTAAAATACTTGGGAAAAAATCCATGCTTATTAACTCATGGCTAGTCTTGTAGTGTTTCTACTTTCATGTACAACTTTCTACGGTTTTAAGAAGAAAACTGACTATATTTATATGAGAACTTGAAAAGAAAAAACACTAACAACTGTGAATATGATGGCAGGGGTTTAAGAAAGCAAATGGATATGTGTAGAAGGTTAATTCAGTATATGCAGGTTAATTCAGTAAAATCAGTAATTTCATGTCTAAAGCTCTTATTGGAGATCTACAGGTTGTATGGAATCTGGGACCAAGTTTTTTTGCCTTTGTCCCACTCTAGATAAGGAGAAAATTTCTGATTACATGATCAGTTTGTTTTCTTCTGGTCAAATAATTATGTATACAAAGTTGATCTCCACTAGAGAGAAATAAAGGTTAAAAACCATCCAACCCACCAATATATACGCTCCATCTCTTGGGTTATTGACTGTTCTTCCTACAAGTTTTGACGAAAAATTTAATCTCAAAGTGTTTTTACATAATAAAACAAGTTTTTACTTTTTCTAATTAATAAAAAAAAAACAGTGAATTTGAAAAAATGTACCTTTTTTCCCTTCACCTCCACCAGAAAGCATCTCTAGAAATTTTGTTTAATAGGTTTAGAATTTTAGTTTTATTGCATAAGATCTATCTCTTGTGAGTTGCTTTGCATGGCTAGAGACATAAACATGAAGAATAGGCTCCATGACTAGAGCAATAGTCTTTCACCTCAGTGTATTAAACTTACTTGGTGTATTACACATTCTCGTTTTAGCTGTAATTGATTTTTTTTCTTTTTTCAATCTGTTTTCACATATGCTTAACTCCATATACCATTCAAATTCTGTCATGTTTAAAACATCATCTTTTTGTTTGCAGTATTTTCCTCTCTTTTTATTATTTTTATTATTATTTGTCATTTTTCACTGATAAATTTTCCACAAAAATGTACTGTTTGCTTATAGCTAACATTTAAATGAAACTGTCATACTTAATGCTTTGGTAATCTCTGGACTCACTGTGCTGGCCTAAAGCTGCTTAAACTCAAGCCTTATGTTGTCGTAACTTCTGTCACATTTTCCAGATTGTCAGTGGTGTGGGTTTGCAGATTTACCTCTTTGTCTCCAGTCTGAGTCCAACCGATTCTTAAAAACTCTGTCAAAAATTGCTATCATTTCACAAATTACAAAGGAAAACACAGCTCTATACCATGTGCTCAAAGCTATTGCTTGATTTATTTCTTCCACTTAATATGGCCCAGATTATATCCAGTACTTGAATACTCCCATTTCTACTTAGGTTTCTGTCTCCTTTCAAATCCATATTAGTTTATCGTTGTCTCCTGCTCAGTTCCATCTACCATCTTACTTCCTTTAACTTGGGTTTTGAACCTCAATAATTGTAACCAACCGGTGGTGATGTCTCTTGGGGTTCCTGTCTCAGTAAATTTTCCTTCCATTTAGCACCTGGACACATTCTCTTCCTTACCCATCCCGTGTATTGCAGTGCTGTGCACAAGGGAGATATGAAGGAGCAGGGTGGGGAAGTAACTACTGTACTTTGCTGTCTCTTGGCCTGGGAGCAGTCAGGTTCAAAATTTAATGCAAAGTAATTGCATTTGTTATTCATATACAGTATCAAGCACGGACCTGATTTTTTTTTAATTTTTTTTTTTAAGGAATTTCCTCTTTTCTGAAGTCACTGTGTTGGCACATACAGTTTTCCTGAGTTTTGTCCCAAATGAATGATTGGTTTCTGTTGGTGTTTGGAGAACAAGTTGTCTTTTTCACAGTGTGCTCTCTGACAGGATCTCCTCTGGTGAAAATCAGTAAGGTTTTCTTTCAGGGATACAAAAGACACTATTCAGTCTTACCTACAGAGAACTTGGCCACAACCTTCCTAAGATAATTAGGGCCTATTTTTAGGCAGCTAGTATAATTTAGCATTAAAGGTCTCAACTTATAAAAACTGCTAAGCAGCTTCTTATTTATAAAAGTGTTAAGCAATTGTTCTATCTTTTGACATGAATTAGAACTGTGATGTTCAGTACTTCGGAAAACGTATGACTTTTCCTTATGTTATCTCCTTACCTTCACTGTTTCTGCAGCTGTTCTTTCATTTGAAATCCACTCTAGGATATAGGATCATTGTCAATGAGATATTGCCTATGCTCAACGTTTCCTTCAGTAGTGACCACTCTAATAATGCCCATCAGGTTGTGAAACTTGAAGATGTGACTAAAGGGAAAGAGAGCTGAGGCTGGAAATGTCTGATGTGGAAGACCAAGTGCAATGTAAGACCCTCTATCTCCTGAGAGCATCTGTCCTTCTCCCATGAAGAAAAGGTACATGAGGCATTCATAGAGAAAAGAGAATGACAACATGCAAGGAGGAGGCTGGCACTCTGACTGCTCATAAAGATGGCCATGCAGGCAAGTGAAAAGAGAGACATTTCCAAATTCTCAGTGCATTTTGGATGGTGGAAGCTTTCCTCAGTGCCCTGTCTTTTGCCAAGCAGCTCGGAAGGGTGAATGTGTTCTGGAGGGTACATATGATTCAGGTGATTCAAAGTTGCACTGCCCCAGAAATCTAATCTACATGTGGATGTAATGAAATATGAGCCAACAAAAGACAATTTCTCTAATGAAATACTCTGGAAGGGAGAGTTCACCTGACACAAAACTGTGTTTATATTCCGTTGTTCTAGTCTAGTCTACAGGGTAATTACATTTGGTGGGGTTAACATGTATCAGGAATCTCATTGAAGGTCCAATAACAGTGTTTATAGCTGTCAAGTGTATTGACTGAAAGCGCTGATTGCTATCTCCAGCGTTACCAAGCCCGTTGGGGTCTCCAGTCAAATCATTAAGGACAATGCACATAATAATCACAAGCACTTGGTGTCTTCCTGTTAGGGAAGTGGCATTTTTTCCTTCTTTTCAAATCCTTATACCTGTGGCTTCAGTGTGGACCTCAGGAACTCCTTTGGTTAATATTTTCTGCCTTGTCCACAACTGAGTCCAGTGCTATGAATTCAAAGAAATAATATTTTGAAGACACATAAATACTTACAGCGGGAGGAGGTGAAGCAAACACTGTAAAGGGAGTTTGTGACTCCTGTGCTACTGCTTTCCGAAGGGCTGTTGGATTTTGCAGTACTTGCCCAGCTCTGGTTATGCTTGAATATATCAGTATGGGGAAATAGCTCTCTAATGGTGGAATGCAGAATTCAAGTGCTCTTGTCTCAGCATTTATATATATGTATTATGCATATGTATATGTTTAAAATGAATGAAACCCTACTTTATATTAAGGGAAGAGATATTCTTGGCGACTTAAATTGGGAAGTAACTAGGGGAAAATGGCTCTCTTTCAGAAAAGTAAGCAAAGGAGGTACAGGCAGTGACTTTAAATTGGACATTAAACTAATCCAGGGCTATACTTTAATAAAGGCTAGTGCTGGGAATTCTTATGGATTTTCTAGCTCATTGCTGGGATGACAGAGAAATACAATAAATGTTCTATTACTTACACAAGCTGCTGGTTTTCAGAAAATTAGTCACCAGTGACCTTTTACCCTTTGTCTTGCTCTCTTTCTCAGTAAAAGTACCTGATCAGAATCAAATGCAGCATTGGTTTATGATGGCATTCCTCCAGGCAGCATCGGGCTACTTGCAATCACTGTGAGTAAGACTCTTAGTGTAGCATCCAACCATCTTATTTTTCTCATTGTGTATCTGTAATATTGGGGATGCAGAGGGGAGAAAGGGAGGGAGAGGGGAGAAAAGGAAGAAAATAATTTTTCCATCATTGGTTGTTGATTTTAACTGTAGAAAAAAAAAAAAAAAAGAAAGAAAAGGCACAATTCTACATTTCTTACTGAAGAATGAAAGCCCAAACTGTAGAAGATAACCAATCAAGCTGCTTGCTCAGAATTAAAATCTGAAATCCAGGATATGGCTTGGTGATATCCCCAGCCTCATAATGCATAGAGAGTTTTGTTTGGTTGATGTTTTTTCTTTCCCTGAGTATCAAAACACAATGTTTATATTCCCTACAATGAGGCACGCTGTCACTGTGGGGGAGGGGACTATATTACTTGGTGTCTACCAGACCTTTTGTAGAATTATATTGATTAGTTTTCCAGTTAGCAGTGAGACCTCCTTCTGACCCTATTTTCAGGGTCAGTAGATCATAATGCAGAAGCACTAAGAGACCAGCATCCCTCCCCATATTACTTTTTGAAGAGTGTATGGACCAGAAAATCATTTTATATATATAAATATATTTGTAATGTATATATACGTATAATGTATATGCACACAAAAAGTGTGGGGCTGTATTCTGCTCTTTAAATGCAGATGTAAGGTGCATGTCAAATATAATAACATTTTGCTGTGGAAAGGAAATTTATCTTGCATCTGCTATGCAGCTTTCAAAGTGAATTTTGTCTGAAGCTATTGGTTCTTTGGAACAAAAAAGAATTGTGTTGCAAGTCAGTGAGGACAGTCGTGTCTTTGTGAAAGAGGAGTATGCATCTATATTTGAAATTTAGCTATTTTTCTGGTAGCATTATCTGAGAACTATCAGACAAGCACACGGAAAATGGGGCTATGAACTCAACCCCATTATAGGCACTAAGGATGTCCTGTGAGCAATCTGTTGGTTTCCATCTTGTATTGTATGTCAACCATACATACCTCTAATTAAACGAGAAATCATTTGTCAAAACTTGCTGCACTTTTCATATCCTACATTTTCCATGGCAGGTGTGTAACAGACAAAGAACAAGGACAACATGAAATACCTAAAGAATGCTTTCAGTTGCTATTTTTACATGTTATTTGAAGCTTATATTTGAAATCCTTGGTCCTGTAAAAGAATAAGGACTGGAGTCAAGGACTCAAATATCCTCACCCTAACACCAGGACCTTCCAGAATGCTTTTGAACTCTGGTGCTCTCCAAGTGTGCTGTAACTGTAGGAGACAGCACTATGGGTCCAGGCTGCTCTTTTTGTATTAAGAAAAAGGAGCTTGACTTCTAGCAGCTGCTGCCTCTGATTTTCTGCATTTTCTTAATTGAGCTTCAGACCATAAGGAGCTAATTAACATATTCTACATTAGTAATGAAATCACTGCCTGGGGGAATAAATGATTGGAAAAAAATTAGGGGGAAGAAATGTGAAGCAATGTGTTACAGGCCACTTGTCCCTCTCCTTTCTCCCAGCAGAGACTCAACAGGTCTTGCACAGAGCATGTCATCATCATGGCACATCCACTGCCTCACGTATTCCTTGACCAAGTCTGGACAGTAGTATGCAGAAATCTATTAGTGAATAGATAGCTGCTGTTCTTACATTGGCTTTTTGGCTGATGGAGATGGTAATCTCTTTATTCCTTTACCTTATATTTGGACAGTTCTACGGTTTAGGCCTCCTCTGATTCTCTTAGCAATCATGATTCTAGGGGAACCATGGGAATTGGAATAGAGAAACAATGCTATATTTATTTATTTACTTATTTATTTATCATGGCAATATTACACAGAATTTCAATATTTTTTCATTAAATATATTTACCTATAAAGTGTTCATAAACCCACATTTCAATGACAAAGTTTGTCTTCTCCACTTGTTTTTCTGCTGTAGCAAAAGCACTCTTCTCTTCCTACAAATTTCCTTATGTACCTGGTTTCTTCTCAAAGATTTTCCAGGATTCCTAAAGGTACCCAGTAATGGCTAAACAATTGCTGTCATGGCCTCCTTGCACCTGTGTGCTAATCAGATCAAATAACTTCCAGAGAGAGTGGGATTTGGAACAGAAGTGAGCTGACTCCAAAGGACTTGGGTGCTGTAGAGAGCAGCTGGTCCTTCTCCAAATATTCTGGAGCACAGGTATCGCAGAGCAGGCTGTCATTATATCCAGCACATGCACTATCAGTGTTGAAAACCGGCAGACAGCTGCTGGGTGGATAAAAGTGACCATATTCCGTGCAAACACTGCTGCTCCATTTCATCACCAGCTGTTAAGGGACTTTTCCTGTTTGTGATGGTTGATAGCCCTTATTGTGTCACAGGATGTGCTTATGTCACCAAAGTCACTTGCAAGAGCTATGTGATTTTCTGATGGGTTTTGCTGCCATGTTTTTATCTGCAATGATTTTGCAAATATTAATGAAATATTACTAAATCTACCCCTTTTGTCTTTGTTTCTGCTGCTAAAATGGAATTATTGTGAGTGAGTGTGTCCTTGGCACACTGACTCAACTTCTGTAAAAAATGTTGGATTACTACCTCCTTCAGCAAGCAGTTTTTCTTTCCTTTTCCCTTTTTCCTTTGAGGTTGCAACTAGATGGTCTTTAAGGTCCCTTCCAACCTAAGCCATTCTGTGATATTATGATCCCACATTATCTTGTTCCTGCACAACTACAGATCAGGAGCCAACAACATCCTGCCACAAGTGAAACACAAAAACAGCCTTGCTGTCATATGTTCTTTCTGGTGCCTTTCTGCTGCTAATAGAGGATAATCCTGAGCAGTTTCAGCTTTCTTTGAGAAGCCAATTCAGGTCTGGCATTTGGGCAAAAACCACCCATTTTGATGAATGATGAATGATTTTGCAATGCAAAATTTGGGTGAAAAATATTCTTTTTTTTTTTTTTTCCTAATGTATCCTACAATGTTTTGTTGTTTCGTTCAACAATTGAAATGAAATTCAGCAATTTCATTCAACAATTCAATTATTGGAATGTCATGATTACTATCTGAAAAAGTGGATATTGTTGTTCCCCTGTAAAAACAGCTTTTTTATCATAAATTCTCGGTAACAACTTCTTTCTTCACCTTTCTCTGTTCTCTAACTCTTTGGATAATAGAGTAGCAATTATGGTTATTTAGGACCTAAGCCTGAAAACCCTTAATCATATGGATATTCATTGCTCCCACGCTCTACCTATTCCATTGATCGTGCTAGTTTATTTTTGGTAGGATCAAGTGAGCGATTATAAAACAAGTAAAAACCACAGAAAGGTGACAGAGTCAATTTAGAGCAGAGGCCACCGTTTACATCTTGCTCCTCACGGCTGTTACCCCACGTAAGAAACATTCAATCACAATCATTAAAAAGGGCTAGTCCTTTTGAGGTCTGAAATGTTTTTTTTTTTTGGCTTGAGAGGCATTTTCTGCCATGCCCCATGCTGATTTGTTTGTTGGCCATGTTGCTGATGCTGTAGAATTGGTGTTCTGCCAACAGTAGCATGCATGGGGACTGCTGTGACTGTGTAGGAGTTGTGTTGAATCAACCAGGCTTACTGAGGGTGGACTCAGCCCCTGCTGCTGGCTCCTGCTAGTGACTTTTTGACCTAGTCTTGAGCTGGCATCCATCCTCAACAGTCTGGGCACTGATGGGGCCAGCTGGGAGCCCTCCTGGCCACCTTTGGCTCAGGGCTGAGGCCAACCTGGTCCCCAGCCTCGTGCAAGACAGAAGAAATGAAGCGGCATGCTGGCATGTAAACTAAGCAGCAAAAGGAATGGGCCCCAGCCAGAAAAAGTATGAATTTGAACCTAAATCACAGTCCAAACTTTCCCAAAGGGAATGTTTAGATGCAGAGCCATCTCTTAAAATAAATAATGAATAAATAAGGTCCTGTATAGATTTCTAACTATGTCACTTTATTAACACTATAGATTTTTCAAACACAGAGGGGCTGTAAGAATTGCATATACATTTCATTAGTAGGGAATTTATGGCTACAAGATTGCACTTAAGGTTTGTGCTAACATTTTATGCAGCCTTTTGACCCAATCCCTTCACTATATTCTGCCCCAATATTATTTTTCATAAGTCAGGAAACATTTTCCATATGTTTTGCAGCATTATCCAAAGGGAGTTTGCAGCTGTACTGCTCATACTTTATCATGTTCATACTGACTGAAGTGCAGACCCCTCCTAGTGACAGTACCCATCTGAAAGATCATAACAACGCATTTTTGGCACATTATTGTTCTCCTTTTGTGTCAAGCCTCCCCCACAGAACAAAATTGTTTCACAGTTTTTATTAAAATTTACTATAAATGAACAGCTGAAAAAATAAACAGCAAAGTCTGTGTGTATCTTATTTACTGTCATCACAAAAAGAATATCTGTGCTGGAACATTATAACATAACCTAACAGCCAAAACTAACTTACAGAAATAAGCAGAGACATTAGAGAGGTTGAAGGCCACAGGAGTTCATTATTTTCAGTAAGCTTAAAAGGCAACAAAGGGGGTGGAAGAAGGAAAGGGAAAAAAATGGTAAAAGGAAAGTTATGAAGGTATGTGGGAGCAGGGGAACTGCTAGGGGGGAGGACTGAAATAGGAACCTTTGTGACACAGGGCAAAAAGGGATGGATGCACCAATACCTTGGCCACTGAGCCTTTCTTTCCACAGACAAGAGAAGCCTCTGAGCTTAGCTCTCCTGTGGAAAAACACATTGACCTGAGAAGCTCTAAACAAAAACCAGCCCAAGAGTTATTTCAGCTGACTGTGGCCCTCCACTGTTTGATCGTAACATCTGAGCTCTGATATCCCCAGTTATTTTCTAGGAGACATGAGTTTGCTCCTGTAATTATTGCTTTCAGGAACTATGTGTAGACTAAAAATGCAGTTCTGGGGGAGAGATTTTTACAGCTATGCTGAGGATGAAGCTGAGATACGGTCTGAGGAGCTGGACCTCCACTGATGGCTTCTGTGCCTCGCTGTGCTCGTGCGTGCTTTCAGCAGGTCTGAACCTGATCTGCTCAATGCGCTTCAGTAGAAAGAGATTGCTAATCATAACTGGAAGCGGATAGAGCCAAGAAATCAGTTTTAGTAAATCCCACTGAACTCTGTTGTGGCAGATAGACAGTATAAAAGCTCCCCATGAGTCTGCTAATGAAATGCCTGGCAAAGCCAAAAAGGGCAAAGAAAAAAATAGGAATCGCAGCTGCAATATCAGCTTGAATAATAGAGCTAGGAACCAGAGAGTAATAAAAGATGAGCAAGAGGTCAGAAATGACACAATATGAAGGCAAAAAGAAGGAGAGAAATGGTTTCCAAAAAGTGAGGCAGAGTAAGAAAAAACAAGTGTTCCCTGTCCCATGAAATGCTACCGTGAAATGACTCAAAAGAGGAAAATCGAAAAGTACTGCGAAGGCAAAAAAATTAAGTAATTACATGAAATCCACAAACTATAATTTTTCATCTTTCTGCTTTATGCTGGGAATGTTCCCCATAGAGTCTACACTAGAAACCAAGTATTCTGTGCCAAGCCACTAAAATGGCTCTGAGAATAGACAGTTATTTGTCATACCAAGTACTCTTTTGAACACTCAAGTACCCTTTTTTTTTTTTTTCCTCCCTTTTTCCCCTGCTCCGGAATTTTGACACACAATTTCTCTTTTATTCAAGCCATGTTCTGCTTGCTGGGAAATAATTGGCTAAACTTATTTTACGAGTTTTATTCATCACTTAATGTAGCAGCAAAGGAGCAGTGTTGGGCCCTCCTTCCCTTTGCCAGGGTGATGTGGAGGTACAAATCTCAGGAAGGGCACAGGCTGTGGCATTTCCTCCCTGAGCTCCATCAGTATTCTCTGACATATTGGATTTCTGGAAATCAGTGGATCTTGGTCCTTTTTTTCCTCTGTGCTTCCAAGCACTAAATCAGATGTTGACTGCTCAGGTTTAGTGCTTGCATAAAAGCCTGCTATATACTCCTGTAAAAGCATATTCCAGAGCAGGTAAAATGAAAATGCTTTTTGTTAACTGCTTGCTGCCCCTATGGAAATTATTCACTCCAAAGACAATAGAGTAAATAAACTTCCTCCAAAATAAGCTTCAAAACCAAAGATAAGCTGTATGGTGAAGTGGAGGGAATAAGCACTGTAAGAATGTTGTTCAGGTTAGCTAATGGTGTATATGCACTTCATCTTCTTTAATCAGCTAACCACTTCTTCACATTTCATCTGCAATTCTAACTCAGGTTTTGTTACTTGTGAAGGACAGAAGCCTAGAACTTATGTAAGGTTTTAAAGTATTATTTTAACCTCTTAATCAGGATTTATTTTGCTATCCTTGAAGCATTCTCTTATTTAAGAAGAATATACCAATGAGGGCCTTTATAGAAAGTGCTTTTAAGGGTAGAAACACTTCAGGGTTAAAGTGAAAAGAAATACAAAATAGTTTACAATTATGTATATTGAAATATATGTCTTCTAATATAATCTGGATGTGGCTTGCTGTTCAGACACATTGATTTAACAGCAAAATTATAAATTCCATCCACAGGAACTTCTTCTATGGTGTGAATGGGATGTGTAGATACTGCTCTGTCAGACAATCTCCACACGCTGCAACTCTGAAATTGAAAAATAAATAAATCTGAAATTCAGCACCAGTGCCATGTGAACACGTAAGTACGTTTTCATAAAAACAGAGGATCCCTGGATGTGACCATGGCATCAGGCTGCTCTTTGTGCCACCCAAATTTTGGGTGTCTCCTACCTGTGTGCTGGTGTGTGACTGTTTGCATTTCTCTGTTTTAAATCCGAGTGCTTTCACACTGCTGATGGGATTGGACACACAGCCCTCCTGACAGCCTGTTACCTGCCCGTACATTTGTGCAAATTAAAAACCAGTCATGACATATTGGCTGATAATATTATCTCTGCAGCCTTGGGGAAACAGCTGTAGAAGGAAAACGGGCTAAAACAGAAATGCCTTGTTATTAAGATAGCTATTTCTGGAAACAGTGGGGCAGAGATGCTCCTGGTGTAGGTAAATGCCACATAATTCCAACAGAGATGAAGAAAAAAACATGAAATGACTGTTTCAGGTAACGGTGTTTGCGATTAGTTTTACACTGCATTACACTTCCTTTTCCACAGAGAACAGTGTTCTCATGCCCCTTGTTACCCACGTGCATTCTTTTAATGCCAAACAGCTACAAATATACCATGTTAGGAGAAGCCAATAATGATGTGGGGGAATTCAGAAGATTTGCCATTTGGGTATTTTTGTGTACTCTTTATCATGAGCCCTTTCTGCATGTAATTAGTACAAACTGCCAAAATAAATGTTTGATACATTGTCTAAAAAGAGTATGAAACTTTGCTTTTCTCATCTGCCATGCTCTGCAGCTGAATATTTGTGTATTCACCTTTTTTCCTTTTCCTTTTTAAAATCTTTTTTTTTTTTTTTTTTTGGTGAGAGTTTTTGTTGTTTTTCTTTTTTCCCAGTTGCAAAAATTGATGTAGGAAGCTAGATTTTATTCTCTATCAATAAATTGAAGATCTCATGGATACAAAGCCAGGCTACCATACATACTTGTGTCTGTTCTCTCTTATAACAGTGTCCTGTACTTTTCTCTGTCTCTCAGTATAAATGTTTGCACACGTAAAAATGTTAACATACCTATAAAGTACTGAGATGTTGTAGTCAACTTTGAACGCTATCAAAGTTTAAAGCTCAATAAAATGCTTTAGAAGCAAATCATCATGCTTTTAAAGGAGCTTTGCCAGCCCAGGTCTTGGCACTTTTTCTCCCTACTAACAACAAGCATGTGGCTTTCAGCAGTCTTTGCCTCCCGGGAGTATGTGCCACTGGGTACCGTGTGAGCAACTTGGAGACAGAGCTGGAGCGGGTTCTCATAGAGATGATGTACCACAGTAGGTGTCAAGTTTATACCTGTTTTTAAAGACAGCCTTTTGAAAAGGACTGCGGAAACCCTACCTTTGAACGTCCAGTGTGCAATGGAAATGGAATAAAAATGGTTTGGTAAAATTGGCCAAAAATCTTGAGCAAAAAAGGAAACAAAAAGCAATTATTTAGTGTCTATGAGTCAATGCAATGTATATGACCAAATATGTAAAAGACCTTTATTAGATAAGAGAAATCTGACAGGGTTCTGAGGCTCTGACTCTAAGTAATAAGCTGAAACCAAATACAATATCTAATCCAAGAAAAGCATTTTTCATAGCTTTGAGATAAATCATTTCATAATTAAGGAATTAAAATCTATTCTGTTCTTAAATTGGATAAATAGATATGTGACCAATGCCAGTTCTCAGCAAAGTATACATATATATATATATATATAAATATATATATATACCTAATATATATTTGCCTGATTAATATCTGTTGTGGAATGCCATGAAAATTGTGGTTCCTTTTTTAATCAATAGAGACTAGTTATATTAATTATTAAAGAGTAGTTTCTATTTAATATAAACGTATCTAAAAGCAGACAGACCATAATAACAGGTGCAATTAACTCTTTCAGTGTACAGAATACCGCTTTGAATGAATCACAAGCGGAAATTTAAGGCAGAGGCTTGAAAGCTTTTCTGGATGTTAATGACTGTATATCCTATATGTTTTTGAAACCAAAAAGAAAAGGCACAAAGATTTTCTGGTATTTTTTCTTTTTTTATTTCATGTATTCGTTTTCAGGAGGGAAAACACTGGAATTGTCTATTCAGTTGAAAGCCTAATCCTATAGACTTATGTGGCCTCATTACACAGTCTGGAGGTCCAAGACTCTGCACCAGAGCCAACACATAAAAATGACCATTTGATAGATGAGAACCAGACAAAAGAAAAAAAAAACTTTTCTATGTATGAGAATTTGTCAACCTTCTCTAATGCTTTCTTTGAACTAATTTTTGCCAGTGAGGAGTTAAGCTGATACAGGAAGTCACGGAGAAGAGGACGATGATAGCTGAAGAACAGCTTTGCTTTCCTTTGCCCATTGTGCAACCACAAAAATAGGATTATCAAAGTCGGTTTCTCAGGTTGAAGTTTCAAACAAACCTTGAAAAATCCCTCTTTTCATCTGAATCACATACAGTGTAATTTCTCAAGCTTTCAGGGTCCTTTTTCCCATTTAACGTCAGAACAAAAATGAAACTCCATCATTCTCATGTTTTGTTTTATTTTGTTTTCCCTATCAATAATAAGACAAGACTTAGGGAGGATCAGGACAGTAGTAACTATTCCCAGTGGAATAAACTCATCACTCAATATCATTTAATATTTTTTTCTTAGGTTTTCTTTCAGAAGCTTTAGCAAGAGAGATATCTGTTCTACCCTGGAAACATACCATGATCCCAGCACAGACCTGCATGCAGCGTTCTGTGTCAAACCAAGCATTGTTCAGAAGAACTTGTTTCGTTGTGTCAAGTAAGTTCTGACTCTCTATAAGAAACCATCTACTTAGGTGAGTTTGGTATTTGGCACTGATACAGTGGGAAGTGATCTTCAGGTCTTGACATTACTTAATGGAATCTACTTCACCTGTTTATTGGGTTTGTAAAATGGAGTAAGTGCATGTGTTTTTGGCTTCATGAAAAAGGGCATATGCTGATGTAAAAAAATGTGCTGTTGGGCAGAGCAGCAATTGCCTTATTTACTTACTTTTTATTACTGGAGGATGGCTTGGGGAACATAAGTGGTTTATGCCGCAGGTCAGAATTCATGCATGTGGAGCTTTAGTTTGCAGAATCCTTCTGTTCAGCCAACAAATGAATTATTCCCACATCAAGATGAAATAAGTTGACAGTATGCTTCTACTGCCTTTGTCTTGGCTTTGTTTTCTCAGTCACTAAATAAGGCAGTGAAAGACAAATGGTCTTCACTGGCATGTGCTGGCTAGAGGAGAGCTGGGATGAATTGCTGGGAGTAGGCGGGTCTGGCAAGGACAGTTCCCTCTGTTTTAGTTTCTTTAGTCCTGAGGTCCCACCTCCCATCACTGAGTAGCTGGAGGCGGTCAAGCATTGTTGAACCCCACCTTCAGTGTTTAAATCTCATGGTATAAATACGTACATGCTACCATAGCCAACAGTACTACAAAGGACAGTTATCAATATATATACAGTTTTGAAACATACTATTTAGACAGGTGAGTAGGAAAGAACATAAATTATGATTTTTAAAGCTGCATATGCATCTTCTAAGCCTATTGGAAAATGCTAATATTTCACTTGAGCTCCTTAAGTGATTTTCACAAGTAGTTTAAGACCATAAGTGAAGCCAGGAATTAACTCTCAACATAAGTGCATAAGTTGCTAAACCAAAGTAGGTGGAGTGAGTGTCATCTTTTTGGCATAGGTACAGAAGTATAATGTGCTGGGTTTGCACACAGTAAAACACATTGTATAATTGTTTGGATGACTCTTTGTCCATAGGAGTTTAAGTATTCATTTTCTATTATAATAATGAAAGGGTGAGAGTGTTTAAAAGTACTCCATGTATTTTCACATTGTGCCAAAAAAAGTGAGAGTCATTCCACAAAGGGGCTGTAATTAAGGGAATTCTCCCCTGGTTAATTCAGTTCCTATGAAGGGGATATTATTTGCTATATACCTGTATTAGCAGCTATAGTCAACCAGAAGAGTGAAATGGTTTCCACACAGTGTTATGGATTACGATGGTTTTACTGGGTAGCACACATAAAGTTGCTGTGCCTTTTTAACAAGCTAGTGAACATTTAAGGATGTAAAACCCTATACCAAAAGTGCTGAAGCAAAACAGGAAGGCCATTGGGATTATCTTATGAATGTTTGCAGTGAATGACTGGATTTACAAGTTGTTCATGACTATAACATCTGAAGGTCTGGCAAAGGATTGGCTGCACAAATTGGTTTTTATAAAATGATTATACTTTGCTCCTATGTGATATTTATTTGTCATTGATGATACAGTTCTATGGTAGTTCCACTGGCACTATTACTGTGTGGTTTTTGTTATGAAAATCTACAAAAACGTAATTTGCAGGAAATTTTTACTTTTAACTACCTTACAGTTTTCTTTCAACTAAAGTACACTTCTATAGAAACCCTCTGACACAAAATTAAACAACACTGAAAATCACAGGTGTGATCCCTTCAGCAGTTCCCAGGAGAATGTTCCTAATTTGCACATATCAACCTGTGAATCCCTGTTTGTTTTTTGTTTTTTAAAGGTACTTTAAAACATCAATCTATATTGAAAACGCATAGAAGAATTGCATACTCATTACAGGATAGCCTCCTGGCTTAATGCCATGCTGTTTATATGATGACTTTGTTGGGAGGTATATTTGTCTAAAGATCATGAAATTAGGCCCAAGGTAAGATCAAGCTCAGATCCAAAGTCACAGAAATAATCACTAGTTTACAAATACAAGTGTCTGTGCAGATGTGCACAGATCCCTCTCTTAACTTGTCACTGTTTTAGATTTTTTAATGCAATAACATGGTACCGCAGGCCTTAACTTCTGACCATAGATAAATATTCTTTTATTGGAAAAGTGTAAATCAACTGTCTTCTTAACTAAATGTACTTAAGAAGGTGAAGTCCTATCATTTCTTACACTTCTCCCATCCTCTCCATTCCACATTTACAGCCAGCAGTACTTAATGCCATATGAAATGAATAGCAGTAACAATTTGACTCATCCCACAAAATCCATGATATTTATTAAAGCCTAAAAGTCTGGACTAACATCTTGCATATTGTTATGTTTCTTTGCTTAGACAAAACAATAACAGCAACTACAGATGTTACAGAAGATTATTGTCCAGCAGCAGGAGCAGTTTGCTCATGCTTTGCAGGAGATTTTTCTACCTCTTTAACATACTTAGAATGGTTTAAGGACTTCAGAGCACAAGAGGTTTGTGTGGTGGTTAGGTTATCTGGTAGATGTGACATATTTAGAAGTAGAGAAGGTACAACAGATCTTAATTTCCAGAATAATTATATGATTATGTGCATTTCTGCAGTACGTATAAATGACACCTAAAGCAGCAGAACCAAATTTAGTGGCAAAAGGAATATGCATCCCATCAAAATATTATGATAGTAGCAATGCTGATGATGACAGAACTCCAAAAAGAAAGTGCTGAAGTATGAACTGAGCTGAGTAAAAGGTACACATGCAAGGCCAGGGGTCACCCCTGTTTCCCATAAGTACCTTCAGCTTCAGGACTGTATGGGGCAAGCCTGAGCTTTCTGCAGCAGTCATAGCCCGACCCTGAGATTTATAAGTATTTCAGGACATGCCACTCTGGTTCGCCATTTGTCAGTTCTGTTTGAAGGTGGAGAGGTTCTCCCTCCCTCCTCCTCCCTGGTAATGCCCGTGTCATTGTACTCTTCCCACCTATCACCAGGGAAAGGATGTTTCTGCAGCTTTTCTGGTGATGCCAATCCCTGGAGATGACAGATGGGAAAAGGCTGTAGTCAATTATATAATGCTTCCAAAAAGATCTGCAGGAAAATGCCAGAAAAGTTCCCAATAGTCATGTCAAAGGAATCCTAGTTCCACTCTACAGCAGAAATCAGGGATCTTTATTTAAACAGATAAAAGGATTGAAATAATTATGGGAATTCGGGAGGAAAGCCAGGATGACTATTACGACAACAAAATATAGCGCTTTCTGCTTCTGCCAATATCCTGTAATGCAGAATTCAGTCCTGAATTTATTTTCAGGGGGATTAAAGATCAAAAATACAGGTGATGGACTGAGCAACTGTATGAAAAAGGCCCATCCAGCCCAGACAGCCCATCAGCAGTAGTCTGACGGCTGACAGATGTGCAGAGCCCATCCAAAGCAGCGAGCACAACTGGCTGCTATGCCTGCCAGCTTCCAACTGCTCCCATTGAGAAATATATCTTTCAAAAATTTAATGTCTCTGCCCTGAGCCAGTTTAGAGAGCAATGAGCTGAACTTGTGTCTAAGGACAGATTGCTTCTTATCACACATTTTAAAGTAATGTGTAATTGTTTTATTTTATTGTGGTTTTATTATTGGTCACATCTGTCTGTGTCTCTCAGACTACTGAAAGACCCAGCACAATTACACACTACCAGACTAGCAGAAGTACTGATCACCTCCTATCATATGGCATTTATTTAAGGGTGGGATTTTGAAATGCCTCACTGCATTAGGTGTCAAACTTTCTGGAACTTGACTGCCCTACTTAGGAACCAAAAAACACCCAAAAATCTGAATTCAGTAGTGATTACTGTGCCATCCTAAAAACTCTCAATATACCATGCAGCAGCCCTGCAACCGTTTGTCTAGGCACTGCCCGTCCACCTTCCCTCCCAGCGGTCTAGCAGGCTCAATAATGTCACAACTAACATCATTTAATTTTCTGGTCAGCTAACATGGCTCTCTGGGGAGGGTAAATAAGACAGCTGGACATAGCAAAGTGAACGTATCATCTTGGTTTTCTTCCTGACATTATTCTGTATGTCACTGTTCTGAGTTTTCTGCTCTCTAACACAGTAGTGATACAACTTGATTAGCCTAACAGATGTCCCTAGGAGGATGATGACAAAAGAGAATATATCCCAGCCTTCTAAGTGACCAGTTTAAACTTTCAGAAAGATGATTGGGTTTTCCACCATGAATGCAGATAGTGAACTTGCTGAAAAAGCTTCATTGTAGGTAAACTAGACATCTATTTTCTACATCTGGGAAGATGGGAAGGTAGGTGCCAGTAGAATGGTTTGTGGGCAACTGTTTCAGAAATTTATTACCTTACAGTACAGGTAGTTGTTTGTCTGTTTGTTTTTCCCTTCATTCTCTGTCTGCTTTTCTCCTTTCCTTTCTCTATTTCTCTGGTACATTTGTGTGAATAAAGAAATTTGCATAAGGAGAAACCTGGATAACAAAGATTATTGTTTTGGTAATCAGCTTGTGAAGTCCTAACCTTCAGTCCTTGAGTAAACAAAACTGAGATGGTATGGAAAGGCTGAGCACTAGGCATGTATTACTTTGATGTAACCTTTGGCAGAGGCTCTCCCTCTACATGGATATTAATAATGCACATAGGCTCTACTTGCTTAATTAGAGAAGAATAACCTCCATATGCAGTACAGACAACAGCGATATATATATGAGCATATGTGCTACCCAAGTGTTTGTTCTTCAAATGAGCGCTAAACCTTCAAAGAACATCTTAGTGTGATTTTAGACAAATCAGCATAATGCTTTAGGTGTTTAACTGCATTAAATACCGTTTTTCCTGTTTACATAATGATATGGTTTGTTTATCTTACAAGTGTTGTAAAAATATTAGTTAGCAGTCATAAATATAGTCCTGATAAAACGATACTACTTTCCAGAACTGTTAATCTGTGTTAATGCTGCTTCAGTACAGACCCTGTAACAGCTGTTAGAATTTTGTCCCCTGTAGGTCAGAGAGAGAAGATGGGAAAATCCTTAATAAAATGTTGTTAGAAGCTACAGGTGGGAAATAAAGAAGCTCTTGTGACCTGTAATCTTATTCCCTCATAAAGTCACAGAGTGCACAGCAGCTTCTGTGGCTGAAATTAGACAACACGCTAGCGGCTTTTCAATCTCAACTTTTGCAGTTCAGTTATATCATTTTCAGTGAAGAACAAATGAAGGATACAGCAAGCACTGCCCCTGACCTTCCTTGCTGTTTTTAATAAGCACATTCAACAGCATGAGCTTCTCTGTCTTAAATGAATTACTATATATCCATGTATTGAAAAGAAAGTATGGCAGTGTTTATCTTCTGTATACATTCTACTATCAGATTTTAATTAACTCTCAGCCTCAGGTAAAGAAAATATGCTAATTTTAATAGCCTTATAATTACTGTGTGCCAGATTCCACCACTCGGCTGCTGACTGGTGCCCAGTCCTGCACAGAGCCTTGCTAGCCTCAATGGGACCAACCAGGGAGGGTGAATCCACTGCCATCAGAATTTCCTTTCATAAGACAGGATTGCAGGAAGGATGAAATGGAAAGGTGTAATAGGTAGAAATCAAGAATGAAGCAGTGAATGGATTATCTATTACCAAAAAATATTATACTATGGAAAAAAATTCATTGCAGGGGAGTTGGACTAGATGACCTTTAAGGGTATCATCCAACTCAATTCCAGTTTTCTATGATATTTTTAAGTTTTGAATACTTTATAATCCCATGGCTGAATTTTGTTATTCTGTTTCATATTTATATGGGCAATACACATTCTTTGGAGACTGTGACTCTTGCAGGCCTTGCCTTTCTGTCTTGTCATTCTTTCCTTGTGGTATCTCTTTTGCCTTTCATCCAACTATAGCAGTGAGTATGAAAATGAACATTTTTTTTCCACTGCCTTTATTAAAATCAAACAAACAAGAAACAACAGAAAAGGATAATATACAGGGCAAAATGCAGCTCTGTACACTTCTGCAGTAATCTTCTCTTATTATTTTTATCAGAGTACGAAACAACTTGTTTAAAAATACTCAGTCAATGCACTATGGAAAACAATCAAATATTTACCGCTTGAAAGCCATAATTTGTTTAAATATAATTATGAGCAATTACTTAGTAAAATGATAGAGGAGTGCTGAAATATGATATAGAATGATATAATTAATTGGTTCCAGATGCAATGAGTTGTCATTTCTGAAAATTTAATGTCATCAAGGCTCTTTTTCCAATAGCACAAGGAGCACTATTGCTAATAGACTTCAGAGCTTGAAATAAATAAATCTTTGGAATCCTGTTGCATCTCTTGGGGTGTGACATTTGACAGTCTTTTATAGCGCAGAACGAAACAAGTTTGTGAGCTGGAATTCAATTGTGGTGTATTGATTCCTTGCATCAGTCATTATTCCCTGCTGATTGACAGCTGAAAATTGGTTACGTTAAGTATTTCATATGTTATATTGGCTGACATTTGCTTGCCTGCTCCTGTGTCAATATTGTTGTAAAGATCTCCAGCTCTATGAGATAGCAATATACACTGACTGTGGCTTTTGTGTGATGTTCCAGTGTTTTTCCTGACATAATTTAAGACATATTAAAAACCAGCAGCATCTTCCCTCTTGAGAAGCTTAATGCCAATATTATTGTCTTCCAAGGGAAGATCATGTATGCTCATAATCGGGTGCTAATTTCCACCCATACGCTCATGTTTAGGCATTAGGCACTATAACTGTAAAATTGAGCCTGCTTGATTGATTCATGTCAAGCCTCATCTCAGCTCCTGCAGTGGAAGTCATCCAGCTGACCCTTTTTACACTAAAAGAAGAGATTTGTGTTCCTTTCTTTCACCTGGAACCATCAAATTGACTGAATAATCTGTAATACATTAGTGCTGACATTTGTTAGGCAAGAATTAAACAAGACACAGTAATCATTCCCCTGAATAAAAATTGTGTTTGATTTCCAGCCGAGTTCTATTAAAAGGACGGCAGAGCCCCTTCTCCTCCAAAATGGGAAACAGTGAATATTTTCTGTGCTAATGAACTGAATTAACACTTTAATGACAGATGGACAACCCCTAGCCACTCCTAACAGGAACTGCTGAGTTTTGGAGGGAGATGTGGATCCTGTGTCTGCCTGGACCACTACAGCGAGCTCCCTGGAAATCTTTCACGTGAACGTTCAAGGGTGTGCATAATAAAGTTTGACCATTTTCATAAATGGATATAAAAGGGAGAATTATGGCTATTCTATAGCTGGGGATGACTAACCGTAGGAAAACCAGATCCTGAAGTCATTAGAACAGAATTCCTTAAATAGTGAAAAGTAAAAACTGTCAACTTAGATTAATACTAACGCAGCATTGATTCCTGTCTCCTCCATAATTATACAAAGCATGAGGTTGGTGCTTTATGTGAATGTCTGTGCAGATGTATTGACATACAGCTGGTATGGCCAGAGTCTGATCTGATACCTTTGAGGTCCCAGTGTTATGAAAATATAGAGGAAGCACATTCTGGAAATGGGCTTTTTCCCTCCACCAGCATGCCTGGGAGAGTAAGGGAGCATCACTGTTGTGCTGGTGTGTCTCTGGGACACCCACAGAGCATTGCCTTACCACAAAGATGTATGGGCAGTGTAGGTAAATGAATGACATGAAAGTGGGGAAAAAAAAAAATCTGTGAAGAAAAAGACCTGGTTGCATAAATCTGCATGGTGACACCTGCTGCTTGTTGTATTTAGGGCAGGTGCTTGGCAAAGTAAAGCTTCTAGGAGGGCTCTCTGCTGTCTTGAGTGGCTCGAGCTAGTGTTCCTTTAGTAAGTATCTTGGTGGGAGTGAGAGAATACAGAATTCAAGATGAGGGTGCTTGCAACAAATACCTTGAAATACAAGAAGTGATGTTAAAAGGAGTTAATTGAGCCTCCAATGGATGTATCAGCTTTTGCTCATGGTGAATGGTACAAAGTCTGCAGAGATGCACCTGAACCTTCCAGGAGAGATGTAGCTGCTGGTGAGTGGCCTTGAAAGCGCTCTGGTAGAGCTGGGGGCTTTGTTGTGTTCTTCTTGTGCCTAGTCTCATCTGTATCTAGGGAGGGAGGGTGGCTCCTGATCCAGCCACAGAATTTCCCCATGGAAATGCTATCTCTTGCAGTGATGCTTCTCTGTAGACTGATCCAAATGCATCCCCTGACTGAGGCTCGGTTTCTTCTGCCTAAGTGCTCCTGACCTGTTATTTCTCTGATGTTGCCTGGGAAGCTGCTGAGTTGATGTGATGTTGCTCAGTGTGTGATCCAATGTGCTCTTTACTGTTGGAGCTGCTTCACTTGAAATTCTGCATCTTGCTGTGCTTTGTAGCTTGACAGCTACAAAGGCACCCCCGTTGAACATCCTCTTGGGTGTGCAAAGCACAGTAGAACAATTCTTCTAGTATAGTATCTGTAGTGGAAATACTAATAAGTCATGGCCTGAAACAGTGATTGAGCACCTGGTGGGAAGGCAGGGCCAACCCAGAGGAGCTCAGGTGTGAGCAGTGCACCTGAGTGACTGGAAGGAATGGAGCAAGGATCCACCCCTTCCTAGACTCTAAGGGTTGGCAGTGGAAGCGAGGACATCTTTTACTGGAGATCCCTGCCTACCTGAGGCCTTCCAAAGGTAAGCAGTTCTTTTCTTTTGTTTCTGTATCTGTGGATGCTGCACTTAAGTTTTTTCTCATTTGCTGCAGCCAAAGACTTTGACACCCTGCTATTATTATCCAATTATAGGATATTATAGTGTCCTTGTTAAATATTAGAAGAATCTTGTAGACATAACAAAGTATACTGAATATCTAAATAATACCTGCCTTCTACATTTGTCTACTAGTTCCTGAGTATTTATCTTGTTTGTCTCTTTCTGTAGTACAAAAGTATTTGTGGATGTGACTCCCAAAACACAAAATTTTGAGCATTACTTGCTCTCAGACTTGTAATTTCCCCATTTAAATTTCAATTATGGAACAAACAATCCCAGCCTTATTCCTTGTGCCGTGCAACTCATTTAATGTTTTGAATATTTTATAGCTCAAAACTGGTCATGTTAATCTATGAATATATTGTTATAAATAACTAATAGGTGTATAATGAATCATGGCTATGGTTTATGGAAGATTAATAGATAGGAAGAAGTATGAATAGTACTTTACAAGGGGAAACACTGAACCATTAGCTCTTCCATCCAAGGCACACAAACATCACTGGTGTTCCACACACCTCCCTTTCTGTTTCTGCATCACATTTGAAACAGCTTTCATGGGGAACTGTAGCTTTAAAGTTTTGAAATGAGTTAGATTGTTTCAAGGCAACTGTGCATGACACTGCAGTGTTTTAGGATGTGTATGTTGAGCAAGGCGGATCTCTGCATGTTTTTAAGTGCTTAATTATTAAAAGATAGGTGGGGGGAGGGAAAGTGTTGAAATCTGCGAAGTCAGATGAAATGAAACATTTATTTTTATGCTTAAGTTAAAGGTGTAAAAAGACAAAATGGTTAGATTTGAAGAATTCAGTACCTAATATTTTAAAATATATTAAAACAGTAAATGATGGTAGGGTATCTTTTTGACTGGAATGAATATGTTTTCTAAGGTTTGTATCAAAAGTTTGAAGGCTTAACTGAATGTGTCGCAGGATCCCAATCACAGCAATGTTCTGCAACTTTTGTTGAAATATCCAGAATCAATGTCTGCCAAAAATAGATTCTTCCAGAGCACAAAAATCACATAGCTACAGCTGAGTCATCAGGGAAATCAGTGATGATGGGCATTGTGAACCAGCTGGCAAACCCAAGCTACTGCAAAATCAGCAGGTCACCTTGAAAGCAGGTGTGCAGCAAGCACAGCAGACAGAGCTGTGTGCACAGCCAACTCAATGAAATCTCAGTCCTCAGGAAAGGTAATATAAAGCAATGCATTCACAGATCATTGGTGGTGCATATCTTTGGCTGTTTTTGTAACAAGAGAGTATACTACTTGCTCAGGTATTTCACTTGTGTGCAGCAATATGGAGTTAGAGGTTTTTGAGTCAAGATTTTACAGTAATTGTGCCCAGCTATGTCACAGACACTGGAGTTCTAGACACAGTGTTATTAGCAATAGAAGAAAAGGTGATGGCAAAGAAATTTAAAACTTGGGATTTACAGCAATGAGAATATTCTCTTTCTGGGCTGAGACCTGCATATGTGAAGTGAGGACTTTGTACTAGTGCTCATTAAGGGAGAACTAGAAAATTGTACATGGGCAGGATTGATTATTGAAATGGAGAGATGCCAAGTGTGTGATGGGAAGTGGGACTTAGTTACCTAAAACAATTCATGCTGAACAGAACTTCTTTGTACAATCCAGCATTAACCCAAAGTGTTTGATAATGTCCAACAAGTGTTATTGCTATGTGTTTTTTGAAGTAAATGGTTTAACTCCTATTGCTTAAGGGATTTGACTGGTCATGGATTTTGGTGGAAAATCTCAGGTGTTTCAGAGCTATGACTTTGTGGATGGGTAGGCAGACATTAGTTTCATCTTGCACTAAACAGTTTCTCTTCCTGAATAAGTAAGGCTTGAACTGATTGAGAGCTCCTGCTGAGAATGTGGTCAATTTCTGTGTTTGGATTTTGCTTGATGTTAGAAAAAAAATGAGAATTTCTAATTTATTCAGAAATATCAAAGGAATAAGTGTTATTTGTAGCAGTATGATGATACTAAATAAATTACTAGAATAAGGCTGTACTAGTTAATGTTCAGGGACACAATTAAGTTGCCTAAAAGTACTGGTCCTTGTAGTGTAGAAAAGTCTCATACTTGTTGCTGAGTTTTCCTGATCTCCTCTCCTGATGTAGCTTATTAGAAATAACTGCTTCTGCTTATTAAGCATCAGTTGTGATCCTGCTTATCCCTCATAATAGAAGTTTAAAAGTAGATAACAAAAATCCTCTTGGTTTGTAGAATAAAATTAAATATTTTGAATAGTCAAACTCAGTCAGAAATGGACTGAAAACAATGCATCTATTGAGGTATAGAGTGTGATGTTTTTTTTTTTTAGTGTATAAAAACATTTGCAGTTCAGTGCAATTTATCATTTTATACCTTCTTTTTCATTCGTGTTGCTTTGGATCTTCTTTACCCAGAGGTCATAGTGTTGTATGGTGTGCAAGTGGTGGTAAACTTTTCAAGAAATTTGAGATATGTGAAGATTTTTTTAAAAAAAATCTCTATTGGTTCCATGAAATTTGTACTTCTAGTGGGGGGGGGGGAGGGGAAGGGAAGGATGAAGTTCTGTTCTGTGTAACTTTTGAAGCCAGGAGAGGACTTACAGAGGAGGCAGCTTCTTTTCTGGTGTAATGTCAAGAGAGCTGAACCTCAGTGCCATTAAAGGATGAGGGTATTTACAAGATTGTAATTTGGCCTCAGATAAAAGAGATAGACCACCATTTTGCTACTATTATGATGGCAAATTTAAAGAAAGCCAACAAATGAAACTAAGGAATTACTGGGGGGGAGGGGGGAGGGTGAGAAGTATGGAGAGCAGTAAACATTAAATATGAACTTTTTCATTTTTATCTCCCAGTGTTGTATGTTACATATGATGATAGCAGCTGGGTTCTTGGTATTATACAATGGTTTTAAAGAGAAAATATGTTCTTCTATTCCAGTTTCTGCTGCACTCTTGTCACACAATTGGCACCATGCATGTTGGCCTTGAACAATTTGCAGTGCCTCCTATGTGACAAATGGGAGTTGATACAAGAACAAGACAAATAGCTAAGAAAAATAGCAAGTGATGAACTCGACTCAGTAGCATTTTCTGTAAGCATTTATGTGAATGTTTTTGTTTGCAAGAAACTCTTTGTGGAGTGGTGTATCCCTGGACGTATGCAAGGGTTCTTGCCATAAACCTTTGCAAGGCAATCTTAAGTTCCCTACTCCTGTTTATAAAAGGTTCAGTCAATCGATTCAGGAACAAAAGCAATAGTGTGTGTCTTGGGTAAAGAGTTATCTGCCAAAGAGCGCATTACAAACAGGACAGCAGTTATGCCTTTTGAGAAAGCATAGGTCTTTGGTTAAGTTGGGCTGGGTTATCAGGGCATGGGTTTTGGCAACACAGAATATCAGACCTGTATGTTGGGCCACTCTGTGAACTGACTCCATGCCTCTGAGGTGGAAACATTCTTGGTTCCCTACCAATGCAGTCTGTGACATGCCTTTTATGCCCAACATTAAAAACAATTATTTAAAGAAATGGTCCATAGTGTAGGCTACAGCTCAGAGCTGTCTGGGTAGTCTGCATGCTTGTCTTAAGTGGGAGTTAACCAGTTGTTTGTGGGTTGTGCTTAGTGTGTTGATACTTTGCATGCCTGGGGCCAATCCCATTCAAAGTTTATATTTACTTTTGAAAAAAAAAAAAGTACTCAAGTAAACAATTCTACTGTTGTCATTGGTTGAAAAATATTTCAAAGACTATCTCCTCATTTTAGTGTGGATACAGTCAGTTCCAGGTGGTTACTAATACATCATACTGTAAGCCTAATGTTAGGGCTTGTGGCCAGCCTCTCGAGAAGGATGGTAGCCATGAGTCCTGCACTGAGATATGTCTTGGCATGAACAGGTAACCACTATGACCCTATTTGAGCTCTGGGATTCTTAACAAGGGTTATTCAGACTCAAAAATCCTGTGTGCTGTGATACTGAGTTGGTTTCTGGAGACCCCTTCGGCTGATGTAAAGGTCAGCTCTGGGTGCCTGTTTCATAGTACTCACAAAGCAACAGATTTGCCCAGTAAGATTACTGGCACAAATTCGATTAGATTAAAGCTCGAGAACTGCCGTGGAACAAAGTCAGCTCTGTAACCGCATTTGCACACATACCATTTCCTTGCTGTGTTCCCTTCACCAGCTGCAGCTCAGAATGTGCCAAATACTTCAAGTGCAGCAGTCTGAGTGCAGGCAGGAGCAGTGCACTTGGGAGGGACTGTAGGACAAGGACAAGGGCAGAGCATGGGGAGAGTGGAGTTGGGAGGTGGTGTGATGCTCTTCCTGCCTTTCCCCAAAGGCTGATGACTCTCAAGCATCTCTCCAGCAGCAATTCTGATGACTTCATGTGCCAATTCGTTACCCCCAAGGAATGTTTTCTCAACCTGTGTTTACAACAGATGCACTATTCCAGAGAATTCTGTGTGTTGCAGAGGGTGTATACGTTTAAATGTGAGTGATGCGTGCAATAATGTTCTTGGCTCAATCCAAGTTTGTTAATTTTGTGTTTTTAGTGGCATTGCTAGTACTAAATAAACAAAACTTAGTTCTGATACTTGTTTTCTCCCAGAAATATTAGAAGCAGGTAGTAACTTAGCTCACACTTTATACTTTAATCTCCAAAAGTTAGCATCACTTTTCCTCATGTTTTTCTCAAATGAAACAGAACCAATCCACCCTCAGTTAAAGAGCAAAATGATTCATTGTCATGGGTTACAAGTCCTACTTACGCTAAAGATTTATCTTGTCATCATGCTGAAAGACTATTCCAATTAATGTCGCTTGCACTTGCCATGTAAGCTGCTGAGGGTGATGGGCCTGAATTTCTGTAGTTGCTATCTGATAGCCAGTACCAGTCACTGAAAATTTAACAGGTCATTTAATGCTAGTCAACAAAAGACCCATGAAGCCTCATTTCACACTAATTACTACTTAGCATATGTACATAAATTGATTTTTAAAAATTCTCGGGGACTTCTCTATGCTATAATCCAGCCACATGTATGCCTGCAGCCTGGAGACTAGTCCAATAGCATCCCTGCCTGGCAGGTCCTTGTCTGCTGTGGAAGCCAGTGCCTCTGGACCAGGTCTGTTTGGTGTGATTTAAACCTGTGCCCAAAGCTGGGTCTTGGCTCTTGAACTGGAAACACACACCCTAGCACTCTTTTCCTGCTTGTTTTGGATGCTCTGATGCTTTGTTGAACTTTACAATGTTTTGGTTTTTTTACCTTTTCAGTGACTGACTTGTGCTATGGATGTTTGCCTAGCACCTCGGGTATTTTCTTTGTGATAGGAGAATTTGGTTTTATTATTTGCTATTGATTTCAAATATAACTATTTTACTGCTAAATATTGATCTTGAGGCTTTTAAATATCTGTCTAAATTGCTCTTTTACTGTCTAGTTTGTAAATATGAGATGTTTGTTTCTTAAAAAAAGAAACAATAACACTCAAGACAGAATGGCATGAAAACACATTTTAGGGCTTTGTAGCATAATTTTTAAATAGATCTCTGGAAAATTGGGACAACTGCAAGGTGCAAATAATGTTTTGCTCTTACAAGGAGGGAATATTTGCCTGTTTTATTTTTTTTTCTCCATTTCTAAATTGCCATGAAAGCAAACTTGCCTCCAGCAACTGACTGGCTAAGCATCCTCCGTCTATCTCCTGAGTGTCACCTGCTAAGGTGAGGAGTCTGAAAATGCCCGGACACATTATGTATGGGTGGCCTTTTGTTTATGACAGACAAAGGCAAAATCCTCTGGATTACTGGAAGATATCGTATAACACACAAGATGGAGTTACTATTATTCTTTTCTAAGACATATTGTGTTTCCCTTGGGCAGAGAAAAAGTGCAGCCAATCCTGGGAGGGTAGCTCCTATTAAAGATTTATGCAAGCCTGAATTATTTGGCTTTAAACTTTTTTCTTTTAATAAGAGGGATGCTTTCTTTAGGTGCAGCACACTGAAGTAGATGGTATCACTGGTAATCCTTGGCTTAGCCGCAGAGCTTCTAAATGGTTTGAATTAAGTAAAAGATGAGACTGTGTGGTTCCTTCCTCCCACCACCTTTTTTTTGTTTCTGAATTTAAGGTTTCACTGCAAAATTTCCCATTGAAATAGCAATTGATGGGTTTTTGCCCTCTCTGCGTAAGTCATCTTTTAGGCAGTATTCATTCAGTGAAACAGATTTGAAGGTGTTGAACTGTGTAAATGTTATATTAACATTTTCTTTTGCAATTATAGACATTTACTTGCTCTTGTTGAAATAGCTCTTTCAAGGGGAAGGGAGGAAAGCAGGAAGTGAAAGTACACAGAAATGAATAAGTAGCCGTGCGCTCAATTTAATTTTTGAAATAAATCATTTCAGCTCCTAATTTACACTTCTCTGAGATGGTGGTTAAGGATAGACAAACAAAGAATACTGGAAGAAATTTCATTTTTGTTCCTTTGTTACATTAGATTACTTAATTTTTATGTGTTTGGTTTGCATATGGAGATTTCTCCAATGAGTCCCTTTCTTTCAATTGTTAACTGATCCCGAGGAAAGCTCTGGGAGGCTCATGTCCATCAGCCTGTAATTCACAAATCACAAAAAGGCAAGCAATTGCCCGAAATAAAGATGACAAACAGTGTGAATTAGCCATTAGGCCAGAGGGCTTCAAGCTCCTGTGGCTTGATTAAATCAAGTCTAGAGTGCTTAATTCAAAGTGGCAAATGATCCTTCACAAAAAAGCCCTATATAATCTAATACAAATTATAATCTTCTTATGGGTTCTTAAAACATCCAACATACTTAATAGAAGATTTTTTTGTCTGTGGCATTCCACCAGGTCATGCTATAATTTGTATGTAATGTAATAATTTTGGGTTACTTCCATAGAACTTGGATTAATCTATCCTAACTTAATGTCATACTAAATTGCATTGCATATTTTACACACCAGTATTTATTGCTTGAATACACTTTAACATATTATAGTGTCTATAGCAAAATTTCCTGATTAAGAGCTACTAACATTCTAGCTTATGCAGTTTGTGAGGCAGTGTGGGTTTTTTTCCCTTATCAGTGGCTATCATTTCAACTGAATGTTTTCTTCAAGTCCCAGCCAGAAGCATATTTGTGTTGTTACTGTTGCTCAGCAACTGTGATCTCTTCACTAGGTCTGACAGATGCTTTCTCTCCAGGAGAGCAGAGATGCAAGAAGGACAGATGCATTGATCCTCAACACATTATCAGATCTTGTCACACACCCACTTTGAAAAGCTGATAGCATCTAATAATCTTACTCAAGGCTCATTTTACACATCGTTGAGCTTTTACAGTTAAACTTAGAAAAATGCATTATCTTGTTATGTCATGGCAGGGTGGTCAATAATTAGGCCACATTTCATGCAAAAAAAAAAAAGCTATATAAACCTGTATGTATAAGCTATATATATTTTATTTTGTCCCACTTAAACTTCATAAACATTAATATCTCCATCAGTACTCATCACCAATCTACATCTTGATTGTTCAGACCTCTGTGTCTCTTAGCATCTGATCAACAGTATTAGCCACCATGACAATTAAAAATGAGTGATATTGTATTTAATTCAAGATGACCAGAAAGTCATCGTGGTATCCTAAGGAGAATTTATTACAGATGAAAAGATATTCCTTAAACTGTTATAGGGATATCCAAAAGAGGAAAATGCAGGGTAGCCATAATAATGTAAAGCTAACTTGCATACTGACAACTAGAACTTGCCAAGTGACTCTATATTACTCATGAGTTATTTCATGACCAATGACAAAAAGCTGTAGAAGAATCTGAGTGAGAAGAGACTTAAAAGAACGTTTAAGGCAAGTTAATGATATCTGTGAGTAGAACTTGCTCTGGAGGTACTTCATGATGCAGAGCCTCAGGGGAATATATCATAGATGCCAGCAAAGAGGACTGGGGAAGAAATCCTGTAAAATAGGTGCTACAAATCACTGGACTTAAACATTTATCTGGAGCTTAAAGGAACTCAACTCAGACTTGATGAGCTTTGAACTTTGGCTGTCACTACTTTACCATTCCAGCCAGTTCTTAACTCATGAAAGCCAGCAATTGAAGACCAGGTCCAAGTGGAGAGAGGTAGAGAGCAGCTTCTATGTGCAGAGGGGTTTAGTTGCTTTACACTTTTCTGTTTGAAGGATACATACAGATCGGGAAAGAGCAGTTGTGGCTTGTGAGGAACACTGCATAAAGAGCAGCTGAAGTCCTGTAAATGCATGAACTGGGATGTACTATATGTGAAATCAACGAGCAGCAAGTTTAAGAGCAGCTATTGGAGGTGGTATTGCTTATGCTGAAGTTAGGAAAAATCTTCTTAGCTTGTTTTGCAAGAGTCATAGAAGATGAATCCATCCAAGGGTTTTAGATGAAACAGGGTGGCCACAGCCCTCTAGAAGTGACAAGATTGTTCATTAACCTCCACCTGTCTTGGCACTTGATGGAAACCAAATGTCTGCTGGGGCCACTGCAGCTGGATCCCATCTCAGTGCCCAGGAACATGCCCAGTTCCTTGGCACCTTTATTTTGCATATTTTGTTTAGTTGGAGATAATGAAGCCTTACATAGTATGCACAGTTTGTGAATGATCAATTATTGCACACAAGCTAATGTCACTGGTAACACAGTGCTAAAAAAAGCAAGAAAAAGCAAAGTATTTGACAAATAAACACTGAAGGACCTGAGTTAAATGGAATGTGGCTTTTAATGCTAACACCCAATTTATCAGTGCTATTTCACAGACCTCTATCAGTTTGAAACTGTAGTCACTAAGAGATGGTTCAAACTGGTCCTAAGCTAGCGTATAGCAGAAATAGAGAAGTAGCAGGAGGCTCTTACTGTCCCTGTTGTTTGTACGAGAGGAGTGGCCTATAACATCAGAAAAAGGTTTTTTTCTAATGTGAAGGTGTTGTATGTCAGGAAATTTTTATCAGGAGCTATCTTTATTGACTTTTTTCTCAATACTGAAATTAAACCACTTTTGAAAGTCTTAGATTCTTTGCATGCCCATATAAAGAAATTAGAATAATCTTAGTGTTTATTAAGCTAACTTGAATATTGAGTGTGTTCTATTTGTAGTAAAGCAATCAAAAGCCATGCTTACTAGTTTGTGGTCAAAATGCTGGCAAACTACCTAAAATGTCCTTTGGGCACTTCTAGTGAGAGATTTTCCCCTTAACTTCTACTATTTCCACCTGCGTGTTGTTCTAAAAACACTCCATCTGGTATTTCTATGCAGGGATATTTCCTAAGATGAACCCAGGACTTCTGTTGAAAACCAGATGTTTGTTGGGGAAGGAATAAAGTTTCCTTTTTTTCTGTCATAAAAACTGTATTAACCCTTAATTACTGGAAGATGCTCAGCTGCTTGGGGAGTAAAGCTGCAATAGTACCCCTCTTTGAAGCAGTGTTTCCAAATGTCTTTCAAAACCCATTTTATTCTGTTCTGATTCCCTTCTCTAGTATCTTGAATAAGATAAGTATCTGCAGCATATAGTTCGTTCCTTACATCCTGGGGTTGTTTTAAACACTTGCTGCAGTTTAGAAGAGAAAGTTTAAAGTGTTCAGGGCTGTTTATTCAAGGGATACGTCTTTCAACAACCCAATCAGCAAACTATTTAACTTCTCTCGTGTTTATGTTGCTTTCATGTGTTGAGACCAGGGCAGCCCAGTGCCATCGGGTAAATGAGAGGTCACATGTGCTTGCATAATACCTACAAACAAATTTGGAGTAATGTATATACTGGTCCTAGTTTCCACTCGTGACGCCAAATTGCTAGGTGTTCTGGGTTTCTTTTGGATTTTCTTTTTTTTTCCTTTTGGAGGTTTAAGTGTTAAGGTAGCCCCTTTCTTCAGGAGGACAAGGAAAGAATGCGAAGTCAACTGGAATGTGATGTGAATCACTAAGACAAAGAGGACTTCATCCATGGGCTAAAACATTTTTGTTATGGGGACAAATGGGAGGGTTGGAAGGGAATCAGTAGTGCAGTTCTAGAGATACTTGCAGGATGTTCCCTTTCTGAAAATTTGCGGAAGCAAGATGCAGTAAAATAGGAATTTCTCTGTATGGTCTAGGAGCCCTGCAGAATGGTCTGAAATGCCAGATCAAGGTGGAAGAGCATGGTAGAGAGGGATTCTTATGGAAGTACATGTGAAAGATTTACTCTTCAGAGCCAGTTTAGTCATAGAATTATTAAGGTTGGAAAAGATCTCTAAGATCACCTAAATTCAACCACCTACCCATCACTACCATGCCTGCTAAACCATGTCCTCAGTGCTACAACTCCATGGTTCTTGAACTCCTCCAGTGACGGTGACTCCATCACCTTCTTGGGCAGCTTGTGCCTGACCACTCTTTAGGAGAAGAAATTTTTCTTAATGTTTAACCTGAATTTCCCTTAGCACAACATAAGGCCATTACCTCTTGTCCTATTGCTAGTTATGTGGGAGAAGTCAACATCCACCTCACCACAACTCCCTTTCAGAGAGTTGTAGAGTGCAAAAAGGTTTTCCCTGAGTTCCCTCTTCTCCAGACTAAACAGTCTCAGATCCGTCAGCTGTTCTTCTTCATAAGACTTGTGCTCCAGATCCTTCGCCAGCTTCATTACCATTCTCTGGACACATTCCAGGGCCTCAATATCTTTCTTGTAGTGAGGGGCCTGACACTGAACACAGCACTCAAGGTGAGGCCTCATTAGAGCTGAGTACAGGGGGACAATTTCCTTCCTGCTCTTGCTGGTTGCACTATTTCTGATATAAGCCGTGATGCTACTGGCCTTGGCTGCTTGCCTCTCTGCAGGCTCATGTTCAGCTGAGTGTCAACCAACAACCCCAACTCCTGCTGTACAGCTTTCCAGCCACTCTGCCCAAGCCTGTAGAAAACCCATGCATTGCTGAGACTGAAGAGCAAGATATGGTACTTGCTCTTGTTAAACCTTATACAACCGGCCTCAACCTAGCAATCCAGCCTGCCTAGATCTTTCTGTGGGACCTTCACACTCTCAGGCAGATTGATGCCAAGTTGAGAGGAAACATCATCCTCAAACTTACTGAGGGTGCACTCAATCCCCTAGTCCAGATTGTCAATGAAAATATTAAACAGGGCCATCCCCAAACTTCCCCGGGGAACACCTCTAGTGACTGGTTGCCAGCTGCATTTCACTCCACTCACCACTGCTCTCTGGGCCCAGCACTCCAGCCAGTTGTTTTTACCCAGCAAAGAGAACACTTGTCCGAGTCATAGGCTGCCTCCTCCTGTAGGAGAATGCTGTGGGAAGTGGTGTCAGAGGTTTTCCTTAAATCTAGGTAGACTACACCCCCAGCTTTTTCCCCTCATCTGCTAGTTTGCAGTATTTAAAAAGCATGCTTTTCCCAGAGTTCACCTGAGTTGCAACTAGTGTGCAAGCTGATAGATGAGAAAATATCCCATAGTTTTTGCACCAAATATTTAACATTAGACATGGAATTTGTGCCTAAACCTCCCTGTGAGCTCCTAGAGTTCAGATGACAGCCCTGAAAAATAAATAGCTGTTACCTGTAAATATTTGCTTTCTGCTACTTCTTCTTAATCTTTACAACTTATTATTAATTGCCAATCTCATATCTTTAAGGTCAGTTTGTTAGCAAATTAACAAGCTCATGCTTGGACTGGCCTGCAGTCCTTAACATCAAGTCTGTGCATCTGGAAAGGCAGCAGCAGATTCTCTCTCTGTATTACAGATGTGCCATCTAGAATTTGTTTCTGAGTGACACCTGTGTTATGTGAGCCAGTGGGTGCTTTGCAGACTTTGTAAAGGGGCAACTTCCTCTTCCATTTGGGCATTACTGGGAGTTATTGAGTCCTTGCTTAGATGTCAAGGGTGGAATCACCCTCCCTTGAATCAGCTGCACCTTGCTCTATAATTCCTTCAGGCACAGCCCAAAGGCTCATAATTGTTTGGAAACAAAATAGCTTGAACAAATGCAGTTATGTTAATATTGCAACAACATTCCTTTTCAAATGCTGAAAGCTACGTGTTCTATTCAGTGAATAAAACATAATATGTGATTATCACCAATATTCCACTTCTTGAGTGGTCATATATCTCTCAAATCTTCCACGCGAACAACCAAATCCTTTGAAAGCATTCATGAAAAGGGGCTTTCTAACAACAAAAGTACACCACGCTGGCTTCAGTAGAATAAAAATGTAGCTGTTTTGTTGTTGTTTTCGGTTTTTCTTTTTGTTTTTGTTTTTTTGCTGGGATATCTGAAACAACATGAAAGGCATCCCTGTTGCCTGCCATCCTCTGTGCAATTAATATCATTTATTACAGTTTAAGGAATGAGTAGCGTGTGACTGAGTGCTAGTGTTTATCTGCCTTATAATTGAGGCATGATGCTGTCAGGCTTAAAAACTGTGCTTAATCTGTTTATTCTTTTTATGCCCTGATTTCTCATGCTTATTAGTCAATACTCCAGTGTATTATTATTAGCAGATCATAGCGGGTCTCTTTATTACTATTTGAGTTTTTATGTTTCAGGTGGTTTGCCTGCATTTCAGGCTGGCCTTCTGCTTCACCACAAAAGCTACTTCTAATTCATTGAAAGCATACATCACTGGGAAACCTTATGCAGTATTACATGAAATGGGTATCCAACTCACACAGTAAAAAAAAAAAAAAAAAAAAAAAAAAGACAACATGGTTTCAGAGAAATCTGGAAATCTCACAGCATTGCACTTTTAAAAGGTGGTAAAATAAATGGGGAGAAGGGGTGTGTGTGTGGGGGGGGGAACATATCAGGCCTAAGGAAACTGGATCACACTGTAATAATGTTCACGAGGCAGCATTTAAACCAGATCTCTGGTGTTCAGAAGAAACATCCATCCAAAAGCAAAATTTTGCTGTCAAACATGAAGAGGAAAATGAGGAAATACTGTAGTGTGGGATGCATTTTTCATCTTTTTATCTGTTTTAAGTGCCTAATAGGGAATGGCTCGGTACTACTGGAACAGTTGCGCTCATTCATGTTACTGTGTTACTATGCAGGAAATAAGCTATGTAAAATAGAACTTTGACTAAGTTCCACTAACCTCTCCTGTCTCTAGCTGGGTCTCCTAAACACCTTGCAAGTTATTTAGGGAAGGATTCCATCTGTTCTATCATTGATTCATAACTACATCTTTCTCTGTTTCAATGCTACTTTCAATGGTCTCTGTCTAATGTTACCATTTTCTTCCCCATCTTCTGAGCCACGCTGTGATATGATATTCTTTATACAATATATTTTAAGAAAACAAATCCTTTGGCAGCTAAGTGAGGCCAAAGTTTCTCCAGCTGTTTAAATCACACATACAAGATATTCTGGGGAGAGAGGGGAGTAAAAATACTGAAAAATGAGTTTTTCATCTATAAATATTTAGCACTGAACTGTACTTTTTTTATTAAGCAGTGTGAATCTGACCTCCTGAATTGAAACATGCATGAGCTTCTCAAGGTAGACTTTGCTTGCATCTTCCCTGTGTGCCTCCCCATATACCATATCTGTTTGAAAGCTCTATGAGGGTTAGACACACCCTCATAACAGCAAGGAGTTGTGCTTATACTGAATTTTTTTTTTGTTATAGTGCTAGGCTTTGCCAGTTCATTCAAGTAAAAGTCTATTTTGCTGCAAGATGGGTGACTGTATTTCCAGAATGGCTTATCCAACTGGCCAAAACCTAAAAAAGAAAGAAATCTTAGTGAAAGTAAATGTTATTATTCTTCTTATCAAAAGGTGGAGCTGTATTAATCCAAACAAGTCAACTAATGACATGGCTGATATTCAATATTTCTTTTCTTGGTATTGCTTTATAAATCCTGTAAAGGTGTCTCAATAATTAAATGCAGGGCACCAAAAATATGGCAAGATATACCAGGCTCCTGTTATGAAGGAGCCATGAACAAGTAGGTGGATATTTTCTTTACAGTTCTTTCTTTCTTAATAGTAACTGTTAAAACTACACGTTAACAAAAATCTCATCAAAATGTTTTTCAAACTTAAATTTCCAAATATTGACAAATTGGACCATGAGGAAGGTCTGATTGTTCATTTCTGGTTCCTCAGAGCTTTAGAAATGGTGCTATCAATGAACTGCAGGTAATAGTCAACATGCTGATGCCTTAGACATCAGTGCAAATGATGAAGGCACAAAATTCTTCTGTGAGGATATACAGATCAACTTTCTACAGCTCTATGCATCTACATTTAAGATAAAATTTTCCAAAAAAAAAATCAAATCATGTGGTTGTAAACATTAGAGCTAGCTAACTCCCTTTATAGCAGACATAACCTGCTCATTTCATAAGCATATTCAGTCTTTGGGCAGTCTTATTTAGGTAGATTATAGTCCTTTGAAGCAGGGTCTTTCTCTTACTGCACTCAACCATATCATGTGTTTATTTTTTAATTTTTATTTCAGAAACAGCTATTTGCTTGACCAATTCCAAATTTACACTTTCATCCCCCTGTGTAAGGGCAACTTGTCTTTGCTGTGATACTCAGTTCACTGTCATGCACCATGGCAATATCAGAAACTAATGGTGTCACTGAAATAATTAAGTATGGATTTAGGTTTCTAAAAGTATTGGCACACCAGTACAAAACTGTCGATCTCAATCCCTTAATTCAAAACTCCTACCCTTGGCTGGGTGCTTGCTGCATGGAAGAAAATTTTGGAAATATTAACTAGAAATTTCAGTAGGGAAAAAGAAACAAACAGAAAATGCTTGTATTTACCTGCTGCCTTACATCACTGAAGCTTCTTGTTTCTGTAATTCTCTGGTCCTGTGCTCAGAAAAAAATACCCTCTGCTGAAAGTGAAAGGGAAGAACAAGATTAATTAACTTGTCATGCATTCAGCCCAACTTGAAATAACCTATTTAGCCTTTTCAGGTCAGTGTGTGGAAGAAGATGCTGCTCTTGAACACCTTGGTAACATTAGATACAGTGTGCAAATGTTCTGTGCCCTCATAGCTAGCGAGTTTCTTCCTGAATTTAACTGCTGTATGCACTAATTCTATCAGTACCTCCTCTCTTGCTTAATTTTGAAAATTTGTTGACTTTAGTTGAGTAAAGCATTTGTAATGCTTAAGATTAGCACCATGGCTTGGAGGAAACACTGGGTTGTGTTGTGAGCCAGGCAATGCACTGCCAGGCTAGCACCAGTAAAAAGTCAGCGTGTAGAGAGGGGGAAGGGATGTGCTGGAAGAATTACAGTTGAACTTCAGTAGGTGTCAGGAGGTTTTGTATGGGCATATACCAAAGCCATTGATTATGAAGAGATTCACTGTTCATGGCTCTTTATTTACAATATAACTGAAGTGAACTATCACAGTCCAAAGGCAAGGAATGATTTTTAGGAGTTTTTGATGGACTTCTGTAGAGTCACAAGCATAAACTTTGAAATAACATTGGATAAGAAAGGCAATATCCTTTCCTTTCCATGTATTTGTTGTGTTGTGTTCTGCTCTCTGTTAGAGATATAAATCTGGAGTTAGCTCCACGACGTTCAACACACTTATTCCACACATACACCAGTGCAACTGGCAGCAGAAATGGGGTTAGACAACTTATTAAACTGCTTAGAAGTTGATTCTGCCCTACCCTGTGCCTTTTCTCAAAGCTATCTCATTATTGACTAGTTTCAGCAGAGCCTCCCATGTCATTTTCAGTGAAATCTTTCCTTACTTTTTCCTTTATAGTATATTTCCTTTCTGTAGACCACAAAAAAGGTAGCACTAAAGAAAACAATACAAAAGCGCCAAGTTCTCCAGACTGCAGCTAGGAAGGAAGAGGAAGATGTTGTTACTCAAGACACGTATGCCACCTCTCTTTCTGATCTTAACAGAATAATACATTTAATCATATTGCTGAATTTTTGTTCATTTTGCTCACTTTTTTGGTGGAAAAGGCCAGTAAGGACCTCGGTGAGATATAATCTGGATGGGGAAGAAAGATTATGATAAAACACTCAAATAGAGTAGCGAGGAGGAATACTAATTGAAATTATGGGCATATTTTTAGGGTCTTTTGACAATCAAACAAGGTGTGAATGAAATCTTGAAAGTCAAGTTTCAATTAGTGTGGCCAGGTATTTTCATAAGCCTGTGCATATTTTTAAGCAATTAAAGCAGTATCAGTAAAACTTTTTGACTAGGTAGTCTGCCACAAAAGCTTTTTTTATGCTTCTCTTTTATGTGTAAAATATGTTAAATGCGGACCAGTTTTGGTAGGTAGAAAAGTTCTGTATCTTATCTGCCTGACATGCCAGAATTGAGGAAAGCAGAAAGATGCCTGTAAAATACAAAGCACCTTCTACAAATAGCTGGTATGCATGCAAGGAAATGTAACCAGGTGTAATAATCACTACAGCCTTAAATACTTAAAATATTTTTCCAGCACAGCATTAGCAATTTAACAATAAGAATTCCATGGTGAGACTCACAAAAAAAAAAGTGAGATTATTTTTGCATACCTCTCATGTGTAATTATGTAAACACAAGGATGGGAAGCCCTTCTGACATCCGTTTATGCACAAATGCATGTTATGTGGCTTTTCATAGATAAAGAACAGGAGAATTCTGTACTGAGGCAGCCCTTTCTGCTGATTTTCATATTTGAATAACTTAGACAGTTCATTGTTAATTACAGTACATAGTACAGGTGTATTGCATTCCAGTTCAAGTTGAGCAGTACATGCAGAGTGAAACATAGCAAACTCAGGCAGGTCTTAGCAGAAAATGATTTGCTCATATGGAGATGGGTGTTTGTCTGGGTGCTTTTCACAGAAACAGTGGAGGTGAAATTGCACTGTTAGGTGTGTAACTGCAAACCTTTTGTTCGTGATGGCAGTATAGCATGTAAAGTGCCCAGTGTGGACTTACATGCGTGGTCTGTAACTTCTTTATGTAGCTTCTGTGATGTGTTAGACACTTCAAACTGACAGAGTTGATATTAATGTGGGATTGGGTGTGCAAAATACTATTCTTAAAAGCTCAGTCTAGTTCTTTCTCAAACAGGCAACATGTTCTCTTTGTAATGAATGGAAGAGCTTGATTTTAGACTTTGTAAAAGACAAAGGAAGTTACATGCAGGGCTTTAGTGGACAAACGAATCTTGCAAAAAGGCTGTATAATGACTTAATATGCAAATGAGAAAAGATATGTAATTATTTCAATTTGTGTACAAATAAATGAAGAAAAAAAGGCAAGAAGTGAGAGATTGATAGATGTGTTATGTTAGATGTATATAATGGTATTTTATTACATTAAAAAAGTTGTAGAAGTGTAGTAGAACCAGTGGGGTGACCACATGTTTGCCTTTACATCCTTATTCTTATCTGTAAACGCTAGCTTTTTCTCTAAATATAAATAGGGTCCGAATGTGCATTAGTATTGTCTGGTTACAGCATAGAAATAATTTTTTCATCTTTTCAGAAATTTATCAGACTAAGTTTTATAGGAAAAAAAATTGAGAAAATAGTAATTTCCCATGGTAAGTAAATAAGAGTTGTCTGAAAAACACTGATTTTGGGGGGAAAAAAATTGATGTTCAAATTCTTTGATAGAAAGATATAGAAAAGGGAGGAGGGCTGTTTGCAGTGGACAGTGATAATAAATCAAGAAACAATTGGGCAGAAGTTCAAAAGAAATACTGTTAGAGACACTGGTAAGTTCCAGCAGCTTAGCTCTGGTCATGAAGATTGGCCATAAACTCAGTTTTAACACTTCAAGTCAGGCTTGCAGCTGCTTTGCATTATTGGGGCACTGCAAACAGTTGTAGCAAGCCTCTTGCAGTGCGCTTGTAAATGCAGCCTCTCCTGTGGCTATCCAGGCAGTACTTTGATATAGAGGGAGTACAGGCATTCTTAGTAAAAATGTGCCTGAGGAATGAGCACAGGGCTCACCTTTTCAGGCCATTCAAGTTTCCACCCTCAGGAAGGAGTGGGCAGGCACTGCAGCTGGGCACTGCGTTTTTTCCCAGCATGTCCTGCTGAGGAGCTTGTTCTCCTTCTCCTGAATAAAGGCTGGCATGTAAGTATGTGCCAAAGTGTAGTTATGTTGCAGGCAAATAGCCAAGAGGGATCACAATCAGACCACCAAACTGCTTTCTTGAGCAGCTTGCAGAAGGCTGATCTTAGACGTTTGTGTTGTGTGCAAACATCAGTCCCCATTACCAAGGCTTTTGTTCTGTTTGTGCTTCTAAAGACTTGTTTGAGGTGTGGCCCTGCCCTACCCCTCCCCTTTGCTCACACTCCATGCACACTGTGCACCCACTGCCTTGTGTCTTTACATGTAGCAGATAATGTCAGCCCTACCACTTATAAACCAACATTTTTTTTTTTTTTTTTTACCATTTTCATAGAATTATTTGGATTGGAAAAGACCTCTCAGATCATCCCATCCAACCATCCACCTATCACCACCATGTCCGTTAACCCATGTCCCTCATTGCCGCGTCTCCACAGCTCTGGAACACCTCCAGGGACTGTGACTCCACTATTTCCTTGGGCACCCTGTGTCAGTGCCCGACCACTCTTCTGGGGAAGAATTTTTTCCTAATATGCAACCTGAACCTCCTCTGATGCAACTTGAAGCCATTCCCTCTCGTCCTTATGAATGTATCAGGACTGTGAATAGATCCTCAGATTGTCAGTGGTACAAGTAGAACAAACTATTGAGGTGTTTGCAGATGCTTTTGAAATTGATGGTTTAGAGAAGGATGCCCAGTTTGCTTCACCCCAACATGGTGCAGAGCCCATGTCAGGGAGCAGGGAGTTGTTGGTGTGGTGACCAAGCCTCATTCCAATGCTGCTTTTCCCCGAGAAACCCAATGTATTCTGTTTCTGTGGCAGTAACCCACTGCTGGTCATCTAGCTGCTGGTAAGAACTACTAACAATTGCATGCAGAAAGCAGGGTACTAGGACTGCAAATGAGGAGCTGTGGAAACATGGAGCATCATTAATTTTTCCCATGGTGTTTGACTCGGCATGTGATCTTTTGGCCAGGAAAATGCTTGAAGTGCGCAGTTAGTAACACTTCTCCAAGAGGCTGTCATAACTGTACTTTAGACACTGGGTCACAGATGTTTACTAAATCATCACTGCACACTCCACTTTCTAAGAATTACCAGTGAGGCTCACGTCTTGAATGGCCTTTTCTGATAGCAGACACCCCGTGTATAAATTCTACCCATACATTTTCTTGCAGTTCAAATTACAGTGCTTGATTAATTGATTTGACTGAAGAGAATGCACTGAGCAAAGTTCAAATGGAAAGAATAAGCAGCTGGACACATGTTCGCCTTCACAGTCTCGTTAGTTAATTTCGGTTGATGATTTCATGCATGCTGCAGTACCGATGTGCATTCACAGGGTTGCCTCAATGCATAGAGATAATTTTCTGGAGCTGCTGGAAGTGTGAAATAAACTTAGGATAAGGCCAATTTCTAGTCCTGCTGATATCTGTGGGAGAGTAGCTGTGCTTTCAGGAGGAGTGGCATTTGGCCCTTGATGTTGTCTTTGAAAGTGTTTTATTATAATTTTCTACTAGAAAAGGCATTCAGAAAGTATCTAATGCATCAGAAACATACTGGTCCCATTGTAATATTTCATATTTCAGTGTTAGTTACTAATCCCAAGCTAGGTGGCAATAAAGCTTTGGAAAAAAAATTGTTTGGCAGGGGATGGAGAAGCAGCTACATCACTGCGGGTCCACTCAACATTCTCCAAAACTATCCACCTGCCTTTCACTTGCATGAAATGCATTTTCACTTCCAGTCCTACTGTGTTCAGTTTCTACTATCAGACACGTTATTCCTTCCCGAGCATTTCACGTGGAAGGGTGAAGGATGCTTCTGCTCTAAAGGTAGAAGTTAAGGTTAACCTTCAGAAATAAATGTGTGAAAGAAAGTCAGTAGACCACACCTGCATTTACATTAATGACTTAGTTTACCTTAGTGTCTTCACAGAGAATAACGTGTTACATTCCCCTCAGTCTTGGTCTTCAGCCTGGTCTCTGATAATAATGCAAGTTGGGGTTGTAGATCAGCAGAACAGATGATAATGTATTTTTTTCTGAACAAAATGTGCAAAGATAGCACAGAATATTCTGGTAGAGATCTGCACTGCAGCTGAAGTAATTGCTGCTTGGAAGGCGTCTTCCTTAAGGTATTTTTCAGTCTTTACTATGTGTCTATCTTTGGAGGTAAGATCAATACAAATGGGAAGCTTCTCATACTTCATTTTTATATACCGTACTTCATTTTCTTTGGTTGTGAAGGAGAAAAAAAACCCCACAATCTCCAGATGCTCAAAAGGTAAAAGATTTAAAAGTGTGTCAGCATGAATTTTAGAGGGGTTAAAAATGGCTGAATAATCTTGGAAAAGCCACCTTCTGCATTGTCACCGCTGCAGATGAACTGCACTGTGGGCTTCTCATCTCTGTGTATTAGAGAATGCTACAGTTCTATGGAGTAGGTACAGGGATGTCATATTTAGTGTACTATTGTGCCTCTTCTGTAGGATTGAGTGCATCTATTGTATTTAGTTAAGGCAGGTATTTGGAAGAAACAAGGGGCCATTCCTTCCCTATGAACTATAGGAAAAGAGACCACATAGAAGGTATGACTACACAGTTTCTCCTACGTGTTCATGTCTGGGCAAATGCAATTGGGGATGGGGCAGCTGGGAAGTGGCAGAAATTGAGGCAACTCAAAGCTGAACAGAATCCAGCTCTGAACAGGGAACTGTAGTGCATTAAAAACACATCAGATCTGAATTACTGATTCTGTTATATGTTGGATTTTGTTCCTAAAACATAGCCTTAAAGAACAGCGCTTGTTGGAAGGGACCTCAAAAGATCATCAGGTTCAACCTTTGTGAGCCTAGATGAAATTATCCAGCATAAATAAAATGGAGGACTTTCTTTAAAACACCTGAGCTTATTCAATGGAGCTGAGAGAAGTGCGTGCCAGGTGTAGATGGTTGGTAAACTGTTCCTCCTACTGACCATCGTGCTGTGGGAGGACTGGCAGCAACGAAAAGGTGCTGTCATCTAGAGCAGATTGATACAAGGTATTTGACCTCCTTAAGTGTTAGAAAAGGGAAACCGAAACTTAAGCATAACATGCTTGTTAGTCTTTGTGTCAGATCAAATAATGTGCATCTCTATAGATCGAAGTGTATTAATGACTTTGTGTGGATAAAAAGAAAAAACTTTAAAAAAGGATGACTAAAATATGTATATCCAGTTTGACAGTATATTTTCTTTTTGGAAAATCTGGGAATAAAAGCAACATTTGTACACACTAAGCAGATGTTTATGATTACTGCTTAGTTAACATCACCCAGCTGGCCATGGATGGCTTTATGGAAGAGAGGGAACATTTGAGAGTGTCACATGTTTATATAAGTCAAGAATATGGCAGTTGTGATACTGGGGCGAAAGTGCTACACTGCCCATTTTAGGTAACTTTCAATTCACATCATATGACAGTGAAATAGACTGTAGTCGTCAGTTTCCTGTAATGATCTGATGCATATCAGTATGCGTAAATTTCCTTCTGTGGATTAGATATAAGCATGTATAAACATCTTTTGTTGAATTTAAGGAAATCAGTGGATAACAAAATGTTAGAGATCCTTATTGCATTTGATAAAACTATACTAGTTTAGCATAAACTTAACTGTAAATAGAGTGGCTTGCGTGTAATCTGCCATGAGCAATATGTAACTTTGATAATTCTTATTCTAATTTTCGCTGCTCGTGAGATATTGAGTGACATTTCATAAATGTGAAGAGTTCAATGTGGTCCTAAACTGTTCTCTTGTTTATGGAAAACATACCTTTATCTTGACATGTTACACAGGCGATCATCTCATGTGGGGATGCAAGTAATTGTGTGCAGTATATCTGCCTTATCTTCATAAAGTGTCTACAAAGTAAAAAATATTTGCAAAAATATATAAAAAACATTTGTCTCTTAGTTAATAAATATTAGCTCAAAACTGCCTCCACTCCTGAGAAAGATGAATGAATCTGTCATTTGTTGGATTTGTTTCTGATGTAGTTTCAGTTCTTGTTCAAAACAGTCAGTGTTTTGTGAATTTTTAACTCTATATCGAGCATGCAAATGGGGCCAGCACTAATTTCAACTCGTAGAAAAATGTCTTGATTTAGTTTGGTGAATGCTTGTCAGGCTTTTTGAGTAGTCTTCATTCTGTGCTTGGTTCTTCTGATTTGAGACCATTCCCTTCTGTATCTTGTAAACAAGAACAATGATATTTCACTTTACAGAAATGTAAGCCATTATAATGAAAGCTACTGTAAACGTGTGATATGTTGTTCACCTGAGATATGCAGAGGAAGGAAAAAGTGAGAAGTGTGCATAGATGAAATGCCATATTCAATTCCTTGTTTCTCAGTTTCTTTGGATAAAGCCTGGAGGAGAACTCTCATCCGCAAATCTAAATCAAAGATGATTTAATTCCTTTTTAATTCCTTAGTGGCTGTGGCATTTGAAATTTGTTCCTTCCTTAGATTTCCTTGCTAGTATGTTAATTTGAAAATATTTAAGGAGGAAGTTGTGGGAGGAGGAAGTTATGGCAATTTGCAATAACAACATAGTGTGTTCTTTCACACACTTTGATGCAGAACCAAAGTGGAGGGACTTTGAAGATCCTTCTAGCAAGACTAACCCAGCAGACAGCCATGCAGTTTCCCAGAGCCTGTTGGGAGCATTGTGACCAAAGGCGTACATGGGCAACGGGGCTGATGGAAGCATCTGGGACAACGTTATGAGTGGGCCAGGGAGAGGCTTTGCTGGGCCCAGAGCCCAGCACCAGCTACACTGTGCCTGATGCTTGTAAATCTGATACATTCTTGCTCCCAGACCATTCCTGGCTGCAGTGTGCTGTTTTCTTTACTTGGGCATTTGTCTACAAGGTTTCTCTTAACAGATTGTTCCACAGGAACCCTTCAGCAAGAGATGACATCCATGTTTGACACAAGAGTAGACATCCTCTCCTTGTTTTGAGTGTCACAATATAAGAAAAGCATAAAGCTATTCGAGCATTCAAAGAAAAGGCTACAAATGTGGTAAAGGGTTGGGAGGGCAAGGCTCGCGAGGAGTGACTGAGATCCTTTGGTTTGTTCAAAGCAGAGGAGGCTGAGGGGAAGCCTCATGGTGGCTGCAGCTCCTCATGGGGGAGCAGAGGGGCAGAACTGATCTCTCTGATGACAGCAACAGGGCCCGAGAGAACAGCATGGAGCTGTGTTAGGGAGGGTCAAGTGGGGGTTAGGGAAAGGTTCTGCACCAGAAGGGCAGTGGGCATGGGCTTGAGCTGCTGGAGTGCAAGGAGCATTTTGACAGTGCTCTTAGGCATAGGGTTTGGGTTTTGGGTGGTCCTGTGTGGAGCCCAGAGTTGGACTCAATGATCCTTGTGAGTCCCTTCCAACTGAGGATATTGTATGATTCTGTAAGGTCATGTCACTCTTACTCTTCTGAAGGCATATCTAATACAGAAAAATAACTTTGAATGTCATATATATGTGCACAGACATGATTGCAACAGTGAGGGATGATGATTATGAAATTCCCTGAGCATATACTGAAATCAAATAGCAGCATTGACTAATGATTCTAGTAAGGATTCAGTGCTACCTTGTGTAGTGCAAGTAGTATATACAAATAGTATCGCTAAATCTGGTTATGAAGGAATGCAAGTGGCGTTCTCTGATCTGCAACGACAGGAGGGTCTGTACAGTACTGAAATCTGAGAACGTGTCTCAAATCCTGCCAAGAATTTTGGACTCCATAGTCTTATGGCTTCCTTTGCTATTAATCTGTTACATCATTTCTTTGCACATTTGTAAGGTCTTTCCTTTTCAGTGCTGAGATTTACGCACTCTTCTGTCACACACACACACACACACAATTTCTAAGGTATTTTATTTTACTCACCTTAATGTAGCCAAGTATTAATCAACAGTCTGAGCAACAAACCACTATTAAATATGCTACCCCTTTATGTACAGGGAATGAAGTACATTCAACCAACTGATTGTCCAACATGCATGGTCTGGAAGCACATCTTTATAGAAGGGGCAGCTGAGCAAAGAAATGCCAATTGTTTTTCCATAATGCACAAATAAATTTCCTGTCTGCACAGATGTACGTACTTTGACATCACCAGCCTGGATGCCTGTTAGGACACTGAGTGAAATCTGCACATTTAAAAGTCTTTAAATTATTTTTCTAACATATATGGCTGAAAATAGCAACTTATTTCCCTAAAGTTCAGAAGTTCACATATTTGAAATTAGTCAGCTAATTTGGTGTATAATAATAAATAAGAACTGAATGACCTCTTTTGACAGTCAGGTATAAAGATGATTATGTTCAGCCTGATTTCTACCAGCTGTTATTTGTTTTTTGCTTTTCTGCTTAGCCTAAGATTCTCATGTCCTCCCTCTGTCAAAATGCATGAGGGTTTTGGCTATTGGCTTCAGTGACAGCAACACCAGACCGTTCGTTATCGATGCTTTCTTCAGGCCTTCAAAAAGAAAAATGTTGGAAGTGCTCAGATTTTGTTGGAGATGTAACCTTTTTGGAACAGTTTATATCCCTATCATAAATATTAATCATAGTCCGGTGGTTGGTCTATAATGATCAACAGATGGGATTTAAAATGGCTGAAAGAAGTCTGTTGCTGTTTGTCCTGAACCACTAATTGCTGCCCAAACAAGTGCAAGTGCTTTGTTTTATGGTAATTGGGTTTTATCTCCATGGCACCAGAGGTGCTATGCTGCATTTCCACACAGTGGAGGAGATCTTCCACCATCACGTTAGCTCCCGGATGCCCATGTGTTGGCCCTGCTTTTTTGCCCTACTTTTGCAGGTTGTGTTCCTGGAGAGACCTGAAGCATTGCCAGTGTCTCAGCAAGGGGTCTCACAAGGGACAGTTCTGAGTGTGGGCTTGATAACCCTCCATACTCTGCCCTGGGTACATACTGGCTTCTCTCAGCAGCACTTGCTGCACCACTTTGAACTTCCTTTCTCTGTGTTAAAAGGAGCATATGATACAGTTCAGAGTGTGGAATATGGTGTGGAAATAAAATTTTTAGGCCTTCTTTATACACACCAGAACAAATATTAGAGGCCTGACACAGGAAACGAGCTCAAATGCCTTCGCTCTGAGGAAAGCTCTCTGAGCTGATATCACCACCACAGGCGGTGCACCAGCATGTGGAAAAACAGAGCTTGGTACTGGCACTTGCCTCAGCATACAGTCAGGTCAGTGACAAAACAGTTAGAGGAGATTCATTCTTCTAAAATACATTCCTGGGTGTCTGCGTAAGGACTGGATTACAAGGATGCACCTTCTCATTTCTTAAGTTTGACAGCTACAGCAGCTGATTCATGGGCACTTTGCATATGTCACTAATTGATTTTTACAGAGGGTTTCCATGCTCCTCTACAATTATTATCTCTATATGTTGTGTCAGAGTAGAAGTGAATAACATAGCTTGAAGCCCAGACCTTATCCCCTGTATCAACAGATGTGGAAATTATTTCCGTTCCAAAGTTGTGTGGAACTCCTGAAAAATCTGAACTTTATTTGACTGTGGAAACCATACTGTACAAAGTCAGTAAACTCCCTTTGTAAGTTCAGTGTCCCAGCATGTTTTAATTGCTAGTCCACCATGCTCAGCAATGTCTCTGTTCTCATATATATTCTGGATGAGTCAAGCTATCAAAAACAGGTTAGCAGACTTGAGAGTTTTAGTCAAAATGATACTCTGTGGTATTCAGTCTGAAGTTGTTTTTTGTTCCTACCTTACAATATTTAGAAGAATTTGTGCTATCTTTGCTGAAAACTTTTCCTATGGTTTCCTTTATGACTGTGTGATTATATCTGCGTATACATAAATAAAGTGTTAATAGTGTCAACAGTTTTAAGAAGTGATTCATCTAGTATTTCCAGCGAATCATCTAATCAGACTTGAGAAACTATAGTTCATCCTGATGGCTCTTGTGTTCATTGGGAGGAACTGCTACCTAGAGTAAAGCAGGCTCTGTGTGAAAGGAGGTGTGATAGGAAGACCGAAGTGTTACTCTGGTCTTGGGCATTACAACTAGGAATAGCTTAGATGCACAAAGTGAAGTTATGTAAACATAGCAAGTTTTTTGAACCATTTGACAGATACTTTTTCATGTATACTTTGTCATTAGCAGAGTTATTTTTGCAATGCCTCACATACCAGCTGTAGTGTCACAAATATGGATGTGCAAACATCAATAAGAAGAAGGAACTATTAATATAATTTATGCCTTTGTTATATGCCAGTGAATTTAAACAATAGAAATCAGATAACTAACAAGGTGTATGTGTTTTCACATGTGAGCCAGGTTATACCTCTGTGGTCTGCAAACCACCTGTGTAGCTTCTCTTCTGTAGAGTTGAAGTGCTTGGTTATGCAGAAACCTTTGTGGGTTTTGTGGTTGTGTTGTTTTGTTTTTTTCTCCAAATATTCTAACAACTCACAATATATTCAGATAGTTGATATCATTTTCATTGTGGTGTGATACGCTTTCTCAGGAAAAGTGGTGAAAGTTTCAGTGCTCAAATAATTTAGATCAGAATAGGAGTTTTTCAGTCAAAAAGCAAACATACAGATAAGCTGATGTCCATTTTCACCTAGCATCCTCCTTTTGCTAGTAGGTCTTGTGACTGTGTCACAATGAACTACACTACCTTAAATATAAGAAGCTGCATGACTATCAAAACGCGCAGCCTCCTTGACATGGCTATAAGGTTCCTCTCAAACATCACCTGGGATTTTAATACAATCAAACAAAACTCAATGGACTAACTGGGTTAGCATTAATTTCTTAGCAGAAATAATAGTATCCTGATTACTGTTAAAGTGACAAGCAGTCCTGTGACACTTCAGAAAATATATTTGGGTGCAATTGATAGTGACTGCAAATTGGCTTCCTCTGGATATTACAACTTCTACTTAAGTATAGATGCCATTATTATCTTCATTTGGCTGATTCATGTTTCATTGCTACCCAAAACTCTTGTTCTACTGATTCATCCCTGGAAGAAAATATATGCTAATTCCTATCAGCACTTTCCTCATGATAGAATACAGCATGGCTAAAATAAGTCACTGAGTTGTAAATCGAGTCCTTGTCCTTGTGTGAATGGAAAGATTTTTGTCCCTTTCAAAGAGAAGATGTTTCTTATAGGTTAATCTTCATATGTGTTAGTTGAGTTTATCAGTAAAAGGAAAGCCTAGGGAAATTCCTGACAAGAGCAGTTCATATATTTTTCAGAAATAAAACGAGTGAGTCAGGTTATTTTCTGAACTCCTTAGTTGTACAGAACATGTGATGTAACTAACTCGTGGAAGTTTTGTCTTTGAAGAAACTAGAACATCACAGGTCAATGGGGTTTGTAAATATTTTTTCTCTTCTCATACCCTAAAGCGTAAATACAGGTCTGGATGGGGTTAAAGTCACAGTTTTCCATTTGTTTGAATTCAAGTAACTGCTAACGAATTGAGCTCTCATTACCCTTATTGACACTTTGGCAGAAGGGTTACAGGCAGCATGATTCATGCCTAGTACACATCAAATTGTCTTTGTCAAAGCCTTTGGCATATTGATGGCTAGAGAAAATACACTAATGGAATCCTTTGCATCAAAGAAAAGTGCCCTAGTGATGTATGTTAGTTTGCTGTCAGCTTAAACTGTATTTAATACTAAGTGTGAGTGTGGGATAGAAAGTAGTTTTTAGTAACAACTACTATTACCAGCAGTTTGAAACAGCATTTGGCAAAATGCTTTGGAAAACTGATTTGATGCTGTTTAAATATGAAAAAATATAGATAGATATTTTAAAATATTTTATTTGTAATAGCTTCTTTATAAATCAGGGGTGTTATTCTGGGAACTTCAATCTAGGTAAGTTTTCTTCCAGAATTATACAGAAATCAGGGGTCCCTTCATACCACCCTAGACTTAACCTTATCCATGTACAAGGAAGAAATACATTGTCTGGGTCAGTGAATATGTGTAATGTCTGGAAATGTATGGCATAGATTACTTTTGACTGAAAGTGATGTCCTCAGTCTTTGTTACGTTTTAAAATACATTTGCTTTGAAAAGGTCCATCCCAAAGGCTGACTGGTAAGGAAATCATACCAAATGGACATAGGGGAAAGCACTTTTTTCAAGATTATTATTATTATTATTTGTCATGGGGACTTTGGTGCCACGATTTTACTTTTAATTTTTTTTTTTTTTTTGGTAATGGTCTCTCAGATTTTTTCATGCTTTAGAGTCAGACATGTGGCTGGAGGTACTCTAATTTTAAATACTGGTGTTAATGTTACATTTGTTTTTTAAATCCTTGATCAAACACCTCCGAAGTCATGAGAGTACAGATTATTTCTGTGCTATCCCTAGTCAAAATGCTTTTAGTCTATGAAGTTACCACACACGTTTGGGTGTGGTGGAAGGGATATGGGATTAAATGTATATGGAACAGCAGCTGTTCAAAGGGAAGAGCATAAAGCCTGAAAATGCCGGTGTCCGAAGGAGAGAGACAAATATAGCGAAAGGTCTAGAGGGCAAGGTATATAAGGAGTGGCTGAGGTCCCTTGGTTCACTCAGCCCAGAGCAGAGGAGGCTGAGAGGAGGCCTCATGATGGCTGTAGTTCCTCACAGGGAGCGGAGGGGCTGAGCTCTGCTTTCTGATGACGGTGCAGGGCTCGAGGGAATGGCATGAAGCTGAGTAAGGGAAGGATGGGGTGAATATTAAGGAATAACACTTCTTCAGTGCTTCAGATTACTGGGCAAGCCCCCACTGCTCTTCCAGCTCTCGGGAAGGTGCTCCCAAGTCAAACTGCTATAGTGTCAGAAACCCTTTCGTAGTTCAATTCAAAGTGTATGAACACTCAGTGGGGTCATATTTGTCTCTGCAGAATGGTTTTTCTTGTGGCTGGAGCAATGCTCAAACACCACGGCCAGTTCCTGACCCTGCTGATATTAATGAGACTTTGCCATGGACTTCAATAGAACCAGGGTTTCACCTCAGGTCTCCAGATGTGAAAGGTTAATGCGTTAACCCACTGCAGCATTTAGCTCCCCTGGCTTGATACCTATTTCAATATACTTTAGTGCAAGTCTGTAAATATGACATTCAGAGATGGTTCCCAAGAGAACTGGGCACATCAAAAATGGTTCTAGCCTGAATAATGCATATCGCAAGGATTTGTGAGACTGTCAAAAGGCAGCTATGACTTACCCAGGGCTTGAGTTTAAGACAGTATTCTAAGAATTATAATTTGACAGAACCTTTAGGAATTTCTATATGCATAAACATGTTTGTATGGTAGTGGAATCAGAAGTCCCTAGTAGCTTATCTGGGCCCCGTTGTGCCAAGGACTATGCAAATATGGTCTTTCTCATAGAACATACAATGTCAGCACATAAATGTATAGAACTTTGGATAATGAAGTAGTTTGATTCTTATTTTACAAGCCGTAAACTAGGGCATGGAAAGATTAAAAGATCATGCTGTGGTAGAGCTACTTTTGCAATCTAGATTATCAGTTTTCTTAATCTGATTCTGTAATGAAAGAAGTGGCTAATAAAGCATAATCAAAACTTTACTTAAAATCTTATACTGACAGGAGAAGGAAAAACAAACCTGGTAATTCGTTCAGTGCCATTGTGATTATCCCATAAAAGTATTAATATATTTGCTACCTGAAGTGATATGCTTGCTCTTATTTCTGCTTTTGTAACTCTAGTTTTAGCAAGAAAAAAAAAAAAAATTGGTGTGTTCTTAACATGGAACTAAGTGGGAAATATAATAAAATATTTCACGGACTGATTATCCCACAAATGTCAACATTTTACAGAACACACAGTACTACATTAATGCAGCAGAAAAATGTAAACCTTGTTTAGATAAGAATCACTTGAGTGCAAAAAAGTTAAAATGAAGTTCCAACTTGGACTTTATTTCTCAAAAAAGCGATTTCAGTATTGTGTGTGTATTTTATCTGGTAAACCGTACCTTTTTTGCCCGTTGGAAATCTGTTTCCCTGTTTTTCAAGGCAAAATGAACTTCTCCCACTGCTTTCAGCCAGTGTAAATTTTGGAAACAGGTGCATATTCAATCTTACTGAACATGCATAGCTACCATCAAGATGAAAAATACACATTCCTTTGACACTTTTATCTATTAGTGTTCCAATAACATCAGAGGTTCTTAGATGATTTTTGCAGCCATGAGAACATGGATATGTGTTTCCTACATGATTTACTTTTATTTAAAGCTTTTTCTTTACCCCAGATCATCTCCATTTCAACATTCCTTGTCTCCTGTCTTGTGAAAAAGACCATACAAAGGAAAATTTTGAGGAGTTCTAAGGATAGGTAAAATCATGAAAAGCACCTGAGCCGTCTCTAAAGTCTGAAGCCACTTTTTTGTTTGTTTTTCTGATGAACTCTAGTCCTGTAGTTGACAGGGCTCTGCCACAGAAGCCACTGAGGATTTTTTTGCTAGAGAAATAACTAACTAAAATGAGTGAAAGCTGAGAGGTTGAACACATTCATTGTCATTAGCTGTAACCATTACAAAATTGGGAAGAGGTAGCAAAAACTAGTTGACAAGAGGATCCAGTTTAGCACATTTTTTGCCTTTGCCTTTAACTTAACTCCAGCAAAACTAATGAGTTGCAACTAAGAAGCAGAGAATGGTGGGCCTGAAAAAGGTGATTGAGATTTCATGAATAGCTTCTAAAAGGGCTTTGGAGATGACTAAAATTTAGAATAGACACTCTGAGGTGTTTTAAGAAGTTCAAAATCTAGTATTACAACTTACTGCATCATTTTTTATCCATGCTTAACAGTTTAACAGCTGTTATTTTCAATGCCTTCAATGCAGCTGTTTCTGTGATGCTAATATTTAGGGAAGAAATTTGATTAAGTCCTAACTGTTTTATAAATCACAATAGTAAGAAATTAAGCCTGCATTCCTTATTTTAAGAACCTTAAGGTAACACGTGTGTTTAAAAACAAAAACAAACAAACCCTGAAATGCCAATTATATCACAAATTTCAATTCACACGCTAAAATATCACTTTAATAGTCCCTGTGAAAGTGTCTCATGCATCAAGCTTCCAACTTTCAGCTGTCACCCTCTTTGTTCACTAGACAAAGGCAGAAAAGGCACAGACATACATCAGGTGCAATTCTAGCCTGAAAAATCAAGTCACTCTGCAAATTATGTTCTCTTGCTCCAGAAACTTGATCGCTGCATAGATAGCTATATCTGACTTCTGTGAGAAAATCAATTCTTACTACCTTTTAATCCTGTTCACCCTGCAAAGCTAAGGCAGCTATTTGAAAGGGAGTTCAGTCTTTTTGTATTTTCTGTGCAACAGTTTTCTCATTTCCATCTGTCCATGCCAGTGATAGGTGGCAATAATATTATAAGGGGTTAACGGTGGCCTTGTTCGGTCTTTGAAATACTGACTAGTAGCAGCAATAAAAAGGAAGGGCAAACATTCAGGGAACTCTGCAGAGCTGATAGAGAAAGGGATATTTTTTTCTACTGGGTAGGTGAATGCTTAAAATGGGAATAGAGGCAATGCAGCATGGTTCTGCAATATCCTTTTTATAGAGGTAAGAGTATATCTCTGCTTTATGTGACTTGCTGAAGGTGAGAGGAAATCTCTGTTGGGGTTAGGATTAGTAACCTCATTTCCAAATATCTAATGCAGTAGCCCTTGGTTTATGTTCTCTGAATTGTACTTGTGCACTGGAAGGCAAAACTTGATCTTCAGCAGGGGGGGAGTATTGACTTGGTTCTCATGGTAAGGGCTACACCTTACCCAAATGTCTCATTAAAGAAAGCTGAACGTTCCTTCCAAATCTGAGAATGAAATTGTGATTATTTCTGCTGTTCTAAGCACCAGATGGAAGCTCTGTTTAAAAGAGATCCTCAGGAGTGTTTAAGTGAAAACCTGCTAGTGAATTTGGATAGGAAGTTGAACTGCTTTTAGGTGCTTGTTGAGATGCATTACAAAACCAAGGTACAGAATTCAGACTGAAACTCTTTCTCAGAAACAGTGACTCACACCTCTGAAAACTTGATACTAGGCCAAAGTAGATGGAAGTTCTTTAGTTAGCATACAGTTGCATAATAGCCTTCGAACTCACTGTCTTGGAACTTGTAACCATGCATCTTGTTTTAGTGCAGAGTTGATATTTGATGATTAGTAAATCCGGGAGATATGAACACAGTTTGGAAATGAAGTTCACAGTGCATTCACTGCTTGGCTGCCAAAAACATTCAAGAGCATGATTCTCTTCTCTCAGATGAAAAGAAAATAGCTAGGGTTACTGGCTGGCTCTGTGCAGCATATGGAGTACTGTAGTTTTACTGTGTGATAATCATTGCTTCAGAATCTGCTTTCAATTACCAGCAAGTCCCAAGTCTCCTGCTGCCTCTCCCAGACATATAGCATGTACTGTGAACTGAAGCATTGCATAATACAGTATTGAAGCTAAACCAAGCTCTCTGAAAAGACAATTTCCCAAACACTATTACTCTTCCAACCTGTGAGAAAACTCTTACATTCGAAGAACTTAAGTGATTGCTACCAACTTAGTCCTTAGACTATTTTATATTAATTTGGCCTAGTGATGCAGATCACTATCATTTGTTTTTCTTAATTTGGGTGCATTAAAGCATTGCCCAGAGGCTTTAGAGATGTAGAGAGTGCTATGAGAAGGAGTCAATGCTTACCAGTGAATGAAATACTTAACAGGAGCAAGAGTTCACTGCTTGCCTTAAATGGGAAGCCGAAGTCTTCAAAGGATGTGTCTGTGAAAGCCAAGCTCTAAACAATATTAGTGAAATAGTAGCTGGCTAAGGAGAAAGGAAAATAATGATTGCAAAGTGAGAGACCTAGAGAAGTGAGGAAAAGTTTTAGGGAAAGAGATAGTGACTAATAGCAGACATATTTTGTATTCTCTAACTGAAATGCAGGTTGAGGAGCTGATGACAACGTGGTTATGATGGCTTCACATCTTCTAATGCATCAGCTGCCCTGCTGCAGGCAGCTCTGACTGCACTAACTCTGCTGTGACTACAAAATCACGTGAATTACTAAAAGATATGCCACAATGTCCACCCCTATTGCAAGATAAATGTAACATGTAGCTGTTACACAGTTTTTGTTCCACCACTGTAAATTGGATGACCAAGCCCTTGGGGGGACATATGGAAACAGGAATCATAGGAAAAGTTGAGCAAAGCAATTCAGAGAAAGAAAGCCAGCTTTGCATGTTCTTTTCTTACATGTCCAATGCTGTTGTCAGTTCTGATATTACAAACTATTACAAGTCTGAATCCTTCCTATACAAAGAGATCTTATTTTGTGCTCTGCTTTCTGTTCACGCAACCTCTGCAATTTTATTTTCCACTGACTCTGCCTCTGTAAGATGAACTGTATGGTTGGAGTGGGACTGGGGGGAAAGCATTTTGGCTATACACATTTTATGCTATTGTTCAGTCCAGCATGTATGCTGGCAATGACTGTACCCATTTAACAACATTATGGCTAAGCAATGTACTTCTACCTTTTCTTCTTGATAGCTTCAGTTTTAAGGAGTTCTTAAGCTTTGACAAATTTTGGCAAAAGCTATAAATTGACTTCATTTAGTACCTGGTATTTCCCTAAGGCATTTATTTTCAAAGGCTCTTAGGCTTCTTTCTGTACTTTTGGTAGATTTCCAGCTTTTATGTCCTTGCAGTAAAATGGAAATAACACAGTTGGGTCTGTATAAATAGCTATATAATAATATATCATCGGAAACTTAGCTAGGGGAGGACCCTGTGAAATGCAGTTGTAACAGCGTTCTCAGGTAAAATGTACCAGACAGAACAAACAAGTAGAGCAAGACCAGGAATATTCTTCATTTCTGACATGAATACTGGCAACAGAGACCGGTCTGCTTCTACACAAACCAACTAAAGCAGCTGGAAAATGATATATAAAAAGCCCATATACTGGGAAAAACCTGATGTATAATGTACTGCAGAACGTCCCAAAGTGGTTTAGAGAGAATGTAGAGTAATTTTATGGTACGAGGAGACAGGGTGGGTGGCACAATGACACTAAAATATGTAATGCTCCCAGTAAGAATCCAAGGCAGTCTGTGGCAGGTAGTGTAAGAGATCACCAGGCATCGCGCTGCTGGCAGATGGCAATACAGAATCACTTTGAGCCAACAGGATTGCCTTCATAATTGGTGAGGAGAGTACGGGTAAAAAAAAATATAAAAAATAAAAGTCAGCACTCTCCCTTTTTAGGGATTAGAGGTATTATTTCTGAATTAATAGGATATTAGACAAGTATGAACACACTATAATTGATTCAGATATTTCCAATTCACTCTTTGTCAGGAACATCTAAAATGAAAATGTATCCATAATATTGTTTCCATAATAATTTGGGTAACATTGCTATTGTTGAACCATAAATAAAGTACATCAGCTTCTCTTTAACTGAAATGTCTCAGCAGTTGCTTTTGTTTTCCTCACATCTTTTTTCTAGCATCTGGAAAAAAGTATATCCACTAAATGGTTTCATTTATAGAAGTGGTGACCAAAATTGTTTGCTTGAAACCAAGATTAACATATCCTACTTAATCTATACATACAATTAATAATAGTGAGAATTCTTCCACCTTAAAATAATAAAATATTTTTATAAACAAAAATTAAATAGCTTTTTCCAAGAGAAGCTGAATTTCATAGTCACTGAAGGACTTATGAGCTGAGTAAGATGACTATTTCTATGCATTGAATATGACTGTTTTCATGCACTAGTTTATATTTACCTTAAGATGGATAGTGTTTACTGCATTTTAAGGCAAAAGATATTGTACTGAAACAGATTCCTTCCAGATGGCGTCTTCATTTCTTGCACAAGAATTTGTTGCAGCTCTACTTTCCATCACTATTTGGACCAAAGAGAGAAAGTAGACTTTAAAACATCCTGTGCAAGTTCCTTTGAAGAACCACTAGCAACCTTCCAGCATTTTCCCTGCCAATAGCCACTTGAAAAGTAATTTTCATTTAAACTAAAAGAAAAATAGGTTTTGGGGAGGTGATTTGTATATAATTAACATGCTGGTGAAATTACAACAAAATATATGTTCAGCGAAGTTTTCTTACCATCCATGTGATGTGTTCCTTCTGGCAATCATGGTGGTAGGAAATCCTTAATTTGTTCTGTTTCCCCTCAAAGGAGTAGATCTGAGATGAGGAATACCTTTGAAAAAAGGGGCTAAGCTTACCTGGCCAGGCCAGTGATTCATGTCCTCCTGGCTCTGCAGGACCTAGTGAAGTGTCAGACTGCTTCTGTGTTCTCCTGCTACCTCTGCAGGAACAGAAGGTATGTCTTTGTCTACTGGGGAAAAGATTAAATATTGCTCCCAGTCCTAACATGTGTCTCAGCACTGATGTGAAGTGAGCATCAGCAGGTATGTTTCAGGCTCAGGAGGGTTGCAAAGGAGATTTTGCTTTTTCATTCTGGGGCAAACTAGAGAAGCTACCAGACAAATCCATTCTACTAGTCTGGTTTGCAGCAGTGTGAAGATTAAAGTGAGAAGATGCTTTGAAATGCATTCAGAATTTGTTACTTTCAAGTAAGTTATGTGAAGAGAGATAAAGGACTTGAAACACTGTACCTCATCTACAAGCACTTCGACTACATGTGCCTTGGGTAGAGGAATTGGAAAAATCCCTTTCTCCTTAGGTTGGTCTTGTGCACTAAAGTTAAATGTGCATATGAAAATCACAACATTTGGCTTCATGGGAAAGTAAACCAGGTTTATCTCTTTAAATTGATAAGGCCTTTTTTTCCAAATTAGGAAGCAATCAAATTTTTAACTCTTGCAGAAGAACACGCTTTTTGTCTAACTGGCAAGACATTCAAATCTAAATGTAAAGAAAGAGCAAAAGATGTTACTTCCACTTTCAGTCTGTAACCTGTGCTCTGTATTTCCAGCTGTCTCAGGTTTTGTATCGCTATGGTATGGCCAGGTCAGTTTTCAGTCACATGTTAGCTAGGAAGATGTTTCTAGCAGTGATCAGAAGCATGGCTTCCATGCAAATTTTCAGGCTAAAAGAGGTTTGACCAAGATTTGGGTTCTTATCTAATCTGAATGGAAGTTCATGCTTGAGGTTCACCTGTAGCTGAAATTAAGAATAGTCTATTCTGTTTTCTCTCTTTGGAAACCCTCACTGCAATTGACCTAGTGCATCTCAGCTATGCTAAATATGCAGAATATCAGTTATTCGTTCTGTGTGGTGAAACAGTGTCGAAAGACAAAACAAACAAAAAAAAGAATATAATCCTACAAATACTTCATAATAATGATTTATTGTCAAGGTTAAAAGCCAACTGATTTCATCATTTCCAGATGCAGTGAGTTGAGGACTGTTACACCATTGTTTAGGTAAGCAGAGCGTCCGGAGTCCAATTGTCAAGTATTTTTTAAAAAGCTGAGATCTGAGATCTCTTAACCAGAAAATCTGAAGGAAAATGCATTCAGTGGGTGTTTGTGTTCTAGTGGACTTTCGAATATGACCAACTCTTAGGCACTCATATTTTGATCCTGTTTCTCTTGGAAGGTTGAAGTTGAGCTGTTTCTGTGGTTACATTCTTGGCTTTTCCTTTTCTGTTAGTTTCACCCTTTATAGGACTGGGCCTCTCTCTCTTTTTTTTTTTTTTTTTTGGAGAATTCACTGAAGATTCAAGAGATCTTGTTCACAAAACTATATGTGTTATTAAAGCAACTGACAAATGCTGTTATCTTCAATTGATATGGAATGTGGAATGTGTTTGTGTATATGGCCAACTATGTTGGGTGGTTGTTCTCTTAATCACTTCCTTTAAGCAGAACTGAGAACCTCTGGGTTATTCAGAGGACGTATAATTCCAGTAGAAATTGGTTAAAAAGGTCCTAAAGACCAAAGCATGAGTATTTTGCAATCAGATGAAACACTATCTCTTGTTCTCATCCCTCATGAGGAGAAAAGCAAAAATCTAGACTAGGAATAAGCTACAAATAAGTAAATAACAAGACTTATGAATTACTTTGATTAGCAACTGAAGGAAGATCAACCAGATGTGTCCTACTCTCATTTTAGCCTATATTTCATGATTAAATAAAGTGAAAGCTCAAATAAGACACCTCTCCAACTTGTAAATGTTATACACATTTGCAGGATCTTGGGGAGAGGGCTCTTCTGTTTCTAACAGTTCAGATAAGCAGTTATGTGTCCAGTTAAACCAGTGTCTGTATACTGTAATTCAGTCATGTGAACATTTACTCTCTTTCACATGCTACAAGTCAGGGGTAATTATACTGAAATAATCTTGTGCTGGTACAATTTCAATCAAGGTGATGTTGAGAATAATTAAATACATGATGAAAAAGATGTGAAAGCTGTTTGAACATTTAATAGAAAATGTGACTGAAACTACTCCCTCTCTGACAGTGCCTGAGAATAAGGTCTTACAATGAACCTATAAGAGCACAGGCTTATTTAGTCTACTTTACATATTATCTTAAGAAAAAAGGAAAAAAGGTTTTTCTTTTTGAGCATGACTAATGGCATGTGTTAGCTTGATTCAGAGTTGTTGGTAGTGGTTGTGTCTTCATTAAAAATGTATTGTGTGAAAGCTTCATGTCTCTTACACTCTTACAGTGCTTAAATATTGTGTTTTAAAAATCTAGGATGAGGGCTAAGCCATCTCTCTTTTTGGCTAAGAAATTAGCAGTCTAAATGCTATCTTAGTGACACTGGCATAGTCTTTGTCCTGGTGTCAGCACATTTAAAATGGTGCTGAAAAATTGGAGAGGGCAAAGAGGACACAAAAATGAATTAAGGACAAAGGGAGAAAATGTGCTGCAGTGAGGGAATTAAGGAGCTCCAGTTTATCAAAAGGAACACAGATGTTATTGAATTACAAGGTCTAAATGTCTTTATGGGGAGAAGAGAGATGGATAGTAAAGGGCTTTTCAATCTAGGAGAAGCATGACAAGAAACAGTGTTCTTCTAGCTAAAAATGAAGTACAAATGTTTGAGTGAGGATAATCAACTAGAGAAAAACAACTCAGCAGCATCAGAGGATAGGGTTTGTCATCTTTTACTTTCTTCAAATTTAAGGTGAAATACATTTCTAGAACAAATCCTCTACCCAATGCAAACTTTTGGGCTGAATGCAGGCACACTTTAGTTTTCTTGTTTTTGAAGGAAAGAATAAAAGATTAGTTGTTTCCTTTTAGTACATGAAATTAAGCTAACAACACCATGGACTGCCTCGTTTGCCTAATATGTTTCAAGATACCCCCTAATAACACTATACCTCTCATAGGAGTGGAGGATATGGATCATCTCACAATAATCTTAACTGAATAATTTTAGAAGCTCTCCAACCTGCTTAAGTAATCTCTTTCATCTCTACACCAGCTCCTTGACTTGGGTATTTTTTAGTTACAATAGTCCTGGTAGCAGCCACTTGTTTTTTTTTCTGTATCATGTCTTGGAGAAAGAGAAGCTTGGGTGAAAAAAATAAATCTCAGCCTGCTGTCCTCCTTTCACCTCAAATCTTAAAATAATACTTTTTGTTGTTGTAAATTTTGCTTAAATATTGCCAAGTCTTTAATCCAGTCTGAGTAAGAAACAAGCATGGGCTAGGCGCACCGCTGAAATTCAGCCTGTCAGCTATATCATGGCAACCTCCTTACTTCCTTGGAGCTGCTTTTTCTTACTCTTAATTGACTTCAGCATGGTGTACCACCAGGAAAACCTGAGTGATTCTATCTGCCTTTTTTTTTTTTTTTTTTTTTCCCTCAGTGCTTTTCCTAGGGAAGCACAGCGGCTCCTGTGAAACAGCAGTTGGGATCTGCCCTGTCATCACAGTAACCAAAACAGTACACTGATATTAAAATGGTATCATGACACCACTTCTACCAAAGCTTTTGGACAGACAATTGGTCTTTGGAATGTGGTGTGGAGGAGAGAAATATTAGGCTTGTGTGTAAGATAATGATGATGATCCTGATGATCATCAAGATTTGACAGTCTTAGAGGTCTCTTCCAGCCTAAATTGTTTGTTCTTGCCTTTGATGGGAAGAACTTCCTGGTAGGGCAGGTTTGCTGTTGAAGCGCAGTACAATGCCGGGATATCGCGCTTGGTTGGTGTTATTCATAAGATAAAACAGAGCAATGCTTCCTATTTCTGTGGAGCTACAAGTTTATTCAAATTAAGCTAATAACTTGAGAGTAACTGCAAAACAGGCTCTGGGATCTAACAAGCAGTACTCTCACTTTTTCTCTCTGCTTTTTAATGAGCTGTTTGAGACCTGCCAGCACAGCACAATCCCCTGGCTGCACTAGGGTGTGTGAGGGCTGCTCCAAAAATAATACCCCATATTTTATTTTGTTGGCCCTCAAAATCAGAGCTGGATGTTAGTGGCATGGCAGTAGAGTCTGAGCCTTCTCACCAATATTCTATTACATTCTGTTGCTACGCAACAGATGGCAGCAGAGATGTGGCCTGATGGAATGGCATCTGACATGGAAGTACATATGAAGCAAAGTGTGGAAGGTGTGGAACTGAATTCCCTCATGCAGAAAAAAAAAAATGGCACTATTAACATTCATCAATGCTTGCTGAATGTTTATGGAGACCAAACTGAATGTGAGCACAGTGAGGTAATGCATAGTATGTTTCAACAACAACAACACTGTTGTAGCAGATGTGAAACCTCTGCTGGTCACCTCTGCTGATGTAGATTTGCATGAGTGCAGCATGCAGACTCTTGTTCATTGCTGCCGAAAATGTAGAGCTAATGGTAATGACTACATTGATAAACTGTTTTGTAGCTTAGAATTTGCTCTGTCAAATAGTGTTGTGGTGTTCATTTTGGCTGTTGTATTTTCCACAGAAATAATAGGAGGCATTATCTCTGGAGCAGCCTAAATATATTTGGTGTAGAACTGCTGATCTTGTTTGTCACTAATTCTGATATAATTTGGGCTTGTGTGCATTTAAAAATTCAGTGAAACCGTGGTAGTTCTATCAATACTGGACAAAAATCCCCAACCAGGGGATCTCAGCAGAGACCTTCTGCTAAACTAGAACCTGTTTCCAGCTGCCTACTTGTATAGCTGGCTGCAGAATTTCTGTATGGAAAATACATAATATGAAGCATATGTGAGAAAAGGGTCAGGCTGAGAAAGAGGTGTAACTATAATCCCACAAAACATAGTTGTAACAAACGCTAGCTGGCTTTCAGACATACTGATGGGTTGAGTCACACCAGAAGCCCACATTCCCACTCCTTTGAATGTGGAAAAAAAGCTCTTCTAGCACTTTTTGGCAAAATTTATCTTCCTTTTTTATACAAAGATTATTGACAGGGCTATAGTTTTCTTACTGTATACAATTCTTTTTATTTTGAAGCAATCTAGAGAACTGTAACTTTTTTGTGTGTTCAATTTCTTGAATTGGAACAGTTAATTGATACAGTTATTATGTAGCATATTTTTCCTGTAAGGCCATTATTGCTTATATAGTATATACGGTGAGAAGCTGCACCTCTTTAAATTTAATTTTTTTTTAGAATAGCAGTTATTCCAACAATATAGATACTTTTATATAAGGACTAAAATACATGCTTATTAAATTTATTTTTCTCAGAATGTTCATTTTGAATCGGAATATATTCAGGTAAAAATTTCTGTAGAATCATTTGCCTGCAAAAAGACAAGTATTTTGTAGTTGGCATGCTATGGGAATGCTATACTCTTAAGAAGTACCTTATGGATTAAATCTCTCTCTCACACAAGTTTTATTGGAAAAAAATAATCAATTTAGATGCTCTAATGGAATGAGCAATAGCAATAACTATACAGAAAAGCACACACCATTTTCCAATTATGTTTAAATGCTCAGATATTCAGTACCTCTGTAAATATATTTTTAAAAGAGCAATAAATGGATTGTGATAGCACTGCTAAACTACCCTATTGATTTGTTTTAAGGACTACCACTGTATATCATCACATCAGCCAGAGGTTGTGATTGCTTTAGAAACTTTAGAAAAATGCGTGAAAGTGTATCTAGTCACACATCCGAGTGCCAGTTTTAATACAATTTCATGTGTTCCTGACCTACTGATCGCTCTGGGAACCACGAGGCTGAGCTCACCCTGCAGCGCAGCCATCCGCACTGGGGAGAGAGAGCTGAAGGCAGTGGGGGAGAGGGGCTGGGATTACAGTGCATCATCTGCTCGGGTCATCCTGTGCCTTTCGAGTTTAATCAGGCTTTCTTCATCCTCCATTACACTCATTAGGTCCTGTTAGGTTAGTGCTCGATGTTGATCTGTATCTTGGTCAAGACAATTGCTGCTGATTAACTATAATTACCAGTAATGGTCCCAACCTGCTTTCAAGCAGACTGCTGCTGTCATCTTGTCCAGGCCGCTGCTCTATGATGAGCAGTCCAAATCTGCTTCCCACTGGCTGCCTTGCTGTCTGACCCAGCAAGTCACTTCTTGTGTGGGCTCAGCCCCTCACCCTTGTACTTGCTGCCTACAAATACCTGAACCTCCTTCTGAGGTATGTAAGAGGTAAAGGTAAAGAAAGAAGGAGTGATTGGTGTGGGGAAGGGGGAAGAGCTGAAGCAAAGAATTAAAATCAAATACAGAAAATGACAAATAACCATGCAAAACATGAACGACGAGACTCAATGCTAACAAAGGAATTTAGTGCTTTATACTTTGCAATCCAAAGCAATACATCACAAACAAGAGCCCAAACTGAAAAAATATTGTGTTTAAAAAAAAAAAAAAAAAAAAAAAGAGCCTTAATCCGAGCCAGTTTTCCTACATATGTCAGGTTATTTTGGGAAGAGTTGTCCTAGAGATCAGGCCTTTTATGTTCAAATACTGCTACAGCTTTTATCTTTTAGCTTGCGGATGGTATTCTGGTTAGCCTTATGAAAGCCTCTATATGCTGAGACTCTACCATGACAATAAATAATAATGACTTGAGTCAGAATTTATTGTTAATTGTAGTACAAATACTAAGGTCATGTAAATGTTTACATTCCCAGTTCATAGTTACAAATAATGCCTGCTAAACTTCCAACTGACTTTAACTACAAATAATTTGAGGAATAAAACAGAACTCTAGTTATTTATGCCTCCTTTCGGCAGGCATCAAAAAAAAAGATTATATTAAACAAAACAAAAACCATTAGCAGAGTTTTGACATAAGGGTAGACAGAAATGCTACCCTGAGCAGCTAGTACACTCTCAAAGCCTGGTGCATGTAGCCGTGGTCACAGAGCCCAGAATTTGGGTATGCACCTGATACTGCAGTTCAGATGAGGTTTTAATTGTAAGCGACCCTCAAATTAATAATTTATGGCAAGACATTTATGAGGAGGGAAGGTACAGTAAAGTGATTGGCAATTATCTTAAAAATACTCCTTGAGGATAAAAGAGTACTAGTTTGGTTGCAAAGCTGAACACTTTAACATTTCCATGCATCTACTCTTGAAGTGTTGAATTGCGTTGGTTGATGTTTCCACTGAAATCATCGAATAAAGCAAGATAAATTACTATTTTCATGTAATATGCCTACACAGTAGTTTGTATACGAGATTAGCTGCAGAACTGCCAAGCAGTACTAAACGTGGCCTTTCCTAAATTTCAAATATTTGATTTTGCATTGTAAATAATTCTTTTCTAAGACAGTTACAGTATCCTACAATGAAAGAAAGGAAAAAATACTGAATTTCTTGTGCTTTTCTTATAGCGTGGGTAAAATCTATCTTAAGTTTCAAAGCCACTTAATTTTATTGATACATCAAGATACCTGCCACTTTTAAAGATGACTGCTCCCACCATCAAAATGCCTCTGGTATCTTTTGTCTTTATGTGGCAAGACATAATGACAATCAGTACTGGTTTACAGCTGTTCTACATCTCCACAAGAGATGCATATTTTTCAATGCCACAAGATACAAGTCGTTTGTTTGATGGTTAAACAATCTGGAAAGGAAAAAAAAATTCTCTAGCATATGTGGTGAGTGCAATGGGTCTGATAAACTGTAGTAGTACTCATTTTTATCTGCTCAATCCTGGGATGAAATAGCTTTCTTTCATGTAGCTTTCTTTGAAACACATGCATCTCAAACTTCATCATAAAACGATCTTTTATAGCACGCTGGGGATCTTTCGAAGTGCAATACACAAACATGGCATATCCATATTTATATACTGTAGTCATATTCCTGTAAACAAATGCACACCGCATGAATATGCGCTCAACTTCTGAGAGTATTTATGTTCCTAATGCATGTGTGCTTTCAGAATCTATGCAGTTATATAACTAGATAGCTGTGCATGACCCGTGTGTGTTATAGGTGCACAGATAAGACAGTACGTGCTCTGTGTAGTTTAATTTTTTCTGTAAATTCTTTGTTGAAATGAGTATTTGACCTGTAAAATCAAGTCAGTTTCCAAGCAAGAAATTATAAATAAGATTCAGCATAGAACAATTTAATTAACAAAATTAATAGTAAGTGCATTCCCATTGTGAATGTTAAATTTCAGCTTAAAGAGTGGCCCATATTTAGTAACAGGATTTTTTTTTATACTTACATATGTGTATATGTAATATATTATGTATTGTAAAAAAAAAAAATCTCAACAATTATCTCTTTGCTGTTTATAAGAAAAAAAAGAAAATGGAGCTTACTGACCAGGAAATCATGTCCTAAAAAGATCAAACCCTTGTGACAATTTATTGTGGAATAAGCTATGTTTTCCAATTGAGATGTGAAGTTGTGGTCTTGCAGTATGTGGTCAATCAAGATATTTGGTTTTTATTTGCCTCCTCTTGCAAGAACAGAGTTATTAGCCCCTGAAGTCTTGGTTACATGCCAGTTTTAATAAATACACTTTGCCTGCATAATTCTCGCTGTAGCTTCAGGTGGATTGTGGAATTTTCTTCACTTCCTGTCATAAATTACTCTGTAGTGTTGCTTTGCACTGTGCAGCAGCTGCAATACTGCACTGCTACTGTTCAGTGCTTCTCCCCAAACTTCTGACCCTTTTTATTTAATCTTACATCATTTATTTTTTTTGCTGTTGAATTTGTACCAGTATTTCAAACAGCACGCATCACAAACTGTTACTAAACCATTACTATAAAAGCTTAAGCTACCATTTTCCAATTGCACCTTTGATATCTGCTTGACAGCCTACAAATTGACTATTAAAAACTCAAAAAATTTTAGAAGGAAACAGCATCAATTTTAGGTGCCTTTGCTTCCTCTGTGATTCTCACCCAATTTTGGTAAATGGGGATTAAACAATGTTTAAAAGCATTTCAGACAGCCTGCACCCACGTACTGCCATTAGCCCACTTCTTGAATGTGCAGAGGAAGCTGAGGCAGAAAGGCAAGGGGGAGAGTATGGTGTTTTTTTTTCTTGCTGCTCACCAAAATAATATTCACAGGATTTTTTTATTATTATTATTTATTTATTATTTTTTTGAAGTACTTAGTATTTTCACTCTTTTCTGTTCCAGTTCTGTGGGCCTCACTGAGAGAAAAGATGCCTGTTATTTATACTTCCTCCAATAATTTATTACTTGATGAGCATGATTTTTATATATATATATATATATATATATATATATATATTCTTTTTTTTTTGCTATCTAATTCAGTTGACCTTCTTAGTAAGCATTTGTTCAAACTGTATTTAATAGCCAAAGCAGTATCATTTTCTGTTTAGGACTGATTGACAGTAGAATATTCTAGCTGAGAGCTGCAAAGTCAAACCACAGACTGAGACGCTGCACAGACTGAACATCCTCGGGGTCTGCCAGCAGACTGTTCCTTGCAAAATATTACCAAATCCAACTATGAATTCTGGAATAACACTTTCTTGGCTATGTGTATAGGCAGTGGGGAGTGCAGTTACTATGTTTACGTTTCTTGCTGGAAAGTCATAATCAGATGCTTGCTGGGATGCATGAAAAATCTCTCCTATGAGTATTTCCTGGCAGTTGTGCATGTAAGAAGTGCTTTCATTCATCAGCATACTTTGTGCTTTATGTCCTTCGGGCTTCACTGTTCCAAACCTGATGAAGTAGGAAGGACTGGAAATTGCAGCACTTTCCAGCAATGTTTTTTTCATTGTGGGCACAGTTTTCTGGGTTCTCACCTTAGCGCTCGCCTTTCCTTCTGACAAAACTGCAAACTGTGTGAGTTGCGCCTGCAAACAATAGGGTTCGTGTGTCGGTCCTGTGGATAGACAACAGTGCAAGGCAAAAGGATGGAACTGCACAGCTGCAAGGATGGGCAGAGGCTGACAAGAGCTCCTTTCCTTCACGGCGTTGCCGGTTGGTTTGTTTGCAGGGCCGTTTTACACACAGGTTATTGAGTGTAAGTTCACTTAATGTTCTTTAAAGCACTGCTGAGGGGGAAGACTTTATAAACCTCATAGGTAGCTAACAGCTTGTAGTTTCCTAATTCTACCTGAATAAATACAATTTAAACTGGGTGTTAGTCCTCATTTCAAAGGAATTGTATTATTGTTATTTGTCAGTGCAAACAAGTGACTTACCAAACAAAGCAGGTAAAAGCAACACTGAAAATGCATTCGATGCTTTAAATGGGAAAAAAAGTCCTATCCTCTTCCCTGGGAGCGGGCTATGTTTAAATATTTATCTTCTGAAATGGTAGAATGCGCGTTATTTCTGTCACGATTTTGCTTCTACCCTGCTTTTCAGTGTGATATTATTTTGTCTACCCCCGTGCCCATTTGAAGGTGTTTATTGCAACACCTATCGCCTTCGTAGTCCAGGGCGGCCCTTGGTGAGTTTACCGTGAGCTCTGGAAGCCCGGGCCGTGCTGCACGCACCGGCCTGCCCGCAGCGGGAGCGACGGCGCCCCGCTCTCCTCAGGCGGGCTTGGCCCTGCGCGCGGCGGGCGCCATTTTCCAGCATTCCGCAAGCGGGTGCTGCCATCTAGTGGTCGAGAGCGGGCGGCGCCCCGCCGGCCTCCCCTCAGCTCCGCGGCTGCGGCGAGAGGGTAAAGCGGCGCTCCATACGCCGGTACGGGAGGGTTTGTGCCTAACTGTGCGGGCGAGAAGGGTCTCTCCTCAAGGGGTGTCCCGAAAATAGGAGGTCAGTGAGCCGGCTTGGCTGTCCGCCGTGCAGATGGCAAAGGCTCAGTGCTGGAACATTTTTACTGACGGAGGTGTTTGTTAGCGATGCAAAGTTTGAGGATGCTTTTGAGTTTTTTAAAGCTTTTTCTTGAGTAGCGTGAGTCCAACACACGGGCAGTTGTAACAATAAAAAGGTGTTCAGATGTCCTGGCATCCGTAGGCGTGCTTTGTAAATTGCTTTTTAAGTCAGGGAAAAAGGATTTTGTTTCAGTTTGAATTAGAAATTTTCCTGCCTTTTTCCCAACCCAGACCTTGAGCTGGGATGCTCCTAGCAGTGATAAGCACTGACAACAGGATCAACAGGAAAAGCCTTTTCCTATTAGTCAAAGCAAACGACATACACCGACACAACTGCAAAAAGTAAATAACTTCAGTATTAGTTTAGTTTAACTCGAGAATGTGGTTCTTGACCCAGGAGGTCGTGCTATTTATATACATATGTATATTTACATATTTATACATGCGTGTGTGATTAACATCATGCTGTTGATGGAAGCTGCAAGTGCATTTAGCTTTCAGGTGCTGCATCTCAATCTTTCTCCTGCAATAGCACTTGTCTGGCTAAGGGCTTCTGATCACCATGGGCAGGCTTAAAAAAATTCTTTTCTCAGATCTGGGCAGCAGCAGTCTTCTCTAATATCCTGCTCTCCTGGGTCTCCAATGAGAACAGAGAGAAGAGTTTTGCCCTTGATATTTAAAGCAAAAACCCGCTCTTCCGATCAAAAATACTGAAGCACGTTTTCTCCCTTTTGTAAAATTGGATTTTTGAAGCTGAAGTTTGTGGCACGTTGAATACTTTGCAGCATGTCTTTTTGAAGGTCGAGAAACCAGTTTCAGGAGGCTCTTTACATGCATTCCTCTCCAGGCTAGAAATCTAATGTGGTATGTTCTGTTTAGTGAGTTCTCAGGAACAGTGCCCTGATCTCATCTTGATCTCTTCTCTCTCTTTTCCAGCACACACGCTGGGGCACAGATAGACAAGTGGAAAATCGAAGAGGAAGGTTTTGAAGAGAGAAGAGGCATCATCTGGGGTAAGTGAGGGACGATGCTGGGGGAAGGATGAAGTGAGTCAGCATGACACATGTCCTCTTGGAAACCACAGCAAGATCTTCCCAGTGCACTGTATGAGACTCTTAAAAGCAAAATCCAGACAGAGTCTGTCTCTTTATAAATCTTTTCTCCCTTTCCATTACTAGTTGGGTATTGTTGGCTCTAAGCCACCTGATTTTACTATGATTTATTAACTGCTATGCATTATATATGAGATTCAGGTTTACTGAAGAGTTACCCTTATGGTCAATGTTGCATACAAATCAGCTACTGTTAGAGAGGTTTATTGCATCTTTTTATGTGACTAGGAGTTTTGTTAGGTAGTGTTAGAATTTGTGACTTGTAAAACAATGCTTTCAAAAAAAAAAAAAAGAGAAAAAGGAAAATCCTCATCTGTATTTCACATGGTGCATATACCGCATGGCGTATATCATATAGCGCTATCTGGCTTAAGATCATTCCTAAAAACCTGAACACTTGGACAGTGAGGGGAGGGAAGAGGTAGAAGGCTGTTTTTTCCCAAAGTTCCTAATAAGCATGCTACTAATTGCTAAAGAAATTAGTGCTTTGTACCGAAAAAGAAACGTGTGGACAAAGGAAATAAGGGATCAGACGTTCTGCTGTGTAGAAATATGGTTTGCAAAACTATCTGTGGTTTAGATGGTAATACAGCTTATGGGAGAAATGCTGCTGCCTAAAGAAGTCACACTGGTATGTGTCCCTTACTGCTGCTCTTTCTCACATTATTTGGTGGAAGCTCCGCAAGAGAGTTACGATTTGTCTATAGAATTGTCTGTGGATGTTCCAGTGCTGAGCAGGGTCTCTCTTCCAACACTGAGTATTTCTTTTTTTTATTATTATTATTTGTTGCAAAGAGCAGGGGGAGGGCAGGAAAAGGAAGGTGTCATTCTTTATTTTTTCTTTTCCTCCTCCTTTCTCTTTTCCCCCAAATAATGCAGAGAGATGCACAGGCAGAAATGACCATAGGGATGTCAAAAGGATGTGGGGAGGATAAAAGGTGGAATACAACGTTTCACCATGTCTGAACTTTTACTGTTATATTTAAACCACAAGCATGGCAATCTGTTTCAGACTGACACATGTTATGAAGTGTTTGCGATGAAAGGAGTTATTGTTAGGTAAAGCCATTTTGTCCTAAACTTGCTTTAAGGAAATATTTCTGATTTTGATTCCTCACCAAAGATGCTCTCAGCAATCTACATAAATGTTTATAGATGTTATCCTTTTATGTGTTTTCCTTACATTACGTTCCATTATTTTGAATTTATTTCGTAATGAACAATAGAGAAAATAATTATTTGAGTTAACTTTTTGCCAACTTTTATTGCAAATTTAGATAACGTTCCTAGAAGGTAGTTTGTAGAGAGCCATGTTATAAGAATAAAAAAAGTCAGGAAAATGATTCTTACTTTTCAGGATATGAATTTAGTATCATTTCATTTGTTCCAGATATGAATAGCTTGATAGCTTCAGGCAGTTTGTAACCAACTCTCCTTTCACTGTTTACTCACAGTTGAGCTGTTTCTTTTTGTTTTGTTCTATTTTTCACACGCAAACAAAACGATCTATTATACGAAACTTGGAGCTGACACCTCTGTGGTGTCCGGTTACAGACATTTGACCTGACAGATCACAAAAAGATTTCAGATTAACTTTTCATTTTTGTTTTGAGTTTATTTCAGACATTTTATAGATAATACAAGCTTCTACATTTGTAATATATTAGATTGTATCTCACTAACACTGTCTTCGGAAGCATGAGTTGTTTTATACAGAGATAAAATTGAAGATAAATAACCAAAAGGGGGGAAAATTATTATTGTAGCTTTGATTTCAGCTCGTCTTAATGCAGGGCTGATGTTGACACACATTGTTTCTCTTTCACTGACACGTAGAACTGGCACAAGGCTCCCTCTCCTTGGCAAAGCAGACACTGTTCTACAGACAAAAACCTAATTAAAGAGAGTGCTACCTGTGATAAGGGTGTTTTGAAATTCACAGAGTTCAAGCAATCAAAACAAAGCATTGGTTTTCAGCGTTTAGATGTATTCCTGATAATGTACTGCACAGGGTGTTTTGTTGTTGTTGATTGCTTGTCTGTTTTTCAAGAGCAGTGGTCTTAGAGGAAGCCAAACACGATGTAATGCCTAGCTGAAGCAAATATTCCCATTGTATGTCACTATTTGTTTCTCTTCCACATGTTCTGTAAGTTAATACTCTCTCATAATGAAAAATTAGTGAACAGAAATAAGATGAATAAATACAAAAGGTTTAGCAGATGACTAGAACAATATTATTAACCACTGGAATTATACGGCTTGATGAAATCACAGCACTGAGGCAATGTTTTGACTGACTTGTTCGGTTTCCTGTGTGAGTGACACAGCAAAAATTTCATGGCTTCTAACATTGGCATTTCAAACACTCCTTGTTAAAGTTAGTCAAAACATAGCATTCTCTTCCACCCTTGCCATTTGAGTACAAAAGGCAACATATCAGTTCATCTCTAATCTTCTTACAATCCTCATCAACTCATTTGTATGTTTTTCTACTTTATCTGTGCTGAAGAGTAGAAAATTATCCCTGCCAAAATATGCAGATCCAACATTGCAAGAAATATATTAGCTGTGCTTTGAGGCTACGTATCTGTACAGCATTGTACAGTTATTGGTGTTACTGACTGAACAGACAAAAAGAGAATGAATGGGTAAACATGGTGATATTTGCGTGATTATCCATGTATTGCATAGAAAGTACTCTGCTCAGAACGTAATTGTGAAGTGTTCCAAGATAATCTGAAGACGTTGCTATTTTAAGGCAATGATATTGGCATCTGATACTTGTGCCATGCTCTCATAAGATAGGTTACTATGTAGCAACAGTTCAATATCATCCTTTGGACTTCTCTGATAGACCACTTAACTATCTCAGCTTTTCCAGTGATCATCTCATTTATCTAGGATTATTGCAGTGAATTTACTGTTTGGTTTTCTTCCAGAACTGAAATGTCAAGTCCGGTGTCATGTATGCAGTAGCTTTGTGCTGTGAGAGCTCAACAGATCCACCAAAAGCTGCTAGTAGTTGATCTTTGGATAGAGCTAGAAATAAATAAATCCTCTTTAGCAGATCAATATTCATCCCATTTAATGCTTGATGCGAAACTTGTGGATTTGAAGTAGTAATGCTGATGTACAGCTAATCGTTGAAATGGGCATTAGGGCTTTTATAGCATGGCAACATATTGTCAGGAAGGAAGGAGGAAAGTGTTGAGTGCATCCTAACGGGGGAAAAGAACCCCGTAACAATATGTAATTTAATGCACGTTTGTAATCCACAGAGCGTCCTACATTGTAATGATTTGCTAGGATATAGACTAATACTGTACATGCAGTGTTTATTCCTGGAATTTACTTAGTAAAACAGATGATTCCCCCTTCAGTGGGTCTTTGAGTCTAATTACAGTCATCCAGTCAGCTTTCAAGAAATAACTTTCCTCTTTAGTACTCTTATTTCCACTAGTTCCTTACCTATCCAACTGTATGCAAATACATGGAATGTGTACTTTCCATGGTACAGAAAATATATATCCAGCAGTGAGCACGCATATGTATCTGTGTAGCCATGTATACCTGCCTGTTAAATTGCTGTCTAGAATTTGTATTGTTCAAGCTTGAGAGAAACCAATTTCCAGAGAATGGGTAATAAATCAGTAAAAAGGTTCTGGGGCAGTTTAAAAGCATACATGAGATAGATGATTTTTTTTCTCTAAGACATTATTTGAGGGGTTTTTCTTCCCTTTAGTCTACTGTAGTAATTGAGTATTTAAAGCCTTTTTTTCTTAAAATGAATCAATGGAAATCTTATGGTCTTATGAATTATTATGCTACAGCAGATAAAGATAATATTGGCAAACGTGAAAAGCTGAGGGTTGAGTTTTCTTCTGTGACAAAACTATGCTCTGATCTTTATTGTCTTAATGTCACCATGCATAGCTTAGTAATGTTCTGCCATTGTATACTCCAGGTTTCATGTTCTGCTGCCGTTTCCAGATGTGCTGGCCAGCACATACCTTCCTTAAACAGTAATGGTGGTGAGGCCTCTCTGAAAGACCTCAGCCCTTTGGAGTTTGCAGGAAATAGCCCATTTCTTTTTCAACAGGCAGAAGGACTTCCCCAAAATTAGGAAGTCTCGTCATCTTTAAAGATAAAGGAAAAAAAAAAAAGGCATTTGCTTCATACTCCCATTATGTAAGCGATGTTGGTATAATACACAGTTATGAATGTTGTGTAACGTGATAGAGCACATTTGTGTCAAACTCTTTTTCTGTTATTAGCTGTTTTGCTAAGGAATATTTTAATCTTAGAATTACAAGAAACCTACAGATGCAATGTCTATTGGACTTCTGCACCTCTGGAGATGAAGTAAGGAGCGTTAGATCTGTTAGCTCCCTAAACTCTTCTAATCTCTAATCCAGTTTCAGTGACCATGATAAAATTTGGTAAGAGTGATAGGTGCTTCTCATGTTGCTGTACTCTCCATAAGAGGGTAATTTTTGGAAGTGCCCACAGAGCGACTTCACTTTAGGTCTGTTTGCCTAAACACAGTGTATGACCTTACATTAGCATGAAGAGAAAGCAGGGGACATGTGCACAGGTGATGACTCCTCTGAATTAGTTGGAATTTGTGAGCAAGAAGTTCTCTGTTGTGAGAAAGAAACGGTTGGTCTGGTGTTGTACACCTTGTCTGTTCTCAATTTTGTTCTTACGAAATGTGGTGCTCATATCTTAGTTATTCCTTCTTTATTTAAATAGACATTTTGAAGAATCATAATTCACTTTGCAATACATTATTGAAGACTTTGAGAAATCAAAAATATGTTTTGGTTTACTGCATCAAGATCTCAATCAAACAATCAAAAATCCATTCTTCCGCATTGCTTCAGTGAAGCTGTTTTTGACTCTGATACAAACCCTTCTGTTTCTCCCCAGCAGTGAAAAGGGCTGAAGTTTTCCACTATTATAGGCTCAAACCTGATCCTAGAAAAGACCCTTACGCTGTATGACAAAGCCAAGGAATGATTAGGATTCTGCACTGATTTTGTGAAAGATTCTTTGAAGTTCAACCTGCATGGCCCATGTTTTGTTTGTTGTTGTTTTTAAAATGTCTCTTTTTGTTGAATTTTTGTTTTGTTTTTCATTCTGCTCTCAGAGCGCATAGGCGGGTTCAGGCAGGAAGTGCAGCCTGAAAGGCTAGGCCAAATCCAGAGGGATTAGTCACAGCAAAAGGCTGCTGTGCGATCCTGAGTTACTCTCTTAGTAGTGCGGCAGAAAACGAAAACACATTCCTGTATGTGGACAGATCTTTATGCAATGCAAATCCATCAGACAGATGGAAAATGAAGTCACGTTGATATGGTATTTAGGAACATTCTTGTCAACATAAACGCTGAATGCTGATGGTGTTGTCTTTTTCTTTTGCTTTTTAAATAGCAGGTGATTCTTATGAAACACAGTCAACATTTCTATAAATCACAGCTTCCAATGACAGCACAGCAGATTTATTTAATTTTTTTTTTCTGCTCTGGCTTTTGGAAAAGCATTATGCCTAAAGGGGAAATGAATGCTTTTTATTCAAGGTAGTAGTTCAAGGGCAAGTTTTCACCCACTTAAGCCTAAGCTGAGAAAGGAGAGACTGCATTTCTTTTTTCTTTTCCCTTCTTTTCCCTTCTTTTCCCTTCTTTTCCCTTCTTTTCCCTTCTTTTCCCTTCTTTTCCCTTCTTTTCCCTTCTTTTCCCTTCTTTTCCCTTCTTTTCCCTTCTTTTCCCTTCTTTTCCCTTCTTTTCCCTTCTTTTCCCTTCTTTTCCCTTCTTTTCCCTTCTTTTCCCTTCTGCTTCATTATGCCTGATGACCAGTGAACCAAGTTTGATAAAATTGTGAAGACTTTCAGCTTTTCTGTCCAACTACTTTTACATTAACTTTTTTTCCCCCCCCCTGGTGTTTTGTATCCACTTACTATCAATGCAGAGAACTCTTTGGGATACCTTTAGATAATTTCTTATGTGAACCAAAAATTTATAACAATTCCAGATTTATTTATTTTTATTTTTTTTTTGGAGGGGGGGGGGAGGGATGCAAATATTTCCCACCAATTTATCTGAAACTTCAAGAATAAAGACAGTGAGGAGTAGCAAAAAAAAATTTAGAAGGCTGCTTTGGATTGTTGTCTAAGCACCTTTAAAGAGCAATAATGAGAAAACTTTAGTTACATGGGGAGATCATCATAGAATGGCCTGGGTTGAAAAGGACCACAATGACCATCTAGTTTTAACCCCCCTGCTATGTACAGGGTCGCCAACCACCAGAACAGGCTGCCCAGAGCCACATCCAGCCTGGCCTTGAATGCCTCCAGGATGGGGCATCCACAACCTCCTTGGGCAACCTGTCCCAGATGGGGAGTGCTGCTGCAGTTGTGATGGTCTTGTTGCCAATGTCATTTTTTTTTTCTCTCTCATTAATACAAAATGCAGCAGAGTTTATTTGGTATGATCTACATAAGCAATGGTTTGAAACCTCCAGCTTGTGTAGAATATCATCTAACTGCCATTTCTGCTGAAAATCTCCTTTTAAGCTCTTTTCTACAGCCAAGTCACTTTTAGTTTTTCACAGTTCAGAGAGGACATCAGATATCCAAATACCTGCATACAAACACCATATATTTGCCTCACTTAATGATCTCGTGTTCAGAGGTCTAATACCGAGGCCGACAGAGTGAGCTGGCACAGAGGAGCCGGAAAGAGATCCTGTGATATACTGGAGTCGTGTTAAAAGCCACTCTTCCCTCCTCCTCAGCTAAAGGGAAACGGCAACGGAGGGTTTTTGGTTTTTGTTGTGGTTTTTTTTCCCCCCTTTTATACTTCTGAAAACAGAAAGAACAGCAGAGGGAGCCCCTGCATGGCTTAAATCGTTGGTCTTGAAGAAAATGGAGCAAGCGCTTGCGCAGGGTGCCAAATCTCTGCCGCCCTCTCTTGAGCCTTTCTCTTGAAGCAGCAGTTGCAGAAGGCACTGACAGGAGCAGCCACCCCCAAACACCCACCTTCCCTATAGCAACCAGCTGAGGCTTAGGCCACAGATGCTGATAGTGTCTTTCTTCTGGGGTAGCCCACAGCATGACTGTGGTGTGGGCTGGGCTTATTGTGGCCTGCAAAGTGCTCCGGTGGAACACTGGGAGATTTGTTTAATTAGTCTTCTAATTACACTTGAATCTGTTGTATATTAAGTAAGCTTTCATCATATATGTGTGTATGGCATGCTATGAAAATACCATATATATATATGTATAAATTCTGAGTATTGATTTTCTATGTAAATTCTGTCTTTTAAGCGTTTGATTTCCATCAGCACCATTTGTGGAGCCACTGAGTATTCTCCTCCAATGTTATGTTGTAATGTACTCTTACAAGCAGTTTAATCAGATAAGCCGCTTTCTTCCCCTGATTTCTGTAGGCATCTGATTGAACACTAACAAACGGTACTTGTACACGCCTGAGCAGCAAATCTAGAATCAAAATATCTCTAAGTTACACTATTTAATTTTTTTAAGATAATTTTTATTTCACAGGAAAACACGCTGTGCTGTTAAAACAGATGACAGTGCACTTCAATTGTAGCTGGTCAATCTTTTTTTTTTTTTTTTTTTTTTTTGGTAAAGGCTTTATATTGCAGGAATTGCAGGCTGTGACTCGTCAATCCTCAAACTTTCCCCTGAACATGTTTGTACTGAGACACAGAGTCTTTGAGGCTCATAATAAGTTTTCTCAGAGCTGGACACTGAGAACATCAGGTTTTCTATAGAAGTTCCTAATTCTCTGTGAGAGAAGCAAAATCCAAATGCACCAGCAAACTCCTCTGGACTATAAACTTGGTCCTTGTTTCTCCCTCTCAGAAATTATGAAAGGCCTTCATTTCTATGGTAGTTTGAGGGAGAATGTTGAGGAAAGTATCAAAAGCTTGCTAAGATGTGAAGACCGCTTCTTTGGGTGAATATATAGTGATGATGAAAATTTAAGTGCAGATAGCCATCCTTATTGCTTCTCTGTTAATCAAAGTGAAAACCACCAACATCTCAGAGGCCACAGGAGGGTTGGAGTCACATCATACTCTAATCCTTACACTTGTACCTGTATTTAGTACCTGCTTGGATAGAAACACAGGAGAATGAAGTGTGTGTACAGATGAGCTTGCTCTTTATGCAGAGGACTATGTCTATGCAGAGCAATCTCTAGACTCTTCCTTGCAGGCAGGTGTATTCCTCCACCAAGCTCCACAAGCATTGCTACATCTTTCTATTTAACGGTTTTCATTGCTGTGTGAGCACGGGATTTGACAGGATCAGAGGTTACTAGCACACTGCCTTTACTGCTATTTCACTATGGCCTGTCTGAGTGAGCCAGTCTTGAAATCTGTATTTTATTTCTCCTGTGTTATTGTTGGTGGGAGATTTATTTCAATCCTGTTCCTGCTGTCATTATTTTATATAGGCTCTTGTTAGTCTTTTGTGTTTCTCATCTACAGCCTCGGGTCAATTTGAGTCTGATGGCTTTAAATCCTCCTTGTTTCAAATATAAGAGTGTTACTAGTCTTCAGTTTCACCTTTCCATCTGTCCTGGAACTGTAATTACATCAGACAAATGCTGTAATAGTGTAACCAGCATTGATTGTAGACAGATCTGATCAGTCTCCTTATTGTATTTCTTGAATCATTACCTGTTTAATTTTACACTCTTTCAGATACTTCTAGCTTCTTTTTCCCCCGTGATAGATCTAACTGTAGAAATTTACTGTGAGGGTCCAAAATCACCTGCTAGGCTTTCTTTACTTTGCCATCAGTCACTTCTGTTTTTCCTTCTCAACTTGTCCATCTGTTGATTTGTATAGGGCATCTCATTTTGTTTGTCTTTATGTCTCATCTCATTTGTACTTCTTACTGAATAATACAAATCATCTAAGGGATATTATAAATATCCCTTTTATATTATATTTATATTATAAAACAGTGCTTGAATGATGCACTGTGAGCTGATTCCCTAACTGAAGCTGATGATCCACGTCAGGGTAGTATTTGATGCAAGGACTTGTACCTTGAGCAGATTTTAACCTATCTGAATGGTGTAAGCACCCAGCAGATAAAAAATGCATACCTCTCAGCTCCAACATGTAATGAAGCAGTCAGTCTCTGCATATGCCTACACCACCCAGTGGTGTGTTCTGTGGAGGTCTGAACAAACAGGTTTTGTTATTCTATATAATGGGATTTTATAAATTTCTAACACGTTTCCTAGATGCAGTGGGAGCATTTTAAATGTTCGCCCAACCAAATTAACCACATTTTCATCCTTCATTGAATGCGTCATCTGCTCATACATAGGCCACCCAAAGATCTTGTGTTGTTGGTTTTGCACAGGTGTAAGATGACACGGATTTGTGCATGTGGTTAGCTTTTGGGACATGAATCCCACTGAAGGCAAGGGAACTGTTCGTGTGTTTAACTTTAAACATGTTTGAAAGATCAGATCCCTAGTGGCCAATTCTGTTCCTGATGAACAAGCAGAAATAAAATCCAGCTTCTATGGCAGAGCTGTAGAACTTGTTAAAGGAAAAAAATGGGGAAAAAAAAAGTCCATTTTTCCATTAAAGTAGGTAGGCTTTTTATCCTTGGGCTGAGTGAAAAAACCTGTCTCTTGTGTAGACCAGATGAAATGCGTTAGATGAACTCCTGGGCTTTTGCATTTTTTTTAAAGTAAAACAAGTTTGTTTCCAGAGGTATCTTTATTAGAGTTAATTCCTTATTGTTTGGTACATTTTGAATGTGCTATGGATGCACCTCATGCTGCAAAATGCACGTTGTTTCCTGCTGCCATTTGTTTCTAATATCCGCTTTGATTTCTATGTGAATTTTACACTTACCAGTAACTCATTTCTTCTATGAAATTGCTTGTAAAAACCTTTTGGTTTATTGCAAATTGCATATTCAAAGTTCTGAAAATGGGCACATCTGTTCAAAAGGTTACATGGAAAACTTGTCTATTTCAGCAGCAGTGGCATAGCTTTAGATTTCAAAATACGATTTCTGCAGTTTTGCAAGAGAAGCCTATGATAAGAAAGACTTTTTCCTTTTTTTGTATAATTTCCTAGTACTCCTCATTTATTTTTGATGCTAAATAAGTGGGATGCAAGGTTTTCTACCACAAATGAAGTAGTACTGAGCAGGTTATACTAACACCCAATTGGAAAAAGTATTTACTACCTGCCATTCATCCTCCAGCTACAGTAAACTGTTATTACACAAAATATGTGGAAGTCTCAGTGCTTTGGCACCTGTATTTCTTCTCTGTTTGATGGTATGGTGCAACTCAATGCAGAATATACCATGAAACAACTCTAACTTTAAAATCAACATTTTTCTGATCATCTGTCATATAGAGAACATCTTGATTATGGCTCAATAAATACAACTCACAACATTACATGGCCATCATTTCCTTAACCAGAAGCCTTCAAGACTGCATACTTGTTCTGTTTGACTATAAAGAATAGGCATACAAAATGCCAACTTCCTAGTTCAAGGGTAACATGGAAATTAATTGTTCCACCTACTGATCCGTTAGAAGCATTTGTGTGTTACTCCACGTCTTGTCTGGCTATCTTTACATTAATATGTTTGTGAATTATGTATAAGGTATGCGTATTCGTAGTTAACCCTTGGGGATAACTGAACTATTAGTTGCGTTGATACATTTGACATATAAGCACTGGGAAAACGGGAAGTACTTTTACCCCATGCTTCATCATGTTAAGTTTTTGAAACATTGTAGCCAAAGAAAATATGACTTGGCTTAGTGAATTTTCCTCTGTGAAGAGTGAAGGCATCTTAAAAGACTACTGTGAAGCCCCATGTTTCTCTCCAAATATGTCCTGCTGTAAAATACTATGCCCATAAATAACATGGGATGTTTTTTCTAACTTGCTGGTCTTAAGTGTTTAGCTGGCAGTTTAGCATCCAGCCTACTTTGCTCTGAGTTCAGTGACATTAGTGGAAATGATTCTTCAAGGCAAATTGTCTTTGCTCATGTATGCCTATGTTCATTTTTTCTACTTCCACCCTAGTGGGGTTCAGATCTCTGCTACAGTGGATGGCAGAGGAGATATAATCCAAACAAAAGCATGTTTGTGGCAATACTCATCAGCTCTCTACTCTTCAGCAACTAGTAAGTGATAAACCAAAGAACCCTTGGAACAACAGGTTCTGGTCATAGTGTGGCACAACTACTCCACGTGGGGCTGTTCAAATTCACATTCATCCTTTCCTTCTCCGTCTTTCCTCCAGTCCCAGAAACAACAAAAACTGAAAATAAGGCCTGCTATCTTGCATTCAGTTGCCTCATGTAGTGACAGTGTAATGACTCTCACAATGCAATGTAAGGCAAAATTCAGTAACATGAGCTGCTTTCACAGGGCTCAAACCCAATTGTATTCTGAAAAGATGCTTTTGTTCTAGCAGAGCATTCAAGATGCTTTGACCTTCCCAAGTAGAACCCCAAATAATATTATGAATTACTGTCTTTTGGTTTGGGTATATTTCATATGCTGTACCACTTATTCCTAGACAAATTCCATTTACGTTTTAGTAGTTTAGCTTTACTATTAGCTTTTTACTATGGAAAGCCTTCAGATTAATTAAAGGATTGGTTATAATTCATTAATGTGCTTGGGGGGATATGCTTTATCAGGGTAAACTTTTCTTTAAAGTGTGCATGTATGCCTATATATGTATATATATAAACTTGTACTCTGTCAAGACGAAGCCTTTGCAGTACTACCCTTGACTGAAAGTCCCATGTGGTGGATTGAGTGAAATCTTTGATTTTCATATCTTACCTGCTGCATCAGGAAATAAACTAATCTAAATCTTTGGTGTGAAAGAAAAGGGGTTTCTGTTTGTTTGTTTTTTAAATAGGTGAGTAGAAAATGAGGATAAATGTTCTTTACTGGAAAAAAGATCTGTATACTCTTTGTAAGCACTGTAAAATACATACCAGATGCTGAGGGCACCTGTATTTCTTCCCTCATCTCTAAGAACTGTTAGAACTTTTCCCTATCCAGCCTCAATCTATCTACAAATGGCTACTTGTTCCCAAGTGCTGGGGTTAGCTACTCACAGAGCTGAGGTAAGTTAGTTCTGTACAGCTCTGATAGCCCCTCTGCTTCACCTTGATAGCAGAAGTGCCATCCGAATGTAACTCCAGCATAGATTGGGTGAGTGTACATGTTGTTTCTGGTCACTTGTTGCATTAAAAAAAGCCTAGCTAATCATTCAAAGATGCTTTAAGGAGTCACAGGAACCTCACAATTCTGTAGCTAGTCACAGTAGCAACATTCATGATTTTGTACAACCTTCAGGATTCTCTTAAGTCTTATTCTAACTCATTGCCCACTTTTTGGTACAAGCTCAGCTAAATAAATGCCTGAAAATCCTTGGAAATGGGTTTAGTTCTAAATTTGTGATTATTCATTTGAATATTTCATGAATACTAGAAATAAATAGAACTAATAGATTGTAAACCTCATTAAAGCTTTTATTTTTGTGCAAGAGATTCTAATGGAAGCCTCCTTTTTTCAGACTGATACTAATCTAGGACAGTAGATTGTATTTTCTCCCTTTCAATTTCACTGTTGTTAAAGTTTATCTGTGTTTTACTCATTTATGTGTTTTTATTCCGTGTTTCTTTTTTTTCTGCCTCTTTCCCCCGTGTGTCACAGAGAATCGAGCATCAGCTGTAGTGCTTTTGTAAATCACTTGGATTCAGCAGACCTAGTGCTGATACGGGCACTATCAAAACATTCATCTTAACTATCTAGATTAGATCTATAGGGCATCACAATCACTGCAAAATGATTTCCAAAGATGAAGTAAGGCAAAACAGCAGGAATTATCTGATCTATACCTCCTATGCACAGGAGTGACTTATTTTCTTTAGTGCAGTTAATTGAGCCAGACCACAACTCATGCTCTACAATCTGGTTTATTTAGGAGTTTTCCTTCTTGCAGTACCACATGCTGTGACAGTACCTACTGTCAGCCTGCTCACCCTGCCTGGACCATCTACTTAGAATAACAAGCTGTCTATCAGCAAAGGTCTATATTTTCTGTGCCTTCTTATAAAGGTATGCTGTCAGCGAAACACCCTTTTGAGTTGAGTTTATTCCCTCTCAGGAACACACTACTGCGTTTGAGGTTTTTGGGCTTTTTTCCTCCACTGAAGTTTGATTATGGCAATAATCCCCCAGGGTTAGATGAAATGCTCTCACTTAAATCCTTTGAGATTTTAAAGTTTCCAAGCAACATTGCAGACTTGCAGTCTTATTTTACAAAAACAAAAATGTGTATAAAGGGAAAAGGAAAGTCTTGTTTTCTTTCCTTTTATTTTTCCTTTTTTTTTTTTTCTTTTTCTCCTCTAAGAAGTGATTAATATATCTACAACAGAATTACTTTATCCCATAGAGTGGTGACGTGCCTACCTTGCCCCACTTACTTTGGGCCTCATGCTGACACTGCTAATGACAACGGACTGATTTGTCTTTCCTAGTATGCACGCTTGGAAAAAATGAAGCATGTCTCATTTTGATGTAATGCATTGGAGAAGTCATGCAAAAATAATTTCTTTCCAGAAGATCAGTAAAGATACCAGACCTGTGGTCAAGATCTTTTTACTCTTTACATCAATATTTTTTTTTTTCTTATTTTAATGGCTATATTTCATGGAATTACCACCTCATTTTTATTCCCAGAAAGAGTGATGTTTATTGCTGCTTTCATTCTCGGTGAAGAAAAATAATCCTGTTTTAAGTCAAATACTTGTTTATATGATCTAATAGAAAACACCAGGCTGTATATCAAATTTAAGTTGAAAACACATGTATTAAATTGACAGTAAGAATAAATTTGTCATAGCTATAAATGCTTATTGAGACATGTTTATATACATGTGTGTATATATATATAATTTCTTTTTTGAGGGTTAGGAGAAAGGACAGGGAAAGTACATTGCTTTAGAGAGCACTGCCAAAAGATGTGGTATAGTTGCTTTGGGTTTAAAATGACCCATTTAAGGGTAAAAAGACATAGACCAGGAGCACATTAAGATGCTAGATTTAATTTAATTGATGAGTTTTTAAAAATGATTTAGTCCAAGTGATTTAAAAGGCATTTTGTATAATTTCTCCAACTATGGAAAACATGATAAACTCAAAGAACATAGGAAAAAAAAAAAAAAGAAAAAAAAAAAACCAAAAACCCAAAAGATTGCATTGAAATGATATAGGACTTGCTACATTGGAAAAATATCATTTATGCGGTGTTTCTGACCCGGTGGCCACTGAGCCATTTTTGATTTCAGATTGTGTCCCAATACATGTGATATATGGACACAAAAGTTCTAATTCCATACACATCCTTCCATGATGAATACACTTAAAAAACAGCTCTCAAATGCTTTGTACGCATAAATTTAAATGTGACTGTCAGATTAGCCCAATTCTGAGCCGTAGATGCATCCTTTCCAGTCTTCCATCAATTCCAGATCAGTCTGTCTTCTAATATTAGCAGTTTTTATGACCGCTGTGACAGTGTGCTAACTAGGCAAAGTAATTTTGTCACTTTCAGTAAAGCAGGGACACTTTGTACCTTTTTTCCAGTCTTTCAATAATTCAAGTGGCTTCCTTTCCATTTGTTATGCCTAAAATTTCTTCTTTCTGGAGCCCACCTGCCACAACATAGCAGGCTGACTAACAACTCAGAAATGTGTTTTCTACAACATTGCTCCAGCAGACAGAGAATGAGGGAACTGTGCTAGTAATGTCTGGAATACCCATTCAGAGAAATATCTATTTTAAAATGTATCTGCATAGTGCTTATAATGGGTCTATGCACACACAAGCAACCAAAAAGATCTAAGAATACTGTTTACTAGACATGCAGAGCACACTGTTGGTGATTTTTTTTTTTTTTTTTGAGTGGCTTTGTTAAAAAAATATTAATGCTCTCTCTTGAACTGGGAGAGAGCAGTGGGATCCATGTACAAAAAGACCTGCATCCAGCTCCATTGGTTTGTGCAGAGTCAGCCTTTTGCCCATGTTTCTTGATGGAATTCTGCTGAGGTGCTAAGTGAGCACTTCACATTGAAGTAATGTTGAGTGCTGGGTGCATGTTCAGTAGCTATTAGTTTTGAAACATGGATTAATAGTTGGAAGTCCAAATGCTGCATAATTTTGTTGTAATATATCTATTGTAAGGAAATGAAGGCATAGTTTTGAAATGCGAATTAATAATCTGAAGTCCAAATGCTGCATACTGCTGTTGTAATATATCTCTTATAAGGAAATGAAGGCATGTAAAGTGATGTGCCCAAGGATGCAGACAGGGTCATGAAGGAAGTGCAGGAGACTGATTCCTGACCCCTCATGTTAAAACACAAGTAGCAGACAATGAATTACAAACACATGAGCAACTGCACAATATCCTTTTAGGTTGATATTTAAAATAATAATGGAAAAGAAGAATTCCAGACATCTTTCCTGTCTGCTGGTTTGATTCCCTAGCTTCCTCTGAGTCCCAGCACTCTCTTCTTTTGGCTTTTCTTTCAGTACTTGCAAAGCATTTCTCTAATCTGATCGCCTTTCTTGATTAGCTTTCTCTGTCTTGTCACCACTAGAGTCGGTGCACTTCATTCTCTCCTTTTGCAGCAGTCTCACTACCTTCCCCCATGATCCTAATCATGCTGGGATGTCAGCAACCCTTTGACATACTAAAAATCTTTAAAATTGAGAACTAGTTCAGTTGAGGGTGGGAGGAGAGGTAAAGTGAGAAAATATCAGGCATTTGAGGTTATTGACCAATTCTCACCAACACAACGGCCAGAGTGTCACTTTGTTTCCCTTCATATTTGTTCCTCACTATACTGTCATTTTGAATTGAGACTGCCCTTTTGCGTGCTTTGCTTGGAGGACCATGTTTGAGAGTCCTTCCTAAATAATGCATGTCTCATAAATTATTGTAATAACTCAAAGTGAAGATGTAGTGAGTACATGCAGCAGTACGCAGTCTGTTCACTTCTCCCCCTAACCAGGAGCACTATTTTGTAGCCTGCCTCTTCCCCTCAGTCTGGAGTAGGCAGAGGAAGCTCAGCACAAATCCAGATGGGCATGAACAGGACATCTTTTTCAAGTGTGCATAACATGCATCCCCTTATTTAAGGTTGGTTGACCACTCATGCTTTCTGTCTGACACTGTTATTTTTTATTAGTATCCTTTCAATAGGTTTTGCAGAGAGCAAGCCCCTCAAAGAAAACTGTGTGTATGTAGAAGGGGAGGTTCCCACAGCAAACCAAAATATACCAAGAAATCAGAGCAAGTCAGGGTGCATCTGAACAGCTAATGATCAGCATGAGTCAGTGTTGAAGCTGCACGAGAGGTGTGTCTCAAATACTGTGTCAGTGGTGGTCCATGTAGTATTTGAACCTAAATAAGACCTCTTGAAAAATGTCTAGAAAGCAGAAGGGAAACTCTGGCTGTTTAGCCTATTGGCCTTATTGTATCTGTCAACAAAGTTATTGTTTATAAACTGTTGCATTACATAACCTGAGTGGGAGTTGATAACAGAGATCAATAATATTTTTCTGAAGTTATTAATCTGGAAACAATTGACCCCATTACACTATTGATGCAATAATTTCTGAATGGCTCCTATTGATTACGTCAGCATTGTAAAATTCTGCCAGCTTATTCAGGCTGCACTATTTGCCCTCGTATCAAGAATGTTGTTACCTGAGCAAACTGTTGTCTTATCAGTTGAACTGTACTATTTGCTGTAGTTATTTTATTATTTTTTTTTTCACTCATCTATTATGTTGGAAATCAGAATCACAATGCTACCTGGGATAAGCAAGTGGATTAGTCATTTTGATACACAGGCACACATAACACACAAAAGGTGTAACAGGTGCAGTGTTGATTGTTACCTTCATCACCCTTCTGTAACATTTAAAACAGAGAGGAGGAAACAGCCCACATCACAACAAACATTTTAGTTCAAAGTCAAGCTTTGAAAATCGCTGAAATATCAAGCTAAACTACAATATGTGGTAAAAAATATATATATGGAGATATAAAGCATGAAGGTTCCTAGAACGTTCAGGATAAGGCAGTTATTTCTGCCTTATTTAATTGATACTTCTGAAGAATGTAAAAAGCTGTATGCAGGACTTTTTTTCCACCTAATAACTTACTGCAAGGAAACTTAGGGGATAATATCTCTGCCAGTTAAACAGGTGTTCCTAATTGTTGGACTGGCTTATCAGTTTGGTTATATATGAATAATGAAGCCTTGAATTGTCAGAAGGATGGTACAATTTCTGTTTGCACCGCTAAAGTCAAAACACACAACAACTTCATGGGAAAGAAAATAAAAATGTTTGTGTAATTTTTATTGTCATATTTTTCACAGTTTTGATAGTAAATGAGGCATTTCTAATTCACTATATATATATTGAATTTGCAAGTATGTAGTTGTTAGTTACTGTCTGCATCTCTTGAGGCATTTTAAATAATTGTTATTCAGCAAGGTTAAAAAAAAAACCAACACAACTGCCATTGTTCTTCCTCTTAAACTGAGACTTGTACTTCACACTAATCTTTTCATAATCTTTGAGTTGTGCCTATACATTTTGCTTTATCTATCTTCAGTAAAGCATGGCATTTATAAAATCAGTATGCTGCAGATTGCAGGCCTTGGAGAGCGTCTTGCTTTTAAAGATCAGAGAGACAATTCTTGCTCTGCTCCTCAAAGGCAATTCAAACAAGAGAGAGACAAGGATTAATCATAGTGTTTCCATTGTTAAACCTCACTTTTTCAGATTATGCTAGTTTAGCACTAGAGTACTTAGCACTGCGTATTTCATATCCAAAAGTCATAGTAGTTCATGTATTAGGAAATAAACAGGAGTTTAAAATAAAATCCTCCAGGATCTTCTGTTGTTTTGAAATCTAAGGGGCTCTGTAATCCCTTAAAGCTGTAAATACTAACAAAGAGACCATTGTCACTAAATCAAAATCATATTTGCAGAAACAGCATACTGCAGAGTTTCTCATAGATGATATATGCTGTTTAGTGAGCCAGCTTTACATCTGTTATAATTGCAGTGGCGTAGTATACCAACCAGTGACCAGTTTTGCTGAATATCTTGAAAATGATTAAATGTTTATGAAACAACCAATGAGTTGGATAGCTCCCAGCTCCCTGATTGAGCAATTTTTTCTTTATAATTTCTGTAGACTGTTGCTTTGTTTAACATTTAAGGTTACATTAGGTCAATCCCTAATACAATCATGTATTTGGCAAGAGTAGATGAGGATTAATTAGTTAATGTTTGCAGAAGGCCTTGAGATTATTAAGTGCTCTGGGACATAAATGAATGTACCTGCCTCACACTAATCTTGGAATAGATGGTACCAGCATCAGTGCTGTTCTCATACTTGACAAATGTCAGCTTTTCATGGGTTTTACCATAGGTAAATTCTGAATTTTAAAATTACTTGGTTGTGCTTTTAATCGCTTATTAATAACTCTTTTGAGCCTAATTTTAAGTGGCCTGTAAAAAATATGCAAACAACTTGATATACAGGAAGCTCTATATGTGAAATTGATAAAAGTGTCCTCAATGCCAGTGGAAATATTTTAGGGGTCCTGAGGCAGAGCTGGAAATCTACTGGATGTGCTTATGGTAGGGAATTTGATGTTTCTTAGAAGACATAAAATTCCTCAGTAGCATTTAATTATGTATGAAGCTGCTGTTACGTATTTTATGAGCTTTCTCACAGTGACTTGCAAACATTACATCATCTCCATAGTAGAGATTTCCTGCTTTTCCTCCCTCTTTACCAGACTTCTTGTTAGATAACCAGCTGAGGTGCTGGTGAGCTATGGAAAGATAATAGAATTTATGTCGAAGTGAGTCTTTCAAAAGTCTTCAAAACAATCATCTCTGGCTCTTTGTTGAGTGAATTAGGTTTAAGTTGTGATTTCAGGATAAAAAGCCATTGTGCCCATACATATTTCCTGGGGACATTTGACTCCCGCACTTTTTCTTTTCCATTATTTAGAATATAGTTTGGTATTTTCAGCAGTACTCAGCTGGACAAGGTTGTAGTCTTCAGATCTAAACATTGCTTAAAACGACAAGTGATGGATTGCATAGTGAACATTTTACCACTTTCTGTTCATGCTAACTTCAACAATTCTACTGGCTTATAATTCTTGGAGATGAATTACCCAACTATTCAACCAATTCAACAGACAATTTTAGAGGTAGCGATTCCTTCAAACAGACGTTTCCCAGACAGACTGATAGCATTTCAACTTTCAAACAACACCTTTTCCTAAAATCTCTCTAAGAGAAAACAAGAAAAAAAAAAAGGTATAGCATCAAAGTCAGGTGTGAAGTAAAATATGATTCATCCTTAACGTTTGATAGTTCCTAAATTAGCAACTACATTTTTAACACCGGTTTTTGGGTTGTGTTTTCAACCTATTAGGTTTGGCAACAGGTATGGATGTCTCATGTATCTTTCATTTTTCTTCTTGTTTGCTGACCAAACCAATGGCTGGCAGTTATGGATTTTCTTCCCTGACATCTTTTAACAGCTCATATACTTATTTATTTTCTGCTTTCTTTAGAAGTAAATATAGCCTATCTGTATAATTTGGCTGTTCAGGCTATGTAATGAATTAATTATGTTTATTTTTATTTATAAGAATTTTTTAGAAATACAAAACTGCAGGGAGATTCAGCCACATGGTATTTCACAGTAATAATTAAAAAACATGTGTGATGAAGCAGGCTAGACAAGGGTGTTGCTTTTAATTAGTTAGCAAGGGCAGGGTACTCTGATCTCTGATCCTACGGAGATATCCGGTGTTGCTGTTTGCAACAAATATCCCATCACTGGTTGAAGAGCTGATTCGATGTTTCTTTCCCCTTCCCTTTCTCACTTTATTCTATTTTTGAGTAAGGAAATCTAGCAGTACTTTATGATACAAAGCTTAATTTTTTCTTGCCTGTAATGCAAACTGGTTTTGATCCAAGCTGTTTTTCTCTGAGCTTAATGATGGAAACATTAACATTTGTAAAGAACAGATAAATGATAAATGCTCAGAGGGAGAATCTCATCCTATAAATGTTTAGCAAACTAAAGCCTTTCTACAAGGCTTTAGGCTTAGAACCTCTACCGTTCTCTATATGTTGAAAACATTTCTTAAACAAACAAACAAACAAAAAACTGCTTCAAGCATTGCATTAACATAGAAAAGTCTAGCCATGCATGGCTATACCTGATTCTCTGTCATACTACTGGATTGCTGCCTTGAGTCTCTGAGAAGCTGAGAGTAGTTCCTTCTATCTATAAGCAAACTTTTCTTTAAAATAAAGCAGAATTCTTAGTGATAATATTAATTCTTTTTTTACTTTCTTACTTCTACGGTTGTAGTAAAAGTTCCACATAAATTTCCCAAGATATCTGCTGGGTTTACTTAGCTTGACCTAAATTTGACAGACAATTATTGTACCTGCAAATAATTTTGAATGTGTTTTCTACAAATATTCATCTGTAGCTGTTTTGGAAAATTCTTCAAATTATTAAATGATCATGTTTTTAAGACATAGATTTTCCTTTTTAGACCTCTTTGAGATTCTAGCCATGTTGCTCTTGAGTGGAAGGCTGAATAATGAAGTTGGTGTCAGGCATGAACATTTGCTCTGCTTGATGATCTACCCTGGATTTGTATGAAGGATCCCCAGATTTTTCAGTGTCTTTTTGGTAAAGTAAGCATGTAACAAGGGAATCTGGCTATTATATTGCTAGCATTTCCACAGTCTCCTGCAATAATGTCATAGCCATAAGTCTACGTCTACTTCTGTGGGATGCAAACCTGCACAAATATTTGTTTGTTACCAGTTAAAGCAAACCTTTATTCAGCTGCACACTGGCAGTTATAAGAAAGGTTTGTTGATCAGAAAATCTGAAGACATTTTTTCCTAATCTCTGGTTCTTTTCTGACAGTTAGGAGGATCAGTGTTTAGATTATTTCCAGAGATGGGACAGCCTTTTCTACAGTGACTGGAAAATGTCAAAGGGTCATCTGAGAGTGCATCCACTGTTTGAGCCTAGCAGGAATGTCTTCTTTTTTTTTTTTTTTTTCCTTGTTTTTTTTTTTTTTTTTTTCCCTTTCACTCAGCTCATCACACCTTATTAAAAGTAAGGTGTTGCAGAACAGTTAAGAATGTTTATGAACCTTAACACAAACTGAGTCAAACTGAGAGCTATGACACTTGAGTCACAAACTGAGTTACCCGCACAAGGCCAATAGGAAGCTTGTATAAATTGCAAACTGTTTACTGAAAGTTAAAAAAGACAGAAAAAAACTTACAAGAACTAAAATAGACATGCATCTGAAAGTCTCTATTTCTGTCTTTCTCTTGGTAGCGGAGTTGTATATAGTTCTACATGTGGACTTCTAAGGGAATCTTAAATTAATTTGCTTTGCTGTTGTAACCATGGCAGGGCCAAAGTATTTTAAAGGAGAATTCAATCCTAATTTCCACAGCAAAGAAACTCTTAAACAACCGTAGCTGTAAGACATAATATTAGTGCAGTGACTTACCCTGCTTGCAGTCTTACCCTATTGATTTCGCCTAATACTACTTCCATTTTCCTATGTTTACTCTTTAATTTGAAAACAAATACATGTTTTATACAGGGTAAACAAGTACAAAACTTTCCTGGGCAAAAGCAACAAGAATGGTGGGACCCTGTGATTCGGAGCCAGGGGTTGACTGGTAATAGGATATAGATTTAGATCAGGTTGCTTATATGGGCTTGTGTAGCTCAACCAAATTGTATTCCACATTATGCCAGACAGGAATCTGATTTCAGGGCAGATAGTTGGAGAGCCAATAGTGTCAGCAAGACTCTATGAAGGCTCTTGTTCTTGAGAGTTTGGGAGTTTCAGCAGTGAGTGTATGAACTTCAGCATATAAATTGAGTAATGCCCATGGATACTCAAGTTGCCATTTGCCATGCATGAGTTGCTCCCTTTCTGATTTTGTATACGACATAACTTTGTTGATCATTGAAGTGATCATGAGAGCATGTAAATAAAGTCACATTGTCTAAAGTGCTTCACAGTGAAAGTTTTGCTTTTTGGAAGCGGTTATCCACAAATTTGGTGGGTTTTATGTTTTGTTGGTTATTGGTTATTCTGCAGGTAATGGAGCTATGAAAGTATCACACTTCAGTTCTGTCCTCACTCATATGGTAAACATTTAGAAAATAATGTTCATTACAAAGGCTGCCATTTTTGTCTTTCCAATGCAAGGAGAGAACAGGAAGAAAAAACTGTGAATTTGACTGCCCTATTTGCTTCCTAATCTGGGGAAGCCAGAATGTTTCGTTTAGTCTCAAATACTTGAAGCAGACAACTGTCTTCTGAGTCTCATTTGGTAATAAATTATGTATATAGTTTAAAAACTATATTACCTTATTTTAAAACTATAAAAATAGGGGGTAATCTATTCTACTTTACACTTTCTATTCTTCTGCTAAAAGTTATGGAAATAGAGGTCACGTACAAAAATAATCTTTGTAGAAAATTCTATTTTCCCTCTCATTTTGACTTTACTTCTTGTCTCTAGCCAATAGTGATTTGCTTAAATGAAAAGCTTTGCAAGAGATTCCAGAAACCGACTTGCACAGCCCTGCTGGAAATTATGATCAGAACTACTAACTGTTAATAATGTGACTTGTTTCTCAGTGGGATGCCCCATGAAGTAGATTAGCATTGCTCTAAACATCACTGGAGATGAACAATGGTAAATTCACTCTAGAAGAGAGTGCCAGTGGCTTTACACAAACTCCCATAAAGAGCTTCAGGCAAGAATTGTTCTTAATAACTATCCCAATATTGAATCAGAGAGGTTCTAAATTCAGTTTGCAAAATTATCAACATATGTTGAAGTTCTTTCCAGGACCTGGCACTGCTGTAGCTTCCCTTCAAAGAAATCAAACAGTAGTTGGCTGGAGAAAAGCTTTAAACCTGGATTTAATTTGTTGCAAATGAAAGAAGTGTGTCTTTTTTTGAAAACTTTCCTCTCCTATACCAAAGTACAAAGTAGTAAAAGTCTGCTTGTTTCTCTTAAAGCCTGGAGATTTTCTTGTTTAGAATAGAAATGCGTTGTTCTTTGTTTAAAGAGCTTCTTGAAGAGGAAGAGAAAAATTATGCAATGGAGTTGCTGTTTTGAGAAAGTATACAGAAGAGAATGGAAGAAAAAATTGGTTCTATTTCCTATATTCAGTTTTTGTTCAAGAACGCCAAGGAAGCATACCCAAATAAAGCACTCTCTTGTGCTATGGTGTTATTTGCCTCCATATCTCATGCATACATTGTTATGGCTTGTTATCAGGAGAGAAGCAACAATACATACTATCTTCAGTATGGATTTTTGATGATGGCATAATGCTATGGCTGGTGAAGCCGTAAGTGAATTATATAAGGCATGTGGAAGCCACTGAAAATTTTCTCTCGGATTATAACACCATGTATTTTGTATAGTCTGCATAGGTAACAGGAAAACTATTTTAGGAATGAGCTAGAAAATACTAAAATATTTTGGCACTGTTTTGTAATCTTTCTGTCTTAAGTAAGACAATCCAAACTATTCTGGCTACAAAAAGACGAAGATCAGGAACAGTATGGAAAAATTTTCAAGGAAGTTTATATCACTGCTTTGAAGTTCCCAGTCTTGAGACATGTTGACGTCTTGAGATGTGCAACTAATGGCAGATGCTCTGAGTTCAGTAAGGAAGCACTCACATTCACGAAGTTTAGTAGCATTTAGGTGTGTATAAATGGACGCAATTACTGAAGGGCAATAATTAATTCTGCATCAAAATGAATTGCAAAAAGGTTGGTTTAAATTTGATGAAAGGCATTTGAAGTAATCTCTGGTCTCTTTGCTGATCATCCCCAGCCCTACCTGTCAGTTTGGAATGGCAAGCCATCCCCTTGACAGAAATCCTATGAAAGGACATCTGTGCTGTGTGACAATGTCATATGGAAGGATTACTGGTTTAATAGAGTTGAGTTTTGTTCTTGCTCAAGCAGATGCATCTGTCAGGCTAAACAAAGTGCCATGTTTTATGGCAATAATTTTCGCTTTGAAATTTCTATGCAAATGAAAAATAATTTTAAAAAAAATCAACTTGTAAACCATTTCTGCCAAACACATGATTTGTGTAGCTGTTGAAAAATAAACAGTAGTTATGCTTGGAGTACAGCCTGAGTGGTACAGCTTGTAAAACAGTATTTAATACATCACTTTCCAATATGGTATCTCCCCTTTTTTTCCTCATTTATTTTTTCCTTCTTCAATTTCCTGGCTTCCAAAACAAACCTCTTTGTGATCTTCCTCTTTTTTGTTGCCTATGTATGCACATGTATATTCACAACAAATATTTTTTTTAACAAACGAAAGAAAAAAAAAAAAGAATCTTATCACTAAGGAACTCTGTGACTTGAGAATTTCTTTGCCTATGCTAAATATTTTACTTCAACAGTTACAATATCTGCATGTCCACAGAGGAGAATGTGATGATTGGCTCATGTGTATGAAGTCCTTCTGCGTGGTAAAATGCTGGTTTATAGGCAGGCCTTCTGCTTGACTGTATTTGTCAACGACTGTAATATCAAGGATCTGGATCTTTAGAAACGTTCATATAAACACAGTGATAGTGGAAAACAGATGCCCAGGCATCTACAGCAGCTGAGAATTCTTTTCTTTTCTTGGACGAAAAAGAAAGTTTCCATGGTTTTAAATAGGTATTTTTGGGGGTGAACTATATCAAAGTTTGCCTCCAATAATCTGTGGCTGTTATTTATATCTGCCAAGGAGAGCTATAAATTCAGCCTTGACATGGTTTCAATAGTGTGACCCTCCAGATCTGCTCTAATCCCAAGATTAGATACTGAAGTGCTGCTTCAATTGTGCAGTATTATCACGTACTATCAGTTGGCCCTATTTCAAACTGTAGCTTTATTGACAATACTTTCAAAGCTGTTGCTAAGTTGTGAGCACTCTGCTTTATCTACTGCTGCTTTTACAACTACAGCTTGGTATAGTTTCTCGCAGGAAGCACTATGCTAATAATAATCGCTAGACAAAATGACGATGTGTGTTTGACCTTTTTTCATACAGGAGTCTTTGTTCTACTCAGCTTTTTCATGTCCTTGACAATTTAAACTGATTTTTTTTCTTATACTCTCTTGTTACTGTCACTTCTACCTGGACGATTCTTCAAAGACGACCTCAAAAGCTGTGTGTTCATATCATAGTGCTGACCGCACTAAGCTTAACCTATTCTGTAGGATTGTTGTTCTTCATTTCCAAAATGCTGTGACTCACTACTACATTCAGCCATGGGACTTTTCCAGAAAGTGTGGTTGAGCAGGTTTGTTTCAATTCCCATGAGGTGTGCAAGGATTACACACAAAATACAGATGAATTAAATAGCAAATACATCCATCAACCAGGCTCAAGTTCTTTGTGCCTGCCTGTCACAAGAGAAGAAAACTGCAATTTATTGAATCATTTGGGATAAGAAAGTCCTAAGCTAGATTTTGAGAACCTGCTTGAGAGAGGCAATCAGGAAACAACTGCTCATCCTAATGTCCGGTGTGAACAGCTTCCAAAGGGAAGCTTCTGAGAGAATTTTGAACATTTTGGAAAGGTCTGTTAGCCCTTTTACTGCCAATGTGCTTGAATAGCTTAGAGGGAAAACCAGTACTGCTTGATGTAGGGAATATGGCAGATCACCACTTTAGAAGTGTGGCTGCACAACTGTTCCATGGCAGCAGTTTTGCTTCTTCCTGTGTCAATATGCTTTCAATGGTGAACTGGGCAGAGGACAGCAGTCACTTTGCTTCTGTTAACCCTCCTTTTTCTGTTAAACCTCCTGTTTTCTTATTCTTTATCTGGTCTGCAAGTCCTCAGAGAAGGAACTGCTGCCTCAATATTTCATTTATACAGTCTGTAACCCAGTTGAGACTGTGTTCTGCACCTATGTGAATAAAAAGGTGGAACATCTTGAGCTATTGCTGCTATTCTTACACCTCATCAACTGGTTGGAATACTGCTCTCAGGCTTAACTCAAGGGCTGAAGTTTGCTCACATGTATGCTTTAACAACACCAGATTTCAACTGAAATGAAGGGTACTGATGCTGCATTTTCCTTTGCCAAATGGTTCAGTTTGATGTCTTCCATAGCATAGCAAAGTAAATCTCAATTCAGAAAAGCTTGACATCACCTTCTTCTCTCTAGTGTTTTAAAGACCAAGAGCTTTACAAGATACATTCTTAACTGGTGTTGTTATGCCTCTGCTCCACTTAGTGTAAATTTGCATAATGTTATATTCTTTTTTTGTTGTTTTTTTTTAATTATTATTATTTTTTTTATCTTTCACATAGCTTTCATAGGAAATGATTAGGAACTTTAGTTTTAAAATGGCTATATAGTTTCAGTCTAGGTTCGCACTTACTGACATACATGGTATAATTTTATGAGGCTCTGAGTAAGCAGATTTTCTCCATAAACATGGAGAGTGTTGGGAGTATTTATTTTTAATGAAAACTGAAACCTTCAATATCAACTGAGAAGCCTGCTATGTTCCCAAAGCTGTCCTCTGTACTCTTCTACCCATTGGGAGTACTGCCAATAAGCGTAGCGTCATATGATACATACTGGATTGGCTGGTATACTCAAGACAAAAGCAATTTTCTTTATCTTGATTTTCCTTCACTTGTGAATAATTGAATTTCCCATGCATCTTGGTGAATCTTTTTGTACTCTTGAGTTTACAGTCCTATTGCTATGCTACTGAACCACAAAAACAATTTAGTACACTACATTATAGAAGCTTTTGAGAGCAATTGATTCTATCCAGACAGAGTCTGTTCTCTATTTTCTAGAAAGTTTACAGTAAAACCAAGTAATGCAGAAAAGGTATGTAAAAATGAGTTACTTATCAGTGAAAAATATTCCTTTGCATTTTCAGTTTATATAGTGTAAATTCTGTGAACAGTTGTTTATACCTTTACACCCAAATAGATGTTGAAAAGCCCTAATGTAAAGTCTTAAGCAGCCTGGTTTTCTACATATCAAAGTGCTGTTTATCTCATGGCAAACATGGATCACAGCCAATGGCACAGCTTCCCTTCACCATCTGATGGCTAGAGAGTACAGTCATATTGCTTCACATAAGTACTTGGATAAAAACGTTTCCTATGAAGGGTGAGGACTTCCCTCTGAATGTACATCCTGAATTTGGTGAGGAGTATTTTTGCCTTTCAGGTATATGATTAGCAAGTTGACCATCTAAGTATATAGCAGGATTCATGAATATATGAAGTTTTTAGGTGTTCCCATGTATGTGTATTTTCTTAAAACTTGTGTTTAATCTTTCCCTTCAAATAGATGAATTTTGGTCCTTACTTATGCTCTAGTGAGCTTTAACATGGATTTCTGTAAGATTGCAAGTTTGCCAGCTTCGATCTTAAATACTTCAAGCTGATCCCATTTACAGGTTTGAATTTCCAGGAATTGACTGTCTAAGGACACAATACCATGTGAAACAAATTAATTGTTCAAGAGCAATGTTCAAGAAAAGCTTTTCTCTATGTTCTGCACAATGATTCTGCTACAGTCTTCTGATGGAAAATGTTGTAAACAAAAGGAATATTTTTACAGTCATAAGAGATGGTCTTTATCTATTTAGGAGATTTTTACTCTGCTGAGGGAGATGAGCTATGCATAAATTTAATGGACTATGATGACAGGCTTGGTTTTAGATGGTTGCTGTTACCTCAGAAAAGATTGTAACTTTATCTTCACTTTCCTGTATAATGACAAATATCTATAAAGTCTTCTATAATCCCATTGCATCATATTCTGTGCAGTTTTCCTGTGCAGTGTGATTGCTTTCTGTGGGTTTTTTGTTGTTGCAGGATCTAACTGTGCACCCTCCAGTTGTATGTGTCAGAGTTTAACACGTGGCAGGTGTAGGTAGGAAGGATGCATGGAGGGAGCAGAATAGATGGAGAACTCATGAGAATGTTTTTTCTAAATGCTCAAGCCTGTTTAAGTGTTAAAGGGGACATCATTAATTCAGTAAAATAATAAAGTCTGGGGATCTCGTAGCCAAAATTACTGTTACTATAATAAATGCAGAACACAGGGTTTGTACAGAACCAATTGGAAACGAGAAACATTTGACTGAGGACTGGTGTGATGGATTGTCAAGTAGCAGCCTTTTGCTAAAGAGGAAAAAGGAAGGAATGAAGTCAGACTTGCAATAGCATGTTTTCCTGAGAGACTTGCGGAAGTGGCCTGAAGTGGGGATTATGAACCAAAGCTGAGATAGATAAGGAAGGGATAAAAAAGTGTGCATGTGTGTGTGTGTATGCATGGAGCACAGTGAACTGGAAAGACAACTGAACACCAATTTCCTGTTTACAGTCCCTGTCTGGAACTTCCAGAGCAGGTAGGAAGAAGTTCTTTTTAAGAAAAACCAGTGCAAACTTTCTAGCAGAGGGAAGAACTGTAAAACCAGTCATCTAAACTGAGCAATCAATTTCTGAAATAAATCTGACCTTTATCAGTTGCAGCCAGAAAAAAAAAAAAAAAAAAAAAAAAAAGCCATGAGCTTATTTTTGGATCCAGTGGCAAGGGCTTAAAATAGAGCCATACTACTGAATTTAAGAAAACAACACAGGTATCAAAGGCACTGTCTGTAATAAGGACTTGATAAAGTCCTGGAATTTTTTAGTTGTATCCTGAAATGATAGATTGTTTAAGGTATTGGAATGACAGCAACATGAGATTGTAAGAAGAAAGGGAAGTATTGAACTCTGCTCTAATTCTACTAAAGCTCCAACAAGTACATGAGATGTTGAGGCTATGCATCCAACATATACAGGATAGTTCTTAATTGATGGAGTAAATCAGCAAGCTCTCTTCTAGCCAGCTCAGCATCTCCTTAAAGAAAACCTGGCAAAATAAAGACCTGGTCCTCTGACACCTCCAGAGTTGTCACACTTTTTTCCCTGAAATAAAAAAATGAACATTACACTCAGTAGCGTTGGCTTCAAAATGAAGATCTCTCAACGTTACATGCTCATGCAAGATGTCAGTGGCAGAATTTTTTAGTGGCCAGAGATATGTCTTAGTTATAAATTATGAACAATGTATTAGATAGTTCAGTGTAAGAGGAAAGAAAATGGTTGCAAGATATTTCCCAACTTGCAGCAACAAGTTTACAACACAATAGCCCTAAAGGAATGGGAGTGTATGATTTGAAAATTAATATTAGCTAAACCAGTCATTAGATATGTCACAAGGCTAAGAATAACTCTGTAATCATCATTCTGTCAGCATGCGAAGGGATAGGATTTCACGAGGTCACACAAGAACTTCAGTCAGGAAAAAAAAACACAGCCTGAGCAAGAAAAGCAGGGCAGGAAGGTGCTGGGACTTTTGACAGCATTTCTGCTTTGACAGGGAAACCCCCTTTTTATTTCTTTGTTATAGTACATCATTAGCACAATAACACAAACTTTGCAGTTACTGTCATTGTCTGCTGTAGAGGATGTCTTCAGCAGGGATACTTTGTTAGCTGTGAAAGACGACTCCAGATGACATGTTTGCACACCCATCTGCCCTACATGCCCGTTCCCTTCTGCTAGATCTGCAGCTGACCTGCTCTCGAGGACAGGGCCTAATGTGGCACGAATGCATCACTTCAGTCTGCTACTATTATGTGTATGTATGGTGCACATGCAAGTATCTATATATGATGAGGGCACAGGAATCCTGGCTTCCGTGTGCATAGTAAAGTGAGTATGGGCACAGAGTGAGCTTTTGCTCTATGCTAGTTATAGATTTATTAGCACAGTGATTGTTCATGAGAAACTGAAGTAAGGGATGGATGATGTGATGTTGTAGTTCTTTTCAACTCTTGTTCTCACCACCATGTTGGAGCATCTTTTGTCAAATCCTCCAGTGGCCACATACTTTCTTATTATTCTCAATAAAGAAGACTCGTGGGAGGATAGGGATCAAAGCTGATTTGCTTTGGTTTGTGTTTACCCTCAGTTAAAATGGAATTTTCTGGCTCACCTTCCTCTTTTACTCCCTCTTCCTAAATAGGAGAATGTAGTTACTGTTTACTTGATGAGGAGTGAGAGGAGTGTGGGTGGGTGGATGGGGGGGATTTAGTTTTTCCAATAGATTCAACTTTGAATTTTTATTGTCAGTAAGAAAAAGAGAAAATTAGTCAACTTTGAATCTAATGAAGGTGAACTTATTTTTAATTATGTGATAGCCATGTAGATGTTGATTCCCTATAATTTCTCTAAAATATGATTAAGCTATCTAGTTCCAAAACACATAACCTTCATACTGCTTTTACAGCATTTCTTGCTCCCAAATATAATTATATAATAATACTTCTACTGTTTTACTTTTCGAAGTCTCCTTTAGAACTGCATGGATTTTTAGGCTTTGGTCTATAATTCCAGTTCAGAAATTACAAATTGATTTAGAGACTGCAGTGTCCATCTGTGTATTTTTAAGTGTTGTACTGGCTGAAGTCTGAGTGCTGTAATGCGATAAGTAACCTACTTGCCCTTTAACTTTATTACTTTAAAAAATGGCTAGTGCTCCAGTTTGTGGGATGTTGCATAACATGAGACTCCCATATATGATTTATAACATTGACATCACAGACTGCCCTGGTTAATGTCAGCCCTGGTCTGCTGTTTTATATCAGCAACTATCAAGCTTATTCGTTATCAATAAATAAAAAAGGCCAAATAGTTTTATTTAGTTTTCATGAAAAAATGTTGTATTTTTTTTATCTGAGCGGTAGGTATTAATATAATCATCTGATTATATTAATCAGAGAAGGAAGAAAAAGAAAGTGAAGTGGCTTGGTTTTCATAGTGTTTATTCTCACTGGCAAGCTCTCTTTTGCCTTTCTGCCCCCACATACCTTCACTTGAGGCTGAATTCATTCTGCACAGATGTGAGGACTCACTGATGGTGGTATGTTTCAGTTTGTGAGGTTCCCCTCTGTCCATCTGACCCTATGCGCAAGTCAGAGCAGTTATCATAGTCTTGCACTGTTTGGAGGATAGTCTATTATCCCCTCCATCTAAGAAAGCATTTCCTGTAATCTTTACGTCTGCAAACATGCCCCACTGGGTCCTTTGTGAGCAAGTAGAGAAAACACTGCATTGTGGTCTTATTCTACGCAACACATGAAGAATTTGGATCCAGACAAAGAAGCAAGGTGAGCTACACTTAGAGTTCCTCTTAACCCAGCCCAGTGTTGACTGTAGGACTGGATCGATACTCTCCTCAGGTACCTATCTCCACGTGTGCTTGCAAGCACTTACCTGTGTTACGCACGTTGAACATCAGCATGGCTATTCTGATAACATGGTTTCTTTTGAATTACATCAGTTTAGGACAGAATTGTATGCACTAGACTGTTACTTCAATTATCCTTCTAGTTTGACTAGGAACTGTTATGCTGGGCTATGGACAGATGCCCTTTCCAAAATCCAGTTGAATCTCAAACCTCATTTTCTCTGTGTTTTTTCTTCATGAAGATCTTTGAGCAAGTTTCTCTGTCAGGATTCCTTCCTTCTGAAAACCTGCTCATCCAACACAAATTAAATAGCTGTTAAATATAAGGAAATGGAACGTATTATTATGAATGGGAACTGTCGGTAGACTTTTGCAGCACAAGAAATGTAATCCCCAAATCCACTGAATCTTTCCCATAAATTCATGTCCACAATTTTGTAACTGCAGCTCTTCCTCTGGAAATTAGTGTGATATTAAATGAGGAAAGATAATACTTCTCAGTCTCCTAGGGCCGGTGAGATGTAGTATGATATATAGCACTCAAAAGACTGGTGTTAGTCATGTAATTTGGATGCAAATTTCCATCTGAGGAACATGAGGAACATTTTGAGGACATTTTTCATGGTTATATTGCATGTGTCAATTTTATGTATTTATTAATTTATCTAATGTATCCAGAATGCAAAAAATTGTGAATCTTAGTTCCCAGAGGTTTTTTAGCAAATTTATCCCATGGTTCAAATTTCAATTCAGTTCTTCACCAAAATGTAGTTTAAAATTTCATAACAAGAGAAGGGAAATCAAAAGATTTCCAAAGACAGAGAGAAAGATGGGAAAGAGAATTAAAAAAGCATTTGGAGCACGTAGAACCTGAACTGTTTCCTCTGACTGACTATGTTTTATGTTGGAGTATTGGACAACAGAACTCCAGAAGTACCTTCCAGCCACAGCATCCTCTGATTTGGTGTCTGCTGCAATGCAATGTGAATGTAGGATATCAAAACCTACTGTTTCAGTTGTGATTTTTGCCTTCTGTTTGTGAATCAGTGACTCAAAAACTAGCATTAATTTTCTAGCATTAATAAGCAGTATTAATCAAACAGCTTGGATGAAGGTAAATGAATGATTCTACAGGTATTAGTTAACAGTAACAGATTATGCCATAAAACTCTTTAAGTATGAGTATTCCTTGAGATCAGAGAAGTTCTGGATCCTGCAAGTAATCACTAATCATCTCCTTACAAACAGGCAAAACCGTTCCCAATAAAGACAGGACGAACCTGCTCTGTTATTCACAGGTATTTTCATTTTTACTAACTTCAGTGTGAGAGGTTTTCATAACATAATGTAGAGACTAGATCATCAGAATGTGTTATATGTTCATATATTTATGCAAGTCTGTAGGTCTGGTCATGTGGACTTGATTACCGCTAAAGTTTTTGCAGAACACAGCAAGAACTTGCGTGAATAAAACCCTTCAGACTGGAGGAGGTTGAAACCTATAGTGCAGAAAAAATTGGAGTTGAATTAGTTGAATTCAGATGAGAAATCTTCGTTTCTTTCCTGTGTCATCTTTCATGATTTTACAGCTTTTCAAAATCAGGAAGTTGGTGTATAGTTATGTAAACAGCAAAAGCATGTAGTATCAGCTATGATATGTTAGCTTCCCCATTGGCACACATAGCAATGAGATTAGTTTCAGGTAGCAGGTCTTATCCCACCTTCAAAACAGTACAAGCAGTCCTGCAGAGAGCTGCTCACATGAGAAACGTATGAGTAACATTGCAACCCTGGAAAGTTGTACTGAATTCCCATAGAATGAGCTGTGGTTGGGAATTAATTCTTGTAGGATTGTGTCTTTGCAGCATAAACCTATTTTTGCCTGTGAAATCATGTGAGCATCTAGGAAAATTTTGCATAATATTGATGAATAACATTATTTTCCCCTTACTCTACCTAATTTTGCTGCCATAATTTTTTGACATGCATTCACAGGTATTGTACTTTGCATGCATACCACTGTAAAACAATTTCATTCAGAAGCGTGTCATAGAACAAGATTATTGGAGTTGACTGTGAGATTAGAGCATTACCTACAAATGTGTGCTTTACTGTCACTGGTAATCATATGCAATCATGGCTTAAAACGGGGAGCAAACATATGAAAATTACCCATATCCAGTACAGGCTATAGCTTCAAGTTGCTTAAGTTGTTCTCCATTTGTTTGTATAAAACATATTTGTTAAGGCTTTGGTTTCAGCAGTAAAGAAGGCAAATATATACATGTAAATACAAATTTAGAATGTATATATTGAAATCTAATGCATCAGTATATGTAATTTTTATTTCTACAAAACATATGTCAATATAAAAATGTATGCAAATCACTCACTAAAAAAAATCAAATTTAAATCTAAGTATGAGTGACTTGTCAGCTCTTTAGAATGAAGGTCAGTGCAAAATCAGCATAAAAACCTTCTGTCTAATCTGATAACTTTTCATACTAATTTTATAATGTTCTCTATAACTAGGAAGTGGTGCAAAGCAATGGGGAATTGGTTTCCTGGTAAGATCTCATTCAGCTGAATGTTAGTCCTTTTATAGGACTCCTTGTCATTACTGTTGTCATTCAGAGTTTTCACCTTCAAAGCACAGGTCATTTAGATTGGTTGTGTCTTGTCACAAGAAAGTAGTGTCCTAGTTATAAATCTCCATCCTTCACTGGTCTGTTTTTGTGATGAGAGTGAATTTCTAGTTTACAGATTTCATGAAACCTATTTGATTCATAGGGGGCTGTGACCTGGCAGTGCAATGTTTGACAAAGGCCATAATTCATTCAAAAGCCCACGTAGGTTTTATTTAGAAATGCTGGGTTTCGAAAGGAATTAGAGGGAGCAACATTCCTAAATCATTTCTAAAGTACCCCATAATGTACTGCTTTTTTTAACATTCAGAAAAATCTTGATTTTTGTTGACATGCTTTCTGGATTAGTTTGTCCAGAAAATATTCATCTCCTATAAATTACACACAACAGCACGAACTGATAGAATCCTGGCACAAACAAAAATTAGCAAAGTCTTTTCAGCCCAAACTGAAACTTGGTATTTTGTTTGTTTCATTGAATTGATTTTTTTAATAGTGTTCAATTTTATATCAGAAACTAAAGGTACTGTGCAGTCTACTGGCAGAAATACTCAAAAGCCATCGCCTGAATGTGTGTTTGAGGTACTATGTTCATCAACCATATGAGCAAATTTCATTATCTGAGTACATAGTGAAGCTAGCCAGGCTTTCACATTAAAAACAGCAAAAATGAAGTCTACACAAAGATACAGTTATCACTCACATATGTGGTATTTTTAACAGTTATGTGAAGTGGAAAAACCATGTGTAGAAATAAATTCATTCACCTTAAAAAATTGTGAAAAACAGTGTAACACTGAGGAATGACAGATTATCCATCACCCCATTAAAAGCAGTGTAGTTTATTTAGCTCAGATTAGGTTTGCATTATAAGAAATTCTGTTGGCAGAAAGCTGAGTAAAAATACGGTAAGATGAAATTAATTGGCAGATCTGAATCAGTAGATCTTTTACATTTACAGACATTTCAAAACAGACACAGTAGTATTTCGCAGCAGCTCTTTCTCAAATATGAACAAAAGGCTACGTAAAGGGAGGATGGCCTTTTTATCTCCACAGTCAAAACTCACAGATTTATTTTTAGACATGATGTGTATGGAAAAATGACCTAAAATTTTCCCTAAGTGCCAGGTTGTGAGTGGTTCTAAGACAGCAGGAGAATTTTGTTCAGGAAATATTGTGATGAACGCATGAAACACTTTCCTATAATAAAGATGGTGGGGGTGGGAAGAGTGAAGGGAGGAGAAAGAGAAATGTACAGCTAAATGTCTCTGTCTCCTAAACACTCACGGAAGTGCTGTTTGAAACTGAGCAGAAATGGGCATGCCCCACATTCCTCCTGTGGTCATAGAGCTTCCCACTCTTCTAATGCACTCCAGTAGACTTGCAGAGTTCAGCTGCCACTGCAGAGCCCACATCTGGTATGGAGTGCATGCTTTAATAATCCCAGAAATAATTTAGAAGTACCTACTCCTCTTAGAAGCTCTCGCTTGAGATTGGGGCGCATAGCACTCTGAATTGAGGCCCTGCTGAACACTACAATCAATTTTCAGTGCACAGTTGTTCAATCAGACATGTTACAGCTACTGTGCGTCCCCTGTGCACTTGTGTAGGAGGCTGAATTCCAAACCTGTAACTTGCAGTTTCCAAGCAAGACTGTATCCAGACTTCTGGAGGTGCTAGGCACCGTGTTTCTGCAGAGAGCTATTTGCAGTGAAGCCAGCCTCCACCTGGAGTGCTCTGTGATTTGCATGCCTGTGTGTTCTAACACTACACTGGGGATTTACATGAAGTAGGTCTTGTCCTTAGTGTCAGTAAGATTCTTTTGACTTTTAAATCTCTCTATGAGAATCTGATTCTACCCATTTATCATGCTACACAAAAACTTCAGCTTAACCCAACGCCGTGCTGGGAAATGTCACTTCTTGGAGGGGAAGTAGATCCACCCTCTGTTTAAGTGCTCCTGAGTTAGTCACAAATGGGAGCCTGGTGGTCTGTCAATCACAATGGCATGATTCTCTGCATTTTCATGTTGTTTTTTTTTTTTTTCTAACTTGTTCATTTAAGCTGATGCTGAAATTGTGAATAAATAATGATGGTGAATATTCAACACATTCATAGCTGAGAATCACTATTTAGTGACTACATTTGTTTTCTTTTTATTATTATTTTCTGCTCAAGTCACAAAATACCTGATCCACAACTAGATTTAGGTTTTGCTGGCCTCAAAGCAGGAAAGATTTTGAGGTATGGGTTTTGTATAAATTTCTTTCTGCCTATGATAAAAATGCAGCTTGTGACAGGCACCCAAAGTCAACAAATAATCAAGTTTTTTTAGCTGAAGAACAGCCAACTAATATTACTGGCCCATATTGTTCCACAAATCTTTAATGAAATTAGTGGTACTTCTTAAATACAGCTCAAGAAACAACTGTTTCTTAACTTGAAAAATCAGAAATCTTGATGAGCCTTCAGATTTTGCAAGTAGGTTGAAAAGGACAGTTTCAGACATTTCTTTTTAAGTTCCAAGAAATAATTTCTGATTACTCCATAAACTTATTTTTTCACAAAGCTGCTGATAGGTTCATGGTACTTATGATCAAAATAAATAAATAAATAAAAAGGTTTAGTAAGACCTACAGGGCAGCATGGCAAGTTTTTGAAAGATTAGGTCCTAAACTAGAATTGTTCCACATTTAAGAAAGAATACATCTGGTAGGCAGGAACAAAGCCTGCTTATATATTTACCCAGGAGGACGTGGTCTGAGCTTCAGGTGTTGTTAGGCAGTGATGAAGTGTAGAGCTTGAGCGTTTCTTTAAACTTAGGGTGACAGCTCAGAATGGAATACTGAATTGAGCTAGCAAAAAAGTATGGATTCAGCTGCCCTGTGTGTCAAGAGGAGCACAAGATCCTTGCACTGGGAGGGCAAGGAATTTGGTTGGCCTACTTATTGCACAACAGGGCCATGGCAGCACCTGTGGGAAGCTTTGAGTGGGGGGTGCAAGAATGGCTGTGGTATGTACATCACAGCTCAGGACACATGGAATCAGCACACTGAAAGGATAGCTTGCACTTGTTCAGTGAAATTAGACCCATCTCAAGCTGCCTGACAGTAATTTATAAGAAACCCTGATCCTTCAGAACCTGTGGATTTGGATTTCCACTGGAACCTTGTCTGGTAAAGATTTAAACTTGATATAGAGCCAGAACACAATCCTTAAGCTTTTTCCTCTTTCTCTAAATTGGTGTAGGGACTTGGATTTGTTACATACCGAGGTCATTTTTCTACTGGCAATGTGCAGTGATGTGAGAACTGCTCAGACTGATCATTATCCACTGGATGGCCTTGCTCAATGGAATTTTCCTTAAAAACAGCATTACAGGAAAACAGATAGTGGTTCTACAGCAGTTAATTGTTTGTGTGTTTTTTTATTTCTAATAACAATCACCTAAAGCTAAGAAAGTCATGTTTGTAGTAGTAAATAGCCTAGGGACAATTGCTAGGACAACGGATTGAATGGGACTGAAAAATTAATGTTTCTCATCAACAATTTTGCTGTTATGAGTTGCTTACATTACTTATTTACTACAAATACACATTCTTTACTCTTTTTTGATACATTTATATTGCTCAATGGAAGCATGAGCTGTTCTTCATGCAAGTTTTCCATCATAGCTAATGTCTTCCAGCTATTTTGATGAGTCTGGGGCTTGTTTTTTGTGGTGGCTTCTACATTTCAGCTTAAAGATTAAAAAATTGTTTTTCCAGATCTTAGAAAGACTAAAATGCTTTAGCCTCCTCCAAAATGACTTGAATGACAACTACACTTAATTCACTGAGTAGTATGCTAAGAGGGAAAAAGAACATGGATTTATGAATACCTTCTGTTCATCAGTTCTTGTTGAGAAAATGTGCCCCTCCAATCTTAGCCTTTCTTTTTCTTCTGTTGCAATTATATCTACAAGCTGTACCTCTAGAAATCACTGTATCCTCTAGAAGAGAACAGGGATCATGTGCTCATTGTGTTGCATCAGATCAGAATGGATTTGCAGTAGGTAAATTCTTCTGAACTCTGACCTCTCTTATCATAGTTAAAATCTATGCAAAACTTCCTGATGTATCATAGTAAATCAAAACAGAAAAAAACAAACTGTACTATTCAGATACTCGGCATTAAAAATTATTATATTCTGTGATTTTTTTCGTACTGAAAGTGAATTACATCATTCGGGGAAACAGTGTTTCACTTCAGTCATTCCAATGGTTCTGACTGAAGTACGTGGTAAGAATAATACCTCTTGAAATTCAGTAGGATAAATCAGTCTGGTCCAAAGTACTTCACCTAACTTCATGTCCTCAGAGATGCAATACATTATTCCAAGAGGAATTTTTGAATCTTAGAAGCTACATCAAAACTAAAATTAGTATCTTACACATCAGCAAACACTGTGAGACTGTTTTTCTTCAACTTAATTTGTAGTTAATGTATAGTTAAGGGTTCTTTGTAACTAAAGGAAAAGATTCCTTGTGAACTGTCAAATTATTGCCCACCTGAAGTAAATAAAAGTTAGAAATTTTATTTTTATGAGAAGATATGATGAAATACACACAGGAAAAATATTGACATAATGGGCAATATTCGGTTTCCAGAGAAATTGAAATGGATCCACTGGGACAACAGCCAGTGCTCAGATTGGAAACTCAAGGATCTATCCTACCCGAACTCCTACCTGGTCCTGGCTCAAAAGTGGGAATTCATTCTTCTCCTACCTCTTCTGTTTCAGTTGTTTCTGTTTCACCTTTCATGTTCTTTCATATCATAGTTAATTTTCCTTAAGTTTTGCTGTGATAATTCCACATGATATTTCTGTTCTGAGCTTTTCCCACTGGATGTAATTTTTTATTTTTATTTTTATTTTTTTTCATATATGACTCTGTGGGCTAACTAATACCGTTACGTTGTAATTGTAAGAAAGGAAGCAGATCTTTAGTTTGCTTGTACCTTTTCCCCCAATCTGACCTAGCATCATCAGGTGCAGCCCACATTTTTCTATGTGACATGCAGCATAGAAATGCATACCTAGAATGTATGCAGTCAGAAAAGAAAAGGAGTCATACCCAATGCTTCCACAGTTTGTCCCTTTCCTTTCTGGGGAGAGGCTGGATTCTGTTTTGATTTGAAAGCTCTCTGCCACATCCAAAACATATATTTTGTTGTTGTTCACAAAAGAGGTAAAAAAAATAAATCTAAAAATAAAAACAAAATTGGAATAATAACATGGGTCAGCTCAGTCCATGAGTAAATATTAAATGCATTCATCCTTTTTTTTTTTTTTTTTTTTTTTTTTTTGTAAGTTGCATGCTACTGCTGGATTAATATTTTGAATCCATTTGGGGAGGCATCTACCTATTTTAGAAAAAAATGTGCGTTTTATCTGCTAGATACACATATCTGAAAACTCTTCTTTTTATATTCTGAATTATTAATGTGCATATATCTAAATTAATCTCTCATCCCTGTTCATGTAGAAGAGAAGGTCACAGTGTTATGCTGCTGTAGCTAAATGTTTTCTCTTTCATGAAGAATTATTTTGATGACTTAATCTTTTTATGCAATTTTGTCTCATTGTTATCCTTTGTTGCGATGCTTTCTGTGCTGATATTTTGTAGCACTTGGGTATCCTTTTATGATAATTGTCATACCATTCTGCACTTACAAAATCCATCGTGACAGCTAATATGCATTTAAAATATAAACACACAGTGCTAGATGAAAGGATTGTGAAACAGATAAACAGAGGCAGATGGTCTTGATTTAATTAATAAAAAAACACAAACAGGAAAATAAATCTGCTGCAATGATTTAATACCTAATTTCATTAAGAAAAAGAAAAGTGTTGGAGTTTAGTTATTGCCAGGAAATTATATTCTGTGTTGTTTCTGTTTGGAGAGAAATGGTCTGTATAAAATTTACAACATTTTGTTCTATGGAGAATCCAGTGTGTGCTGATTGAGTTCCAAGGAATTTTCCTCCTTAGAAGGAATGAAATAGAGGAGAAGGTAGGGAGTGAGGCTCAGATTGCCAGGTTAGATGCACAGAGCTGGAGTTTGAGGCTGAGTTCTCAAATACCAAGTTAATGCCTTAGCTGTCACACAAATGACAGTCAAGCCAGCAAGTAACCTGGTCCATTTTGACCTAAAATTTAGCATCCTGCTAAGAAATCCTCCCAATAATGTTTGTGAAACTATAACACTGACATATGGAGTGTGGAGCTGTTTTGCCAAACTGATATATTCCTAGAGAGAGAGAGAGTTAAAAAAAAAGGGGGGGGGGGGTTTGAAAAAAAGTCCTGATTCACTACAAGATTAACCAACTTCTTTGACATCCTTACAGATGATTAAAAGAAGGAATAAAAATGAGAGTAGTAAAAGCATCAGAGGAAAAAAAGAGTTCTTGACTGTCATTGCTATACATTTTTCTTTCTGTTGCTGTTTACTTTTTGCATAACCATTTGAGGACTACACATGCAAGTAGCAATGATATAGTGATGTGGACTTTGGTACAAATATAATGTTATTTTACCCAAACAGTATTGCTTGCTTGATTTTTTGAAACATCTGATTTTTTCTCTGGAGTTAGCGATTTGCTGGCTGGAAATACAATTTCACTGTACTGTCGCAGTTTCTCTTCGTAAGATCTTTTTCCATTGCTGCTATGTGCATAATGCCATGGGAGATCATACTGGATCTGAATTAATTTTTGTTTTGTGGAATCCTTAAGTGGCCAGAAAATAAATAATGAGAAGGAACAATGGTGGGGTCACATGGGAGATGAGTCTGCAGTATTAAAACCTCAGTAAATTTGGATTGCCTTCAGTGGGGAGTATTAGCCTATTCATTCAGAGAAAGATAGTGAAGAAGTAACTATTTGACTACAGTTCTGGGGTTTGCTTTCAGGAGAATATCTTTGTTCATGGTATTTTAGGTTTCTGGGAAAATGATTAACATTGACAATCGCAAAGAGAAGAAAATTATCAGAAACATTTTTCTTGTTGCATCCAGGAAAAATTTACATTTTCCGCCCCATAATTTAAAATAAAAGATTTATATTACGTCAGGCTATTATTAATTTCATTTTTATTGTCTTTTTTTAATCAGAGAAGAAAAAGAAATCAACCATTGCTATACTCTTTGGTATTGCAGACAGACTGCTGGAGACTAGTAGGAAAGAAGTTGGTTTACATGCTGCTTTCCTGCACTAAAATCAATTAAAGTAGCACCCCTGGACACTCTCAAGGGCCTGGGAGTGACATGGGGACATCAGCCCTGTCTCTGACCCGGGTCACAGACAAGCCCCACTTACAGGATGCCCCTCAGACACTGCAGTCAGAGAGAGGTGGAGGGGGATGTCTCCAGCCTCCAATCACCCTGCTGCTCACAGTTTTTCAGGCACTGGTTATGTTGATCAAGTGCAGTCCCATAGTAACAGGATCATTCTTATCAATCTGCTTTCTGCTTCCATTTGCCACACAGAAAGGGCTTGTAGCTGCCCTCCTTGAGTCTGCTGATTTCTTGTCACCACTGTCAGCCTGTCTTCCTGGCTATTTCATGAGGAAGGGCAGATTCCTGGCTCAGGGAGTGTTTTTTCAGGAGGACATCTGTTCCCTGGTGCTCTCTTCTTGAAATCTGCCTTCTCTGTTTGTCTGTGTGTGAAAGAAGGTGAAGTTTCCTCTCTGGCCTGTTTACCTGTCAAAACACTGTAATTTTGATAAGTAAATAATTCTGTAAAAACATCTGTTAGAAAAATCAAGTCCTTTCATTAATATCTTTAAGTAATTTTGGTATAGTTGTGGTCGGGAACTGCCTTCATATCCAGTAATGATCCTGTTGCTTTTTGATTGCTTTATAGTCATAGACACTGGTTCTTACCCTGTTACAGAACCAAATATATGGTGAAAAGAGATGTTTGTTTTCCTTGGTAAGCCAAAAGAAGTAGCATTCATTTCTTTAAAACAGGACATAATCCTGTTTACTGAGAAAAAACAAGTTTTAGAAATTGAACTAAAACTCCAAGTTAGAGTGATTTAGATGGAACTAAAATAGATGCTAACACTAAGCAGGAAATATATTGTTCTGGTATTTTCTGCTGATTTACTGCATGCTGCATGGAACTGAACTTGCTGGTAAGTATAGGAGATGAGGAACATGCTGTGGTTACCTGAGCAGATATCTGCAAGACACAATGTACATACCGAAGTGAACTTCACTTTCCACCTTCTATGTAAGCTTATGTTCATTTAGTAATCTTCTCACAGGACTGTTACATTCCTTGTCTCTGGCCTTCTTAAAAATTGCCTTGCTGGCAGGCTGTTTTAGGTTTTTAATAGGTGCATACAGTCGTACAGACTTTTAAATCTTCTAAAACTTTCACATGAATAATGCAGAAGTTAAAATTCACATGGGTGAGAAGTTTCACAGATAAGAGACCATCTACTAAGAAAGCATGTGGTTGCCCTGTGAGTGCCACTGGAGTTGTAAACATTATCGGGGAAAAGTGAGATTTCCTGGGGCTGCAGTAAGTAAAGCCTGTTACATCTTCTGGTATTAATCATAATAAGTGTTTTATCTGTGCCTGTCATGTTTAGTTTCTGCATGCAATTTACCTCTCAGGCAAGCTGTTCACAGTATCAGCCAACCTTATCTGTGAACTTATGGTCTTCAAGTACCTAAATGTATTTCCACTGGAGTTCCCACAGTTAATGTGACAAAAGCCAACATAAGTGCTATTTTAAGACTGCAGTGCATCTCCTTACAAAAAAATAGCATTGCTTGTATTCTTATCACTCCTAACAACCAAAGAAAATCTTAACTGTCCTTTCTAGTCCTACACTCTACTGTAACTTTATTATAACCTATTTTCTACACACACATAATTTATCTCAACTCCAAATGTCCCTCACACGTGTTATCTCCTGTCCTCTAAAGTGCCTTCACTACCACGGATCTTCCACATACAAAGCATGTCATTATCTGTCTGGCTCCAAAGGTATGTTTGGCAAGATGCAAAACAATGAAGGAAACACATGGTCCCTGCCCCCAAAAGTCGACCAGCTAAATAAATTACTTTGGGAGATTCAGTGATAGCCCTCTGACAGGAAGGCAGGGGAAAAAAATGCCTTCTACATTTTGAGAGTTGCTTTGTTTGCACGATGATTCCAAAACGATACGAAGAAAGAGGTCAAAGATTAGACAGCTCTTAATATTCTGCTCCACATGACCCCATCTCACTGCAGTACTCTCATGATCTGCTAATAATCCTTTATAATTAAGCTTCCAGCCTAATATTAAAATGTAATCCACATGAACACCAACCAGAGCATACAGCTCTGGAGTGAAGTGGTTACCACTTCAAGTTGTGCCTGGCAAGCACTGTGCAGTTTTAATTTAAAATCTTTAAAATATTTGGCCCTCGATGCAAAGACAAATTAAGTTTCACTTCTAATATACACAAATACAACATGACACATCTACTTCAGACATGCTGCTGTGACACCATTTGCCTGCACAATTCTTGCCAAAAGAATATGGAAGCATTGCTACTATGGAAATGGAGTCCACGCTTGATAGCTACCTTGACATTTATATGCAGCATGAACACAGAACAGATTTTGTAGCAGCCCATAAAATATATGGCATGGGTTCAGAGTTGGTGAACTTGGAATTTGGCCTTCTGGGTTGGATTTTGTATGCAAATCTATATGTATGTATCATGGTAATCACCACTACAGGACCCAGTTGATTCTCTTTGCACATGTTATTATACACTCTAACATCTTAACTGGAATTACTGTTACAACAAAGCTGATGATGCAGTGTTTAACCCTATGTTTCTATCCATTCCAATACAAATAAAATATGTGTATTCTGAGCAACATACCTTTTATTCTCAAAAAAAAAAAAAAAAGGATTAATGGTTTGATATACTACACCAATGTAAGACATGTAACATTTTTTTGTCAGAGTTTAGGTAAACATTTGAATGTCAGTGAATTTAGTTCAGAACATTCTTAAGCTAACTGTTCCCATTTGTCTGCAGAGCATAAAATGCGAATCGAGATGCATCAGTAAGCAGAGCTTGCAGTAGAAGAGTTTGAGGGAAAGTGCAGTGTGTATATTAGTTGATGCTAATCTTTCTAATGTTTTCCTTTTTTTCAGGTAGAGAAGTTCAATTTTAGCTTTTGCGAGTTAAGATAGAGTAAATCTGTTGTAAACCATGGAACATACATATTTTCCATTTGAATATCACAGGGAATACTGCAGCTTGAGTTGCTGACGATATTTCTCATTTCTTTAGAGAAGCTTTGAAAACAAGCTAAGAATGTTTTCCACTGATGGCACATGTGTAGCGGAATTCTAAAAATCTAATTAGTGCCTAAAGACCTATATAGGAACAGCCAGTGATATTAATATCTAATATATATCACTTTAATTAGCCATATCCACAGATTAACACTAATTTTCTAGTCCTGGAAAACTTCATTCCAGAACTTGACATTTAGGTTCCTACAGCTGCCAGGCAACCTCCATGAATGGCCAGAGCACACTGAAGCAAGAAGGTGAAGGGCATGAGAATGGTCATTGCATTGAACAGAAAGATGGTTTGCCAAGCATTGTCCACGTGTCATCATGGTGTAGAATTGCTTTCCAATTTTGGAAGGAACAAGTTGCGACAAGAGAAGCTGTTTGTCATCAATAGTGGGATTGCCAAAAGGGATGCAAAGGATGTTTCAGAATAGAAAAGCACAAGAGAGCGCTTGCAGCATCTGTTGTGGCTGGCCAATGTGACTTCTCTCGCACTCTGATCTCCTTTGACTTCCAAGAGCAGATTCCTGAAATGATGGAAGTGATTATTTCTGTTCTTCAGTGCTCTTTTTAAGGTTTATAAAGGACCCATGGAAGTAGAAAATAAGCAGGTGACAGAACACACTGTTTCTTCCTTAGGCATTTTCCTATTTTGAAGATTTAATTTTGATTTCTCTTCCTTCACTATAAAGTCTAGATGAAACTGAACAAAATATCAGGAAATAAAGATAGAAACAGATTTTTAAGAGGCCTATTTCCAAGAACAATTGTACCTCTATGTAATTCTTTCATAGTAGCTCAACAAAACAAAAATGAGTGAATTACTTTACATTTTAGGTAAACCATAATGTATTAATTTCATTAAAATAAATCATTATTTGCTTAGTAATACCAGTGTAGTAGAAGTGCTAAATCGTGGCTTGAAACAGTGACTGAGCACCTGGTGAGAAGGCAGGGCCAGCCCAGGCGAGCTCAGGTGCATGCAATGTGCCTGAGTGACCAGAAGCAGTGGAGTCAGGATCTACCCCTTCCCAGACCTCACGTAAGGGTTGGCAGTACAGGCAAGGGTATCTTGCTATAGATCCCTGCCTACCTGAGGCCTTTCAAGGGTAAGCAGATGCTTTCTTTTGTTTCTGTGTTCATGTCTGCTGTATTTCAGCATATTTTCACTTGCTGCAGCCTAGGACTTTGCTACTATGCAGTCATTGTTTTGCTTTCTGTAATGTTACTGTAGTGCAACTGGCTTTGTGGTTCTTATGAAGTATTAGTTGATTTAGTTTACTTTCACTGCAGTCAGAGATAACTTGATGAGTAAGATTAAAGACCATGTGGTATCACTGTAGAATATGTAATGTTATTAATATTATTATTAATTAGATAGTTATTAATTATACAGACATTATTAATTAGATAAGAGAAAAAGGTAACAAATTCTTGGTGCAGTAAGTTTATTTAATTGTCGTCAGGCCTGATCTCAAAAATATGCACAATTACACCTTTCACCATAGTCAAAAAGGAGAAAACAGTGAGGAAGTTCATAATAGAGAAGGCAGGAGGTAGACCAGGGGTAAAAACGAGGCTAGCTATGAGTGGGTTGGATTTGTTTAGGGATCAGTTTCCTTATTTTTGTGCTGCATTGCACTACAGTGTGCTTGAGGGAGTGGGTGTTGCTGATTTGCAAATCTCAAGCAGATAGGAAATAATAATAGAAATGGGATCAAAGAGAGTGTATCCCTGTCTTTTCTACAGTGGCTAAGGAAATCTGCCTTGGCACAGTAGCTGACTAACCTGTATCTATTTCTCAGCACCTCTGAAGAGGCAGATGTGAAAGCATCGGGAGTTTGCCTGAGTAAGGACTGCTTTATGAGTATATAGAGACCTGAATGTCAGATTTAATTTTGACAAATCAAAATGAGCCCTATTACAGACTTTCCTTCTAGAGTGCCTTCCAGTTTCTTCTAATTATAAGCAGAGTTTGTTCTGGCTATTTAAATTAGCCTGACAGAGTTGCCAGGGGAATAAAAATAAAATAAAAACTTAAGTAAAAAATTGAAATCCTTTATTTGTATTATAAAGGCTACAGAAATATTTCAGCTAAGCCTTAAAAACTGTTGCTTCTTGTATTACCCTAGCAACTAGTAGCAGATGGAGGGGGAAGAAAGCTAGACATAAAACAGAAATGCTTCAAAGTGTGCACGAATGGGTGCAGATGGGCCCCAAATTTTCTGCCTCAAGCTGGTTGTGAGGCAGCTGCAGGAGACACAGCACTGCTTTTGCAGGGGCTATGCCTCCCCGCAGGACACCCGGTTATTGTGATAGGCCCGTGACATAACCAAACCTGATGCAAAGCCTTTGGGAAGCCCTGTTCATCTTACGTGACAACCTTGCTTTATTTTGGGAGCCTATGTTATGTGTAATTGGCTGTGATTGTTTGGTCAGACAGACTGGGCTTTGTAAAGGGTATGTAGGCTTGTGAGCTAGCTGAACTACAACTCCAGCATTTGTATAATGATGCTGACAGGTGGAAATACTTCAGCCTCCAATTTAACACAGATCTGACTACTGAAATGTGAACTCTCGCTGTTATTAAAACTATGACTTTTCTATGAAACAGATTCTTTGAATAAGAAAATGTTTAATGTAGGCGATTGGGTCTCTTCCTCAAGTGAAAATGCAAGTTCAGGGGTAGGGGGGGAACAGATCTGAGCCCTTGGATGAAGAACCCAAGTTACTGGGGACAGGTTGTAGCTAAGCAGGAAATGAGGAACAAGGAAAAGATTGTAGGGGATCTGATCTTTATCAGCTACTTTGTAAGTAGATAGCTTGAATTCAAAAGTGCTCACGTTATGCTTGACTCTGCAACCTCAGCTTTCTTTTCATAGGAGTTTATTTGGTAGTGCATGTGTATTCTTAAGTAGAACCCCACAAGATTCATTCATGCAAATATTTCATCAAGGAAGTACACTTAAACTAAATTTCATACTGCACTTGTTAAACTATATTGAAAATATTCAGAGAGCTCTACATAAGAATTTACAGATAAATATTATAAACTATTGCCCGAAGTTTGTTGCGGAATTTCTGTTCTGATCTTCATTCTGCTTATAAGAAAACCTATTCTGTCTCTGTTGTCTATAGTTTAAGATTTCCTTGCCAGCTCCTCGCAAAACTCCACTTCCGATCTGTCCTCAGGGAAACCACTAGAAGATAGGGAGTTTGTTTATTTTTAAGCATTTGGAACTTACCTTTTACTCAGTAAGTGAACTGGTGACATTAAATCAACAAAAGGATTTTCTTTTGTTTCTATGGATTTCAGACCAGATTATGAGTTATTTTATTCCTATAAGGTCTGCTTCTTTTTCTTTTTGCCCTTTAGATCTCTTGACAAAATGAAAATCCAAATAACAGAGAAATTACTTTTAGTGCTCCTCCTCTCCCTGCCTTATTCCCCTTTTTGCTTAATATCAAAAGGTTAATGAACCAAGTCCACATTGTTTAGATTTTGTACCAAGTACAAAGAAATATGTTGTGAATAGCTGATAAGTGGCATGATCAATAATAGGGAAACATCTTCCAGCTGGTGTTATACAAAGGAAAAATTATCAACAAAGACTCTGGCATTGTCAACGCTGATTTGTAATATATTGATAAGTTGCAGATTAGTCATCGCATTTTAAACAGTTGTAATGTTGACCACTGAACTGTGTGTATTTGGATCATCAAACATCCTAAAACTCCATTTCTGAGTGTAATGGCAGCCCTCTAAGTTGTGCTTAATGAACTTCTCCATAGCATAAACTTAGTAGCTTTCTAACAGACGTTTTTCAAACATTGCTCGCCATTACGAACCTAGCTCAGAAAAGTAAGTACGAAAGTAAAGAGGTGTTCCAGCCAAAAAGCAAGTATTTCGTAGGCCACTGAGGTACAGTTATTTTTAAATAAATTTTCTCAGCACTCTTCAAGACTTCTATTTGGCAAACATAAATAAAATCCTTGAGTAGCAACTCTGTAAGTTCTTGTTTAACTCCTATGGTGCTGTATTTTGATTAGGCAACTTAACTGATGTCCTCTAAGAATTTTGGTATTATGTGCATTTAATTGAGTCTAAGCATATCTGAACAAAGTAAATTTATGGAAAGATGGTATTTTGATGAAGTAATCTCTAAAAGGAGAGCCTATAATTATAACACTAGAATTATGGTACTGCTTCTTATGCATTAGTATTTTAGCTACCATTTATGTAGATTAAAAGCTAAGCACAAGCATGGGTTTTTGTATGCACAGATCTTGATTGTGTATTGATTAATTGTCCAGGAGGAGTCACAACCTTTAGGCTCTGAGTAATATCTTGGTCCTGTGACTGTCAGTGGGAGATTTTGCATGGACTTGCAGAGTAAGGATTCTACAAAAAATCAAAGTAAAAATAATTGCTGGATGCAAACTGATCTTCCAGAGCCAATGGGCAATTTCACATTTCTTTCTTCAAATATTCAAAAAATAAAGAATTCCATGAAAAAAAAAAAAAGCCCAGAAAATGAAAAGTTCTGATTCTAAGAAAACCTATTTCACAGAGACAGCTTATAAACTTCTGCCTTCTCACTAACAAAAGTTATCAACGCCCTAAAGACAGTCCACAGTTGGAGACCTTAATGAACTTTCCTGTCAACAAAATAACTGTTGTTTTGAAATGAAACGGGGGCATGAAAGAGAATGTAGATAATTAAGTAAATACATTGCTTTAGTTATTCTTTACATTGATTTGTTTTTTGAAGTACCTAATATTTTTACTAAATACTTCCTTCTGTATTGCTTAGGTAAGGGAGCCCTCCTCCCTTAGGTGGGGGAGGGCTCTAAAAATAGCAGTGAGGGCAAATCTAAAATCTCAAGAAGTCTTAATCCTTTATGAGTATTTAAAAATTAGGAAAAGCATTGGAATGAGTGACACCTCTACAAAGTGTCATCTAAAAACTCTGTCCATTTTTTTTTTTTAAACCAGTACGAGTATTTTAAACATCTCTGGAATCTGTAACATGTATGAAATCTATTTATTAGCTGCTGCAAGCACAGCACTTCTAAGAATGAATAAAACCATTTAAACATTTCCCAGGACTCCTGAGACTGAGGTGTGTGCTATGCATGTCTATGTAAAGCATAAATATGAATGCGTGTAAGTGTGTGGGAGGGAAGAGCAATTTTCCCTTCTTCCTCTCAGGAGAATGCCTGAAATTTAATTGAGGTAAAATAAATGTTCTTATCAGAAGTCACAATAGACCTTCCCAGTTTTGTTTGTGGCAGAGTTCAGAAGCCCTCCCCATGGCTCACTCTACCTTCCCCCACTTCAGATATTAACCTGGACATCATGCCTTCCAAACTTTAAATGAGCTGTGCGATGTTTTATTACATTTCTCATGTGGCTAAGCTTAGTGTGGCTTTTAAGTGTTCCTCGGTATGCCGTGCTTACGCAAGTTATTTTCTGCTGTGGATTGTTGATGCTTCAGCAGCAGATAGAATGATGTGCCCTGAATTCCAATGAGGAGAAGGTTTTGGTTTATTTTGGTTTGGTTTTTTTGAGTTCAGAGTGAGTATTTTGAAAAGATTTGTAACTCATATTTTTCTCTGTATTTCAGGCTTAAGGCATTAAAAATGACTTGTTTTAAGTGCTGCTTGGAAATAACTATGTCTTTAGATTGTTATTTTAAAATGCAACTATTTGTAAAGTGTATTGCTTTTCTAGAATTTCTTTTAGCTATTGACTTATGTTTAGTATGGATCTCCACAAAATGCTGATGAATGAAGAGAAACAGTAGAGCTCTGAAAAGGTAATTTTTATTTAAGTAATGTTTTGTGAAAGTGGATGAAAGTGGTGGGTGAAAAGCTTGCCAGCAAGAGCCTGAATTGCATCTAAACTAGACTTTCTTTCATTGTACTAAATTATTTGTGACCTTGTCCTGGCAATTAGGAAAATTTATAAGCAATGAGGTGGGCAATTGAAGTGATGTGTATATTTTCTCAGACTCCTTTAAGGGATTAAAACCTTTCAGTGTGTTCTATCCATCTGCTTATTTAGTGCTTGTATTATTGGAAGCAATCCTTTCCTCTTCCAGCAGTGATGCTTAGATCCCTAGTTCTTAAGGGTTGTGTATGAAACAGATTTTGAGGGATCCAGCCGTGATTAGAACAGTTAGCCTGTTAACATCCTATGTATTTACAGTGGATTATTTGAAGGGAAGCAGGGGTTAAGTCAGCAGGTCTCTCAGCTTCCCTAGGGGTTAACCTGGCAGCCTGTTTGGCACACACAGGAGGGCTGACAGGTAGCAGGATTTGTCTAAGCAGTGTGCATGAGAGCCAACAAGGAAAACTGAATGCTCTGGATTAGTTTTGGATTATGTTGTCAGAGTGAAGCCTGACGGACAAACTGCAGAGGAATAAAATGCAATCTGTTTGGGGAAACAGACAGCGTGCATAGCTTTCATTTTTCAAGAAATGACAAGAAAAATCATTAATAATTTGTAAATCCATGTCCATTAACTTTTCTCTTTTTTATCCCAAGACAGTCTTTTTAACATGATTTTGCCACTGTTCTATATCTATTCTTTCTTGTGACAGATGGTAAGATAAGTACAAAATTGCAAAAGTACAGTAAAAACCAAAGGAAAAAATAGCTAGAAATTGTAACACCTGGAATTGCTTACAGCGGAATATTTTAAGTGGGAGGAACTTTTTTCTGTCTTTGCGGTGAAAGATACAATTGAGTGTAATTTACATACTCTTCCTGTTCTGTTTTCCTTTGTGTAATTAGCATTTATTTCAAAGTATTGGAAGTAGCATTCCATCATTTTTACCTTGAAAGTAATTGCATTACCAATCGCTAGCATGGTTGATTCCATGTTTTTCTTAAGTTGTTTCTTTCATTATTTTATTCCCCAAATACTGAATGTTTTACATGAGGGAGAAAACAGTTGCTGTTTTGGTTGTTTTTTTTTAAAGAGGGACATCAAAATTTTCTTCTTTTTTCTCCCCCACCTCGCAAAACAAAAGAATAGCCCTATTTTTCCTTCAAGTTGTTTGTCCTTGCAAATTTCACAGGTTTTTTTAGCAGTTACGTGTTTGGCTATAGAAGAGCAGTTCCTGCTCATTTACTTCATTTATTTAAGAAGCTACATGAGTGTTGGTGGTGATGTGCTCCAGTTATTTTATAATAAATGAGAAACATGCTAAATGTAAGCTGACACAGAAACTGTACGTAGGGAACAAATAGCGGAAAGAGTCAGGGAAGAGTGAAGAATGTGTTATGGACTTAATCTTCATTAGTTTTATACTGGATTTGTTAAATTTTCACACTAGCTTACTTTTACAAAAATGGCAAAACCACTTTAGGGCATTCTTAATACACAGAAAATGACCAGCAGTTACAGCTGTTTGGATTATGTAAGCAAAATAAAACAATTCATGAAAGTTCTAGGACTCAAATTTTAGTAATGCAGCCAAATAATTCAAAGGAAAATCTTTACATGACTTTTTTTTTTTCTGTTTTTGAATTATCTGTAAATCAACTCATCTTGTTTTGGGAAGGATATGGTAAACATATTCACTGAGTTAGTTGTCATCTCTCCACATCAGTATGCAGATTGTTGTGGATATTGAGTGTATTAAAAAAAAAAAAACCTGGAATTGGATTCATTTTCAGGAGCACATGAAATGAACGTTAAGTTTCTGTTTCCTAATCAGTGATAGATGAAAGATCATGTCAGCGTTTCGAGTTTTCCATTTTAATTGCAATTCCTTAGGATGTGTTCTATCTAAAAGTAGTCTTGCTGGCTGTTTTGCTTACTCAATCATTCCTGAAAAGTAAATGGAAAAGCAGGGTGAGGAATTGTAAAAGTTAATTACAGCTTCTTAGGTTGGTGTTTGGTTATAACTCATGCTTAGCTAAAAGTGCTGTTGTATTTGTCTTTAATGTGAGTGAGCCAACATAAAAGGCACCAAGGCATTTCTGTAGAGCTATGAAGTATTACCCAATAGGTGGCTGTTATTTTTCTGGTTACAATTTATAGGCACGTTGTTTTGTACAACTTAAAACTAATTTTCTTGTGGTTACTTGCACCATTCTTCAGGAAGGGAAAAAGTAGAAAAATGTGTATCTTGGGTTTATAAGTAATGTATTTCTAGAAAACTTCTGGAGAGTACCTCTCCGCTGAGGGAAAGAGAAAGATCTCTTCAGTGGCTCCCATGCCGTAGTCTTACAGTCCTCCAACCCCTAAATTAAAACCAGTGAAGATGATGACGTAATAGTGTTTTTAACATTAGATGCTACATATGTGCATGCGTATGTAAATCATAATGTGATTTCAGTGTGCTCATCTTCCATAAAACTGTTAGAAATATTATTAAGCTAGTTGAGAAAGTGAGTAAGCAAGTAATAAAACTACCTCCTAGACAGTAAAATATTTTTGTCCAACCCCATCCTGAGTCCAAGCTGATATCCTGCACGTTGTATACTCTGCTGGTCATCTTTAGATAGATCTTTAGAACTGTCTACTTAATAAGAAACAACAGTACACAATGGAATACAGTCTGGATTAATTTGAGCCATTGTGCATATCAGGATTTCAAAGCGTCATTATTTTAATATGCAGCATGTGCTTCATTGCTTGTGTTACTCAGGTTGGCTAGATTTGGTCCTGGAAGCACTGCTGGTAATTTTCAGTCTTGTTTTGTTCTAGAGAGTGGCAGTAGCCTAAAGACAGTATAATTTTTCCAAGCTCCTGTTTTCCCCTAAAAATAATAACAGAATTTTGTAGATGTTATGGAAACTGAAAATTATGCTTTGAGATCTTTTTTTTTTCTTTTCCTGGATTAAAGTTCAGTGTGTTCAAATGAACATCCAGAGGACAGTGCTTAGAAATAGTTAAGCTTTTCAGAAGTTTTATCTCTAAAACTTCAGTTCAGGTGAAGATTTTTAAAAACACTGCTTGTTTACTCAATGTATCTGTTTCTGTGAACGTTCATAATATCTACAAGTCTGCATATGTGGACTAGTGAAAAGGCCTGGGACATTTTCATCCGCATACTTCAAAAAAACTCTGTATCTCCCTAATCTGTAATTGTCAAGTGGTTATTTCATTTATTGCTAACTGGAGTGTAATCTCGGCAGATGTACAGAATACTTGAGGCCAAAGGTTAAAGAAAACTGCAGAAATATATGGGCATAGAGGCAATGTAACTTATGTGAGGAATTTAATTAACAGCTACTCACAGTAGCATAGAGCAATATCAGTGACTGATAGTCAAGACTTCATTATCAGTCTACACAGAAAAGCCCTCAGTTCTATTAGCAAAGCTTTTTGCAGTAACTTTTGAATTAATCGGTCTCTTTAACTCTTCCAGGGAAGAATTCTAGCTAAGTAATGGCCAGCAGGAGCTGTGTGTTGCTGTGCTTTGTCCTTCCTGAAGACAGATCTGCTCCAGGCTTGCATAATTTTTCAGAGCTGATGGAAATCATATCACAGTTTACTATGGCTGCAAATGATTATTCCATGGGAATAAAAACAAGAAATGCTGTTAATTCCATTATTCAGCTTTTAAGCCTGTCTACTTTGAGCCAAGCTGTCTGACCATACTTGGATTAGTCATTGACTTCTTGGTTATGAATTTATGGGAAATAACAGAGAGCAATAATAATAATAAAAAAAAAAACTTCAGATTGCTCTTGTTTGGGGTATCGTTAACAGTAATTTTAGGAAAACTTTAATATCCTGTTCCCTTTTCATACAGGAAAAGTTAGGCAATAGTGCATAGAAATAACTGAGCAGTAAATTATCAAGGGGCATTCAATTTAAATGGAAATAAATCCATAAAACTCTTGCATATATCCCCATGTTCTAGGGGAATAGAAGTCCACATGACTTATTTATATGAAAGAATTTATTAGGTATGCATACTAAAAAAAAAAAAAAAATACCTCCTAGGCTACAGAAAGAATATAGTGTTAGTACTGTTAACACTGCTTTAGCAAGTTGTGATGCAAAGAACAGGCAAAAAAAGTGAGTTTTTCCTTTTCCATGTCTTATTTTATTCTTCATTGTATCATCCTTGATTTTCTGTGATAGATTATACTGCTGGTTCCAAAATGCACTTTAGGAGAAAGCCCTGTCCAAGCATTCAGTTCACACTGTCACTCAGTCTCCTGCTCACTTCTGATATGTTCCTTCAGGCAACTATAAGAATCTATTTCAGAACTGGAACTAGAGATCTACTCTGTCACAGGTTATGCGCAAAGGCTCTTTTCATCTATATGCATGAAGTAAATAGAATGGTCAAATATTCTGCTTTGTCTAGGAAGGCAAGCCCTATCTTGTCATAACAATGACTGATTCCTGGATGCTGTTTTATCCTGAATTATTTCTGGGGGGATTGGCTTTTACCTGCTGGTTACACTGCAGCAAGAACTGATGCATTCTCAGGGCTTTGATGGAAGCACATGAAAGAAGAGGCTGTATGAGCTGACAAAAGCTGTGCAATTTCACATGAAGCAGTGCAGGAGAGAGTTTATCCCTCTCGTGCCATCTGTATTACATTGCGTGGCCTAATGTGAGAGATGAGGTTTTTTTAGTATGTAACATTGCAACCTCCTGCTCCATTTTCATTTTATTTTTAATTTGACCACCCTACATAAAAGCCAGGGGCACTCTCTCAGTAGCTACCTAAGAATTTTCTAGTCTCAGAAATACTGCTGAGAACTGTAACAGAAGTGGGAGGGGAATTTGTGATAATGGTTTGAGTCCTGAATCCCATCTGTGGGAAGCATCATGGCCTTAGCGATGCTGAGAGCTGAAAAGAACTTGGCTCATCTTTGAGACTCCAGTGCTTTGCAAGGTGATAAGTGAGAGATAGCTCAGTTTTATCTAGGAAAAGAGCAGATATGAAATTGTTGAGACAAAAATAGCAGTAGCTAAAAGAATCACTTCTTACAGACTTTGTCTTTCTCTTTTCTTACTCTCTCTTCTCTCCCTGCTTTTTTCCTTTGGAATACAAGCTTACACACCACAGGCAAGCGTGTTACGGGAAGGAGATCTCCACTGCTTGCGTATGGATCAATGCTGCCCAGCCCCTCTGGGCTGCAATTGATGGTGGTTTTTCTGGTTTTGAACTTTCCTGCACCTTAGTCCTGTGTCTCCCACACTACCTCAGAGACATTTGCATCTTCATTCTCTTTCTGATGAGTTACTGAATTCGTAATGCTTTCCCATCCTATTTCTACTCCTAAACATAAATGCACAGGTTATATTTACTATGTAGAAGTCTACGAGTTGCAGGAGTGCTTGGATGAAGTGTCTTTACCACAGAGATAAGAGAGGAGATATTTGTCAGTACATGCAGATGAGCGAAGCCCTGAGTGAGAGAGCCCAGGGTTTTAATATTGGCTTTTTTATGTGAAACAGTCTTCCTGCATTTACAGGTCATCCAAACTCTACTTAAGCAGTGACATCTATTGTACAGGTTTGAGAGGGCTTGTGGGGTTAATTCTGTCATTACTGTGTTGACATGAGGCATGTTACAGCTTTCAGCTGAAAATGTTACTTGTAATCTTTTAATCCCAAATTAGGTCAACATTTTATCAAGTTAATCTAACATGAAGATTAATTAGACTAGTTAACACGCGCACAGAGGTTATTTGTTTTAAGTCTACATTTAATCAAGGAGTTAGTCCTTAATACAATAGACAGCTTCCCTCCTGCCCCCTAACCCTGGCTGCAGCTCATTCCATCATTTTGGTATCATGCACTGTTTGAGACATAGAATTAGGAAAGACCAAACTGAATTGATTACTCAGTCCACACACAGGCCCAGCTGAAACAAAACCAATCCCTTGTGGTATGAGAGATGGATTTTCAAAAATAGTACAGATCTGCCAAATTAGATCTATCATAAATTAGTTTTTTAGAGGGGGAAAAAGGTGCTATTAATATTAAACTGCTTCGAAATTTGTTTGGAAATAATTCCATAGCATTCCAAGATAATTTTTCACGTAAGAATTATCAGTATTTGAAACATGGAAGGTCCATGTTTTATACAGGAAGATTGATACTACCATTAAATTCTTTAGATTATGCAACACAGAATGGCAAAAACAAACTGTTGAGCGGAATGTACCAGGCAAAATGGAAATGTTATAGGAGTTTCTCATGTCTGTGTTGGAGTTTCCCTGAAAATAAGACTGTCTCAACAGCTAATGCTATGCCTGCTAGAGAACACACCTGAGACATGACATTGCTGGGTAGGTTTATGCAACTGAGCCTCTTTCGTAGTGGGTATTTGACTCAGTGTTCAGATCTCATGTTAATTCTAGTAACCGACAGACTGCCAGGAACGACAAGGAAAAATGAACTTTTAAAACTCTTTGCAATATCTGTCATTCTGGAAACTCTCCTAGAACAGACAGACACCTTCCAGTTTTTTGAGAATATCTTTCTAGCCAAAGAAAGCTGTGTTTTAATAATAGTGAAAATAAATGCGGGCATTTTTTGTTGGTTTTTTTTTTCCTAGGTGAGGATGCCTTTTTAATAAGGAATTATAGTTTTATTAGAACACTTGAAATTACCTTATGCTACCACGTGTCTTTTACTTCTGCTTACCCACAAAACTTGTTGCTTTTCACTGTATTTTCAAGAATAAGAACAATAGCAAAATCAGAATGGAAAAATGAACTCTGATGGTTTCTTTCTCTAACTGTACCACTTAGTATTTTTTTGAAAGGGTATGGCATGAGATGGTACTCTCAAACACCCCAAAGGAAGGGAGAGGAGACAGTTTGTATAGAAGGAGGTGGCATAAATCTGCTAACAGGGGTCATTAGACCGGACAAATGCCTTTCTCCCCTGAGTTTCCTAGATAAGAAGAACCTATCTAGTAGTTAGAAATTCCAAGAGTCATTCTGGATAGCATTACCGACCCCCCTGGGTGTTGCTGCAGAGTTCATGCCCTGTTTCATCAAATACTTGGTGACATTCACCAGGGGCCATGCTAATTATAGGGATTTAGCAGACAATGTCTAAGAACATTTCATCACAAAATAGCATGTCTTTGTCTACAAGTATTGGTTTCTCTATCTGCTAAGTTAGCAAAAAAACTGGAGGTAAAATGTTTCTGCAGTTTGTACAACAACATTAATCAACGTATTGAAATGTTAAGATACAATCTCCCCTGCCTTTAGTGCTGGCGTTACTGTGCTGTCTTGCAATTACTGGCAGAGAATGGCTCAGGGTAGCTTAAAAATTCATGGATTATACATCAGTTCAATGTCTTGTAAGCCAATTGTTTTAATGAGCTGCATGGTTGATTCACCATAAAACATTTTCCTTGGGAAAGAGTTAGGCAACTTTTGTCTTTTATTATCCCAGACCCTATTTGGTTGCTCTTTACTGGAGTCAGGGGGAGAATGTACTATGATAAGAGAGAACAATTAGACTCTTATTTTGCCTTGCTACCCGTTTAATTCCTTTTAGATTCTTAAGAGAAAAGTTTATGATTTAAGGTGTGAAGTCCCTTGGGTCTTTCAAATCAAAGATTATTTATTTATTTATTTATTTTTGTGGTGGCTTGTCTGTTTCTGCTTCCATAACGCAGACTTCCTGGATAGCCCTGAGCAAATCATTCAGGGCTGAGTGGAGAAGCAGACCTAGACAATGCTACGAGTTTGCTTTACTAGACTGCAATCCATAGGGTTCCCTAGTGGATGAACATGATGTTGGGTAACTCAAAAAGCTGTAAAAATAGTCAGTTTCTGAAAGAAGAGCAGCCTCTTCCATTCATCTTAAGATGCAATGAAGATAGCTTCATGAAAAAATTAAATTTTATATTTATTTAATGTAATAAGGCAGGTACGTGGCTCATTTCTTTTTAAGAAGAAATAGGGCACAAATACTTGCAAAATCTTGGCAGTGATTTGTGATATTTTCATTGTATAGGAACCAGTTCTGACCCACTCTCAGAGAGTGGCCCTATGGCTTCATTACAATCCATTCTTACATCTGAACTCTGTTTAAATTTGTGCATTTGCATTGCACAAATTTAGGTTGCTCTAAAAGTAATGCCTCCTACTTATTTCCGTAGAAACTACAACAGATACAAAGAGCACATGAACGCTGTTTGAAAGAGAAAATCTCAGCTACAAAATGTTATTTTTCAATATAGTAACCACCATTAGCTATGCATTTTTGCCAGCAACAAGCAAGATGTATACTACTTTTGTAAAAACCAGCACCAACGGAGATGACCTACTGTTTCTTAGCTGCTATGATGGTATTATCACTAGGAAAATGTTGTCCAAACAGTCCATCTTTCATTGGCCTGAAAAATGGAAGTCAGAAGGCACCAAATCCAGACTATATGGTGAGTGTGGTAGGACAGTTCAGCCAAGACTGGCAATGTGCTTCACAGTCTTCAAACTGGTATGGGACATGACAAAGGTTGTCTTCTTCTCTGGTGTGACTCTGGAAGTTTGACTCTTTAGCGTAGTCAACATCATGATGTAGAGTTCAGAGTTAGTGATTTTTCTGGGTTCCAGTCAATCCAGAAGCATCACCCCTTTCTTATCCCAAAAGACAGTGCTCACCACTTTACCCTCTTAAGGCTGCAACTTGAACTTTTTCTTTGATGGAGAATTCACCAGTGGCGAAGTTGTCACTTCATGGACTGCCATTTTGTCTCCATCTGAAAGTGATAACACCATGTCTCATCACCGGTAATGATGTGATCTAGGAAGCTGTCACCTTCAACCTCCTGTTGCTTCAATAGGTTCTGACAAGCTTATATATCATATTATTTCTGTTCCCTTGTGAGCATTCATGGTACTGACTTGGTGCAAACTCTGAGATATTCCATCATTGCCACCGTTGTTTCCAAGCACTGAAGCCAATATTCTGCTCTATACAGAGTTTGCTGATTATAATCTGCTGATTTGCACAGATAAGCTGATTGAGATGCTCTTCATTTTGTGGTGTGACAGCTGTGCAAGGCTGTCTGAAATGGGATTAGTCTTCCACTTGCAGCTTGTCTTGCTGTACCACCACCATCTACCTCTGATATTATGGGACAACATAATAAAATAAGAGGAAATAGGAGGTATTACTTTCAGAGCAGCTATTATATATGCCTATGCATAACTGCTAGATGTGCCAAGAATGTATTTTCTTCAGATCTGTAAGAAGTGTAATAAATGGAGTTGCTTAGCATAATTCAAAATATTCTAGGGATTATACTAAACCTAGACTCTTTTCCTGTATATTTCATGTAGCCTGTATATTGTGGAAGAACTTGAAATTGACACCTTTTCTTACGCACATTTCTTTTTGTACATGAATTTTATTCACTTTAATTCATCAGTTTATAGGACTTATAATTATTGTTTTATTAGTATTTATATATGGGAGAACTGCCAAGATGGTCTCAGTTGCATAGCACAGTACAGAACAAAGTGATCATAACTGCTTCTAATGTGAGAACAAACACAGATATTTACTTGATTAACAGAAAATTTAAAGTGGACTTCTTGTTTAAAATTAACTTCTGAAAGAGTATATGGGCATTTAGGACTCTCAAAAATTAACTACATGAACACCTCAGGAGAGTAGCTTTAATCTGGAGAAAGTCTGCCAGATATATTAGTGATGGTGGAAATATTAAAGAGTTAAATCAGCACAAATGGTGAAGCAGAAAGCTTTGAACTGACAATTATCTACTGGGACAGTGATTAAAAATGTCATAAAAAGTAGAAATCACCTATTGTCGAACTTTAGGAATATCAGCAGACACTACTAGTAGATGTGTCACGATCCTCAGGAGGCTATTAGTGATTCCCACCCTTCCATGCTCCTTTCCCTTCCTTTTCCTCACTTTTCTTTTTCCTGCTATTATCCATATGTTGAGATTTCAGGTCATTTCCTTTGCCTTTTTATTTTTTTTCTAAGAACAATTTTTAAGAGGCAAGTTAGTCTCATTGACTGTGTTGTAGCATTTGTAGAGCTAAAATGGCACAGGCAACAACATTCTACAAAAGACAGTATTGTAATGGGGTGCAAAAAGTTCTCAGGACTGCCTTGATCACAGCTGCATCTTCCCTTGTGGCTGTTAGTGAGACCAGTCCTTACATCCTTCTAATTCTCCAAAGTGAAGGACATGTGATTAGCTCTCACCCTTCTACATTCACAGAAGGTATAATCCGCAAGCAGCATTTACCTTCACAGTGATATTTTACGGTGGCTGAAGCATGCACATTTGTTATGTCATTGTAGCATTTTTGTAAGCATCTCCTGTATTTTTAGACTTTTGATTGAATGGTTGAAATGAAGATGTTTAGTTTCATTGCTCCTCAGAGTAGTTATTTTTTCTTTGAATTGTATTAATTCCTCTTTAAAGTCTTCTTGCAGTGTCCTTTTCTTGCAATTTCTTTTCTTTTTAACCATGGGGAGAAAGTCTGTAGAGTACTTCCAGAGAGCTCACTGCAAGCTGTCAAATAAATGCATTAGCAGATATGTCCATGTGTAATGGCTCATGAAGTGTTACTGACAATTCTAATATCAGTTTTTTCAGACTGTGCAAGGTCAATTTACATAATCATGCAAGGTTTCACTTTCCACATAGTGCTTTTTTTGTTGCTTTTTGTTTTAAATCATTTGGAGATGCAGGAGCTTATTTCAAGTTAATGAGATTCTTTAAAATGCACAAGAGCAAGTGAAAATGCCTGAGGCAAGGAGGTGCTTTCTAACTTACTATGCTGAGAAGTGTGATTGATTAACTAATATGCTAACAGAACAGTTTGAAGGTGTAAAGTTTTATATTCTATTTCCTTCTAAAATATTTCACTGTGGCTGCGATCAGAGAGAAGTAACTTTGATCAGTTTGTAAGTCTTGGTTGGCCTACATTCTTGGTGAAAAAGGAACATTGCATATAAAATTTTGTTCCCAGACATGGCTATAAGCAGACATGTACCTTGGCATTGTGAGAGTCCTAGAGAGATCGTACTCAGTTATACTCCATCTAATATAAATAACCTAGTGCACAGCACTGTGTAAAGAGAATGTATCTATTTTCATGAATCAGATTGTTCTGAAGCTTTGAAGTCACAAGGAGTCCAGAACAAGTGTTTAGAAAGATAAGTAGAGAGGGTGGGGTGAAAAGGGTACCTTTGGAAGCCTTACATTCTGTAGACGCTTGTAAAGGATAGAATCTTGTTAAATGTTTGTCATTACTGCACTCACCTATAGGATGTATATTTATTTCTTCCGAACATATTTAGTGCTTCAGTACGCATTTGGTTAATGGGCCTCCATGACATGTAAGTGCTACTGGGACTCATTGTCTTTGTCTCTTCCTGCAGTCCTTTAAGTCAATATTAGCTTATACAGAAGTGCCACAGTGCAATTAATTTGCCCTTCCAAGAATTCAGATTCATAGATAACCTCTTTCTTTCTTTTTTCCTGCACACTTCATGGTGAGGTAAACATTTGCAACAGCCAAAATTGAAAATCTCAAGAGGTATCGTTGAGAAAGGACTCCCCAAACACAGTGCTTATCTTGAACATGCACATTCATCCAAACCTTTGCAGGTCTACCTTTTTCCATCTACTAATTCTTCCTGACTGGCTCAGACCATATTCCTTACCCTTGTGCTATTTTTTTTAATGTCTCATTTTGTTTGAAAGAAATACTTTTTTTTTTTCCAAAATATCCTCCAGTATTTTTCTGTATTCATTAAAGCTCAGATAAAGTAAAACCATTTCTAGATTCATTAAAGCTCAGACAAATACTTCCCTGCCTCTATATGACTCCCAGTAGTCCTTTTTAACTCTGTTTCATAAGTCCTTCACATAGGAGAAAAGGTTGATCTCCTCTGGGCAAGCTACTGTCTTCAGATCCTGGGAAGCACAGGGAGACCCCAAGTGTCAGGATGTGAATGAAATAGGCTACTAGAGAAGGTGACTGGTTGGAGATGTACACCTCATCAGTCACATCACACTTTAGGATCAGAGCACATATCAGCTTCGGGTGGGGGCTGCGGGGAGTGCGGTCTCTTAGGGCTTATAAGGTAGAAGGAAGAAGAATGAAATGAAAGTGTCAAAAGAAAGGTTGAGGGTGGGGGGAAAGAACAGATTAATCTCAGAGGACAGAGGCAAAAGACCTCAAAACAGTAAAGTAAATTTCTCAGAGCTTTTCTAAAAATCCTTGACTCTTTCAGTAATCTCTACTTTGACCTGCAGTCCTTCATCAGACTTCTGCAGCACTCTTCCACTTGCCTCTTGTTTTGAGTTAATTCTTATTCTGCAATTAAGGAAGATAGCAAGAGAGAGGAGATCTTTCTATTACTACTTCTCTCCTGTTTGTTTAGAAATGAGCTGGGTTTTTCACAGCTTTTATTCTTCCTGTCCCTTAGGAAAAGGCTCTTCATTGAGAGGGTGAACTGGCTCCCCAGAGAAGTAGTTGTGGACCCGCATTTAAAAAGAAGAAACATTTCAAAATATTCTTTTCTCTGTTAATCAGTATCTTTGTGACTTATTACAGTATTTCTCTTATCCATGGGCTATTGTCTGTTTAGCCCTGCGCTAGTACCTGTTTTTTTGTTTTTTTTTTAACTGGCACTCTATGACCAATTGGAAGCATGATGGATTTTTTTTTGTGTAGGGATCTACCTGTCTCCTTAGGGATGGGTATTAGTGCTATATCTGTAAGTAGATTTATGTTTAGAACCACTGTTTTATTAATTTGGCTGTGTGAAACCAAAGAAATAATTAGGTCTGCTTGAAAATAGTCTTATGTAATGCTTAATGATTGAAGCACAAATGCCTTTTCCCTCTTTCCATTCTTTTAAAATCCACACTTTGTTAGATAAATTTTTATGATAGTTATTATTTTATATTGCTCTGTCAATAAAAAAGTAAATTTTTAAGCTTAATCAATTGTTTGAGCTATGTTTACGGGCTAAATTCAAAAACCTGTATTTATAGGCTGGAGAAACTGCAAGTTGAATAAAGTTTAATGACTTTAGCATACTGTTTTGGTAAGTGGACAGTATTTGGTGAAGTGATCTCAACAAGGCAGGGGGGACAGACTGCTAGTTTGCAGTCCACCACATCAATGTGTGGTTCTTTTCTTCTCTACTGTTAGAAGGAACCAATGGCAATTGGCAGATTCAAAACAAAATGGCAGATTCAAACTATTAATGAAGGAAGAATATTGTGAGCATGTATCTCATCTGTTCCGTATTTGGCTTCAAAATCACATTATGGTATATGCACACACAGACTTCATTCATGTATCCTGGGAATTGCAAATGGTAGTAAAATATTAATTAAAAAAAAATTATATTTTTCTTATTCTAAAATGCCATAGCAGAAGCAAGATACAGCCTAACTATAACATGTTTACTTGTTTGTTAGTGATTGTGAAAAAGATGACCATACTTTTAGCTCTTTCAAAATGAAATTTATTATCATCTGCATTTACTTTGCTACAACTCTGGCCTGTTGTGCTACAGAAGCATGTTCATCTACAACAGTGAATAATAATTTATCAAAGTCTCATTGCAAAATAAATGAATAGCAAGATAAAATCCCAAAGGTCAGAGAACAAAGTGAAGCAGACCACCTGGTCCTGGGGCTACAGGGGAGGAATAGTCTCTCAGTCAGACACTTAAGGTGGGAAAAGGCTGTTCCTGAACTGACCATCAGCCGGATGTTGTGTGTTCATAAGGCTGTGGGTGTAGACAGTGCTAGGACAGGAGATGAAAAGGAGTAGAGTTCTGCAAACATGAGTTGGTCAATCTGGATAGATTTGTAAGGATGCCAATGAACTTGAACCCAATCCAGATTTTGGACAGTTTCAGTGCAAATTTACAGCATCTGTTGGAGTTGGTGCAAATCCAAAGACTGTGCTTGATTCCCTTCTGGTGCCCGTTCTGTGATCAAAATGAGATGAGATTGACAACAAAAAACTGATTTGGAAGTGAAAAGGATATCTTCTGGCATTCATTTGTGCATAATGTACCAGAGCTGAGCAGATACACTAAACTGTGTTCCACCTTTACAGCCCCTCTTCCTTGATGCCCTGAGGAAATATTTCCAATCTCTAATGTAAACTAATGTGGATTATTTACAGTTCTGCATTTTGATGTTGCTTCTCAATCAGATGATGGTTTTTTGTGGCCAAACATTAGCTAGAGACTGGCTCTGCTCTCTGCTGACTTTGTGTAAAGAGCTGTTGTGCTAATGCTACGCCGCTTAAGTAATCCCTGTGCTGAGGTAAACCCTCAGTATCTTAGTTCTCTTTCTTAATTTATTGCAGTCATAAGAGCATGTGGCAAGAGAATTAGCACCTCTGATTTGGAAACAGTACACTTTATTTGAAACTTCATAGGGAATCCCACTCTAATGTGTTCATTTCAAGAATCATTTGATTATGGAAGTTACAAACGTGTTTCATAGACCAGGGGACAGTTCAAATACAAAGTCGATGTGTGGCTGAAGTGTTTGTCCTTGCAGTATTGAAGGACATGCTGGATTATATGCTGCTTACTATTTTAACGTAAGTCAGACTTCAGTTGTGCAACTACTGAGAGGGAAATGGCATTTCCTTACAAATTTTTGTAGCTTTATATTTGCTTATTTACTGTATTAACCTTGCAAGACCAAGGTGATTGATTGATCCGACATTTCAAGCCACACACAACTCAGACATATGACAATTCAGTATCTGAGCAGGTATGCGCTCTGTGTGGCAAAAGGTGGTGGATACTCAAGGCATCCACCAGCCTGTATCGCACATGCCACTTCTGGGAGCTTGGCTGAGCCCCAGCCTGTCTGTAATACCAGTGGTTGCTGGCTCATTCCTCCTGCCAGTGATGAATTGGCTGTTCTAATGCAGCTCTTTGCTGATGACATGTTCTTGTCTCGGCACAAATGTTACAATTGAATTGCTTGCAAACCAGATGTGACTTAAGGGTTGTAGGTTGACCACCCCTGTTCTATGAAGAAGGAGAACATCATCTGCCCAAAACAGAAGTGCCACAAAAAATGGTTGCAGAAGCAGAGCTTCACTTCCGCTGAGAATGCAAATATTAAAATTGATAAAATATTGATTTTTCAGCAAAAGGACTATCAAAATGTTCCAGAAATAGGAAGACTTGGAAAACAATACATTTGGAAGTATTCATTTACAAAGGCTCTAAAGTAGTTCTTTCAGTGAAGTCCCAATATTGTAAGTGAAACGTACTAACATGACATAATCTATATAGGTATGAAGTACTGTTGTTTTAAATGACATACGTTTTGTAGTATACATAGGGTATATTATGTAAATCACTTTGTGCAAAATTTATATATTATTTTAAAAACACAATTTAACTAAAAAAAAAAAGCTACTAAAAATGTTAGCTGTCCCTATCTGTGGTCTACAGTACATTCACAAAGCTATAGCTACACATAAGTTTGTTTACTTCAAATTATCTTGCTTCCATATCCTAGTGAGAAAAGTGAAAAAGACCTTTATGTGGAAATTCTAATGTAAATAGATGTTTCTTTCAATAACAAAGAGGACAACAAGGAGAGTCAATTCCTGCACAATTTCCTCTTTTTCCCTTGCATTATTTCTTCTTCCTTTACTTTCTTATTTTCCTTCCTCTTCATTTTTCCTTAGTCACTGTTTTCTTCTCATTCCCAAAGAGACTTTGTCATGTGAATAATACCAACTTGTCTGGCAATTGCAGGTCTTGACTTCAATCAGCTTGCAATTGCCCAAGTAAATGGAATATGATGCTGTTTCAGAAGCTATATTTCATTCAGTAAAAATTTTCTAAAGAGGAAATCAGTCAACATAATTTATAGGTGAACTTAGCTTTTTTTGTAGTGTCAAACATCTGCTGTTCCACTGGAAATCTAACAATTGTAAGTGCTCTGGGCTGCTAAAAATTAAGTGCATACCACTCTAAGGCTTTGAGACAATATATTCCATACTGTTAAGAGACTCTTTCTGGCAGATTTGTGTTTGGGGTGAATCCAAATCTTTTTACTTGTTTGGTTTTTGTTGTTGGTTTTTGTTTTGTTGGTTTTTTTTTTCCTTTTTTTCTTCCTTCATTCCTTTCTTTTTTTTTTTCTATATTTTTTCTTCTATTTTTATTTCTTTTTTAATTTTTTCTTTAATTCTTTGGAGAAAACATTTGTTTTCCAATTAATGTTACGTTTTCAGAGTCTTCACACTGATTATAATCAAGATATCCTACATACATCTCTTCTATACTTTTATTAAGTTAAAATTTTCCTGACTGCTTTTTGCATCTCTTTCAAACACATTTAATAGTACTAAGAATAATACATGCTGAGATCAAAGATAAAGGGGAGAAATGAGATTTAAGTGGAGGATGTTGGTAAAGCATCCTGAATTGATTTGGAAGATGAAGGAATTCAACACTATAGATAAACTCTATAAAGAGAAATAGTAGCTATAAGAAAAATTCAAAATGGCAACAGATATACTCAGCAAATGCGAGCTGGAAGATCAGATGATGTCTTTGATACAGTGATAATAGAAAACGTACTGTGTAATGTTCAAGGATAAGTTTTTGCCAGGTAATCCTTCATATACCTGTCCAGGTTTGGAGGAAGATAATATAGATAGGTGCAGATGCACAGACATGAAAAAAGTCGTCTGCTGTAATTATATATTTATTAAATATAAATATACTTCATTGGATGTTGAACGCCAACAGGAGAAATATACTTTCCAGTCGTAAAATGAATATCTTTAAATAAATCAGTCACAAATGCAACAGTCCTTATTTCATTGTAGTTTATTCATGGAATATGTATGTTGAAAGTATACATAAACTATTTGTACTCTGCAACTTGCAATGTATTCACGAGCTATTTCTATATACAATTTTATTTACATAGATGAATACTACTTCCAGAAGAAAAATGAAATAAAATCTCTTCTTACTATACATGGGCATAAAGATTTGGGCCTATCTTTCTTTAATTAAGATTTGCAATAATTTCTGCATTTATTTTTCTGTGTATCTTAGACTCTTTGAAGACTTCATTTGATTTACATGTGACTATAGTTGGCTTTACAGAAATCTATCCTGGGAATTGAATGTGAAATATTTTTATTTCTAATCTGTTGTCAGTAGAAAAGTTTCATGATTTTGGCATGCATACTATCCGATTAAAATGCAACAGGATAGTAAGGAGAATGGATTTCTTTTTATTTCACTGCCTGTCCATAAGTAACTTCATGCAACTATTCTCCCAGTATTGCACATCTCGTTTATGACAGCGAGGGTCATAGGTAACCAGTAGAGTAACCAAAGATCTCTGCTTGTTTATTAAAAGCTCTCTGTAATAGTCAGCACAAGGCCAAATTGCCAACTGTTTTGTCAACAGATACTTCAGCACACAAAATTGAAAACATGTGAAATCTATTAATTAGATTAAATAATCAACACTGATCTAAACTGAAATGTCTAGTCTAAAATACACATAAATTGCATTTTGGGCAGCAGTTCTTGTATAGAGCACAAAATGTTTCTGACTGAAGATCCCTGGTTTTCAGAACAGCTACCAGTATCTGAACAGGGCAATGGAAGTTTAATGCAGGTTATTTCTATATTTATCAGCCACCTTCCCCTGTCTGTTGCTACTCCCACAAAGACAATTTTCTGGAAGCAGTGTTTCTCCAGAGTGATAGTCAAGCATTTATCACGTACAAAGCAGAGGATCCCTTTCCAGCAGCTCGCAGAATACACCATTTCTCCTTTCTGTTGAAATAAGCAGTTATTTTTAAAAGGCGAGATAATAGAGCTGTTCTTGTTCACAGTATAGAATCTAACAAAATAAATGAATCTGATTTATAGGCTTGTTCAGTCTCTGTGAGTTCCTGTTGACTTTGATGGTGGGGTAAGATGCATTGCACTTCATAGCGTATGGTCAGCTTCTTTCTGTAACCATCTGTAACAGATTATGTATTGTTTGCTGTTTTACTCTGAAGTATACTAGATGTTAAGAGAAATACAGATCTCCATTTTTACCTGCTGCTGAGAAACCATGAAGAGACCATTTAAAGACATTCATTTAAGCAGCTTACATTTGGATTGCACCCATTTATCAGAAATCCAGTGTAGTGGAAAGGACTTGCTCTACTGAATTCTCCTAATGAGATTTTTTTGAAAGAGACCTAAAGCATCAGGAGGCACTTCAGAGGTTATTTCTATATTAGTGAACCAGGTTGACCCCATATGAAGAAGAGATGTGGCATGTTACAGTTACAGTTTTCTGTGGGCAATTAGCATCATGGGCAATCACCAAGCAGAATCTCTACGTTTACAGCTTTACAGTCCAACAGTTCATCTGAATTAACAATTCTCCTGGTTCCCATCACTAGTTTTGGCTATTTCTATGATGAGGACGTAGAACCATAGAATGGCCTGGGTTGAAGAGGACCACAGTGATCATCGAGTTTCAACCCCCCTTCTATGTGCAGGATCACCAACCACTAGACCAGGCTGCCCAGAGCCACGTTCAGCCTGGCCTTGAATGCCTCCAGTGATGAGGCATCTACAACCTCTCCGGGCAGCCTGTTCCCTGACATGACAAGGTTAAATCACAAAAAGTGATTACTACCACTTGGACAGGCTTATTTTTGCTACTATTCCCATATTGGTGATTTTAGTGATGCTATATAAAATGTGGTTTAATGTGTTTGTTAATTATAACCTCAGACTATAAATATAATATAAAGTTGACTAGTTCTTCTGTCTTACCCATCTGCAAAGCAATGGGTGAGTCCGAATATAACTGATAGGAAGCTTTTTACTTTGTAAAACTGTGAGGAAAAGTTTTGTGTGTTTTCTCTGTGCAAAACCCAACACAGTGAAGCCCCATTTCCTTAAGGTGGTATACTAGTAGCTATATTAAATGGCAATAGAAATTCCTTTTTAATTGTTGCACGACATGGCTCTAGAAAACTGGTTTAAAGTGTTAGCAAACAGTCTTGACCTTTGTAATATTTGTAATATTACAAATTTTGTAATTTGTACATTAGAAATTACAAATGTAATTTGTAATGTATGGGGGGGAGGGGGGGGAATAGTTTTTATTTTATCATTATTCACTCATAGGTGATTTCTTACCTTAATTTCACTCCTCTCCCAGTATAAATCAGATTTTCTTCTTTAGGCACCATGTTACTTTTGGCTCAAAAGTTGTAATTTATACCACAGAATTTGTGTATTTTGTGCCATACAGGGTCTGTCAAACTTCATAGCTACATGCTAAAATATAGTAAAATTTTCTACAAAAATGTAGAAAAACATTTCTGTTTGATGGAGATTTATAAAGATAAGAAATCAGGCTTTTGTTCTTCATTGTGTTTTTTTTAAATGACAGAGATCTTTGTTATAGTTCCTTCTTTTGTACTTCAAAACTATCCAGAAATTGTCAAGACATTAGCAAAATGTTTTCCCCTTCTTTCCTGGGAAGAATGGTTAAAGGGTGTAGCAACCGCTTTAGTAATGCTTTTGCTAAAGGTACTTTTAATCACCTGTGTGTCTATGGAGGCCTAGGTTAGAATTCATATAATGAATGTAACTTCCCATCTATTTGAGTAGAAGGCAAGAGTGAACTTTCCCCTTCTAAAGCAGGACATTTGCTATACAGTCTCAGTGTAACCAAAAAGCTACATTCCCATGGTGGGACATGTATCAGATAAATGTGGATAAAAGGGAAGGGATAAAAGAGATCAGTGCAGAAAAGGACAAAGGGACCAGAGAGAGCTTAGGCAGCACTATTTTATGCCTCAGAGTTGGAAGTACCTTCATCTTCTGAAAAGTAAACTGAAAAACAGCCCATTGTCCCCAAGTCTGTGTGGGAGAAGACCAACAATCTATCTTTTTATACATTCTACTTTTCCACTCTGCTGGATTTTGAGACGCCAGTAACTTCAAGGTGTAAAGTCAGCATAAGCTTTCCTGACTTTCTCCAGTAAACCCTACTCATCAGATGTCTTTCTCTGTGCTCTTTCAGACCAGAGGAACTTACTTTTGACAGATTGGAGTATGATCACTAGAAGGATGTGGTCTAGAAAACTGTAAAATTAGTTTATAATTTAATGAAAACTCTAAAATAGTCAGTTGAACAGATACATGTGGAAGAAAATTCCAATTTACAGCTAATTTCTGTACATTTTCACTGCTGGATCTCCACTGAATGAATCTGCTGTGGCTCACAGGGTGGTTATTTGTCAGAATAGTTCCCGATGAAACCTCTTGAACCACATCAGTGCAAAGAGCTGTAACTGCCATAGTGTCTTACTGGTTCACTTATTTGTGTCAGGCAACAAGGAGCCTGTCAGTCCTTCTGTCATTCCACAGAGGCCTCAGGACTGCTGATGTAGGTAATGCAAGGATGTTTGTCTTACTATTTATAGGTAAATAAGGATTGGAATCCTTTTTCCTTCTAGAGTATCATTGACAAACAACCACCATTGATTATCACATTAGTATTTTTTGGCATAATATTTCATTTTATATGTTCTCCTGACTGCTGTGAAAAGTCATACCATTCATGGGGACTCTTTCAGGAGCAGGATGATGCAACTGGTCCTAGACAGATACAAGTGAACCTATTTTGCCAGAGATGAGGCCATTGTACAAGGTCAATGCCATTCCAGACAGATATCCAGATGTGCCTCCTTTGGGAAGCTAGTAAGCCACCTAGAGGACTGGGAGCACACAGGCAGCCAGGCTGTTTGTTCTTAGCTTCAAGAAAGGCTGAAGTATTTCTGGCATAAGGTATTAATGGATAAAAAGCATGTGAAACTCAGTGATCGGTCTGCTGCGTAATTTCCCAGGGCAAAGATGAGCAAGGAGTGTTTTAGAAAAATAAAGGGGGGGAAGACAAATTGATCCAGGAGGGGTCTGTACTTTGTTCTTGTATTTTTACTGGCAGAAATGCTGCTATAGACTTCTACAAAAGTTTAGAGTTCTCAATTTGCTGTGAATAACTCGAATCAAGATATCAAAATGTAGTTTTAAAAAAATCTCAAGAGTTACAGAAGATGAAAGTTATTATGGCATTTACTAAACAATTCAAAGATTTATTTTTTAAATTTGAGTTTTTATAAACAATCTCTTGTTTTCTTAATATTTGTACTCTATAGTTAAGTCTCTGTGAAAGACACGGAACAGGACTTCACAGTTATCTGTCTTAAATCTTCTGTAATTTTTGCATTGCTTGAACACTTCAGCCATCAATAAGCTCGTGTTTTCATGCAATCATAAATTGCAATTTTTGCTATATTTATTTCCCTATTTTGAAAGTAATAGAGAAGGAAGACAGCTCTTGAAAATCAGTTGTTGTTTTTTTGTTTTTTTTTTTAATATAACAACCAAGAAGCATTTGTATATTCAAGTAAGTCTTTTTCTATTTCATTAACTGAAAAGTAAGGAGGAAAAAAAAAAAAGAAAATCTCTTTTGGTTTCAAGGAATGCATGAAACAGTGGTTGAGTTTTTAATTTTAGGCAATGACTATAATATGAAAAGTTAAATACCCATATACAGTAGCATAGGTATATGTCTATTGAGTAGCCTATTGCATAGACAAATATAGTAGAATTATTTATTACTGGTAAGAAGAGAAAAAAAAAAAAAAAAGAAGAAGGAACAACCCAGCTTTGTCATTGCAATTTGTTATGGTTCAGGAAAATATTTTTTTTCCTATTTTTTTCATATATATATATGAACATATATGTATATATATTTTTTTCATATATTTTTTCATATATATATAGGCCTTTGATTTCTTTTTTTTTTTTTCAGTTCTATAGACTGTATTTGTTTTTTAAAAGCTGAACTAGAAAATGAGACAACATTAAAAAATACATGCATTTAATATAATCCAAATGGTAAACCAGAAAGCTATCTTTCACCATTTACGCCATGAAGAGTTCAGTTTCAACCAGTAGAAATACACTGGTGTGAGACCAGTTCTTGATCTGTCAAGATCAGTCACCCAAACAGTATGTAAAAACCATACGTTTGCAAAGAAAGACAATCCTGTAATTGCTCGTGGAGGCTGGTGACATCTGAAAGTGGATAGGCAAAACTGTCATAGGTCTGAGATCAGAGCCAGTTCAGAGCATCTGGTTAAGATCACAGAGTGTTAAACTCTCTGCGGCACAGGCAGATGTGACTTGTCTGTTAACTGCAGTACTGTCTACCAGTTTGCATACACAAATGCTGATTTTTAGATCATGCATTAGGTGGCTACTTCATAAACTCTGTTCTCTGTCTTCAGTTTCAGTGCAATATCATCTGCTCTGAGTATCTGTAAATACAAGGAGTGTATCGAACAAGCAATTGTACATGGATATAATAATTTCTCAGTGCTTCAATAACTGCAAGTAATTGAAGGTTCTGGAAGCAATGGGAAGCAAAATCAGGAAACCATGCAGAACATCCTTTTTTTGGCCTTTTTTTAATATTTCAATTTCATAGAACAAGTAATGGATACAGATTGTATCTGATTGATAGAAATACATTATTGATTTTAATGTTTTGAATAATAGTTTCACATGTGTGCAGATGATTAGTAAATGCATAGCTTATTAACATAACCTGCTTTGTTTATGCGAATCAGCTTGGCAAATATTCTTCCTGTTTTCAAAGTTCACTTTTATGTTGGTTATTATCTAATTAAAAGAGCCACGCAATTCACAGACATTAAAATCTAGTACCTTGTTCATATTTGTTCTCCTGCAAGTAAAATATACAACCCTCTTTGAGACTACGTAGTAAAGTAATGCTTCAAAGTTGTGCACCAATATTTACATTCATTAATGTGCAACAGCTGTTAAAAAGCCACATTGTATTTTCCTTAACATGATATAAGAACACAAACAAAACAACATGTGCAATGAAATAACCTCACTACTACGTAAAGTCTTTATTAGAGCTTCTGCTGAAGGTCTTCTGTGAACGCGTGCTAACACTTGGGCAGGGTATCAGCAACAGAGCATCCGAAGAAAGGACTCCAGACTTTCTCAGTCAGTGTGCAAGCAGTTGTATTGTGCTTCTCCCAGTGACCAGCTGTGTGCACAGGGACAGGAAGAACCTGCAGAGCCTCTGTCTTGCCTTCAGTTTAAGGGGAACCCTTTTGATGACATAAACTTAGGAGATAAGTCTGAGAGAATCCATTATTGCACTCACCTCAGACTTTGCCTTCCCTGGCAAAGGCTGAGGCATGCCAAAACCTGCAAACCAAAGAATTATTAAGGTTGGAAAAGACCTTTAAGATCACCCAGCCCAACTGTCAATCCATCACCACCATCCCAAACCGTGGGACAAAATGAAATGAGAGTAGAATGCAGCTAAAGCCAGTGCACAACTCTGCCCCCCACACTGTGAGAGATGTAAAAATGTCAAAGTTCTGAGAAGCAGAGAGGCATTTTGGAAAGCTGGAAGGGTCGCAAGCTAAAGGGAGAGTTTTCTCCCTAAGCAGGCCATATCCAACAAGCTATTTGGCTTGGCTTTTAGATAAAAACTACTTGGAATTGAATTTGCATTGAAGCTGCTTACCGAGTAGCTGAAAGGACACATCTAATTCTTTTGTTGCTTTTTCGGGTTGCTCTGGGAAAACAATTGCTTAATATGTTGTATGGAGATAGGTTTTGACAGTATTATGTTAATGCAGGTCTCAGAGCAGATAGCAACAGAGGCAAAAATGCTGCATAGGAAAAGTTACATCATTACGCACTCCTACACAGTAAGTTTTGTAGTTAGATTTATGTGCTGAGAAATCAAGTAATCGCTGATGTTTCATGCGAGTGTCTCCAAAGCTTGGATTTAACTGGATCATATCAACTGAGGGAGAAGAAACAGAAACAGCTTTCTAAAGCTGGAAAAAAACAGGACAGGAGTACAGCGCAGGAAGAAATGATGTGTGATGCACATGGCATCTGATTTCAATATGATGACTTTTTCCGCCCCCTTTGAAAATGTATCTGGAGTATGCCATTTGTTTTAATGGCCATGGATTGCTTGATTATTAAATTAAGCATGACCTCTCTGTTCCTATCAACTTAGAAAAGAACTTTTGTAACTTCATAAATGGATTCTTCAAGTTGATCTATAATTTATTTATTCAAATAATTCTTATTAGCTTCAAAATTTATTCCAGCAAGTCTGGCACCCTGCAGTAGCTTTGTTGCTTTGCTGTAATTTAAGTGGAGAGTTTGAAGATTGTTGTCTCTTTTTCTTGCTGGGAGATGCAGTCTTTCTATTCTTACCCCTATCTATTTCTCTGCTGGTATTTTGGCTGCCAGTTTTAGTTCCTTGGACAGCACTGTGGTCTTTGAAGTCAGAAGAAGAATGAATCTTTCCACATGATCAATAGGCATTTGGCCACCAAGTCTCCACAATACTATTTTTAAAAATAATTACAAAAGTTTCCTGAGAGAGAAGAGGATAAATTCTTGCATGGCTAGGCATTCATCAGATGAGGCTGAGATAAGCAGATAAAATAGGGAGGCTGGTTCAAACCACTACCGCATTAAATATTTATGCTTTAAATTGTTTTTTGCCAGATGAGTTAATATTTGGCTGGTTTGTACTGTATATTTGAGGATTTTTCTTTCTTTCAACATATTCTTTTTTTCCTCAGTTGTTAATAACAAGTAACAGAATGCCAACATCTTCCTTTAAATCACAACCCTTTTAAGACATGCATTCCAGTTGAGACTGGCATCCAGAACTTAAACAAGATAATGCCATGGCTATGACAGCCAAAGATCTGTGGGCTCAATTGCCAACCTGAGTCAAACGCCAGTAGGAAAGGAGTTTTAGGGGACCAAGAGACAAATGCAATCTGGGGTTGGGGAGGGAGCAGGAGGAGAAGCATGAGAAAAATGAGGATGGGGCTCATTTAAGAAAAATCTTGAGCTTTTATGATTTTTGAAATGTAGTCAGGGCTGGCAGTGGAGATCTGGCTGGTGGACAGGATAGAGAGAGAAAAAAATCTGATAGTGTTGCATTGGCTGTACATGGAAACCAGTAAATACGGAATTAGTCTACCACCACTCACAGCATTCTTTTCCTACTCTGAGTACCTGTGGTGATATACTAAAAAGCAAATTAATTAGGACTGCAGCGTAGTCCTTCAGAGAAAGCTACAAATGGACAAATTTACTGGAGGAATCTATAATGCAGCTATGACTGCTTGAAAGCCAACGGGAATGTATGTTGTATATACTTAATAATATATGCTTCCCTTTTTAAGAGCTTTTCATTGGGAGGGAGGGCATGAATTATATATTGGTTAGATTTTTCCCATTTTAAGTAATTCTTTTTTGATTTAATGCAGGCATGAGATACTGCATTCTCACGGTCTCATAAATGCAAAAATTTAGCAGTTTTCAGTGCAATTAGTAGAACTTAAAGGTGTTGACATGAATTAAGAAAAAAATAAATAAGAGTACAATAAGGACTTCAAAATCTATAGCTATTTCTAATGATTAGCAAGCACCAGAAATGTGTAATATTAGGGAATAAAAAACAAACTGTTATGGTAGTTTACCCAGCGCTGCAGTTTATATTCCTTAATTGGGTGTCCCTGCCTTCAGTCAGAGATCTGTTTAATCCATGTTAGCCAATGAGGCTGTGCAACTGGACTGAGACCCTCCCCTAAATGTATGGAGTAGGAGATGAGGGTCTTTCTAAAAAGCAAACATCAACTCGTCCAAATTTTAATTTTTAACATGTGAAGGTGTTTTCATCTGCAGAAAGCAGCCTTATGTAGACAGTCTTCTGTAAATCTGCTTCTTCCAGGGTCTGTATGAAACCCAGGAGTACGCAAGAACACATTTTTCAGCGTTCCAGATATATGCGGAGTTCAGAAAGTGAAAGCAAAGCTAATCCAACTATTTCTAGGCTTTAAATGTTGTCAGATGCAATTTGAATTTGTTGAAAGTTTTAAGTCCATTAATTTTAATCCATGTCAATTTATTTTGCTTGGGCTGTGCATGTTGAGTGAGCTCCCACTCTGTTTTGATTTCATACAGCACAATTGCACAGTGACATTTTGTTTCGAACTATTTCTGCCAAAACAGCAACACCAGTTACCACTGTGAAGAGTTACACACTCTTACACATACACACACACACAAAACTAGTGAAAAGTTTTTAAAAAATAAATAAATAAACCAAAATAGATGAGAAAGGATCTCTTTTCCCCACAGTATTTTTCTTGAGCTCTTATTGTTTCTTCTGCATGAGAAATGTTCATTAAGAGGGAAGTCCTTAAGGCAAATGCTGCCATCTAGAGAGAAACAGAAAGAAAGTGCACAATGAACTTAGTGATATGATTTTTATCTCCAGGGAGCCCCAAGAGGAGCTGGGCAGGAGTCTACAGGACGGACTGCAGTGTAAGAGGTGGGAGCCAGTAGGATGCCATTCCAGCAGCTGTCGGCTAGAAATAGTCAGGTAATTCTCAGAGACACTAAGAAAAAAGGCAAAACACTGAGAAAACACTGAAAAAAATATGTACCAAAGGTACAGTATGCCTTTTCGTAGGCAGCTAACATTGCTTCAGGATTGGAGTTTTTTTCCTTACCTTTTCCATTTTTCCTAGAAAAGCTTTTGTTCTAAGTTTATTTTGTTTGAAGGAAGAGATGCAAAAGAAGCCCGTGTTATTTGCTGTCCATTGTTCATGTGCCTCTTTTTTTCATGTCACTAAACCTCTCTCTTTACTCTTCAGTTGGTTTTGAGAATTAGGATTGCAAAACTCAAATAGAATGACAAACACACAAAGAAGCCACTGAAAATACCTGAAAGACAAGAAAGAAAAGTGGGGATTTACCTTGTCTCACTATATTGTGTGTGCAGCTATATAAACACCCCAGTGTGTTCAAAGACTGAGCTATGCATGTTAAGCCTGAATTGCAAAAATGAATTCTTGTAGGTACTTTCAAAACTCTGCTAGCAGTAGCGTTACTCTGGGCGTAATGAAGATGACTCATTCTGAACTAGTGAGTGAGAAGTCTGCATATAATTCTGCGCACACTCAAACTTGTTATGCCCATTTATTTCACTGAAATTATTTGTACAGTTAACCATGAGTGATTCAGTGTTTCAGTACAAATGAATAAGCACAGAAAAAATAAGGTGGGCGTAACACATCCCAAGTGTACTTTTGGACTGGTACAAACAAGCATGTTTCAACGTCAGTGTGTAGAACAACTTAATTACTTAGAATCTTCTCTCCGGTATATTTTCAGTGACCGCTTTTGTTTAGCTTGATTTGTTGCTAATGGTGAACTAAACTTTGTCTTGGTAAACATGTAGAAAGGAGGCATGCGGGAAAGAAAATAGGGCACCCTCTGTGTTTCTCCTCTGAAGTACCTGAATAACATTTGCAGTTTGAGATTTTAGGAGAGGTTGGATACTTCTCCCTAAGTTGTACCCTGCAAGTGGAAAGGGAGCAAGGGAAAACCATATCGGTTTTTTTCCGAGTGCATGTGTATTTGCAGAGAAGTGGGCTTACACAGTGAATGAGATTGTATTTCCTTCTGAAAACTGTGAAGGGGCTGGAGGACCTTTGAAGAAGTACTAATAATCATATCAGAATCTCATGTGTAATATATACAGTGTTAGTGTGTCTCTCTAACTTAGAAATTGCTGTCACAGGGAAAGAAGTTTCTCTTTACCTTCCATGCAGACTAAAACTGTAGAGATCTTCAGAACTCTGTAACAAACGCAAAATAAGTCGTTTTGCAAAGGAATATTGTTTTTAAATATTAGTTGGTCAGAATGGCATTGTCTTACTTGTTGTAATTCATATTGGCATCGACAGTATTTTCCTCCTGGAAACATTTTTGTCCCTGATCTTTCATATTCAGCATTTTTCTGCAGTATGATTATAATGCAGGTTGGTGTAGGATAAACCCATATACAACAAAACCGAGTCAGAGGAAGGCTAGTTCTGCCATACACAATAAAATAGTCTGAAATCACAGAACAGATACTTTTCTACAAAAGTTCAGGAAAAGGCTTTAATATTGACATTTGCATCCAGAGGCCTGGAAAAATGAAACTTTGTTCTTTTGGTGCTGAAGTTATCTGGGTTTTAAGTTCCAGATACGTTAACTATCGCAGCACAAAAGCAATACTTACCAGTCATTTCATTGCTGTGGAAACTTCAAGTTTGAAGTTTTGTGATGCAGGAAGTTCAAGCTATCTCTTTAATTACTCAACAAATGCAAAGTGTATTTTAATATATTCTTTTCTCTGGCTGCTGTAGAAGATTAGAGAAATGGAATCTAGAGTTTGTAGTGCTACAAGGGCAGGTTTTGAAGTGGCAGTTCCATATGTAACCAAAAAAAAAAAAAAGAAAAGAAAAGTAAAGAAAAAGAAAGAAAAACACAGATGCCTGAAAATGATAGGAAGATTATGATTTTCCATAAACACATGAAAACTTCCTAAAGGCAAATTCTCTGCTTTCATCAAAATGCCCAAAAGTCTCTTCTATTCTCTTGCATATGGTATTGTCTGTAAAATGCTTCAGCCTTCCAGAATTCCAGTGATGGAAATAGAATTCTGCATTTCTGGATTGGGGTACTTTTTGCTCTTGTTTACTATTATTTATTTACTTTGCCAGACACTTTTCCCCCAGTTCTCTTCAGAATGATCAGTTGTTTATTATGACTAGAAAGAGTGATCTCTTGGCGGGGGGGAGGGGAGTGGGAAGATATGAACAAAATAGTTAAGATTGATTAAGGATGGGTTTGAAGTAAGCCAAACTTCAAATTATTTATGAGACTTTGAAAATGCAGATGTGATATTTCGTCTTCCTTGCTGAATTTAGTCATAGGATTGTATTGAAAAAGGATCGTTATAAAATGTCCACGTATAACTTTGCATTGAAATTGCAAATGTAGCAAGAATCAGAATTGTGATTGGAGTTCATAACACTCTCAGAACTAGTTTTCCACCAGTAGCACAGTAGTATTTTTATTAGTGGCCAGGATGAGGAACAAGCTGAAGGGAGGGAAAGAGTCAGATACATAAACAGATTTGGGTCTGTGAGACCAGTCCTAGTTGCACACAGTAATAGATTACTCAAGGGAAGCTGCAATTCAGAGCAAGCTTGAAAGCATCTACATTACACTGAAAAGTCACTGAAGCTATGAACTGCACAATATCTCATACATTTCATTTTTAATGCAAGTGTAAGGAGACCAAAATTGCATTGATTTTTAATACCCAGGATTTGTTCAGTTTCAAGATGAAAATTTGGTATCACAAGAATTGGAAAACTTGTAACAAATTTGGTAAAGTAACAGCTTCACTATCCAGTGAGCTTTTGTCTTTCTGTGCTTTCAAACTTACTTTAAAACAGCTTTCCATATAAGACTGTCTCACTTAAAGTCTAATTCATGTTAAAACCCACCCATCTATAATGTCTTATTTCTGACATCTCTGTATAGTTAAGAGTGAAGATTGCCTTGGATTCAGAGCTAAATCGGGAGTGAATTAGATTTAGTTCAAATTTTCCAAAATTTCCATAAATTAGAGTTTAAAAAGTACATTTTGCTTTAGATATGCATAAGATGGGTTTTAAAAAAAAAATCATGATTTATTTTCTGCCATACTTGCTGGGCATATCTTCGATGACTTTTAAGTGACCTTTTGCTGGAAACAATTGGAACATATGCAGTGCCTATAAACAGATATAGACATGCACAAATGCACGTATAAATTGAAAACATGCAACTGCCAAATGCATCTAATACAACTAGCATCAACAGCAGTAAGTTTTCCCTCTTTTATTTGTTCCAGAATAGCTTGCTTAATTTGATGGTAAGATCTTCCCAGCTCTTTTTCTTCCCTTCTTTTCCACGTTTCATGAGATATTGTTTGAAGGCAAATAATGACAGAGTTTTAGATTTATTCCAGAGAAATCATTGTATTTTGTTTAATGTTTTTGCTGTTTAATGTAATGCATATAGTGAAAAATAATTACTCTGTTATTTTGTAGAAATTATATATTAGACAATTCAGAAGACAGTATGTTTAGTTTATTTCCACAGCTGTCTGTTTAGACTTAGTAAATGTGATTGCTTTTTACATTAGCAGTTTTAAGTTCCAATCCCATCAAGGGGTTTTTATTTTTATTCATTAGTATATTACATTGGTAATATTCTTTCCTTTTTTCACTGAAAAAAAACATGTTAGGCCAGGTCACATAAACCTGATCAGTTTGTAAATATAAAACTTTTAAAAACACTTGAAAGAAATCAGAAGATCCTTTTAGTAGTGGTTTGTAAAGGGTCATTTTACAGGAATATACTTGAAATGAGCACACTATGAACTATAGTACCTTTCCTTGTAAACACATTACAAAATACAACTCCATACAAAGTCAGTGTTGCTAAAGAGTGATGTCCCATAAGAGCAGTGATGGTTAATTGCCTTTTCCTACATGATGTAGTTGGTCAGTAATGTAGATTTGAAGATCTGAGTTAAACTGCAGTGAGAACTGAATTATGAGAGCAGACAGGATCTGGAATCTGTTGAAGACTGGAGATAAAGACACTTAATTATGGAACAAGCAGTACAGAATTTGAACTACTTGGGACATTGATTTTATTTTGTCTAAAAGATGGCATTCCCAGGATATAAATTCCTAATGTTATTCTGAAGTGCTTGATTCAATACTGACATATAGGGAAATCTTCCAAGAACTCAAGGCCAAGATCATCCGTCTTATTAGACATAAACATGCCTTTTTTTAATAACTATTTCCACTGAAATGCTTTGGGCCTAGTTTTGCAAATGTTTTGTTCTTCTTTGTATATTGATCCTTTCTGTCTCTACTAGACATCAGATATTGATTTTAACAGTGACCTATCACAGAAGTTTGTGATAGGAATTCTCTGCCTGTCTGTAGAAAATATGATATGAGGAATTAATTTTTGATAGCTTTCAAAAGACTCCTCAACGTTTTGGGGGGGGGGAAAGGTTAACTGGTAAAATGCAAAAGCATATTCTGCTTTCTGCTAGCAAACTAGTTTGTCTTGTGTGTTGAACTATGCTCCCTAATTACTCCTAAACCATTGTTGTTGCCTGATTTAATTGTCTAGTGACCTATGCTTGGCTTCTGTTTGTGCTGTCTGCGCTTCATGTTTGGTTTCCATCTATCATGATACTACCATTCTCCTAAATGATAAACTCTGCATTTGGCTAATAGAAAGAGCTATAAAAATTAACCTAGTTAACTTTTATTAGCTTGTTTTGGTCAACTACAAACAGGGTGCGACAAAACGCACCCCTGACCTGAGCACCTTCATCATCAATTTCTGCCATGTGACATGTCTGCCATGTTCCAGATAGGTGTAGCTGATCTCTAAGTGGCATTTCAAAAACAGAAGAATTAGATGGTCTTTCACTCATGGTAAAACACTATGTGGAAGTGTATGAGATATGATTTCCGTACTCTCTTCTGCAGACAATATAGTATCGTTACGGAAGCTAGTACAGTTTCCTGTACAACATGGAAGAATGTTTCTATGAAATTTTTTGTTTGGATTTGCTGTCCACTCCAGTCTGTAAAACAAAACACTGCATTCCCATGCACTCTGGTATTCATCTGACCAAAGTCAGATTACACACATCTAAACTTGTTGTTTCTGGCAATTGCTCAGTCATTAAAGTAATGAGTGCAGGTCAGCTCAGTCTGAAGTACCTGTTGAAATACATGAAATGAATAAGACCTGAAAATTGTCTGTAATTCTTTGTGAAGGAGATGAATTAAGTAGTCAACTGGAACTACAGTCTCCAGCATGGACAACTTAAGTTAGGTGAGCTGGATTCCATGCTTTAAAACTTTGTTAAATCTATTATGGTAGCAGCGGTCAAGGTACTTGTCCACAGTGAAAATACTTGTAAAGTCTGCAAGCATTGTTTTTTCTTTTAATCAAGCTGTCTCTTTCAAAACATATTCTGTTATGTTCAGTTTAATTGTTTTCCAAATCTAGTCACCATATTTTAAGATATATAAATTAGAATTGTGTTCAGTTTGCTCTACATATGGATGTAACATTAATATATATAAATAAATAGATTAGCTGTGCTTTGAGGTTCCTGTGAAGTTGCAAAGCGGGACTGGTATGCAAAGAACAGACTGTGATCTGTGGATCATTAAACTACCTACGCATACCTTTAACCTAATCTCTGGGCAGTAAAACCTAATCTTAGGGTTTGGATTGTAATGGCCGCTCTTTCTCATGCTTCAGAATAAGAAGAGACGATTTCCTTCTACTTATAGGTTAAATCCTTGCTACTGATACTCTCTGGATAGAATCACTAGAGGCAGGAAACATACTTTGCCAAAATGCAGACAAACTGCCAGTATGTTCATACTTGCACTTTTTTGAGGCAACTCCCACTGCTGAAAAAAGGACATGTTACCTAAATAAGTTTTTCAGGTTTTGGTCTTGAGTTATTCTAATATTTGCAAATATAAACTGAGAGATGGATATATGCGGTCTAAAGAATGAGGAAAAAAAATGCACAATATTTTTTTAAATGGCTAAAATGCTGCGTCTCATGTAACACAGGTTTTAATATGACATCCACAAAATCATACCATTTGTTCCTTTTGAAGCAACTAAAAGCATCTAAAATGAGGAATTTAAGCAATTGGAAAAGCTGTCACAATGTAAAAGGTGGTTACTGCATCAGTAGAAATGAATTCACGGCACATAAACAGAAAAAATATGTCGGATGAAAGTGAGAGGGTTTTGCAGATTTCAGAAATTCTAGAAGATTCATGTTAAAATCATTTCAAAACAAATTTGAAAAGCACTATTTTTATGCAGGTGAATGGGTATTAGATAATTTTAATGTAATTATTTTTATCTACTCGAGATTTCTTCAACATTTTTAAGTCTGTTCTGTAGTGAACTCGTGCATTAATCTGCTAGCTTACACTGCTCAGGAAAATCACAGAGCTTGCATGTCCAAGGCTGTTTTAATCTGTATCAGAAAGAGTAGATTATTTTTTCCCTCTGCTAAACAGGCAAACTTGAGTAATTCTTAGTATTTTGTGAGTTGGAGTCTTTGGTTACAAAATGAACATATGCACATGCAAAATTGGCTTAGTGTTTCTAAGGCTTTGTTTCAATGTCCCAGCGTTAATGCGTAGAACTCACTGTGCTCCCTGAATAAGCTTATTTTCCCATTCTCCTCCCCTCCCCCAGCATTACCAAAGTCTCTAGTCTGATGGCATCTTTCCAGAGAGTGATGAACAGGTCAGATCAGCAACCAACTTTTTATCCATTGACATACAGACTGACTGATGGAAACTTCTAACAGCCTTAAGACTTTAAGCCTCAGTACAAGAGTTTACATCAGACCCTTCACAGAAGGGGAAAGCCGTTTAATCCCAGAAACTGTTAAAACTTCCCACAAGACAAAATAAACTACTGTGGTATAGGGTTTGTGTATTCTATTTATTATTTCTAAACAATTCGGTATGAAAGATAATAAACTTAGATCTCTGTGTGTTTTTTCTGTTTAATCTGGCATTGGTACTTGAGTGATCTGCCTCAGATGGCAAGACTTTATTCTCTGCCACTCAGTTTTCCATGTGAGTGCCTTCAGTTGTCAGGTAGCATTGGGAATCTTGCTCCCATGTTTCACTGCAAAGGATGGTGTTTAGAAAGCCAAGTAATACTGTGTTACAAGTTCAATTTCCAGCTGTCACTTAGTTTTAAAGCAAAATTATAAACTTTTTTTTTTGTATTATTACCTTACCACAAATTCCAGTATGAGATTTCAAATCTATGAGAATTCAAAGGAATTACTGTACAGTATGATCTGTGAAATTTCAGAAGCCTAAGCATGAACCTGCTTCCGCAGCACCTACTGTCTGCTTCTAGTAAGAGATGCAATAGTTATCTTGCATTCTGCTTGCCAGTCTGCGGCCACAAGTACATTACTGCCAGTCTGCAGCTGGTCCCAGAATGAACGGACATGGTTCCCTTCCAAAAACAAGAAGAGTTTTCAGCAGTTTTTATATAGGATGCTGCTCTGGGGATTGCATGAGAGCATGGCAGTTTCCTAAAGGATACTGTCATCAAAGAAAGACTTTAACTTTTCTAAGAGTTTTGTCAGAAGACAGTGCCATACTTTAGGGAGCTCATCAATAAATTCAAATTGCTCACATATTTTTAAAACCAATGAATATGTATAAGCTACAGCAACTTTTCACACCTTTATTGAAAACTCTAATTTCTCATTATTATCTACCCACACATTCAAAAAAGACAAAGAACCAAACCCTTCTCGTAAGCCCCCTCTACATCATTTGCATTAGCTTACAGCTTAATACGTAATCATATGTCATTATCTGAAATCTAAGTAGGCATACATCACCATTTAAAGATGTATTTAACAGAACTGTCCAATTCTTGACATCTTAATTCTCACTCTAAAGAAATAAAAATATGTCTTAGATAAAGAATTTGCTGTCCACTTTTAAAGCTTTTTGTTTGTTCATTTTCACTCAGCCTAGGCCTCATTTACCACAGGATTTGTGCGGGATCCTTCTGGAGTGCCTCAGAGTTGTTAAGTGACAATCTAAAAGCCGATTTAGGATTAGCTAGCTTAACCAGGTGAACTGAGGGTTTCACTTTGATTGGGTAGAAAAGCCGTAGCTGTGCTTGGAAGTCTATATTGTGATACTGAAGGGCTTTATCAACATCCTGAGAGGAGTGCATTCAGAATAGGTGATGATGCGAATCTCACTAATCAGTGAAGGATTATCTGAGGCTCAAAGCTCTACTGCTTCTAATTCCTTCTTCATGACGCTGTTCATGCACTGCAAAATGATCTAGTGCAACACCAGAAGTATAAATATTAGATGAGGCTCTTCAATATCTTAATTAGTGCATCTGAAGGGAGCAGTTCTTGAACAAACCCAGAAACGTAGCAGAGATTTGAGATTATTTCAAATGTGCAGTGACTGATGCTATGCCATTCACTGTACTGATTTTAAAAACATAACCAGCATCAATTCTGATGCCGAATTGTTGATAGTATGTACTATTTATAATTTCTCCCCCTTCCCTCCCCCCCACCCATCAGTGTGCTTAAGGTGATTCTGCATAATTCTTTCCTCTTATTGAAATATGTGACATTCTCAATTGCCAGACTGCTCCTGTGTGGGTTAGGAGTGTGCTCAGAACCTGCAAAGTCATTTAATATCAGTTTCCATATACATGTCTTTCAGCAGAAAATAACAGGGAGAAAACTCAATAAATGCAGAACACGTTTTGTTTGTTCTTTTTTTATTTTTCTCTGATGCATTTAAAAGAGTAAGCAGTATGAAACATGGGACTAACAATAAAACAAAATTATCATTTCCTACTACAGATCTATCAACTTTATGCTTGCAGTTGTAGAACATGATAGTTTTTGTGAATTGGAAGAGCTTTATATGTTTTTTAATAAAGTCTATGATGGTAATGCAAGAGCTTTCCTAGCTTTCTTCACTACACACATTGTCAAAATGACAGAACAAGATATCTTTAATTCCTAACATCTAATTAGGTTCAGTATCTGCAAGACCACCAACAGAGTAAGGGTTCGCTTTGCTTCCTGGCATTTCTTGTAGTGTTTTATATTCTTCAGTCTCCCTGGCTTCTTACCATCTTCACGTTAGTCTTCTGGACTGCAAGAAAAGTATTTACAAGTAATCGACAACTCTTAAAATATGTTGCTTGTTAGACCCTTTCTTTCCACCCTGCAATTTTAAATAGTACATAGAGGAAAGATAGGCCATGAATAAAACCCCAGATTTGAGGAATCCAAGCCACTAAGAAACACAAATACAGGGTTTAGCCTTGAAGACTAGGATCGTTAATGGGATATCTCTATAATGTAGAGATATAGTTAGTATATTATTATATAGTATATAGTATACTATAATATATATTAGTACATATATATTATAGTTAATGTAGAGATACAGTGTAGTAATTTTTTTAAGTGAGCAGTTCAGGGTTTTTCTTCATACAAATTTTTAGTTTAATTCAATTTAAATGAAGCTCATAAAAATCATTTTTTTATTTTACCAGAAGTGTCATTACTTACTATGAGAAATATCTATTTAAAGTTCAGAGCAAATAAAAATGAAAACTGTTTCTCATAAAGGGTGTTTATTTTAATTGTATCATTGTATTACCATTTTGTTCCAATACGTAGTTCTGCTCAACATGTGAAGTGCATAATTTCAAGGGGGCTTGCAATATTTCTATGAAAAGTAATAAAATAAACATCTTACAAACCAAGTAATGTATTTCATTTTAATACTGTTTTTAAAACTAGATAGCAGCGTTTTATCTCCCACTTTCTATGATACCAAGAGAACATACATCCAGGTAGACTTCACATATTGTGTCAGAGGGCTTCCATTTCTATCACTCCTTAATGATGAATGAGGTGGTTCTTCTAAACAAATAAGCACTTCAGAGAGTTACCCTTGACAGGACTGTTAATCCTGGGAGTCTGCCTTATCGTTGTAGAATTCAAGGGCTGAAGCTGTACAGTATCCCTGTACTGCCTGTCTCTTATGCTGCCTGCCTGGCTTGAAAGCTGGGACATGGCTATTTCACTTCTGGCATGGAAGACTATGCTCAGTGCTTCTGTTCTGGTGTGCCTGCAGATAGAGGGGCTTATCATCTTAGCAGGCACTGGCCCTCTTAATATCTGGCTGAATTTCTCATTCAGATGGATGTGTTGTGATCAGCCTGCTTTCAGTGATGTATTTCCTTTGCAGTCTTTCTTCACTGAATGCAATGAATTTTGGACTATAATACAAAGCTTTCCTTGAGTATTATGGAACATCAAGGCGAGTCAGATCACACTCTTTTCACAAAAATATTGAAGATACAGCCCTTAAGCACAATAGGACTTCACAAAATTGGCAATTTTGAAGAAATGAAAAAAAATCTGTCTTATGATTTTGCATACCTGGCAGCAGCTATGGTGCTTAATATCACCTTCCAATCTATAAAGCATTTCGAAAGAAAAAGCTTATGGTGTTATTCTGGTGATTAATGGTAGAATCTGGACCCATTTTCACATGATTGAAAACCATTATCAAGTAGCCTTTCAAATTTCTTTCATCCTTTTTCTCCATCACCTCCCAAATCTCTTCCACACTACCTGCCATGGGAAGTTTGGAACACCACCAGGATCATTTGAAAAGAACAAGTGAATATTTTTTTCAGTCCTGTCAGACTTCTTATCCCTTAGAAGGCTGAGAACAGGCATATGACATCATCTGCTGTTTGAAAATCAAAGCATAATATGTTTTCAGTTTATAAAATATTCAAAAGCACAGACTAACTTTAGGGAATTCGTTACACTGCTTGATAGCCAGAGCTGTTTGTCCCTTTTATCTGTTACTTCCCCCCATTCCACTCTCTCCCTTCTTTTCTTCTTAAGGGTAGTATGCAAAGAAAATGTAAATTTTGATGCCTTGGGCTTTGGAAAGATAGGAAGGAAAAAGATAATGCCAAAAAATAAATAAGGAAGATGGGGTGAATAGAGGGTCTCTTTTGATGTGACACCAGTACTTGCATTCAGTAGTTCCACTGCTAGTAGTTCCACTGCTTTTCCATTAAAAGATGTAAAGTATTAACTTTGTAAAGGCTTTCCTGAAAACTGGGAATGAAACCAGGCATTTATACTGTACTAACTTTCATTCTAGGTTCTCAAAGCTCTGCATGAATATGAATTGTCTCAGCTACCATGTGAGATAGATGTTTTAACACCCACTTTACTGATAGGATGCTGTGAGGTGCAAATGGTGAAGAAGCCCAAGGATGCAGGAGAGCATTCCAGGAATACTGAAAAGAAAATGAATGTTTGGGTCTGATCTTCAGCAGCTGTTTTCTTTAGGGGCAGGGAAAGCTCTGCACACATAGCTCGTAGGAAATACACATGCCATCACTCTCAGCTGCCTGCACTGAAAAAGACAAATCCTGTTAGATGCAAAAGGTGAAATCTTCACTCAAGTGATGAGGAACTCTTTGACTTAAGCAGAGCTGAGCTTTTCTTCACATGTTTATTTCTACTTAGCCCTGGTGTGTGCTAAGCAGAAAAAGACTTAGGCTGCATTTTACTTGCATGGTTTTGACAGTGGCAAAACCAGTATGAAGGAAGATCTTTTTTTCTGCTGTACTCTAGCTTCGTAATCCTGCATCACAGTTAGCTCCCCCCTCAGTTGTATTGTGTGGAGAGGCCAGGATATAAACCAAGTCAGTGATATGATCCTGATTGTTTTAAATCTTTAGGATTTTTTAGAGGAGATGCGGGGAGACAGAATATGAGTTATGAGTATTTTGGCTTTTCAAAACCTAGATAATTTTATTGATCTGCATTATAGCAGATGCATCAGGCAAAAAGTACTACAAGGTCAGGGTAAACTGCACTGGAGTGGTGTTGCTACCTGTGGGTACATGTCAAATGTGCCTTCAAAATCAAAAGCATTTGGTTGTTTCAATTCTGCTAGTCTGCAGTAAGCCTGTACAGGTTCGATTGCAGTGGAAGTTTGTTGCTGATTCAGATCTTGAAACTTCCCTTATAAACCTTTTAAAACTCAATAGTGTAATGACATAAAGTCATGAACTTTTGTAATTTGTTGTATACTGCTGACAATGGCAAAAAAAAAAAAAATCGTGAAGAAGCAGGATTTTAAGAGAAACTTTTTCCATAAATGCTTTTCATTGGAGAGATGTGTTTCTTCTGCCTAGTCTTGCATAAAGGTAACATGCAGTTTTGAGTTTACTATGCTAAACCTTGTTTTCTGTATCATATCTCAGTTGGCCTTATAGCTCTTTATCTTTTAGCTAAGCAAACACTTCAATATTTGCAATATCCCTGACATGATGTTTCTAAAACCTATAAATCAAATGAAAAACTGCAAATTAGACCCAAAGTAGCTTTTTGCTGAGGAGGATTCTATTTGCTTTCAATAGATATGTACCAATAGAAAAGCAAATACGCCTCTCTTAATTGCTCTTATTTTGTCTTCACAGATCTATTGATTAGGACATTTATCTAAAGAATAAGCAACAGCATCTTGGACAGTGTTATCAAATGTGATGTAATCATGGCATACAGAGATTTAGACACATGTTTTCCTAACTTTGTTATCTAGAAAAGCACACCATTTTCTGTTTAATTTCAGTCTTAGCTCTGCAGTAGTTAACATTCTTTATTTTATAATAGGTTAAATGTGACTTATTTTGATCTGTTTAGCTTTTTTATGAATTTATTGGGACAGATGATGTTACTTAACTGTCATTTAGTCATTTGAAACTTGTGGGAAAGCATTATATCGACTGAATTTTATTACAGGTGAGTATATAAAATTGATTTTGAGTGATATGAGATTCATGTTCCCCACACTGTACTCTTTATCGTAAATGCTCATTACATTTTTTCTATCAACCAGGCAGAAAATGCTTTTTCTTTTTTTTCTTTTTCTTCTGTTGTGTTTTTCAAAACCAAAGGCTCAACCTGTAGTAAGAGTAGGCAGAATGGTAAGCCATCGTGTCTGGTCTTTGAAAGCCCCAGGGTCTGCTATAGCTCCTACTGAAGTCACTGGGAATTTTGCCATAGATTTCAGTAGGACTGGGAGGAGAGCCTGTATTTGTAATTGACTGAGATATACTGAAGCTTTGTTCACAGTGAATTAGAAAGACGGGTCTGAATTGTTTCAGAAGTTTATTATGTGCAGGCTGCAATTCCAGAGAACCTTTGTTTACAAGAGGAAAAAATCCACATTCCTCTTACAGTCAGAATTTCCACTGAAGTGAATGAAATCTTTACTTAAATAAGAATTAAGGCTTTTGAACAAAGAAAATTATTCGGGGAAAAACAAGCACATTACTGAAGTGCTTATTGGCTGTGTTCCTGTATTTTCTGTTGTTAAATCTGAAGAATTACCAATGTAATGCTAGTAAGCCTCAGATTCTTATGTTCATTTACTGATGGTCACTCTACAGTGACTGAGGACTATTGCCTTTCTCATGCAGAATGTCTAAGTGAAAAGAAAGAGCAGCAAAACCTTTTTAACTGGATTGTGAAACTAATCTTGATTGATTAAAAAGATGCTGTGCTGCCCTCATTTAAATTCTTGTTGCTTTCTGCTGAGAATCTGATCCATGGTGTACCTGCAGATTTACCCATGCCAGGGAACCAAGATTCTGAACAGTGAGGATTTTTTTTCCTCTTCAAATACCCAAGTGAGATGTAACTTGGTCCTAAACACTTTTCTTGTATGAATATACTGAACCCTTTGTGTCTGAACAGTTGTATCATCATAGATCAACTTCTTAATGCTCTTCGAGGATTAATTCTGTGTGACACGTGCTGAGTCCTGCAATACTGGGCAACCAAAAATGATCAATCAAAATGTGAGGGTTTGTGGCTAATTTTCTACTGAAAGAGAAAATAAAAATAGATGCCTTAAATGAGGCAGGCTAGAAATAGTTGTTAATCTATCTTTCCTACTAACCATAAATGTTTAGAGGAAGTTTAATATCTCAACTTGCTCCTTAAATATGTAATAGCATTTGAGTATCTTTTGGGTCAGGGGCTTAGTAGAGCTGATTCCTCTGTGTCTTTGCCCTGCAATGGGAACTGGTGAAATTCTGTAACAAAAGTAATGCAGTAGGGATCTCCACAGGAGGTGAGGAGTGGGATGGAATTATTCCCATGTGTTTCAGGCTGTTTCTCAAGCTTACTGGTATGATGAACAGGAGAAATGATGTTCCTAAGAGACACATAAACCCTGTCTTTGAAGGCAAAAGCAAGTGCTTACAATTTGCAGAGAAGCACTGTTTAAAAAAAAAAAAAAAAAAAAAACCCTGAAAAAGTAATTTCAAATTGGAAATGATATACTGCACAATGAAAGCAAGAGATGCTAAGAAAACAAAAGGCTTAATTTGAAATACATTAATTTTTCCACTGTCTGAATTATTCTCTGTCAAATATACTGGGAACACAAATCTGCATCTGCATTGATTGGATGAATTTCAAAGACCTTTTACCTGCTCTCTGTTTGTGTTGCCTCATATCTTTATGACATGGAATGAACTGCTTGGCGCCACGTTGCTGTTATCCATTAACCGTTCCTGTTTTCCTAATCATCTTAGACTCCATCTTTCTCTGTCCTATCTGTTATTGTCTTCTGCAAAGTGATGTGATGTTCGTGTAGCCTGTTCTGGTTTGCATGACATGATTTGTGTTTCTTCCTACAAGGGTTTCTCTACTGAACCCTGTACATTATCTTCCCTCAGCCCCCCCTCCTCTGTAACCAGGAGAAGAGGGTCATACATCTGTAAAATGACAGCACTTATGAAAAATGGGAGTTTGGTACACATGGCTCTCATCAGACACAGACTCATCTTCCATGCCACAGACACTACTTGTTTCCTTGCAGTGCAGACTGGAGCTGGAAACACAGGAAACACCTAATAAATTGCTTGACCTATCAAATTAACAAGTCATCAAGAAACTATTTTGGTAATCAATGAGCAAAGCAGAATTGTTTGCTTTCTGAAAGAACAAGAAAAAATGCAAGGAGATGGAGCCATTTCTTCATCCTTGTCTTATGATTAGCATTTAACTGGGTTGTAAGATTGCTGCAATACATGGAAAGAAGTGAGAAATCTATTTTTAGAATTAGAAAAACTCTTAAAATTAAAGATGTGTGATGGCTTTAAAGCTTATGGCAGAAGTACAGAAATCAAAGAAAGTCAGATACATGACACCTTACAAATTACATTACTGTTTCTGGTGAAGATGTTGATAGTGTTGATTATAATAATAAGTACATAACAGAAATGAAATTTTCTATTTTTAAGATGAGTGGAAGTTGAAGTCTCAGTGTAGTTCTTAATCCCACAGCCCAACAGAAGAACTCCTAAGCATGAAATTTTGCGGTCCTCATCTAAAGCATCTAATTAAAATCAAAATGAGTAATTAACAATAAATCAAGAAACATCGTTTTTCTTCTTCTGTCTGATGTGGCCTTAAATGCAGAAGTATGCTGGCTCTTAATTCTGGTTAGAAAAGTCAATGCCTAGGGCTGCTGAATATTAAGTCTTGGTGATGGCTGTGAAGGCAACTGCCAAGAATGGTGCTGGAGCACATACAGCACTGTTGGCCTAAGGCAGAGAGGAACTGTGAAGTGAGATCAAGGCATAAAAACATGAGACAGACTGGAAATTTGTAATTGTTGAAGTTACATCAGTTATGTACAGGGGAGCTTGTATTGACAGACAGGTGCCAAAGCAGGTGTCATTAATTTTGTAAGCTTAGTAATAGACATCTTGATTGCTTTCTCAATTGAATTATTTGGAAATTTAAATGAGACTAGTAATCTTGCTACTCCTATGCCATCCTCTTGCCCTTCTTGGATATTTCTATGGAGTTGAACTTCTTGTTCTAATAGTGGACCTTTAGTAAGTCTCTATCAAGTCTGTAGAGATGCTAAGAGATTGAGTATCATTGCAACTTCAAGCACAATTTGGTTTTCTTTACTAAATAGAAAGTCACAAATTTGAAATCTTGCTGGTATGGAAACAAATAGAGCTCTGTACAGTCTCAAGTTCTTATCTAGGAATATAATTTTCCTTCTATAGCCCTTCTGACAGTGCCCATTTGGAAAGATTGCTGATGAGAATAATGCAGGAATCGTTCTGACAAAGTTATAGATTCACATTATTATAGAAATTTGCAACATATTACTTTTTTCTAATTAAAAAAAAAAAAAAAAAAAAAAAGAATGCTTTGGAATTCTATGTACTTTTTTCTGTCCAAACTCAGTTCCAGATCTGTAGTCCCAGGTCAGTAAGGTATTTAAGCACATGGACTTCAGTAACTTTTCTCATGTTTTAAGTCTGAGCACAGGCATAAACAGTCTCCCAATGCCAAAAACAGATGATAGGGTCCTTGTTCCTCTCTCTTTACATAAACCGTGGTCAAACACAAGAAGTTATACCTCATGTGATGTTTATAATAATAATAAAATGTGGTCAGAATGATGACTGTGAAACTTGACACTAAATTCCTGTTGGGATACAAGCTTGGCTTGCACTGATGCTTGTTTACAAATGTCTAAGCCTCAAAGTACACCAAAGTCAGTGACTCATGGTCTGATCCTATACATGCTGAACACTGCATCACAAAAGTGCTAAAAGACTGCTGCCTCCACCCTCAAATTCCAACTGAAAAACACTACAACTCTTGTGGTTTCAGAGCATGTACTATCAAATAATCAAGATTTGATTTTTCTCTTTCAACTGTTATTTTCATCCTTTTTAAAATCCACAGAATAATTTGGTATATAACTAGTGTATTCCTTAACAGAAGACCAAAATGATTCCTATATTTGCACTCCAAATCCTTCCTTAGTTTAGAAATATACCTACCAGGCTCTGTTTATAACAGTAGTAGTAACAGTAGTAGTTTGCTTATTCACAATTTCACATTTCAGAAAGACAAGTGGCTCTAGATGAACATCTTCCAGTTCGCTCAGGAAAATTTCACTCATATCCAGGCATAATTTGTAACAGCAAAAGTTCAGTTTAACCATATAAACATCTGCTAGGAGAGCAATGAATATGTTAGTTTGAACTTAGTTTTACTTAATAGTAACTGTAATAATAGCCAGTTGTTTTGCATTTTGCATTACATCATCATTTTGCTACATTTGATGCTGCCTGGTATGTTACTCTTTAGTTCATGGGAGTTTGTATATTTCTCAAGTCAATCCCTGGTTTCACAGATGTTTGTTTTAAGAGAGTTCCTTAGCAGTATAAATTATAGTAGATTAAATTGCTCATTTAAGGGCATGACAAAGTGACTCTCAGAGAATGCTCTGGTATGCGAAGCAAACAGAGTAAGTGCAAAAAAGTAGTATGGGTCTCTACGAAAAAATTCCACTTCCTATGTTTGAGAAAGGGACTCTGTCATACCAAAGTTATGCCTCCTGCTAAAGTAGTTGAACCAGCTGCATCCCATGTGCTGAAAACACTCTTGTCTCTTATTTCTCCTGTTCAATTATTGTGTCTATAAATTGCAGTGGGCCACCTGTGCAATGCACTCATCCAGAATAGCCCCAGAGGAAGCATTAACATATCAAGGCTCATAAAGCACAAATCCTTAAATGTAAAAACTGACACTTTCATCCTACTCCAGCCTACATCTATATAGACATTAAAACAGAGAGGCCTAAAGAATATTTTACTGTGCAATTTGAGGGCCCTGCTCTCGTCTTGCTGAGGTCAGCAACAGAAATCTTGGTTTTCAGTTGGGAACAGGCTCAAACTATAAACAGCATGAATTCTGGTTACGTATCTTAGAAACTTATTCTGACAGTCTATCAGGTTTGATGCCCCTATAACATTTTGGAGGGAAAAAAAAAAAAAAAAAAGACAAGACTGTAGCCACATTTTTTATGTTATTTTCAGTCTAAAAGACTCACATCTTTATGGGTTTGAACTGACCAGAGGAAGGTCTTCAGATTAACAAAGCAAGGGTATGCTTCTTCAAGCTCTAGCACTCCCCCTTCAGAAAAGGTTAAGAACAAATATTCTTGCCTCAAAACATGAAGGATAAACCAGCAGATATGGAGAGTGATTTTTCCACCTCTGGGCAGAGCCATGGGCCAAAGTGCATAGAAAGATAGCAGTTTTCCAGTTACTGAAATCTTCAGCATATATACCTCTTAACAGAGAGAGGTCCAAATGGGACCAACCAATTTCAGTCAGTCAATTTGAACAATTTGTGAACAACATTATTAAGAAAAGAAACACTCTGGAGAAGCAGTCATTCTCCATAGTTGTCCAAAAAAATATTTATTTTATTTTTTTACTCTCCTTACACATATATCTTCAGTGCATTCATAATAAAATTCGTCAGAAAATAACAGTAATTATTGTACTACAAAGTCTTCATTTCTAGGGTGTAAATATAGATTGGTAAGTCATTCTGCTCCACTCCATTTCCACCTCTAAATTTATGTGTGCTTTGCTCAAAGCTAAACTATTTTTGTTTATTCTCATGCATCTCTTAGGAGAAGCATGACAAGATGTGCAACTGTTGTGCTTTGAAGGAAACAGGTTTGGAAACAAAAGCTGCACCTCCTTATTGTGGATGAAAGAAATCAGGGAAGGTGTCTCAGAAATGGGTGATGTGGGTCTTCAGAAATAAAAAAAAAGATAACTTGCTAATAGCAAATAACTTTTTGGGGAACTGGCCCTAAGGAAGCATACACAAGAACATGAACCTACCTTAGTTTCAGGTTAGGATTCTGTCTAAACCAGTTGCACAGCTCTGACCTCAGAACTATCGTTCATTCAGAACTGCATCTTTCACTGACAGTGTACTCACTTTTCCATATTTTGTAAATTTGCAAGAATATTAGAGGGGCTGACTGTTTGTCTCAGCATTTCATAAATGACACTGTCCTTCGCTGCCTTGTTGTCTATCCCTTAATCTAAAAAAAAAAAAAAAAAAGCGAGAAAATTAATTCCCTAGCACCCACTCCAAGATGGTTCCTAACATATCCTAACACTGCAGAACTTTTCTTCTTGTGTGCAGCACAATCAGACCCCTGACCTTCTATTCCCCAGTGTTAAAGAAATGCCAAATTGTTGCCAGCACTTCATTATTTATATGTATTGGTCCTATGAGATTTTAATTTTTTCTGGCTATCCACATCCTTCTTTTTGTTCCCTGTTTACTACCATCATACAACTTTCTGTGATATCTGGTGCTCTTGAAGTAGGTTAGGTTTTATCAGAGATTGTTATTTAGATTTAAAGATAATTTCTTTACTCAAAAACTGTACCTTGAATTTTAACTAGTTTGAATTAGTCAGGAAAAGAGAAAAAAAATAAAGTCCAGTAGTCTTAAGGTTTTGTGGTCTGGAATCCAAATCCAGCACACATGTGCTCAACATTACTCACGGGTAACCTCTGTCTTCAGTGCATTATTAAATCCTTACTTTTCAAGTGCACCCTTGCAAAAGCTTCTAGAGGAAAAACCTTCCTAACTTCAGACAGAAAACCTACCCCAGTTAGATATATTTTTGCTGAAGAAGTCTTTAATGCACACTCTTGCATCTTCTACTAAATAAAGTCTACGTGAATAATGTTTACAATGATTATGATCTTTATGATTAACTCTAAGAACAAAATAAAATGAATGAAAAAAAAAGTCATCATCGTCACCTAACATATTAATCCTTTTATTTGCTTCATGTTGTAAAAGAGTGGCCTCAACTACTGATGTTATCAATAGTACTGTTATTGATTTAGTGAATAAGATAGCATGACTTAAGCCTCTGAAAAGAAATTCTTCTAAGACACTGTCCACATCCATTTTTCTGTGGTCATTCTAGCTTATACTCTTGGTATTCACACTCCTAAATATTCCTCGTGGAGTCTTGTAGCTGGCCCTGTGTGCTTTTTTTACTGCTTAGTCCCCCTTTCAATATTACATCTAGTTAAGAAGAATGTGTACAATTAAGCAAGATTTGGAAATGACACTAGAATTCAAATGCTAGTCTGGGAAACAAACCATGTAATATCCTGCAATCTTTACTAGAATGCAAGGTAAGGATAAACTGTTGATAATGATTCATTCTGGGCTTAAAACTATTTGCATCTATTTGCATTATTTGTAACCACATGAGAGTAGCAGTGTGTAAGCAGACAAGGCAGTAGAATAACAACATCTGGATAACTCAGGCCTATAGATTGCTTGAACCAGTGGTAGTTCAGCGTACTCTTGCCTTGGAGGCATTGCTCTCAATTGAGAGCTTTACAGCGGAGCAGTTTTCCCACTGATACACCCTACTTCTTTACTACATTCTGCTGAAAATCACCCTATTTTTCATAACTGTGAGAGTAAACACTGACTTGCCTTGCTGGCTTATGAGTGGTACAAGTAGAGCTTGAAATGACCAGTACAGAGAGATCAGTGAAATGATGCACCTCTCTCTCTCAGGTATTTGTCTTGTTGAGTCAGTAGTTGTCAATTTGCAAAATAGTTTGAGTCTCTGAAATTAGGTTTGGACGAGAAGAATTGCCTTTCCTTAACTAGAAAAAGTATAAATTATGTCTGATAATGTCTTGATCATATTTGCAAAAATTTATTGCTGAACTAAGTAGAATGTCTTGACTTTCACTTTTAGCACACACCACACATCATTTGCAAAACATTTATACTCATCATGATCAAACTTGGAAATGTTTGATTATTCAAAATGTAGCATCATTTTTTTTTTTTTACAGAGAATTAGAACTCAAAACAGACAAAACATACTGCTTAAAAATCAGTGTAGAACTATTAACAATATGATTACAGTCAAGTTCCATGAGATCCTCTGTAGACAGCTGCAGATGGAAAGGTTTAACACATGGCAGAAAGATGTGTGATATGAATAAGTATTTTTAAGGGGAAAGGTGTAAAAGGTTATTTATCTGTGCTTTATAGCAAAAATATTTCAGAGAAACAGCAAACCATATTCTCATTTCTGGTACTCATTCTGTTCATAAAATCTACTTTTGTTTGTTTGTTTGTTTCTGTTTTTAAGTCTTTTCTGGGAATAAATACCAGAGGGTGGGTGGACAATGTCAAAATGACCTTCTCAACAAATGCATCTTAACTGCAACTGTTTCAAGCAAGTAGCTGCCATATTTCTCTGAATTTCTTCTCTTTCAATAGTTTGACCACAGTATAATGGGAAACATCAGACTTTACATATAAAACTTGTTCAAATCTGAATTTACATTTTTTGTTCATAACTAATCAAGAAGTATTTATGAGAGTGAAAGCAGCTTCCCTCCTGTTTCCCTCGCCTACTGAAATGGGGAAAACAGACCATGTACTGTCAGTTCAGTGGCTCAAACCACCAGACTTTTTCACAGCTTAGTGTCCCAAAGTTGGCCACTTTTTTTCCCATTACCATAAGCTACAAGTTTGTATGTTCAGTCAGAAAGAGTAATGATAAAAATCTCACAAAATGAAAATGTAGACTGTCATTCCGAATTTACTTATATAAAGAACACTGAAAGGTGTGAAATAAATAAGAGAGATGGGTTGAATAGAGGGTCTCTTTTGATGTGACACCAGTCATTGCATTCACTAGTTCCATTGCTTTTCCATCAAAAGATCCCAAATGTAAAGTATTAACACTAAAACACTAGCTGATAAAGTGAGATGATTGTATGGATGATTATAATGTCCTGAAATTGCTGAATCCTTGGGATTGCTGACAGTCTGCACTGGGGAATTGGAATGCAAATATCATTTTCTCCAAGAACTATCTATTTGATATTATATGTTGCACTTGTATATCCCAAAATACACAAGTTAATATCATTGGTGATCTCAGAATCTGGTTCTGGTGAATCTTCAAGCTACAACAACTGCCTCAAAAAATACATTCAAATCACATTCATAGACCTTTGAAGGAATCTGGGTCAGTTAGAAATAAAGAGCAACTCCAAGCACTCAACATAACCCATGTACTCCATGCACATTTCAAAGGGTGGGTATTTGAAACCTGGATATAATTTTGAAATTTATAAGATTTCAATCTGACTTCAAGAGACCTTGAGTGAAGTGCTTTAGGAATTGTGGTGTTACTTTGACATAAAAGTAAAATGGAGCAATCTCAACCTTATCTTGTCAAAAATTAATGTAGATGAGCACTCCAAATACAGTCTTTTCTACTGTGATGAACGGCCAATCTGAAAGTAAAGTCAAGCCAGGATGGAGGTAAGAGATCTTTAGATTGGAAGAATTGAAAACTCAGTTGCAAAAGACTTACAGCCAAGCCAAACAGAAGCACTGAAATCTGATTAATTTGTGAGATGCATAATGAGGTTCTGTAGTTATCTACACAGTAATGAAATCTTCAATTAATATCATGACCTAATTTCAGATTCAGATTTTCAGAATTCACAAAGCCTTTTGAATCATCTTGAACTTCAGTTCTGACTCAGCCCCACTTAACATATTTTTTCTTTGTTTGTAGTAGATTTTTCTGTATGCTATTTTAACAGATTTATAATTCCAGTCTTCCTCAGAAGTAAGAGAGTATTTTCTGTTTTCTCTATTTTAATTAAATAGTTTACATAATATATATGGTTTATTTGTCCTATAATTATTGCCATTTTCTGCTTTTTAGTGTGTCTCAGCTGGCACTGAACTGTCACTCTCATTGCCCTGGAATTACAGCTATGGGCTAGTAAGAAGTTTGTCCTTAGGAAGATTTAAGAAAATGGCTACATCTCTTCATAAGCCATAAACACTGAGCTGTCCCTCTGTGACCTCTAACTGCTCTTGATTACACATGTGAATGAAGATGAAATTTGAGATAGAAATCTTCTTTTGTGGCACTGTACACCTGCCATTTCCATCACACAGCAGCAGCTCAGCAGCAAGCAGTATATCTGTCAGAGAGATTGAGTAGAGGATGGCACCAGTGGTTTTACATTCAGCTACTTTAAGTCAAGCAGCGGATTTTCTTTCCCCTATGACTTGACATAATGCTATGCTGAGAAAACAAATCCCCTTAGTATTTGTCTTCTGTCCAGCCTGCAGTAGACTCCACATTTTAATTGTTTCTATTTGCGATTTGCAGATTTTACCAAATCAGATTTTTAGAAATGTATTTCTGGTTTCCCAGCACAATGCTCAAGAGGTAGATTCCTATTTGACTTATTTTTTCAACTATCTTGCATTTACTGAATATTGGAATAGCAACCAGTGAGTTTAAATGAAATTCACATAGTAGATATACAGAGCATCAGTATTTCAGAGAAACCGAAGAACTCCAAGCCACAAATTAGACCATTCAAGATCCAGTGAGGAATCTCAGAAACACAAATCCTGTGTGTCTTCTATTGGAATCTGATGGACTATTCAGGCATCTAAAAACTGCCCAATTATGGCACCAGTTGAAATTTGCAATATCTGATCTTCCATCAAAGTACAGAATTTACTACAGTATCATGCAAAAGAATGCAAACCTAAGCTACCTAAGGACCACCAATATGTTTTTATGTAGAAGGACAAGGCTTAATAGAGCTACTCTACTATATATATTATATATATTAAATATATATAATATATATTAAATAAATATATACTATATATATTATACATTAAATATATGCTTTTCAACATATTTATTTTGGGGGAAAAAAAAACCAGAAAAATATCAGTTCAGTAACTTTTCTACTGTAATTCTCTACATCCATTTCACCAAGAAGCATAGCTCATATGCAACTAGAAGGATTATTTGCTTTTATTTAAAAAATGTTAAAAGGTAAACCTGATAAATGCAGAGATAAATACAACTTCTGTTTTGGCATTAAAAACAGCCTAGCTTATATTTACAAAAAGAATTGTAAATATTTCTCATTTATACAGGCATAAATGTGATTTATGCTCACGACTGATAGCCTTTACTTGGTAAGAATGATAAAGATGTTGACTAGATGAAATTCCTATTTGGATGGAAGGATAAGGTAGTATTTGCATCCTCACCATTTCTTAGCTAACCTGAGCTTCACATGATACCTTCTGTGTGGCTGCATTAGTTACATGAGTACCTGCTCATTTAGGCATGGAGTTCACCGTTTTTAGTCAGAAGGGGTCCCACTGTGACTGCACATCCACTAGGAATTCTTCAGGTAAGAAAATAAATAACACAGGTGGTTCAATTTTCTTATAAATGTGAGTTGTGACAGAAACTAAACAATGTCATCAGTATATAAGCATATATACCACTTAAAGGAAAGCTCCCTGCTAAGCATAGGGAAATGGAAAGAAATAGCAAAGGACTTTAAAAGGAAAGAAAAATTCAGTGATTTTTAGCTTTTATTTTCTACTCACTGTTTGGAATACCCTTTTGTGCTATACTCAGAGAGCTGTGATGTAGTCTTCCTACCTAAGGTCAAATTGAAGTGGTTTACATTCATTTTTCAAACCTGTTCTGGCTTTAGAAATGAGAAAGAAATGTTTCTCGAAACAGATGATATGAAACTATTTAGGAGAAGATATTATTTTGTTGATAACCTCTAATATGACAGCAAGCCAAAACTAGCTGCGTTTTACATAATAACAGTATCTTATTTTTGGTCACAGAAGACACTACCAAGTCTGTATTTCACATATTTACACTGACTTCTATACAAAGGCAGAGATTTGGATTTCTTTTACTTGTACTCTTGCTTTGTAGACAGGAGGAAAAAATGTGGTAAGGGTATTGAAAACAGCTATCACTGTAAGTAGAAGAAACTTTTCTGATCTTTCTACAAAGGCTATGGACAAGAAAAAAAATAAGTAAAACCTGTAGGAACTGGATTGTCTCTGCTTTTAGCACTAATGCTGGATTTCCAAAAACATTTTGACTGAATTTTGTTTTGACTAAGATTAAGGTTTGATATCACTGAAGTTTTTAAGAATTACGTTTTTGCATTATTAGCATGCTGCACTGTGGCAAAATATAGTGCTATGTCCTAAATTTTTTTTCTGCAATCTCATTAAAAAGATCTCAGTTCAGCTGTGTGAAAAGCAGTGAAAGATGGCAAGCTTCAAATCCAAGCTATTCATGTCAAATCTGCCTGTTCTAGATGCGTAGTGAGTTTTCATCCTGGCCCTCAGAAGGGCTGAAAAAAAATTCAGGATTATTAGCAGGCCTGTCTCCAAACACAGGAAATATAAAACTGAGAGGTTTAAAAAGCCTGAGTGTCACAACTCTTTGTAACAGTGTGAGGAAATAAGAGGAAAAGCTCTGTTCTTAAATGGATATTCAGTCTTGAGGGAGAAGTTGATCCCAAAAGGGCAGGAAGGTAGAAAGCAGGCAGTAAGAGATGAAAAGAAGGTACTGTGCAAATACTGTCTTAGTACATCTTCTCTACACACCCCAAATCTGGAGATAGACATTGCGTGTGATGCTGATTTGTATTCAAAACTGAAAGGATACGGCTAGTTTTGGACACCCCATCCATATATCCAAACTAAAAAAGGACTGAAAGTTCATTCACAGGGTAGTAGGCTGAGCCCGGTACTAATAAGAACCAATAACAATGAAATGATAAACTTTGAATCTCTTATGAAATGTACTATTCTGTTATTCTGTGATCATGCTAATAATTGTATGCACATTTCATCCAGGAAGCTGAATCTTAATCAAATAATGTGTATCCTCTTTGAAATGCCTCTTCGTTTTGCTTTGAAGTGCCAGACTGCAACCAGAAGAGTACTTCTGCTTTTCTTACTTGACCTGCTCCCATCTGCTACCATCCAAAGCTTGACTTTCTCTCTGTCACTTTTTTCATCTCCTCCTCCCTTCCTTCCTACTCTACACGACCAAAGTTTTCTCCACCTGGTAGGATAAAGACATGTCAATTCCATCAAGTTTCCTGGTAAACAGTGCTGCCTCATGGATAACATATTTGAAAAGTAGAGAGAAAGATAATCTCCCTTTTATTGGCTTCATTCATATTGAAATGTATGATCAGTCAAAGTCTTAATCTTCACCTCACTTTCACAGCTGCTCAGCTAACCATAGTGAGTGTCCCAGCCCTCTGTGAGAAAGCAATGCCCCTCTGATTGGATTAAAGGGAAAGAAAGGCAGTGTGTGTTACCTCGTTAGGCAGCTCAGGCTCTCAGAAGGAAGCTCAAATAACAAAAGACAAGGAATCTGACCCAGCGAAAGCATGGCAGGTTCTAGCAGACTTCAGCGGGCTGCACCATCTACAATGAGGTCACTTTCGACACTCTGTGTGAAGAGACTTCTCAATTTGTACTATATCCTCTTCATTCTTAACAGAACACAGGAGAGGGTCTCTCCATGTACTCCTACTGAAACAAACCAATCAGTAGCCCAGAATAATAAGGCAGAGCATTGAAGCTTCTTTTGTAAGGCCTCAGTTATCGGCTTCTAAAATGATAAAGAAAAATATTGACAGCAGTTCACATCTGTTTATCCAACAAAGTGTGCAGAGAAACTTTTTTTTCCTAATTTCTAAGCCCAACACTGAAACTAAGTACAAGATGTGATGGCTTTCTCATCACATTTATTTAGTGCCTTGCATCAGTAGCTACTAATAATTTGTTTCTTTGGATCTAATAGTATACCAATTCCCAGTTAAAAAAAAAAAAAAAAACACCTGTAAATTTTCCATTGTTCTTGATGAAGACATTAAAAGGGGAAAAAGACTATGGTAACAAAACCCAATCCAAAATTGTTTCTTTTAAATATATGTATTTTTAATTCCAAATGTGTATACTGTACTCTTAGCTTTAGAGTTCTGGAAGGAGACCTCATCTAACCCGCACTGTCTCTATGGCCCCTCTGCCCCAGCTCAGATCAGAGCTGCAGGAAGGCAATCAGAGAGGGCAGGTCAACTCTGAACTGAGCTGCATGCAGTTGCTTGTAGCAAGAGAATATCTTTTTTTTACAAATGACATTTTCTGACTTGAGATACAGGAAAGCTGAGCAAAAAGAAGAATGTCTGTAACCTCACAGAACCTGCCAATTGCAGTCATGTTAGAGAAAGGCCTCCCTTCAGTATGTGATAGAAGTGCACTAAGGTTGCTGAGCTTCTGCATCCATTTCAGCTGGTGACTTGAACCTACCTTGGCCCTCAGCTTACCTCAAGTATGGCAGACTTCGTTATTTAGCAACTGTTAAATCTCATCCCCAGAACTAATCATTCAAGCACATACAAACAGGTCTATCATTTCAAACACAGATTTGTCAGACAAGAGATGCTGATCTGACTTAATTGTATTCAGGCCAGGTCCTTGGACAGACTCCAGTGGATAAATCCATTTTAACTAGCCATTTGTAAATGTGTCCTTTGTTAAAGCAAACCTCAGGGGATGCAGAATCCCTTCTATTCCAGATCACCTTGATTTCAGCTGTGGGTCAAGTCTAGTTGGACCCTAACTGCAGCATTCTGTGAATCCTTATGTGTTCAGCACCCAAAGTGGGATCAGGGTCACATTGCAGTAGATCAGAGCTGTCCCCCAGGTGCTTTGTTTCATTAGCAGCTATAACTTTGAGACTCCAGTGTTTGTAATAGTAGTTTAAAGCTACCTTCACCCTCCACTTCATGATTTCAGGTTGAATGCTGGTTAGCTGGACTGAGGGGTTAGGTATCAAAGTCTGCTTTTTGCATTCAGCAGACTTTGCAAGAAACCTTTTTTTTTCAGTGCTGCTGGAAAGAAGTGCAGTCTCTCCTCCTCCTGGCCTGCACTTCAAGACTGTCAGTAGACAAAATACCTAAAATCAGCAGCACAGCTTCTATAAGACAGCTGCTGTGGCAGCAGAAATGGAGACATAGTTAGTGACAGATTGATCAGCTCCCTGCTGCCCTTTTTTGACAAAAGAGATGAAGAGCCAGTGTTTATTTTCAAATAATGTTTTTGCTGAGGTTCTAGAAAGATGGATGAACTGAAACTGACTTTGATTTGGAGCTAATAGCCCAGATGAATCACTATAAGAGGCCACTGCCTTACCTCAGGTGAAGGCATGAGCTGATAGTGTTTGGGCAACATACAAGCTGACAGCCTTATATTTGCTGATGTGTTTACCTCAGATATAAACAAACCTTTAACAGATTGCCCTGTTGATAGCTGGATTCTCAGTTTTCATTTATTCATTATATATGTGTGAATAACCGGGAAAACATCTTAAACCTAAATAATTCTCTTAGAATACGAAGAAATAAGAATCATATATTCTGTACAGTGGAGGAAAAAATGCTTTCAGTCAAGCACATAAATTTGTGCCCTTTGCCTTGTGCAAAGCTGTAATGTTGGCTTTCATGCAGAAATGAATAATAGCTTTATTCACCCTCTCTAGATTGCCCTAACATGCTGCAACTTGATTAAGGGCATGAATTCAGGGCATGAATCTTCCTGATATAGTGAGATTATTGAAATTATCCCAAAAGAGAATGTTTGCTGCTCTGCATGCAAAGATCTTCCATTGTCTCCTAAAGAATACACAAGACAGGTCAAGAAAAGCTTAATTAATATGGAATTAGCACAAGTCCTTTTTTTTTTTTTATATATTGTCTTTGCCTTTGTGACTGTAGAGCAGCTGGCAGTTGGAGGAGATCCTGGTCATATAAGTGTATTGATCAAACATTATTAGTTAAAGCTTATTTGTCTGCTATCCATAGGGTAGCTGAACAGGAATTCTATATAGCGCATAGTGGTAGGCAGAAAAGACCAACAGGTTTCTGTATTTTGGCATGTCTGATCTAGGACTGATAAGTAGCCAAACTTTTCAGCAGAGAAAAGGCAGCAAAACAAAGTCATGGATTAACTCCGTAGCTACATGCATTGGGTTTTTTGCCTTGTTCAACACTACATTGCAATCAAACAGTTCCCCTTTTCTAACCAGAATGTCTATAAAGGATCTTTTAATATCCCTCAGTCATCTGCCAGGGTCTGGTACCTAGTTTGCAGAAATAATTGGATTTCTTTAATGTCATTTGTTCTCAAATTTATTGGACAAGGAAGACCAAAATCAGGCTATTCATCTAATTGACTGAACACTGCACTCTTTGAATATCATATTACCATTATGTCTAAGCTCTCAGGAGCCAAACTCAGCATTTGCCAAGAACTTATTTCTAATTATTTATCCATGTTGCGTGACAGCACAGGGATTCAGAAAAGATCATTCTGTCATCTTCATTATTCATTTCTCTTCATAGTTGTACCAAGTTCATAGTGAAGCAACTGAATTAATCCTCAGATATTTAATTTGTGCCATGCACAGATCTTCTTGACTTGGTGGATCCCCCATTGAAGGTACTGCCCAGGAGAAAGAATCTCTGCTCAAATATGCCTTCTCAGCAGTCTGTCTCCATGGCAGCAAAAACTCAGCACAGCCAAGAACACTGGAGGCCATGGATTCATATTAATCGAGTCCCTGAACAATTACTGCAGTTGATTCATGCTTGCAGAACATTTCTACTGTATTTGCAACAACTACCTTTAGTGTGTTCCTACATGGCACTGACTAGCCTGCATCAACAAGATGTTCCTCAGAAGTTATATGGCTCATTAGCTTTGTCCTTAGGTTTGGAAATGCACTAAGCACACTTCATTTAATTAGCTTTATGGAAAATATCTCCTCCAGGTTATCAGCTCTTTGCAATGGATTTATTCTCAGCACCAAAATCACAATGAATCATGAGCAGATTCATTGTAGGGGGAAAAAAAATACCTTTTTTTACACAGTTCACAAGTCAGGAAGAGTTATGCACTCAAGAAATCTTCAAGGTACAGTAGGGTTCCTTCCACGTACCTATTCAGTTGTGTCTATGTCTGTCTAGGTCCTACATCTTGCCCACGTATGGATTTTAGAGTTTCTAGAGAATTTGTGGAAAGAAAGAGGAAGGAGAAGATGGTTGTTGGGCCATTTATAATCTCTTTTGGATAGCGTAAGTGTAACAGCTACCATGTGTTTTTCAGCAGCTGAGAAAACTAACCTGGACAGGTTAAGAAGTCCCTTTAAAGCGTATATACACATATGCGAACACATGCCTGTATTTCATCTCCCTCTCTCTCAGTTCTGCTCTTTACATCAGTGGGATTAACATTATGAGCAATATCTGAATTAATTTGACGGTAAGCCCAAGCTTAACAATGAACTTCTAAATCAGTCTCATGTCTCTGTTAGTATGTGAAATGCATATGCAGTAGCCAAAATTGGCCAGTAAACCCCTCCATGTGAAAATCATAGTCCCTCCCCTTCTCCTATTCTCATACAGGTTATTTCTATACATTTTTTTTATCATTTCCAGGCATTATTTTGTAAATTGGAAACCTGATCACTGTACATTACAACATTTGCCTCAACCTATTGTTATGCAGAAATAGAAAGAAGCAGTGTGTAACAAAGCAAAATGAATTAAACCTCATTGAAGAAGAGGAGTTAGGTTAAATTACTATCTAACAATAATCTGTCTTTGACGAAAATGATTTAAATTATGACAGCTTCAACCTCTAGACTTTTAGGGCTGTGTTCTGTAAGTCCTGTAACGCTTTGCTACCACACTCTTCAAAAACCTTGTGATAAAGTCCTCATAAATATTTTATACTATAATAATATTTCCCTGCAGACTGATGTCAGTCATTTCCAAATGGAGTAGTAACGAATCAACTTTTCACATACATTTTTATTGTGATCAGAGATTTTGCTGCTGTTTATGATACTGTGGGGGATTGTTTGTTTGTTTTTTACATCATAGCTGTTCAGAAGCATATTTTTTTTCTAATTTTCAAAGCAGCAGGCTTCATAATCAGAGCAAAATTGCTTACACCAAAAAAAAAAAAAAAATTAACAACGAAAAAAACCCTGTAATACATAGAGTGAAGCAGGGTAGAGTAAGTCTCAGGCTGGAACATACTAAAGTAATTGGCTTGGGTTATCACTGGGATACTGTTTTATATCATGAAATGTTCTCATTCATTTTCAGGAAATTTAGTTTATTTTTATGCTAATATTTTTCTTTTCTCCAAAGAGGTTCTATGAATTATTTAAAATAGATTATTGTTCTGGCCTTACATTTCTAGAAACCAGAGGCTGGATTACAGCTGTGCACACCTTGAGAAGCTTAAATGTTATTGTTCAGTTAAGATGTGAGCTGTAAAGTTTAGAGATGCCTGAACTTGATCTTCTAAGGAAACAGTAAAATTAGCACAAGATTTTTCCAGGACTATTTATACATATTTTGAAATACAAAGTAAAGCTAATCATTGTCTTGGGGGACTATTCACTGACAAGGCAGAACCACTGGTGTACGAGAACATCCTGCAGTCTTTAAGCTTAATGAAAGTAAAACTTATACAGGTGTCGTATATGTATTCAGCCCAGCAATATTCTTGAAAGGACACTAGTAGTAACTGCAAGTCATATCTTTGTTTATAATACTCATGTTAAGCAGGTGCTTTTTCAACAAGGTAGGTTATCCTGTCTCTGTTAAACATCTTGTTCTCATCAATACTTGGCTATACATATTGTGGTTAATAAGGGCTTTATCTGGTCAGTGTCTAAGTAAGTTAAACACTGAAAGGGGAGGGCTGTGTGTTGTTGTAATTCAGCTGATATAGACCTGACAGTTCCTCTCATATGTACGCAAGCTGTTCAGGTCTGGGACATGAATGCAAAAGGAAAAGTACATCATTACTCTCTGGAGAAGAAAGCACCATGTAGGTGAGGGGCTTGTGGAAACTGATGGAGAAGTAAAGAATAAGGTGGAATTCAAACTAACTTTTAACTTTAATAGTGACAAACTACTATATTTCCAGAAAAAACAGGCTGTGGACAGTGGGAAGGAAGAAGTAACAGGTCTAAGAGTCGTGTCTCACAGAGATACAGTGGAGCTGGTGTGGCCAGTGCCAGCATGCAAGGGCTTAGACCAGACAGAAAATAAAACTTGACTGCTAAAGAGCAAAATAGATGCACAGTTTTTGTAACAAAGCTAGGTGTGATTAGCTGCTTCTCTTGGCATTTTTTTTAAAGCTTCCATAATAAAGCTTCCAATCGTTGACATTATTGTGATCTTCACTGATACAAAGAATTCTGAACTGCACAGGATTTAAATCCCAAACAGCCAGCTGAAATGTCAGCGGTCAAATCCTGCTTGCATTCCTTGCATCCCTGCACAATATGAGGTGAATATGGTGAATAATGTTGTGTTGATAAATGAATCATATCCAATAAAATAAAAACTGGAACATACCTGTTCAAAGGCTGCTCTCTTGGCATTTTCAACTTGGCTGAAACCAGGAAGTGTCAAAAGTGTTACGAGAAAACCTGTTCCTAAGACATTTGATTTATAGTCTCAGAGAGGTTGTGTTTTGTTGAGATAATTTCATTTTCTGGAAGGTGATCAAAACAAAACTTTGAAACGTTCTGAGGTTCACCCAGTGCTGGAGGGTTGAGTGGCTGCCATTTCTACCATATGCACTATATCAGCTTTATTCATCAGCTGTCTTCTTTGATATATAGAGTTCATATGATACAGGCAGTCTTTGGGAAAGTCCACATTCGTTTGTTTCAATTTACAGTACTAAATGTTCCTCAAGCATTAGAAGTAATTGCAAGGAAAAAAAATTACAGTATTACTTAGAAGAGGTTCTACTTATCCAAGTCTCTGAAAAATCCATACTCCATTATCAGCATTTGATTGCCAGTGTGTAAGTATACTGTAGTGGTAAGTGTGGGATTGTTAAATAAAACATTTCTAGCAAATAAAAACTTAGTTGATATTCATATTATTAGATCTCAGTAGCTCAGTGCACACTATTTGTCACAGTTTATTCTAAAGCAGGAGAGTGAGAGCGGTCTTACCTGCAGAAAAAACACCATAATGCTGCCTTTGTACGAGGTGTTTATTCATGAGTTACTCAGCATGATTGCAGTTTGAATTCAGTGATTTATATTATAAAATACAAAGTATATTACATAGAAGTAGGTCTGACAGAGACTTTACATTCTACTTGTTTTCATAAGAATTAGGGATCTACATTCAAGTGAATCTCAAGACTAAGGTAACTCATTATGTCAGTCTTTGAATTGCACTTTTTTGAAGACTTTTTCTTTCACAAAATAAATATTTTTCTTTATTTTTCAACACACATAAATAATATCAGGTTGGCTTGAGGAGTTGTAAGCGTACAACAAATATGGTGTGATTATCAGACAAATCGTGCTGCCTGCAGAATTGTAATGATTCTCATGGAGAACTAAAGCAAGCTCTGAAGGTGGCTCTGAGTGTCTCACACCCTAATCCATGGCCAGCTTCTGAATAATGTGTGCTTTTTTACTAAGGATTTTCACCTTTTCAATTGCTTTCCTAACAATGCAATAGAATTCTACATTGTGTAGTCTTTCTTCAGGCTTCTATCCAGAAGGTCTGATGGGCTGCTCAATTGGAAGTTAGAAAAATTGTGTGAATAACCCAGAGTCAATGCCATGCCTCTAGGTCTGAAGCTCTGTGAGTCTACGCTGTTGCGTTACCACACTATTTGCTGGTGTGTGATCAGAGATCTCACTCTAAGCAAACAATTGACCGCCTTGCAAAGCTTACCATCATGTCAGGTAGATGTGATGACAGTACAAAGAAAAGCTATAGGGTCAAAAGACTTCCTGGCAGCAGAACAGAGTTAAAGCTTTCTTAAGTAAGCTGTGAATAGGCTTTGTGTACAGTAGGCTTCTCAGAATAAGAGAGGCCCAGGACTTTTACTTTGCTATCATCTTTCCAGTGCAGCAAAATTACTGTATAACTGGTCATGGGAAAAATAATGATTAAATTCAATAAACCAAAGTTAAGACAAAAATCAAGCTCTAGACATCATTATGTGCGATTTTGAACAGTGGCAAATCTTTGGTATTCGTTTAGAATCCAATTTATTTGATTTGATAACAATTAAGATTCATTTTAGGGTGCGAGCCTTATAGGAGTTTGCTGTCTTTGTACTGCTCAGGCAACTTGAAGAATAAAACTTGAAGAATTGTCTGTCATCTTCTTTCAGGGAAGAACTTTTTGTCATAAATCAGTAGATCCTGCTTTTGAGCAACCACCATCTCTTTTCCTGCTCAGCACAGAAACAGCAGTGCCAAGATAGTGGAACAGAAAAGTGCTGTGTATGAGAAGTCCTTACTTTCTCAAACACTTATTGAGGTGAGCAAAGTGGTGGAGAGGAGGAGGGGGAAAGGGAGGAAGAGAAAAAAAGACTTCAGGACTTCAGTTCTGAATTTACACAGTCATGCATTTGTTTTTTGGATCAGTAAAATACTTAAGTCATACTAACCCTTCCTCAAGCTTCTTTATTTTATGAATCAATTATAAATAACCTTTCAAATGCATTCGGGGAATGAAAACCATTTGTTTGCTTGGAAAAGGTGATTCAACCAAGCTCAGAATGGAACAGATGGTCCTTTGTAATGTAGTGAGATGTAGCGGAGTGCAGTGAGAAATTGTGGAGTGACCTCTCGTGGGCTTCACAGGAACTAAAGCAATACATCCCCTCATTTCCTCTCCGTTTGGCGGATGCAGATCAATGATGGTACTTACTAAAATGCAGATTTATGACCATGGTTTCATCAGGAGAGTTCAGGGCAGGAGCATGACAAACTGTAAAATGCAATGCTCTCAGGTTAACTGATATCTTCAAAATACTATTTTGGCCCTTGGATGTCACTCATATATTCTCAGCTATACTGAGAAAGAAATTCTTCCCAATTATGGCAAGTAGGCTTAGTGCTAGCAGCTCTGATTTACATTATTGAATGTTGGCTAACAAAAATACAGACCTTTTAAAAGTTCATGTCTTCCTAAACCACTACAAATGGGAGCAATCAACCTTTCCTGAAGGATCAGCTGTGGCACAAGTAGCTAAAATAGCTGTAACGGGTACCTCTGTTACCTTTTATTGCTATCTTGCTTAAATTTCACAATAGTCAGATTCCAACTAGTTTTAGGTAACTAAGGAATTTCTATCATGTTTCCAGATTGTGAAGTCTTGCTAATATTTTCATTGAAGCTTCTTGTTATTACTCAAGAGGTTTTGTTTGCTTTTGTTGAATTTTTTTTTTTTTTTTTTTTTTTAGGGGGAGGAGGAAGGGTGTTAGTAGGGTTACTCAGTGTGACATAAAAAGCATATTTGTAAGCAATAAAAAGTATTTTTTTTTTACTTGAATCAATTCCACTTGCCAATTCCAAATATTTTAGAGCAGATGTCACCTGTCTCTTCTCTAAGTTTGCCTTATGCCATATATTGACCAGTACAGTGCCTAGGAGAGTACAGTCTGTACTATCAGTTTCTCTGGAGCTATTGCACTAGGATTCTTTTGTCCCTTCTTCATATTGTGCATTTTTTCTTAAACTTGAACAAATAATCAAGACATGTAGCTTATGAATTTTTCATATTGTTTCTTCTTAAGTTTCATATTGTTACTTCTTAAATATCTGTACCTGTTCTTATTGAGTAGAGGAATCTGAATGTAACTACAAGTTTACATCATGTGTTTACTAACCAGATAATGACAGCGTTCATAATGCAAGACCAGATTCAAGTTTCATATCTCAGTCATGCCTCTGTATATTCATAGATATCTATACATCACTGGCAAGAAAAACCTCTCTCTGACCCATAGTCAGTGTCTAACATTTGAGATCCAGATCATGATCTTAGTCAGACAGTTTGGGCCTGTCCTGAGGACTGATCACTCCTTAGGTAACAGAGAAGACAAAATCACTAAAGCAGTAACAGATTACCTCTGTCTCTCAGTGGTAGGGGATAAGGAAAAAATTAATAGTAATCTCTAGAGGCACAAGTAAGTTTATATTGAATGGCTGTTGGATGTATTCTCACTGCCATCTGTTCTTTTAATCTTCTATCTGAGTACCACATACAGACACAACATCAGTGCAATTGTCAATTCTTTTAAAATTCTATTTTTCCTTATCACTTTTATAGTTTTAATGCTGTCAGACTCACTTTTCACATATATATTCCTCAAGTTTCTTTTACCTATGATTCTTCATGTGATATTTCTAATGTCAGCTTTCTCTTTGTTTGGCATTAGGATAGTGAAAATTGATGGGCATATTTTTTAACTGTGAAAAGATCAAATCTTTTCATTATTCCTAACTACAGATCTATCCAGCTTTTCCAATCTTCAGTCATGCGCAGTATGGACCAGAAAAGATCAGTTATTTTCTCTTTATTTTAATCCCCTACAAAATGTAGGAGGGTGTCCTACATTCTCCTGACACAACTACTGTAGCTTTTCAGATATGAGTCCAGACATGTCAGACATCTTACTGTTGAGAACAGGATGTGCTTTTCTGCACAATGCAGACTGTCTGAACTTGCTGCCAAAGCCCATTCTAATTTTTGAATAAGAACTTAAGTTTGTAGGATATGTAATTTTAAGTCAGCAAGTTTCAAGTGCTATCTTAAAAGCTCTCATCTCTTCAGCCAAATCCAGCTCTAAGAGAGGAAAAAAAATCTAAGGCAACTAAATGTTTCTTGACTGACTTACCTCCATATGCTTCATTACTTTAAATTCATTGTCCACATGGCAGTGGACAATGATAGCATTGAAGTCTGTGGAGTTGCAGCTAGTGTAACTGAGGAGTTTCATATATTTGCTTTCTAGAGCTCTATGTTGGATCAAATTATAGAAGTCCTCTTAAAATGTATCAGAGGAACTTTAAGTTCTATCACAAATAGGTGATTCAGGTGTCCTTTATTATAAGGGTAGTAGTAACAATTAAGATTCAATGCATTCTTCCTATTAATATCCATGACAGATCACAGGTGAAAACACATGTATGCATATATGCATGAGATCTCTCCTTGTGGCTGGTTTCTGTAGGCTTTTGTCATCATTATTCTTACAAATATAAATGCTTACAACATTTGTCTATCTGGCAAAATATTCTCATTTCCATGCTTATTTTAATGGACTGGCTTGGCTGCATTTGTGGTGCTTATTTTTACAGTGAATAGAAGCCTGCAAGAATTTGTTAACTTAAAGTGCAATCCAAATGTTTAGCATATAGATGAGAGAATATGTTTTAGGGTCATTGCTTTGCTAATACAAGCCTTTCATTTCATGTTATCACTCTGTTTTGACTTGCCTACTATTTCTTCCATTTTCTTTAGTACTGGGTGGGATTTTATGGCAGAAAATGCACCAAGTTGAACATCATTACAGATTTCTATTACAGGTAGTGGAAAAGGATGGAAAGCTAGAAGACCATTTAAGGAAACTTTATTGGGTTTTCTTGAGGGAAAAAACACAGAAGACAGCATGTTTTGTAGATGTTTATTACATTATGTGGGAGAGGAAAATACACCTCAAACTGCAACAGAAGGTTGAAATGTGAACATAAAAGACTTGTAACTAGTATTAGATTTCTGCTCTTGCAGCAGAGTAATCTATACCTTCATCAGTAAAGACAATGCAAAAAAATCTAGTGTACAAGCAGTAAAACTTGCTAGAAAAAAAAAACAAAATCAATATTCTGCTTCAATAAAATAATTTCAAATTCAATATCTTTCCTTCAGGCAATGCTTTACTGTCATTACTGTCTAAGCCAGGCATAATTACTAAGTTTTGCAGGGAGGGATCACACCATGTACATACATGTAGCTAAAACATTAATGCAAATGAAATCTTAGTGTTTAAAATAACATTATAACAACTTAATTGAGTTTAATTATTTCAATATATACCTTTCCTTTGTTTACATAGAAAAAATGTGTAGCAGTAACATAAGAATTTCCATGCTAGAAGTCGTTTTCCATTTCTCCCACTGTCAAATTTCCAAGGCCTGGGTTCTCCCTCCTGCAGGAATTGCACTTTTAGTTCTCAAATAAATTGTCAAAGCTTTTTCTCAGTATGAAATAGACAGTAGCTGTGTCAATGGCCAAAGCTATAGGAAAGCATGTATTAAACTTTGAATTTTGTAGATTTTTATTCCCACTTTAGAGCTTCCTGAATGAGTCTGCAGCAAACAGCTTTTGTGGTCATAAAAATATTTGGTGTTTCGGCGAGTTGGTTTTTCAGGAACTGCTCTAGCATCTCAGCATGAAAACTGAAAATCAGGCAGAAATAGTGTTCCATTACCTAAGTTGCTGTGCCAGTGAAATACATTGAAAGTTATTATGATTTTGGGTACCCTAGGTTCATGCCACAAATTTTAAGTAAAAATATATATATATATTTGAAAGTTACTTCCTACTTCCAACTACTCTCTGTTATGAATGAACACTAAAAGAAGTTCAGTGCTTATAGAATGAATCCCCAGAGATCTCTGGATCTGGTAGAAACATTCCCATCACTTTTGGTCAGCTTTGAACAAACTTTTCTATGTGCATCTTCAACAACAGAAGGCATCCCAGTGCCTTCTCTTCAGAGCTAAACAGTAGAAGTTTTAACTGATGTTTCTAAGCCTTTCATATAGACCAGTGTCATCTTTCTAAGTCTTCTTGGATCTTTTTTAGTTTCATACCTTAGGAAAAGTTTTGAAGAAGAATGCAGAAGAATATTAGGTGAGAGGTCAATGCTTTAGTCAGGGCAGTCCATAAAACCTTACTTCCATTCTCTTGTACATATTGGCACTCTCTCTTTTCTTTCCATCTTTCAAAAGAGCTCTGTATCTGAAACTTTGACTTCTGTTCTTCAAAGCCAGAAATATTTTTCACTTAAAACAAAGCCAACCATAGAAAATGAGGCATTCTGGAAACAGCCTTGCTCCCATTGGAATTAATGCCAGTAATCCATGTACTAAGAATTCTGTCTAGCAAAAATCACAGCTGCGTGAAAAACTGAGTAAGGTCAGACTTCGTTGTCCCATTTTTTCCTCAGTGATGTTCATTTCCTTTCTTTTCCAAAGGCACAAAAAGTCATAAGCTGGATGGACAGATAGACACTTGCTTGAAGTCAAAATTACTTAACTAGATTAAGTGATAATCTTTTAAGTGTACTGCCAAACATACCACAGTAAGATTTGAAATGGCTCTGGAGTGCAAAAAGCCGATGAGATGTGGTAACAGCACACCTTAAAATGTTTTTAAGTCAGCTTAAGACTTAAAAATGCTACTTTCATCTTATTGAATAGCGTATGAGATCTCAAAATGTTTGAAGTTTTCTTATTAAATGTTTCCTCTTTTATTTCAATGGAAGACCTTTAATGCTTGATTATTTTTTTAATCTAAATTAAGAACTTACTGCTTCCTCAAAGCAAACTCCAAACTCCAAAGCTTTCTCTAATCTAGATGATTTTAAGTAAAACGCTGTGGATTGAATCTTTCATGAATTTACAACACAGAAGATTTGTTTCACATTATGTATTTCTATTAGCTCTGGGGACTGATTACTTGTCACAGGCATGGAACTCAGCAAAATAAGACAAAAAGCCTTCTTAGAAGTGCTGATATCACTTTTAAAACACAGCTGCTTTCTTTCTATGGACATCGCTATTTTCTTTCTCTGTTTATCACTCCTTATGTCTCTGTTGGCATCTCAAAAGGAATTAAGTGTGGCTCAAGTTCAAAATATCAGTCAGAAGTGAAGAAAAATCCTGTGAACGTCATGGTATCTAGGTGCCAGGGCTATTCTTGATACTTCTGTGTAGTAACTAGAATTCAAATTTCAGTCAGCCAGCCTCACTCAGATAGAAAGCAATCAAATTCAGGAATGAGTCCAATCTTTGCTACTGTGCTATTTGTAGAATTGTGTTTCTCTCATCTCCATCAGTCAGACTCTGCCTCATCCTCTTACACTGAGGTCAACTGCTGTGATTTAATATCTGTTTTGTCTAGAGGGTTCTAGATGACTCTAGTGTAGAGGCTGGCAGACTGAAGGAAAAACTGAGTTATACCTACCTAGAATTCCCTATAACCATTCCTGAATTTAAGAGCATGCTTTAAGAAATACTAAGTATTTTAGAAAGGGCTAAAAAGAAACAGACTTTTTTGGTTTGTCGTGACTCCTTCATAGCCTTGTTGGGAGCAGAAAGAAGTATTTCATTTCTCTTCTACTTGCCTTTAAGTGAAGGTATAATCCACTTCCCCATTTTTGAACACCCGAAAACTGGTACTGGTGATTTCTTATATTATTTGTTGTTTTACCTGATGTTCTGAGGAGAGAAAGGTGAACTCGGGCAAGTATTATAGACATGCTTTCTTTCCCTGCCCCATTTTCCATCTCTCTGTGGGAACTTCCAGCCCAGGAAAGCCAGCTAAGCCATGACACCTTGGTACCAAGTCCAACACTTCAGTCAAAAGATATTTTATTAACGTTCTTAACTGAAAGGCCAGGGTGAGCTGAGCACTCTCCCTTCTGCTGCTTGTTCTCTGGAAATACAGAAGATTTTTGAGGATGTTTACTTCCTAAATTATCTTATGAAAATTCAGCAGAGTTTGTTCGTTAACGTCCTAACACTTTGCTGTTTGCATTGATCATGTAACTTCCTTTTTCTATTTGTTACTTCTGTTTTCTTTTCTCTACCACACTGAATGACCTCAAAGTCTCAGTGACCTAATGACAGCGATATCCACAGTGAACAAAGGATAAAATCATTCCTTTTAAAATGCAAGCCATTATTTGAATATTTCTGATAATATTCCAGGAATTTTGTGTTTGTTGCTGCTGTAAATCAGGGGCAGGAAACATGGGGAAAAAAAATAGGGAGATAGAGAGTACCCTGAGTTATTTTACACCTTACCACTCTCAAAGAAAAAAAAAAAAGAAAAAGAAAAAGAAAAAAAATCCACTGCAAAACCATTTCTGCAGATTTCAGAGCACTTTCCTTCTTTCTCTCTCTCTGTAGTGGAATGTATTTACCTTCACCATTGATAGTTCATTACTGCAAAGTGAAAACTGTAATATGGCCAACTTGGAACATATAAAATTCTGTCAGCAACCAATAGATCTAATTTTATTTACTAAATTAGCAGCAGAGAAGCCAACACATATCTTCCTACTGGAGTTAGAAACAATATGTGAAAAACTCAGTATGAGCCTTTCGTGCAGACATCTCATGATTGCTCTAATTTACACAACAGGAGCATACCCCTGTTAGCTGTGACATTCATGTTTATAGAATTCAGCTGGTTACATGAGCTCTATGAAGACTTCTGACTATTCAAAAAAAGAAAGCACTTCAATTTTCCCATTTCAAATTATGAATGCTATTAAATATTCAATGTTTTATCATATCAATTCTAGTATGACACAAGCTAGTGTCTGAAGGAAAAATGTGATTACTGCATTCAGTATCTCATCTTAATGAAGTCTCTGAATAATTTCATGGGGTAAGCATTTCTGTGGTGTGATGAATACAGGCATTAAAGCTTAGCACTTAGAGCACATCTCGGCTTATGCCATCAGATGTGGATGGTGCCCCAGAAGGGCCCAGAGGCGTTGCGACGCTGAGCAGGAAGCATCTCTCCCAAGAGAAGTGGGAAGTTTGAGTCTCTTACCAATAGAACTGAATCTCCTTAGACAGTGGTGAGAGCTGATCCTAGGTTTTCTACAGTCTGGAGAAAGGGTCTGCTTATTAAAACTTTTTTTGTTAAGAAATAGATAATGTTGCATTTCTCTGAAATACCTTCTACAGAAGGATCTACTGTCTCAATCCTTTCAGAAAGTACTGGTTACAAATGAGTAAGCTATGGCAATTAACCAGAAGCTCACTAAGATTTTGATCCTATTTACTTAACTTTCTCTTGACACCTCTTTTAGGTGTCAAAATCCTATTCTGAATTAGGTCTTTAACTTCCATACATACTCCCATCTGCAAAGTGTGAAAAAAGTTCCCAGATGAAAGAGATCTGAGACCGTGTCAGTGTTTGCAAATCACTGCAAGATCCCCCCCTGTCTGGGTGTAAATGCCCCAGAATTTGGGGATGGTTGCATTTTGGGAGGGATATCCACATTCCAATCCCATATGAATGCATGATAAGATTCCCATGGATTTTAATTTTGCTGATATTTGCCCAGAATCAGAAAGCATGTTATTAATTTACGTTTGTTGTTGATAAAGCTTAAGCCATGTTCATAAGTTTTGGAAGCAGCCTTTCTGAATATAGACTGAAGTATTTCTTCCAGTGTCTGTTATCTGCACCAATAAAACCTCAGCTTGGGAAGGGAGTTGTGTGCTAACTACATGCCATTTGGAAGCCTTCATTTTGAGAGAGCTGTCACATTACTTTGGCCTGAAAGTGTTGTCAGGTTAAAACAACTGAAAAATACCACTCCTTTAACCAGGCCAAGCCAGTGCCCCTCTTATCTAGGAATGTGTTATGGTTATGTCTAATAAGCTAATTAAATAAGCACAGGATAAATTTAGTTTGTCAGCTGAATAGAGTTATGGCTCTTGGCATGTTTAAGTAATTGTAGATATATGTAGGTATAATTGAGGGAGGAATCTGTTTCAGATGACATGCAAAAAATGGATTCTATATAAGTAAATGCACACAGTAAAACACAGCAGTCAATACTCAGGAAAGATGCATGTTTATGGACATGTGAGTAAGCATGACTGAATTAAAGAAATTCTTACAGTAGTTGGAACTGATGTGGGAGATCCTGATTTAAACAGTTGTATGTTCCTTAAGCTGAAAGGCGTGATACGAAGTTTTCTTTTATTAGAGAAAGAATTGATTTTGCTTTAATTCATTCCTTTCTACTTGTTTAATAGAGTATTTTCAAGATGTAAGGTACCTAATGCATATCATCAGAAAGAGGACAATATTTTACAGTTGCCTGCATTTTTTTTGTTTGCAAGGGATTCAAACAGCCTATCGGCTGTGCTCATCCTGTAAGTTTGTTGCAAAGACTCTACCAAGCACAGATGAACTTTGTAAGCTTTTTTCCACATTATGGGTAGAGACCTTGCTCATTTGACCCTGAGGTCCCACAGAATTTATTTATATCATGGCAAAATATATCTTTGAGGTCAAAAAGCAGAGTTCTTGCTATCCAAGAAAATGCACAATCTAGGCTATGACATCACATTCCTGAGTGTCACAGCTGAATAACTCTACAAAACCTACAAAACATTTCTGGTGAGGAAAGCACTCATTCTGAAATGACCCTACTTTGGGATACGTCTGCATACAAGTGATTACATTTTAGTGGTGTGAGACGCAGTGGAAAACTACAGTCTCTAACTTCCGCATTCATTGATACAGGTTTAACTTCTGCAACTGTGAGAAGAGCACTTACGGTGTTTGCTAAATGATCTACAGAAAGAATGGAGCACAGACTTAAGTAACTGTTGCTGCATGTGCAGTTCAGATACCTGACCTTTTAATACTCAAATACTTGCCTGAATTTAAACTTGGTCTCTATATGGTCTCTAGAAAGCTGCCAAGTTTATGCTTGCCTTGAGTTAAATGTATGTTGTGAGTATTTAAACCATTGGAATTTAACTGTTATTTCATATTAATTTTGGGGAGGAAATACTACTTTAACTCTTCAGTAAGTTAGTAGATCTCTAGGGCTGGTGTTATGGTGAAGGTCAGTACAGCCCCAGGCAGGGAAAGGCAGTACAGGAATGAATTCTCTCATGCTGCCTGCCCCTCTTCCTGGCAATCAAACCACTTCACAGGTTTTACGTAAGAGTTATGACTATTGGAATAGCTGGAAAATTATGATGTGAGATGAATACAATAACAACTGATAGTGTACTGACTTGTTCATTATTTCCATTTGGAATAATTATAGCTGACCACTGATTACCAGTTATTATCATCCCTTTGTTTACTATCACTTACTGATAGTTCAGGATGGCAGTGATGAAGTCACTGAGAGAAGTTTGAAGACTATCGAAATGGGCTTCAGGGGACTGGGGAGATTAGTTGATGGAGCAGGAGTACAGGCAGTGTTTCCCCTATCCCCTCAGTGGTAGTGAGTGAGATTGAGAGAAGTAGGAAAAACCATCTAATGGCTAAAAGTCTAAAAGGATGGTGCCACCACAGGAATTTTGGCTTTTTTGACCATGGAGCCATTTACTCAGTGCCTAGCCTGATGGCTGCTGATGTGGTCCACCTAGGTCATAGACGAAAAAAATTGTGGCCCAGGAGATGTCTGGGCCTATTGACAGGGCTTTAAACTACATTTGAAGGAGGAAGGGGGTGAAAGCAAGCCTGCCCATGACAAGGTGTGGAATAGCATAGTTAAGTCAGAGGGAAAAGATTCTAGCAGGGACCCTCAACCTGCTACATCTTATGATGAATATACTAGGGAGCAAGCTGGCAAGGTTCATCACCAAGACTCTAAACTAGACCTTGATGGAGCAAGGGAATGTACTGCTGAGGAACAGAGAATAGTGAGGGAACAGTGTTGCTTTAGGAAGAGCAAGGGAAAATCTCAGATTTTTCCCAGAGTTTTTCGAGAGGGCTCCTCCAAGAACATAATGCAGCCAAAAGCCCAGCTGAAGTGCCTCTATACCAATGCATGCAGCATGGGAAATAAGCAGGAGGATTAGAAACCATGGTGCAATTCAGAAACTACAGTTTTATTGCTATCATGGAAACATAGTGGAATGACTCACATAACTGGCATACCATGATTAATGGCTATGAGTTTTCTAGAAGGGATAGGCAAGGTAAGAGAAGTGTAGGAGTTGCCCTCTATGTTAAGAAGTAGATAGACTGTGAAGAGCTGCCCCTGAGAAACAGTCATGAACAGGTTGTGGATTAAAATTAGGAATCAGACCAATAAAGGACATCTGGTGGTAGGGGTCTACTATAGGCCACCTGACAAAGGGGAGCCTGTTGATGAGGCCTTCTTGCTTCAGCTGCAAAAGGCACCACACTCACAGGCTCTCATCCTGGTAGGGGATTTCAACCATTCAGATATCTGCGAGGTGATCTAGAAGACTCCTGCAGTCCATTGACGACAGCGTTCTGGTTCAGGTATTGACAGACTCATCAGAGGTGAAGCATTACTGGACCTGGTGCTCATCATGGAAGAGATTGTAAAAAAGGATAAGATTGGACGCAGTCTGGGCTGCAGTGACCATGTCCTGGACAAGTTTGGGAATGTGGGCCTGACAAAGAGTGGAGTCAGCACCCTGAATTTCAGGAAAGAGAACTTAAGGCTTTTTAAAGAATTCTTGGATGAGATCCCCTGGAAAACTTTCTTAGGTACAAAGGAAAAGAACAAAGCTGGCAGCACTTTAAGAATGCCTTTCTGAGAACGCAAGAATTCTCCATGCCCTTGAATAAGAAATCAGGCAGATGAGGTAGGAAACCAGCATGGCTGAGCAACAACTTGTTGGTCATGCTGAGGGAAAAAAGGGAAAAATATAAGTAGTGGAAGCAGGGATGGGTGGCCTGGGGAGAATATAGGGATGTCATCTGGATGTGCAGGGATGGAGGTAGGAAAGTCAAGGTGAAGATGAAATTGAACTTGACAAGAGATGTGAAAAACAACAAGGGATTCTTTAGATACATTGGGCAAAAGAAACAGGCAAAGGAGAGTCTACTCCCTCTGATAAATGAAAAGGGAGGGCTGGCCTCCTTACTTATGGAGAAGGCTGAGGTACTTAACAAGTTATTTGCCTCAGTCTTCATGGCCAGACAGGCTTCTCATGCCTCTAGTTTCCCTGAAATTCTTAGCAGGGGCTGGGTGAGCAAAATCCCTCCCAGTATAACAGTGGAGCCAGTCCAAGACCACCTCATGAGGCAGAATGTGTACAGGTCTATGGGGCCAGATGACATACATTCCAGGGTCCTGAATATACTGGCTGATTTGGTTGCCAAGCCATTCCATCATGTTTAAAAAGTTGTGGCTCTTAGGTCCCAGTGACTGGAAAAAAGGAAACATGGCTCTCATAGTCAAGAAAGGGAGAAAGGAAGATCTGCGAAACTACAGGCCAATGAGCCTCAAGTATGTACCTGGGAAGACTGTGGAATGGATCCTCCTGGAAGAGATATTAAGGCACATTCAAGATGTGCAGGTCATCTGGGACAGCCAGCATGACTTCACCAAGGGCAGATCATGGCCTTCTATGATGTAGTGACAGCATCAGTAGACAAAGGATGGACAACTGATGTCATCTACCTGGACTTGTGTGAGGTCTCTGACAGGGTCCCACACCATATCTTTATCTCTAAATTGGAGATATATGGATTTGAAGGCTGGGCTATTAGGTGGATAAATAATTGGTTGCATGGTAATAGCCAGAGGCTTGTTGTCAACAGCTCTGTGACCAGGTAGCAGCTGGTCATGAGTGACATCCGCCAGGGGACAATCTTGGGACCAGTGCACTTCAAGATCTTTATCAATGACAAACATTGGGATTGAGTGTAACGTCAGCAAGTTTTCTGATGGTACCAAGCTGACAATGGAAAAGAGGGAAGCCACCCAAAGGGACCTGAACACTCTCAGAAAGTGGACACGTGAATCTAATGAGGTTTAACAATGCCAAGCACAAGATGTTGCACTTGATTCAAGGCAATCACAGATATGAGTATAGACTGGGAGAAGAACTGCTTGAGAGCATTCCTATGGAGGACCTGGTAGACAATACTTGGGGGACCTGGTAGACAAAAAGCTGGACATGACCCAGCAGTGTGTCCCTGCAGCCCAGAAGGCCAACTGCATCCTGGGCTGCATCAACAGAGGAGTGGCAGCAGGGAGGGGGAGGAGATTATCCCCTTCTACTTTGCTTTTGTGAGGCCTCATCTGGAAAACTGTGTCCAAGCCTGGGCCCCCTGTACAGGAAGGATGCAGAGCTGCTGAATTAGATCCAGAGGAGGGACACAAAGGTGACCAAAGGGCTGGAGTACCTCTGTTATGAAGAAAGGTTGAGAGAGTTGGGCTTGTTTAGCTTGGAGAGAAGAATGCTCTGGAGTGATATTATTGCAGCTTCCAGTACCTAAAGGAAGCTTACAAGCAGGAGGGGGATCAACTTTTTACACGGTCTTATAGTGATAGGACGAGAGGAAATGGCTTTAAACTAAAAGAGGGGAGATTTAGGTTAGAAGTTAGGAAGAAAATTTTTACACAGAGGATAGTGAGGGGTTGGCATAGGCTGCTCAGAGATATTGTGGATGTCCCATCTCTGGAGGTGTTCAAGCCAGGTTGGATGAGATCCTGGGCAACCTGATCTGGTGGGTAGGAACCCTGCCCACAGCAGGTGGGTTTGAACTAGATAATCTTACGGACCCCTCTAACCTAAGCCATTCTGTGATTCTATGATATGATTACGATCTGAGGCTTAAGGCATTAGTAATCATCATAAAATAAAGGAAGCTTAAACACCTGGCAGTCCATTTACAACCATTTTGTGGGAGGTAAGAAGCAATCTGTCATATAAAAAGTTTCCAATATGCTTATTAAAGAAGTCATGCAACATTTACAAGATTTTGTACCTGAATTGCGCATATCCAGATAACATTAAGAATTCTGTGATGAGTGACCAACATAATTACACAAAGCTGAACTAATTTGGAACACATTTGATTCATTTTATTTCTCTTTCTGTTCTGAAACAAGTCAAGCTTGTGCACTGTGCATCTTTCACCATCACAACAGAATTGTTAATGCCACAGTTGAAAAACAATAAATCAACAACCAAAGAAAAATCTATCCTGAAGTCAGGAAGTAATAACTTATATTTTACAGTGGGAACTAAGAGTCTCTCACACTGAGATACATCTCTAAAAAAATGTTAAATGTTGCAAGAGAAACCTGACAAAATTGTCAATGCCATCCCTGCCCCATGTGTTTTCTTTCAAGTGTCTATTTCTGTCTTGACCATGGTACTGCCTAGTCATAAGTGACTTGTGCTGTAGTGTCTGGGAAAAGGTTTGGTAAAGCTCACAGTTACTGGCATGAGAAAGCATCCTGAAATCTGCACAACAGTGTAAGTAGAATCTGATATACACTCTGATTCTACTGGAGATTACACAAAATATAAAAATTAAGCCCCGCTAAAACCTGAAATATAATTCTCCTGTTAATCTAGGCAGATAGAAACATACAGTTTTATTTTGTAGATAAACAGGTCCAAGAAAAATTCTTTGCACTATGAGGAAATAAAATCTTTCACATACCATCTCTGAGTTACTGCTGGTGAGAAAATGTTTGCAGGAACAGGAGAGTTCCTCAGTGCATTGGAGACAATATTTTTATGCTTCTCTTCACAAATTAAAAATAATCCACTTATGAATAACCACATTCCTTTCAGGTAGTGAGACACAGGTGTTATTGCAATAGCTGTCATCCACCCGTACTATTAATTAGCCTAATTAACAGTTAGCAGTTCACATTATCCCTCAATCAATTTCAAAAGTCTCTTTAGACAAATGTCAGCTACTGAAACACAGCCTTTCCCATGGACCAATATGACTTGGCTGCTAGGGACTAAAAAATAATGCTATTTGATTTGACGCCGTGCTGCAACAGATGCCATCAGAAATAGAGCTTTCATTTGCTACCTACTAATTCCAGGCTTTTCTGTCAGGAGACACCACACAGTTTGTTGGCCACTGACACAATTGAACATCTTACTGTCTCTTCATTTCCCCAGCTAGGTGGTCGAAGGTGTGCTTTCCCTCAGGGGAAATATACCTGTTAAGGCAATATTTCTTTTGGCTCCAGTTCTAAGCCATAGGCAGAGGGATTAGACATTCAGCTTTTAATTGTGTTTGCCTTTTTCTTTTGCAAATGGCAATCATTCTATAGCACTTTCTGTGATTAGAAAATGAAAATTGGATTAAGGCATATTTTTTATTCTTGAACAACCATTCTAGTCAGAGAGGAACCTTGTTTAAGCCAGTTGTGTACTTATCAGGCAGTGCAGGTTTTGGCAGCCATGTAGTGTGGGCAAATATTGAGTAATTTCAAAGCAAACCAAGCTTCATCTCAGAAAAGAACAGTAAGAATTGTTTTGTGTTTTTGTAGACAACACAAAGAATTATTTAGCATTGTTCATTTATTTATCATCTTCAAATCTTTAAAGTTTTGACAGATTAATAACTTCCTTCAGGAGTTTTAAATAAACATGATGTATTAACAAACAGACTGAGAGCCTACTTAAATTGTACAAACATATAAAGCAGGCTGCCTTGTCTAATGAAAACCTGATAAGAAAAATATCTTAAAAAAAAAAAAAAAAGTGTCTCAATTTCCGAGAAAGTAATTTATCTTTATATATCCACTGGAATAACAGATGAATGGAGTCAGTCACAGTTTAAATAAACCCCAATTATGCCTAGCCTGATAATTCGATTTTATCAACACTGTATATATTTACTTATAGCTTCAATTATTTAATATTATAAATATGATGTGTTTTGACAAACTGGGGTTTAGTTTGTCCTTTTTTAATTTCAGCATCACTTCTGTTGATGAATATAATAGAGAGGAAATATTCCATGCAAAGGGGTTTAGAAATGTAGCTTCAGCAAACCTTATTAGTACTGCAGCTTTGCTAGAGTCTCACTATCAGAGATTGTGTATTTATACAAATTTAATTGGTTTTAAAAGAATAAGCTGAATTATCCATCATTTTGCACAATTCATATGTGAAACTGGAGTGGATTTTGAACCAGGTGATCCAATTCTCTGAAGAATGTTGTTTAAACCAGAAGTATACCATAGTGATAGAGCCAATGATTTTGAACTCTGTCTGATTTTCCAGAGGCAGAAATGCATTTACAAGACCCATGGCTGCACCATTTCCCTGCTGACAGGGTAATGGGGTGAGCAAAATGTCACAGTTAAAGAAAAGTTGTAAATCTTCCAAACTTGTGCTCTGCACGTGTAGGCTGCTGCTAGTGAGTGGCTTACCTTTTCTAGAGAGAAAATGAGCAGTGAAATCCTGTTCACACTTTTACATTACAACCTCTGAGCTCCTGTGGCTTCAGCGTGAAGGAGGGGAAGTCACAGCTCCTCTAGCAGCATTTTGGGCTAGTGGATCTGGCCTGGTGGAGCTCATGAAGGCATTGTGCAGGTAAGGCCTGTTTGTCCCTTCTCCCATTGGGACAGCACAGGAGGCCTGTCTGTGGGCATTAGCACTCAGATATCCCTGCTTTCAGGTCTTTGGTGTGTAAAGCTTGGGTTTTATTGGCAGCATTCTCATTGCACTGATCATAACGTGAAATGAGAGCAAGGATTTACAAACATCCTGGAAAATGATTCTGTTTCAAAATGTCTGACAGGTTTAAGACGGGAATTTTGTAAGAGCAAAATCAGGAGGTGCAAGCCAAAGAGATGCAGTGGCCAACAAATCGCTAAAAGAAATGCCTGCAAATACAGAGGTAGCAGCCTGTAAAGGCAGAAAGGTACAAGTGATTCAAAAGGTTCTCAAATGGTCAGATAGCAGAATGAAATGTCTTCATTTTATTTGTCACAACTGTTTAGTACTTTAATGAAATAAGTATTTTTGTATTTCAGGAGTAACAGAAATACAAGGAAAGTGAAGGGTAGCACTTATAAATGCTGGGCATTTCAGTTTAACCCCACTGTAACAAAATGCTTCGTGTAAAGATATATATATTCAATTTTGAAGTGCCTTTGAAAATTGTATGGGGTTTTTTCTGTGATTTTTTAATATAAAAGTTTCTGCTCTTCCATAACATAATTTAGTTATACATTGCTGAAAAAATCCCAGTTTAGAGAAGATGCTTTGTAGTTTGAAAAAAAATTGTGATAGGAATACTAGAGAAATGCACCTTTAAAAAAAATTTTAAGGCAAAAAATAAAACCCCACGTAATTCACTTTATGCTGATTTGTAATCCTGGTGTTTCTGTAGTCATACTGTGTTTTCAAAAACATGATGGAGGTAAGATAGGAGAAGTCCGGATTTTATTCTTTAATATTATTGGTTTAAAACTCCAGAAGGTGCAGAGATAGGACTAGTGAAGTTTAGGATAAGGACTCAGCAGAATTATGTTTACTTACCAGCATTGATTTGAATAGTGTTTGGTTTAAGTCTAACAGTGCTTTTTATACAAGATCATGGAATCATGGAGTGAATCATAGAATGGCATGAGTTAGAAGGGACCTCAAAGATCTTAGAATCATAGAATCATGGAATGGCGTGGGTTGAAAAGGACCTCAAAGATCATCTAGTTTCAACCCCCCTGCCACGGGCAGGGTTGCCAACCACTAGACCAGGCTGCCCAGAGCCACATCCGGCCTGGCCTTGAAGCCTCCAGGGATGGGGCATCCACAACATCCACAAGATCTTCTAGTTTCAATCCCCTACCGCGGGTAGGGTTGTCAACCACTTTGCTTCTATTTTTATTCTTTTCAAAGCAACACTTTATTTCTTTGAATAAAAAAGCAAATAGTAAATTATAGGCTCAGTGAGTTGCTTTTGCAAAGGATTTTCCATTTCTTAAATCCTTCTTGCAGTGGAAAGCTTTCAACAGTAATCTACTCCTCTCATAAAAAATATGCATGCTATTCAACACACGACTGAAAACACAGCATTTTTTGGAGCTGAGTGTATCATTTGTTTTGAAAATAGCTGAGAAATAAGAATATGAGAAAGGTTGACACACTGGACCAGAAGTTCTGCAGGGACAGTGGAAGAAAACACAGGCTCACCCACCTTGCACAAAATTAACACATCAGCAATGAGATTAGAGGAATGAGAAATTTCAGAGACATGAAAAAACACAATTAGACTGAAGGGGTATTTAGCAGTGTGCTTCCTTTTCAGATTCCCTGTGGCTTGTTCTGTCTGTTGCTGTTTCTATTAGATTTGTCATTTAAATTTCTCTCCAAATGGAAATTCATGAAATCCCAGAAGACAAGGAGATTGGTAAACCTGCTCTAACTGCTCTAACAATATCATGAAACAGAGCTTGAATTACCAATACACCCGGGAATTCTAATGCAATTATGAGTGTTTACTTACACCATGTGTTTCTCACTGAGCCTCGGCTGTATCAGGATAAACCAAAGGGAGCTAATGTTTTATAGATGGTAAGACTCTGTTTGTTTTCAGTAGGGCTAAGTCTCCCAAAGCACTCAGACACACTAATTAAAGTAAACTGCAGAGGCCCATAATAAAATATATGTGTTTGGAGACTGTGAGATGAACTCCACTGGCTTATTAAAAGTCAAAAGAAAAATATACATTATTTATGACTTCAAAGGGACACATTGTGAGCTCCGGTTTATTTAAAGGATTAACTAAGCATCGGTTATTGGTGACCATCTGAACAGCTTTCCTTTCACAGTTCATTAGTTATGTCATATATGTGGGAAGTCATAATTTGGGTTTAGATCAAATATTATTAATCAAATAAATTATGGAGGGTACACCAACATTATTAAATGTAATCTTTAGGAAAATAACAGCTCACAAATCCACTTTTCTCCAGTTGCCCAATTACATTTCAATACATAAACAAAAATCCAACAGATGTGTGGCAAGTTTTGCAGAACTGCCTATCTGTTGAGGGTTGTTTTTTATCAATAAATACAGCATACTCAAAATACCAAGTGGAATTGGGAAGGTAGCCCTTGGTAGCGATCAAGAGCCTATGGGTGTAACAGAAGTACAGATGCAACTACTGTGAGTACTTTTGTAATTTACAAAAAGAAAATAATTTTTTAAAGTTCCCTATTCTACGGGAATGAGGGGGAAATGGTGGATTCCAGAAAAAAAGAGCACCAGGAAATGGGATATTCTTTCCCATATTTGTCAGTAGAACACCCTGTGCATTATTTTTCCATTTTTTCTAATGACTTTACTTATCCAAATTCTATTTATGAATGAAAAGCTGCTTATGTGAAATATTTGGCCAGGCCAAGGCAAGCAGAAGGAACCCAGCACAAAAACACACAATACTTTACGGCATTCACCAACATTAATGAGCCTGGGGAGAGAGAGAATTTCATTATGTTCTGCTGTCTCTTCATCTATCATGCTAAGTTGAATAAAACTCACATTTTAAGAGTCAAAGAAAAAGATCCCGGGTACTAGAAATAAAGCCAAACATTATTATTATACCAAATATTTCCATGCATTTGGCATAGGCAGTTAGCCATGTAACGTCTGCTGATACTTTAATTTAATTCTCTTTAGAACAGTATTGAAATTTCATTTCTTAAACTGTTTAAATAATTTAAGTTTGCTTAAGTCAGAGTTAGGAAAACATTTATTCTTAAGCTAAGTATTTAATACACATGAGGTTTTTTAGGGCTGTTTATATTTTCACACACATGACTTAGGAAAGGAAATGGAATCACAGAATCATAGCATTGCATGGGATGGAAAGTACCTTGAGAGATCATCAAGTCCAACCCCCCTACCAAAGCAGGTACTCTACAGTAGGTCACACAGGTAGGCATTCAGACAGGTCTTGAATATCTCCATAGAAGGAGACTCCACAATCTCTCTGGGCAACATCTTCCAGTGCTCCGTCATCCTTACGTACAGAAATTCTTTTGCATGTTAGTACAAAACTTCCTGTGTTCAAGTTTTAGGCTACTACTTGTCCTATCGCTACGCACCACTGAGAAGAGCCTGGCCTCATCCATTTGCCTCCCAGCTCTCTTAGGATATTTAAAAACGTTAATCAGATCCCCTCTCAGTCTTCTTTTCCCCAGGCTGAGCAGACCCAGGTTACTCAGCTTTTCTTCACATGGAACATGCTCCAGGACCTTTTGTCATCTCTGTGGCCCTCCTCAGGACTCCTAGCCTCTCTGTCTTTTTTGAACTGGGGAGCCAAGAGCTGGACATGGTATTCTAAATGTGGCTTCACCAGGGCAGAGCAGAGGAGGATCAACTCACTTGACCAGCTGGCCATGCTCTTATTAATGCACCCTGGGATACCACTGGCCTTCTTGGCCACAAGGGCACACTGCTGGCTCATGGCCAACCTGTCATCTACCACAAACCCCAGATCCTTCTCCATAGAGCTCATCTCCAGCTAGTTACCCCTGTAACCTGTACAGGTGTGGAAGATGCAGTCCTTTTTGTTTCAGATATTATAGGCTGAGGTAGTTTCTTAAATATTACATTGACATTTTTGTATGAGCTAAACAAATACGCTTTTGGTTTTGTTTTTAAATTTAAACTTTTGAGGGAATAGAATAGTTACGATACGGTTACATTATGTTCTACTGTCTAAATGATCATTGTACAGCAGCGTATTTCCTGAAAGCAATGTGAAGTCCAAAAGTTGGTTGATATTTGGCTATCATTCCTACTTTTCACTCAGTGAATCAGCAGGCAGGCTGTGCTTCTGCAAACAGCATATCTTATAAATTAACAATAAAATATTCAGCAGTGAAGGTCTGTTTGTTTTTACTTTCAGTTTAACCCTTTTGCCCAAGTTATAAAGAGGCAGTAGAAGTCATTTAACTGAAAAATAAATTCGGAAATAGTAAAGTTTGCCAAAATGCATACCAGGGCTTAACTTGAGCTGATAATTTATCTCAAACAATAAGTTTCATCCTTCACATAATTCTATCATTCATATTGTCTTCAACATAAAACAAAATTTTGAGCGTTGAATAAAGACATCCTTCAGAACACCACGCCAATTCTTCATCTTCTGCTATGGACTAATGTACAGTCAGAACTACTGTGCTCTTCCTCCTTCATAGCACACTGAATAGTAATGCAAAATGATGAGACAATCAGCCCTAGTAATTTTATAAAGTAAATCATTCACACCCAAGCAACATCTCACAGGAGATTCAACTACATGAAACTCACAATAAAAATATTTCACTCTGATTAACTTCTAAACCTCAGTTCAGAGTAACTTTCTGTGTATATATGTATACTCAAATAAAAATGTATACATTTTAATATATAATTAATGTATAAATTTCAATTAAAACAACTCACTTACTAGAACAAGCAAAATAAAGTAGAATGATTCTGGCATACAATACTGTGTCCCTTAATAGTGCATAATATCTAAAGATACACTGTATAATTATGAGCAATTATTCTTGAAACTGTCATTAAACTCGGAAGCAACAGCACTTTTCATAAGTTGGCCTTCAATAGATTAATGATTGTTGCTGCCCTTTTCTATCTCTGTAACCTAATTTGTTTAAGGAAGCGTTGTCTTTGAAGTCAGATTTAATTTACTACTTATGAGGCCTTTAAGGGGTGTCTCCACAGTAGATAGGTTTACATAGAAAGACTCACATGGAACAGGTTCGTACCCATCGATTGAAAGAACATATATGCTCTTATCACAAAACTGATAATTGCAGTGCTGTGAAGTTTGTATTCTGATTTCCTTAGTAATATGCAGAGACAAAAAGATCAAGGTCAGTAGCTAATACAGGCTTCTTAAGCTGTTGTTAATTGATAATTAAGCTGCAATAAAAGTAGGCAGATGTCCTCATACATAGGTCACTCTGAAAGTAATGCCTCCTATTTTTTTTTTTTCATGGAAACTAGAACAGATACAAAGAGAACAATAACACTATTTGATAGAGCAAATTCACAAATATAGAACACTATTTTTCAACATAGTCACCACCATTAGTGATGCCTTTTCACCAGCGATGAACAAGAGCCTGCATGCTATGCTCATAAAAATCTGCACTAGTGGAGGTGCTGCTCCCCTGTCACTGTCGCCACTGCTGAAACGTACCGCCCACTGCCTCCCTGTGCTCACATCTACTGTTTGGTCTCCAGAAATGTTCAGCAAGTGTCAGTGAATGTAAGTGGGTGCCACTGTTTCTGCGTGGAGGAATTCAATGACACACCTTTGCTTCATAGGTACTTCCATGTCAGACACCATTTTGTCAAACTGCTCCTCTGCTGCCATCTGTCACACAGCAGCAACATGGAATGGGATATTGGTGGGAAGGTTCAACCTCTACTGTCATACCACCAACATCCACCTCTGATACCATGGGCCAACATAACAAAACAGGAGGTATTAATTTCAGAGCAGCCTTCGTACATTTCTCTTTATGCTTCCCTTTGCAACAAACAGTATAAGCAGAGTAAATTCCAACAGCGGTAAATTATGCATTGTATTTTTTCTAATGTTGAATTGTGTTTTTTTTTCTTTTTTTTTTCTTTTTTTTTTTTTTTGCTTTTATTTGGAATATGCTACATAAATCAAAGTGCTTAAGCAAGCTATTAAGAGAAGTTTATGTTGATTAATGAATTTAGTTGCTAATTTAAGAGGATATTGTAACTGACTTACTGACTTCCTCCCTATGGTACAAATATCACAAAAATACTCTGAATTGCTGGATGGCTAAATAATGTTCATTTATTGTATTTAAGCAGCAATTGGATGCACAAAACTGGAGAAACAAAGATATTATTCTTGAGTTCATCATCTAAGTTGTTGTGGATAGACTGAGTTTATGCTGAGGATTTGATGAAATATTCTGCTTATGATTAATTTGCTACAGGTGATAATTAGTAATGACAATTTCTGATCATGTATGCTACATGTATGCTGATGAAATAAGATTTGAGTTAACGCTGAGATGAAGGCCAAGGCCTCTTTTCAAGCTGTTATTCACTCCAGATTATTTTATCTGGAAGCACAATTTGAGAACTCAGCGGGAGAGTGATTGTAAAGTAGAAAACCTGACTCCACAAAAACACATGAGCAAGTAGGCAGCAGAAAAGGTAAAGCTTATTTGCTTTCCAAATCCAGGAGTATGTGGAACCATAAAAGTATACTTTCACAACAGAGCAACCCCTTTGCTGAATCAGTAGCTGAAGCCAGTTATCTAAACAGAATCTGTCAGAACAGCCGTGCCATGAGTACTCAAGATTAGCAGAGGTGAGCAACTTTGCCCCTTGCTTCTCTGAGAGCTAGTTTGACATGAGGGTACAATTTAGGGAGAGTGAGATTTGGACGAGGAAAGGTTCTGAATTCATATAGCCAGGTGTGACAATGGGGAGACTGGGAATCTAACTTTATCTTCTGAGTTGCCATTTCCTGTTTGCAAGTATATATTTACATACAGAGATCTCACATTTGGGTCTGGTTTTTTTTTTGGAACACAGTCCTTCACCTTCTGAACAGATGCTTTGTAAAACACTTTTCCCAAGGAATTTTTTGTGTGTGTTTGGAAATGTGAAAAGAAATAGATGGGCCAAAAGGTTGCTATCCTGAGTGCGAAAGTAAAAGCAATCTTTCACTTGTGAGCCCAGCTAGTAAAGGTAAGTGATGGTGTCTTGCCATTAAGACAGCTTTGTTCACTTAAGTACTGGTAGATCCTATGAAAGGGAGAAGCTGTAGTGATATTCTTGTATGGGATTTATATTTGCAAATCTTATCTCTCTAAACCCAAATAAAATTGTGGATGGATTCTACCTCACTGCTAAAAATGGGGCTGAAAACCAGGAGTACTTTCTGGAAGTTAACGGAAATTTTTCATAGAGAAATATACAGAATTCTTATGTATTTCCAAAAATCCAAATTCAAGCTTTTTGCAACTACTTGGGAAAAAAAAAAAGAAAAAAGAAAAAAAAGAAAAATGAAAGAAAAAAAAAGGGTATTTAGGATTAAGACCTTAAAAGAGAAGATAACTGGGAGGTTAGGCAAGAGAGCCTGTCAGTTCTGAAAAGCATCATAGTAATTACCTTATAGTACCACCTTACACAGTGTCTATCAGAGTTACAAAAAGAAATAGTACTGAGGAACTCCTGAAAGCTGATTCTGGATACTTCAGAGATAATCCAAGACTATTTAGAGCAAGAATAATGTTCCTCCAATCACTGTGTGCTCAGCCTGTGTTCTGCTGGTTGTTCCCACAAATTTCCCCATTGTGCATGCTGTGCATTGAATAGTCTGCTTGGCCAGCCAGACTGCCATAGCAGACTTGGTTTTTTTTGTTTGTTTGTTTGTTTGTTTTTAATATGGGCTACTGCTTTCTTTCTCCTAGAGAATTTCTGAGATTAACTAGTCACTGAGCTCTCTGATTATTTCCATCTTGCAGATTTATTACAAAATTTCTAGTTATTCCCTTCAACTTTCCCTTTACCAAGAATGTAAATGACTGTACTCATCCCCAGTGTGTTGATACTAACTCCCTAGGAGAGAAATTGCCAATTTATTAGATTTGTTTTGTTCATAATTAATGATTAACCTCATATTTCTTAAAATATTACAGTTTTCTGACCGCTGTTTGTTTGATGATTGTTTCTTAGTGGACGTATGTTATCAGCTAAGCCTAAACATTCTGGCATAGTGCTTAAGCTTTGCTCTTTCTGTGTTATATCCACATACTGCTTCTCTCACAATAAGGTCAATGGCAATGCCGAACACAAGGAGTGAGAGATTGCATCCTGATTAACTCCTAATTTAGCATTCCAGGATCGTTCTGTTCCAATAGAACAAGGTGAATAATTCATCATGAATAATTGACCACTATTTGCCTGTTTTTCTAAATGGTTCATGAGCTGATCTCTTTTTTTTAACAAAACCATTTCTTTAATCACACAAACTCCACACACCTTCTCAATATTTTTTGTTCTCTAAATCACAGATCCTCAGCTTTACTGTTGCCAGTTCCCCTCAGAAATAATTGTAATTGTTCCATCCCCTTTACAAATACATATGCAATGTATGCTTCCCTCTTCTAGTTCATAAACAGCAACCAAATGAAAATAGCTCTTGAAAGAAGGGCATAATGGTCTGTTATATCGTGTCATATGGAGTGCCAGGTCTATCAAGGACAGCTGCCCATTTTGCCTTTTGCTAAGACAGATATTCCTGTCTCTGGAAGATCTCAAAAATATCCAGGAGTACTTCAAACAGCAGCATTATCTTACCTTTCGGTGAGATTGTTCTTTCACCTAGTTTTGAATCATTTGTGTAACTTTTCCCTCTGTGCTGTCATAATGAGCACAGGGTACAGTGACGTGCTATGTTTTATGGTCAAAAAGAAAAACTAAACAATAAATACATATTTCTCTACATCCATGAAAGATATTGTTTGAGAACAGAGGGAAAAATGATGATGTGAAAGCATGATCTAACAAAGAGCTGAATTTCAACCTAAACGATAGGGGTTCCTGTATAGGAACTGTTGAATCACAGCCTGAACCTCTGATTGACCACCTGAGACAAGCGCTGAGTCAGCTGCAAGGGCACAGGTGAATGCAATTTCACCTGAGTGACCGGAAATGGTGGAGCCAGGCTCCACCCCTCCTAGACCCCATTTAAGGACTGACTCCCAAGGAGAAAGGCTCTCTAGCTGGAGAGCCTTCCTTTTGGATCCCTTTCACAAGCCCAGGACACAGGTAAGATCTTTATTTTGTTTCTCCTTTGTAACACGATAATCTCTCTGGTCCAATACCTGTTTGCCATATAGGCTCCGCAGGCTCTGTGCTAAGTTTAGCACTGCAGTGTCAGTGATCTCTACCAGCAGAAGTTCCTGCTATGCTGTGTGGAGACATAATTAAGTTCTTGCACCAAAATTCCTTGGTTGCTTCCTCTGGAAATGCCTCCATCTTGGAGGAAAAAAAAAAAAGTTAGTGATTGAGTGAAGGAAGATAGTCAATTTGTTAGGAAGGAGGCAAATACCGAGTTTAGGCTTTATTCAACTTTTCCTTCTGATGACTGCATCCATGTACATTTCTCCTGTCTCATTCAAAACTGGCAAAGTTTGCAAACGTTGCTTAACTCTATCTGAAGCTGAGCTCTAGTTTTGCTTCAGTTGTGGATCTAATGCAAAACTTCGAGCACTCACCAGTATCACAGGCATTCAATCAAATCTGGATTCAGGCCTTGTGACAGGCCCTCTGTAACCAAAATCTTCTAGTTAAGCTATTTTACTTACTTTTCAGAGTAGTTCACACTCTTCTAGTACCAGTCACTTCAGCCTAGGTATGAAGTATATTAGATTTTGATTATCAGAGATGCAATTAGCCTATTCCATTGTTAGTACCAGCTGCTGGTTCAGAATGACCAACATGCAAAGTGCTACAATCATATAGCATCCTGTGGCTTGCTTGTAGCCTTTGAAGTACATCATAACGATGAGTAGATCACATTAGCTTCTTTGTTGTGAAGATAGCAGATACTGATTAAGAGATTTGACCAAGTTTGTCCACAGTAATAGGAATATGCACTGTATTGCTGAACTTGCTGTTTTGTGCCAGTACCTGGGACTGTGCTGCCTAGCTTGACGTACAGCAAGTTTGTTTGCATTTTCTGATGTGCATATTGTCAGAAACACCATTCAGGTATGAAGAGTGAAACAAATATGATTTATTTTCAGGAACAACCTTTCTTCTCATCTTGCAATTTTCTACAAAATAACCTGATGTTTAAGAGCTCATTTAGTTTCTCTGGAAATATAGAAAACAAGCAAATACCATTATTTTCTCTTTTCCACCCCTAAACATGTTATTTCTACAACCCTATAGCAGGCCATTTCTGAGGTAATACATATAATTCGGTGACAAATCCACTTCAGCCTTCATAATGCCCTTCGTTTTTACTTCAAAACATTCACTGACTCTCATGGATTTGTACTATTTAACACCCAGATAAAGGTAAGCTGTCTTTTTTAATAATGATGGATTACATTTTCTCGTTACATGCTCTGACTCAATTGGATTTTTTCAGTGTGAGCAAATCTATTCCAGAGATAACAGTAATGCCAGTGTGAGAATAATTGTAGTTATTAGAAAGGTAAACGGGAGGAAAGAAAAACTAGCATAAATGAAAATTAATTGACTAAATTACTGCTGTGAGGGCCCACTTTTTCTTTCCTTTAGAAGAAGTATCCCATATTTTTCTTTTCCTTGCAAGTATATTATTAGAAATGGTAGAAAGAGACTGCTTGTTGAGACCTTTTGTAATAGACTGGGGGCATGGCCAAAACTCTCTCCCAGAAGTGACTGCCTGCACAGAACAGAGCTTTGGCCACTGTCTATGTCCTTCCAGGTAGTATTCCAAGAGAGATGTAGTAGTGATGAGATGATAGCCCAAAGTTTCCCTTCAAAGCTGGCAAGCCACGTATTTTTAAGGGGATGCTAAGGATTTGTTTCTACACACAGGAAAAATGCAAAAGCTCCAGTGACTTCCTGGGCCTCTCAGACCATCAGCACATGATGTTGAACAGGGGGTCTGATGTCCACCTAGATCCATCTAGCTATGAACTCTTGACTGTGCTGGGAAGGGACATGTGAAAACATCCAGCATGCATTAACATGCACTTAACTGTATGTGAGAACATCCCTCCACATTTAGGTAAGCTTTTGACCATAGAGCCATGTCCTGCAGAAATAATCAAGAGTTAAGTGTGCACTTCAGTTAGCAAGTTGCTTAAATGCTTTGTCCAAAAAGGGGCCTTTAGACATTCATATTTTCTTCATATCATCAAAAAATGTCAATCCAGTAAAACACATAATTTAGATAGCTTCTGCACTGAAATACATTCAGTAAGATTTACACACCAATATGTATTTTGAGATGTTCCTTTGGGCAGAATACCACGCAGCCTGCACACCTGTCCATGCTGAACAGATGATCTCCAGGGGAGAAGAGCTAGTAAAGATCTGAGTATTTGTTCAGCCACCCTGTCTCAGCCATATGGAATGATATAAGTCTGTTTTTGTAGGATTACTTTGCTAAAATAATATGAATATCACATTTTTCTTCTCTAAAACATATTACAATATAATGTTGCCCTGAGAGAGAAAAGGAGAAGATGAGCAGCTCCTCCTGTTTCATTTCCTGCTTTCACGGATTGTTGTGTTACTAAAATATTTTTATTACAGAAGAACTTGAAGCAATATACAATGTTTGTCAGAGGATTATTTATAGTCCCTTTAAGCTGAATTTCTGTAATGAAATCCATTTACAGACATTCCACAGTGCCCTATGGTTACTTGCTTATGCAAATGAAATGTGACCCTTGAAATAAGCCTCTTGCCCTTGCTGTCACCCGCCTTGGCTTCAAAGGTCTACAGACAATCGCTTCTTAAGTGAATGGGTTTTTTATTTGGTTTTGAGTGAGGGGAAAAAGAAAATGGAAAAAAAAAATGAAAAACCTTTCTATTGCATGGTATTCTTGCAGAGATTCTTAGCAACTGACTGGTTGTATATATGTATAAAGGTTTGCATAAAGGTTTTAGAAACGTCCAGGTCATTTAGGTGCCTTGATTTAAGTTCATTTCTTCTTCAGTTGTGCTTTGGATTCTTAATTCATATGGTTTCAAAGGTCTTCTGGGCTCATAGGCGTGCAGTTTCAATCTGTTATGACTGAAAAGCTGATTCTTCAGTGGCCCATGAGAGAAAAGGATAGAAAATTCTGCCCCGTTAGAGTGTTCTTGTAAGCTGTGTTTGCTGTAATCTATGCTGATACAAATGAGTGAGTAAATGAATTTATAAAATAGAGAAAAGAGATGAAGACCTGATCATTTTGGGGAGTTATCCTCTATAACTTCTAACAAAATGAGTTACTTAGATCATTAATGATTATAATAATCTGTCAGAAAATCAAGAAACTGGACTCTGCAGCAATAATAAGGGTTACATTCCTTTTCATCCCATATGCAATGTTTGGTCTCAAAAGCATTTTAGAAGTATTAGGATCATGGCTATCTTGTTCAGTTTTTACAGACATGGAGCTTAGGTACAAAAATTTCTGTTCTGCTTGGGAGTAACTGTAGAATAAGCTGAAAGATTATTTCTGAGTGTTGTCCGTAAAATGAAAGTAAGTGTCCCAAGCCACCTCTTCAGTTGTGTTTCAGATGTTTCTGCAATCACTGACATCATGTTAAAATTTAGCATGCAATAACATGGCACTGACAGCACTACTTTTACAACACTTTTTGAAAACATTCCTAATAGTTCATCACCTTTTAAATTAGGTAAAATAATCATAAAAAATAAACTCTCTGGATCCAGAGAGTTATATATGGATAGAAAGGTGAAGGTAAATGTACCTTGAGGTGGTTAACTATGAAAACAAAAGCCAGTGGCAAAACCATTATTTCTCATTTTGATGTAAGACATCTATAAATTAAAAAAGCTGACCTCAAGTGAAACAGAACACCCATAATGACATTATCTCAGCTGTAGTACCTGCCAGGAGCACAGCACTAACTTATCATTAGTTTCTTTTCCTTTTGCAGTTTCATTGCAAGTGGAAGTTGACTACCTGGAGCTATAGCCCACTTATATCACTTACGAATTTCTCATTTACTTCTACATTATCAGAATACCAGTGCATGAGAGTATAGACAGCTTTTGCTGGATCTTATTATTTATAGCTAATTTCAGATGGTTTTTATTACAAAATATTTGTCTCTTAAGGCCATTTTGGAGATAAGTAGACAGCCATGACTCCACTTTATCCTAGGGCCTTTTGGGAAGAGTGGTGTTCCCAAAAGAAATGAGGCAACTGTTAAGTTTCTTTGAATAAAGGGCAGTAATCATACCTATATTTTATAAGTTGTACAAGAACATGTGGGAGAGGCTCTATTGCTCTGTAGATTGTGTGCTTTTCATCTCTTCCTGGGCTCCCTCTGGTCAGCATGAGAAGTTCAACACCATTAATCTGGAAGGGCAAACTCTGTAGTACAGGAAAAAAAAAAAAAGAGATTGACTACCTAAATAGCATGGACTTTCTCTTCAGGATCAGTTCTCCAATCCCACAGTTGCACTTTTGGGAAGAGCCTTTCTAGCAAGGAGGAAGAATATGTAGTTATGGTAGCATGTAATGCTTGGGATTTCTTATTATAAGACCTATTTTCATTCATTTTTTACATTTCATAATTTTTTGAGTGGAGGTATCTGCCATATCCTAAATACATTTTCTTTCTTAATTTTTAGTCAAAATTATTTGATTCTGATTTGCTTCAGATCATGAGGACACAAGATGAAACTTAAATTGGTCTTTTTGTTTTAAGCACAAGAACATCTGTATTTCTGGCATGGAACATGAAACAGCAGGAGAATGATTTTTGTGTTAAAGATGTGCCTTTTTTCACCCAGGAAAATCTCCACATACTTGATCAAGGATTTGAAAAATGTGTTGTTAATACTGAGCAAGTGAGAGAATTCTGTTCCTTCTTAGTCCATTCCTCTTGCTGGACAACACACAGGGGCCAGTCCAACAGCGATATCTGGTATACCAAGGCCTCTGCCTGTGGAGTGTGCATCAGATAGAGTGGCTCTTGTAGGAGAACTCATCGCTATGATCTGTCATCACTATGATCTGTCATCCCTATGCTTGCAGTTACTCTCACTTTTGCAGCATTGTGGACTAAAACCTATCTGAATCAGAGGGGAAAAAATAGACTGTTTCTGCTGGGGCTGCAGGGAGAATTGAAACCTAGGACTAGAGATTTTATGCAGATGCTGATGAAACCAAGGTCTGGTTGGCAAAGCCTGAGAAGCTGGAATGAGAGAGCTTAAGAAGGGGCCTGAGGGCTGGAGGGGAGATGAAGAGACAGCAGCTGTGGAGGAAAAAATGAGCATGGATCCAGGACAGGGAGAGATGAAGGAGACTGAGTGATTGAGGAAAAAAAACAAAGACAACTACTGGAAGAGAGTGAAAGGAATTGAAAGGAATTCAGATGGCTTTGTGTGAATGTTTGATTCATAGTTTTAGGAACAATAAAATGTTCAGTAACTGAAGCATAGACTGGTAAGAAGAGGAAGAAATGTTAGCCCAGTTAATATAGAGAAATGCTTCTTTGGATAGATGAACTTTATTTTCGCATCTTCCACAGAATCCTCCTGAGGTAATGAAACAGGAAAGTCATTTTAAAAGCCTTAGTGCTACTTTTTCAGTCACTTTCTTCAGATCCAACAGAAGAGCTCAACATCTAAATTGTAAAAATACTGAACATACATAAGTGCATCTGAAGTCCAAGCCAGGCAGGGCTATAAAAGAGGAAAAAAAAAATCATTGAAGCATGCTTTGAAATGAAGAGGCAGTGCCTCTTGGTCTGGATAACTGGATAAGCATATGAATGAATATTTTTATCCCCATAAAATGGGGAAACCCTTCACCTCCCTTTGCAATGACAAGTCAATATTTGTGACACAGCTGGTTGTTATATGGGTATTACTATGAGGAAATGAATCATTTGGAATAAACAGCAGATCAAGAATAACATTCAGTAAAAAATAAAAATGCCTAGGGCTAATCACTGAACAGTGACACTGCGACTTAATACCACCTTGCTGTAAAGTGGGTATAATCTGTCCTATGGCCCCTGGAACACATGGGGTAAGTAAATACTCTATACCATACTGAATGCCTACAGGAGGGCTGAAGTAAAGTTGTACAGATTTTCCACAGCCATGGAAACTTTTGTGTCAAAACAGGGCCTCAACTTCCTTGGTATATAAAATTTGTTTAAATACTTCCTGGTGAGTTAGTTGGCACAGTAGGCTTTTAAACTCCTGTCAAGTGAGAATGCATGAAGACACTGATCCTGATGAGCTCAGTCATCATCTCCCTGTGACTTCAACAGGTGTTAGAATTCAGGGAGCACCTGTGCCAATAAAAGCATGAACTCCTATTTTATAGGGACAGATCTCACTGAAATTACTTATCATTTGAGTATGATTCTAGTGTCAGGCATTGTTTCCTTTCATTAAAAGTAAGATACATCAGTGATTGCAAAATGCTTCTTTCATGTAGTTACTTGCTATTGTATCCCTTTCACATAACTTTTCTCATTACTGATTTCTTCTTTACAAAGAGGGGTATCAAAACAATCCACCAGAGTTCAGTTTCTTCCATTTAAGCAACAGTAAAAATTATGAGCGTTCACTCTGCTCGATGTTCAACAGTCATAAGTGAAGAGAGAAAATACAAGCTGTTAATGAAGATAAACTGGTGTTTCCACTTGAGTTAGTGAGCTGGCTAAATGCAATAAAAATCAGAGTACAAATGCTGTGCATATTTCAGCTGGAAACCACCTGCTTTACCACTGAGAAACAGGCTAATCCTTTTGTCTGATGAAAGTCCTCCACCCTTTCCCACAGTTCCTTTTGTGTGCCACAGAAGCCAAGAATCTCTCCCACAATCCTCTGAAAAAGATAATATATATCCTCAGTGTACTGCTGAAGAAAAACCCAGAATCCACCCTGCAAAGCCTGTAGCTCCCCACAGGGTTGCTCTGAGCTCAGTGGAAGGCAGTAAGTATGCACAGCTTCGTACAACCATCTCTCTATGCTGTTGAAACTTCTGCCAAAAGTCTAGATGTAATCACCTGAGCTAATTTTGCAAAGCTTACTTTAATTAATCATGTTCATGTCCATCTTCTTCAAGATTGCCATTTCTAATTAAAGAATGTAGATAAAGATTTTCAAAATGCTTAAACCATGTCTTTTTGGCATGTCTTTTGCTGTCACCAACTACTGTAACACTTGTCTGTCACTGAATGACATAGCAGAAATATCTGAAATTTCTTTTTAAAGAAAGTTACTTTTTTTAATAGGTGGTTTGGGAAGAGGAGAAAGAAAACGAGGAGAGTTCTGATTGACAAAGCTCTGAGAGGTCTTCCAAATCACTTTTTCTTCTAGTTTTCAGTGCTCATTTGTTTTAAACATTGACCAGAGATCTAGAGTGCAAAACCAGCTGTACTTATTTCAGTTTGCAATGTTTGGTTACATTTGAATTCTTTGTACTGAAACCTACTCATCTGTCAAACATACAGGGGGTTGGTTGGTTTGTTTGTTTTGTTTTTTTTCCAAAGTGGATAGCCTCACCCTAACAAAATACTACTTGTGTGGGTCGGTGAGTTTGGTCACCTGGGTACATACTACTACTGAGTCCTTGTTCCTGAGAATCCAATGGAGCCATTTATGCAAGGAAGGACTATTTGCAACTACTTTTCAGGATGCAGCTGCATTGTGAAAAGTTTTGTATAGTCTACAAAAATAGTATGGCATGTAATCTTAAAGGCCTAGTATGTTTGCATGGAAAATCCACTAAAGTCCTTATGTTGTTTCTTATGACCTCACAAAGGAGTAATGTATTTTCAGGAGGTCTATTCCCAGAGCTTGCCAAGGTCTGACATTTTAATCATGAAAAGCAATTTATCTTCCTTTCAATATTAACTTAAGAATGATTTCATCAGATTTCAAAAAATGTACCTAATGGTTCTTAATTACATGACCTGAAAAAAAGAAGATATATCTGATGAAATGTAACTAAACTGTGACACTCATTGCAATGTTAGAATTATTCTCCTGTCATTGAACTAATTTTGAGATTTAAGATTGACCTTACAGGAAGACAAATTTTTTTCAATGAAAATATAGCTTAGTATCTCTTTTTAAATGTTTTATCCCCGTTCCAAGTTATATTTTACTTTAAAGACTATCATATGAATTAATTACAATTATAAGGAACTAAGAAGCTTTACTTTTATGCTATAGTTCCAAGGAAAACCAACTAATTTTTCATCTTCTTTCTCCCCCATTTTCTTGATGTCACATTTATTAAACATTAGTTTTTTCCGAAGCTCTTTATGTGAAACTTTCCGAAGTCTCCTTAGTGGAAAATATGGCTAAGACATTAAATACTATATGCATAATCTATATATCATTTTACTAATGTATCCCATAAGTACTTCAGATTAAGGAAAAAAATTATCTGGCTTCCATATATTGCCTTACTAAAAGCTAATAAAATGATATATGCAATGGGTTTTACATAGTGTTCTGTGCAGGGTGCTGAGTACACTTGTATGATGTTAGGATATCTTCCACAGTGTAAAGCTGAGAGCTTCGGAAAAAAAAAAGGAGGGAGAAATAAAGGACAATTGAATATTCATTCCTTTTCTGATAAGATGAAAAAGATAAAAGAGGGGAAAAAAAGGCAAGCTATTTCTTCATATACACCAAAAAGCATCACTGTTTTTTGCTTCTGGCACAGTGAGGTGTGTTATGCTATATGGGCAGTCCAAAGATATTACCAGATCTAGGGTAAAACTATTCCTGGAAAACATCAAGGGTGCCTGCTTTATGAGAGAACTACAACATTTTACCTTGCGTCAGTGTCTTCCGTGCTTACAGATCTTGCAGATTTCTGTCTTCTCAGTTCATTTCAGCAGTTATATCTTCCAAGGTATACCTTCCAACCTGGCCCTGAACTTATTCTTTCTCCTCTAGTGCAGAAAGCGCATCAACCTCTTGCTCTGCAGCACCTACCTGATGTTTTCTGGCATTACCAAATCCAGTATTGCTGGCTGCCTGACACACACGTGGTCCTGGATTAATCAGATAACTAGTTCTGAACTTTATTGCTGTATCCACGTCTCAGCCCATCTTAACGTATATTAACAACAAAAGACATAATGGAAAAGGGAGTTTCTAGGATTCAGGTAGCTCTGTAATGAGCGCAGTACATGTGCTCTAGATGTCATGTTTTCCAAAGAATATTACCAGTAGTAATCAATGACTTGCATAAGGTTCCTTGAGTGAGACTGTATCATAGAATTCTTAGAGTTAGAAGGGACATTTAAAGGTCATCTGGTCCAACTCCCCTGCAATGAACAGAGGCATCCACAGCTAGATCAGGTTGCCCAAGGCTTGATCCAGCCTCACCTTGAAAGTCTCCAGGGACAGGGCACCAACCACATCTCCAGGCAACCTTTTCCAATGTGTCACTACCTTCACTGTAAAAGACTTCTTCCTTATATCCTAGCTAAATCTATCTTCTTTTGGCTTGAAGCCATATCCCCTTGTTCTGTCACCACAGACACTGCTAAAGTCTTTCCCCTTCTTTCCTGTAGCTCCTCTTTAGATACTGAAAGGCTGCTATCAGGTCACCTCACAACCTTCTCTTCTCCAGGCTGAACAGCCCCAGCTCCCTTAGCCTGTCCTCATAGAATAGGTCTTCCATCCCTTGGATCATTTTTGTAGTCCTCCTCTGGACACGCTCCAACAGGTCTACGTCCCTCCCATACTGAGGACTTCACATCTGGATGCAGTACTCCAGGTAAAGGTGTCACCAGAGCAGAGTTGAGGGGCAGGATCACCTTCCTCATCTTGCTGGTCACACTTCTGTTGATACAGCCCAGGATACGGCTGGCTTTCTGGGCTGTGAGGGCACATTGCTGGCTGATGTCCAGCTTCCCATCCACCAGTACTCGCAGGACATTTTCAGCAGGGCTGCACTCAATCCTTTCATCTCTCAGCTGGTATTGGTAGTGAGGGTTGCCTTGACCCAGTGCAAGATCTTGCATTTGGATTTGTTGAACCTCATGAGGTTCACGTGAACCCACTGCTCAAGCCTGTCTAGGTCCCTCTGGATGGCATCCCATCCCTCTGGTGTGTCAACCACACCCCACAGCTTGGTGTCTTCAACAAACTTGCTGAGGGTGAACTCAACCCCACTGTCAATGTCATGAATGAAGATTTTAAAGAGTATTGGTCCCAGCAATGACCCCTGGGGTACACCACTTGTCACTGATCTCCATCCAGACATGAAGTCGTTGACCACCACTCTCTGGACTCGATATATATAAAAATAGATATATATAAAAATATAATTAAATGTAATCTTCATATTACTGGATATGTATATGTAAGAATATTTGTTAAGCACTGATGGTGTAGAGATTCCAAAGGATGTTGATGGTTACTTTTCAGTCACTTGTCATTGGCTTGATATTTGGCTGTGTCTTATAACAAGGTGCCAGTAAGAAGCTAGTCAGCACTATCTAGCTAGTAGTGAAGAAGGATAGCTTATGTATCATGAGTGTTTTATTTGAGATTATTTCTGCGTTTGTGCATTTTTGGTCAGTGTAATATTTATGCAGCTTCCACCTTCACAGATGTTTTGCAGGAATGTGCCGGCCTTAATCTAATGTTTCTGAATAGAAAATCAATCAAAGAAAATGTGAGATTATTGTATCACATGATAAAGATGTTGATGCTACTCAGAATAACAGATAGAATAATTGTGAAATAATTGTGAAATTATATTCACTGTACCTTCTTAGCAAATATGGCTAATTAGTCATTAATCATTCCTTGCTAAAGCTACAGAGGATCTGTGATTAACTATGCTTCACAGTACATCCCAAACAGTTAAAACTGCAGGTATTGTAAGAATAGCTCTCTCAAATTGTATCAAAGCATAACAATTATGTGTTCTCTGACAACTTTCAAGGGTTAAAATATCATAGCAGATTATATATACATTTATGCCAAAGGCCAGAGGAGTAGTAGTCCTATTTCATAATCACTACGGCGTTTTATGGAACTTCTGCCTCCGTATGTGTCTGTGACCTCTCTCAGTTGGGAAGGCCAAAATGAAAAAAAGGTCAAAATAGATGTCAGCCCAAGCAATTATGAAAGTGAGAACTTGGACATGACCCTGAGATTAGAAATGGTGACCTGTCGCAGCAACAGGGGAAAACCTGCCACGCTGTCTTTCTGTCAAATACAAACTACCATGGCAGTCTTAAAATGTAATGTCATTTATTTGCATTTTAATCTCTTTCACCACTAATATTGGACTTTCCTTCTCATCTTCTCTCTTCTGCCATGAGCAGATGACTCAGACAGCAGAAAATAGGCATAGAGTTTAGAATATCCATATCATTTGCAAAGAAAGATCTTGGGAAAATGGATCAGAAACATTTTTGTCTGGTTATAAGGAGCAAAAGATAACACAGTAAGAAAACTGGGGACTGATTCTGGACACTAGGCAATATTCTAGGGTTCCTTTAAGGTCAGTTAGTGCTTCATTTCATACTAACAAAAAAAAAAACCCAAAGCATCCCACTCAAAAGCTATGTAAATAGGAATGGAAGGAAAACTGGAGCAGAACAGATTTGGAAGCAAAACTTTCTCTGTATTTATTTTACTTTATTAATATTTAAGGCTTAGTTATAGTAACCTAAAAAAGTAATATTTCTATTTTTTCACTGAGGAGGTATTTTTCATTTTGTTTGGTTTTTAACTTGCCTAATTTGAATTAACCATGTCAGTCTTCAAAATTAATTCTTTTCATAGAGAAGGATAGTCTTTGCAATACAACATTTATATCGCAGTTGATCATGTGTAGACAGAATACTGTGGGAGAGCTAGAGGTCATTTTGGCTGATAAAGCATGATGGCAATGACAGCAAAGCACAGGAGCAGTGTTGCACTGAGCTGTGATTCAAAGATCTAGCAGCGATGTGGCTCGTTCTTACTAGAGACTGGGATTTCTGCATGCCATTCTTACATGTGCAAAGAAATGGGCATATGTTTATAGGTGATCAACCCAGACCCTGAAATTCTGATATGAAAAGAAGCGGTGATTTTTATATTAGAGAGTTATTCTTTGTTTGCCAGGAAAAATGCTTTAATCTATTTGTTATACAATAAATTAAAATATTTAAATATTAATTTCATCCTGTGCAACCCAGAACACTATTATGGCCTTTTTAATTGGTTTTATGTTGATTGATCCTCAAAAGTTCCTTCTTTGCTTCACGATTATTCCTGTGACAATAATCTTCCTCTGCCTGCAGTAGAAAATTCTCTTTTCTCACTTGTGCATACTTCTGTGAGCAGTTAACATTCACTATTCATAATGCAGATATTTCATTGTTACTTTTTTGACATGCCAGGAGCTATGACAATAATGCTCATTTTGTCTTTCTAAGTCCAATTTCCTAATGACTTTGATGATAAAGCTATGAACAAGATAAGATCTGCCCCCCCTTCCCCCCCCCCCCCCCCCCCCCCCCCCCGCCATGCTTTGACAAGTTTGTCATTATTCTGAAAGGTGTGGTGTGAGTACAGGAATCCTATTTGCTAAAAAACAATTGTCTGAAGCTTGATTATCTGGGAGTGGTATTCTTGACAAATTTAAACTTTGCCCTCCCACATCTGAACCACAAATGTATGTGACTACCTCTGATCACTATCTTTTTTTTTTTTTTTTTTTTGCTTCATTCTCTCGAAAAGCTACCCACTGTAACAGAAATCAAACCTGAAGATCATAGGATCAGACTCGTTTGAGTTGGAAGGGACCCTTTAAAGATCATCTAGTCCCACTCCCTTGCAATGAACACCCGCAGCTAGATCAGTTGCTCCGAGCACCTCCAGCCTTGCCTTGAGTGTTTCCAAGGACAGGGCATCCTCCACCTCCCTGGAAAACCTGTTCCAGTGCCTCACCACCCATATTGTAAAAAACCTTTTCCTTATATCCAGACTACTTCTTCCCTCTTTTATTCTGAAACAGTTTCCCCTTGTTCTGTCTCCAAAGACACTCCTAAAGAGACTTTTCCCTTCTTTCTTATTGCCCTCCCCCCACAACCCTTTCCTGTTTAGATACTGAAAGGTTGCTCTCAGGTCTTCCCGTAGCCGTCTCTTCCCCAGGCTGAACAGCCCCAGCTCTCTCAGCCTGTCCTCATAGGAGAGGTTCCATTCTTTGGATCATTTTTGTGGCCCTCCTCTGGACATGCTCCAACAGGTTCACGTCTCTCCTGTACTGAGGACTCCACATCTGGACGCAGTACTCCAGGTGAGGTCTCAAAGCGCAGAGTGGAGGGGCAGGATACCTCCCTTGCCCTGTTGGCCTTGCTTCTGTTGATGCAGCCCAAGATACAGTCGGCTTTCTGGGCTGCAAGGGCACATTTCTGTTTGTATCGTAATGCAGCTCACCAAAGTAGCTTAGCTAAAACATTATAATAGAGCTTTGATAGCCTATGGTCAAAACCAAGTCCACAGTGAAATAAAAACACCTTCCTTCCTTTATTACTGGGGTGTTTTTTTGTTTGTTTCTTTGTTTCTTTTTTGTTTTGTTTTTTTTTTAAAGCTAATTGTCATTTGCACAACAAAAAGAATGACAGGTTCATATGTTTCTCTGAAGATGTGATTATTAGTTTTCAAGTATAGACTGAGTACCAACCTCATGGAGTGAAAGTGGAAGAAAAATTCTGCTTCTTTCTTTGTTGCTTTCTTTTTAGTGTTGTTCAACTCCATCAGCTTTGTTGGTTTTGTTTGTTTTATTTTGTTTTTGTTTTGTGAACTGTGTAGCTTTTCCTGTATATGAGCACAAACATGGAAGTATTACAGATACAAGAAAGGAAGTAGATGCTGGTTGTATTTTCTTTGAGAAGATGTATCTGGAAGCAGATAAAAGCAGATACAAGTTGTCTGAATTAAGATACTTTGGCTTTGGTAGGAGAATTTTCACTGAAAGGCAAAAGAAAACCAGAAATTTGTGACTGTGGCCCTAACTGAACTGGGAGCTGAGGCAAGAGGACATCAGGTTGGCCTGCTGACTAGTCTTAGGTTGAAGAATGTTGCGGAAGGTGAGGGCAGGATGTCTAAACAAAGCATTGCTGCTCTCTCTTCTTGATAAAATATATGCTTCTATCTACAGTACAGGTAACGAGGCAGCTTTACAAGCCCAGAATTACATTTTGAATTACATTGATGAAATCCAACAAAAGCAGTGAGAATTGCCTTATGCCTAAGGAATCTGTGAGCAATTAAACCCCCATTTTGTCATAGGTCTTTCCTAAAAATACAACAGAATTGTGTCAGATGTTGGATCTTATTTTTGAACTTAAATGGATCCAAATATTTTTTTCGAAGATACTTTTGTTAAAGACCTCTGTGGGTGAACTGCAACTTAAAGATCAGAAGGAGGAGCCCCAAACAGTATGGTATCAGTTATAAGAAGTCTAGATGAAATTTTCAGTGGATCTTTTGATTTTAGCGCATTCTAACACATACAATGAACCTACTGAAGATATATATTGCTTACTTCACAAAAAGAAAAAGAAAAAAAAAATTAAAAAACGAAGAAGGAGCAAAATAGAAAAGTTACCAGTGGGGCTGGTGTGTGTTGTAAGACTGAATTCTAGTTAATCAGTGATGTTGGATGACACCATGCCTTCTTATTTAGTGGTCAACTAACAATAATCTTTGCCTATGGCGATGCTGTTGACCTTGACCCTTTTAGAAGGCTCACCTTTGGCTCACAACACACAGTTCAGCTGACAGTTGGTTACATCCAAGCAAGCTGTCAGTAGCTGGGTGTTGCACAGTTTGTCTTAATGTTTGTCTGATAAATATTCACAAAGGGAGAGAAGGGAAATCACTGGCAGTCAAGATAAACAATTGGTCAGAGATTCTGAGTACAGTAACATTTGCTTTCTTTTTATAATTACTAGAAAGTCTTAAGAGTTCTGTTGGATATATGGCCAAGGAAATCTATGGAGATATTTTCAATTACCCAAATTTCTGGTATGCCTATAAACAGCCATTTCTTCCTCTTCTCTATTCACTCCCCTCACCTATCTATAGTCACCCAAGATCTCAAGATACTGGTGATGGAAGTGAGTTTTGTGGAATTCCAACCACCAAAAGAAAAAAAAGTGGCACAGTGGATTTCTGATGTTATCTTTTCCATAAATCCTAATAACTGCTAATCATTGGTGAGAAGACAAGAGCAAGAATCCACAGGACATATTAAAACACGCAGAGGAATGATCTCATTGCCTCCACCCAAAGGTAAAGCTAAGTCTTGTAAACTTCCTTGAGTACATTAAGCATGACAGGGAACAAGGTGAAATGAAACCTTCCCTTTCAGGCATGGATCTTGCCATTGCGTTCCTTATTTTCATTGTCCTCAAGACTGGATTCCCACAGCACGCAGTACCTGGCTTTGCCACGGCTCTGTGCACAAAACTGAGACACAGTGAAGGAAAGATGGGGAGAGTGCTACTCGGTGCTTCTGTAACACATGAGACAAGCTCTCTTGCTTTCTGTATTGCCTATCTTCTTTCAGTACGCCTGAAGCAGTTAATTGTGTTTTATTCAGCAGTCATTCCTGTCACTGTGCTACAGTATCACCATTGTGCAATGCACAGTAGGGAACTGCTGCCAGATCTCTTATGAAAGAAAGTGGAAGGGTACAATGTGACACCCTAAGGGTGTCTATGCAGTCTCACATGGATCTTTATTCAGATGTTTCTTTGTTGCAAACATGTGGAAGAACTTTACTGTAAAGGTGTGGAGATACTCAAGACCCATCTGGATAGATAACTGCGTTGTCTATTGTAGGGTACCTGCTTTAGCATGGGAGTTAGACTTGATGATCACTTGAGGTCCCTTCCAACCCCTGTGATTCTATGAATGCAGCCAGTCCTTTGACCAAATTAACCCTTTCATATTCACTGGCTATTCTAACGCTCAATAGTGATTGCTGGGATTTCTTGTTTCTGTGTGCAAAAGACAGGGCCATGCTCCAAAATATAAGTTATTGGTAGGCATGTTTGATGCTAGTTACCCAAAAGAGTAAAGTGTACAGTGGTATTGCCTCTGTTTGTTTTTGTTTTGAGACTTGATGAAGCTTCAGGATTTAAGTCTGGTAATTAGACAAGGTATAGATGGTATTTTGAATTATTTATGTAGTGCTCTTTAAAAAGTTAGGTAAAATATTAGCCGACAGCTTGCTCATATTCTGATGTGTGGGTAAGATTAATTCTTTTGATGACAGTACTGGAGCTTGATTAAAATGTCTTAATTAAACTGGTTCAACCGAAAGAAAAAGGCAATGTGATTGTGTGTGTGTATGCTTCTTCTGTGAGAATAGTACAGCTTATTACAAATCCAAAACGTTTTCTAACAGCACAACGAAAATTAGGAATGGTACATCAGTTAGGTAGATAATCTGAGTAGATAATCCATTTAAAATAAGTAATGGATTGAGTACCTTCGGGCAGTGCTTTGCATTGCATGTTTTGTCAGAAGGAAGGTGAGAGAGCTGGTGAAAAGCTAATGTTATAACAATGGCTGTCAGTGGAGCAAATACTGTGCCTCTTCTTTGTCAAGTTTCCAGGAAGATATGTGCACTCTTGCAGATAGTCTAAACCATAGGAATGACTGAATGTGCGTATAGAATCACAGAATCATGGAATCGTTTGAGTTGGAAGGGACCACTACAGGTCATCTAGTCCCACTCCCCTACACTGAACAGGGACACTTAGATTTCAATGTAGCTAGCATAAATCTCTGTGTGCTCAGCTTTTCTGATCACCTCAGTCCTGGCTCTTCCAATACTTAAGAACTGCTTAACATCAGCTTGTGAATCATTCTTGCATACTGAAGGATTAAGAAAGTTCACCAGAAAAGAGCATATGAGTGCACCAATGACCATGCATTAAAAAATAAATACAAAAATCCCACACAGGCATACTGCTTTTTGGCTACGTTGAACTGGCTTTGAAAATTCTCCCTCGGGGGAATGAACTTGCATTTGCAGAAGAAGAGAAAAGATTGACATCTGTAGCTGAGCATAACAGATTTTCTAGCGTTGATTAATGGAAAGAGGTCAACTATGAAACTGCCATGATGATAAAATCTAATCAATATGACCACACACACATACGCACGCACACAATATTGGGGGGTTGAACAAGTCTGTGTGAAGACTTTGAAGGTTATTAGAAATCACACTGAAATATTATATTGGTAAAAATACAAACCTCTATCAGTTAGCATTCATTTAATGCTTCGCTGAATTATTTGCTTCTGGAACTAAACACTTTGAGTAGTTGTGTAAAAAAGTGTATATGTGGTATATCTGGTATATCTCTACTTTACAAGTAAATTTGTCATTATCTGTAGGAAACTGGGACATCTATTTACCTGATAAAAGTAACTACAATGCTTGTTTCTATGAAGTCTGTGTTGCAAATAGGTTCCCTTTTATCCCGCAGAAGTTTGTAAACAGCTCCATCTTCAGGCATTATTCCATATGCTAAGAAGAAAGAAAAAGGCAACAATTGCATCCACCCCAAGCTTTCACAGACCTAACGTTTTACCACTTAGAGCAATTTTTTATTACTTAAATCAGTGTAGTGGCCTTGTTTAACCACTTCCCAATATATTAAGTTGAAGGGAAATGATTGGTTTTGGACCACAGCATCTAATAAATGAATGGTGGTACGGGTCAGTGGTAGAACACGTGTGACGAGATTACATTTCCCTATACCCAGATTAGACAAAAACTGCATTACAACCAGCAGAATGCCTTTCAGTCAGAAGACAGATCCCAGTGTGTTCAAGTCAAATCAATGCTTAAAAGGTGCATGAGGCTAAACAAAAATGGATGGAGTGAGAAAAGCAGCGCTGAGAAAATCTTAGCATGTGGGAGACGAAATATCTAAAACCTTGAAGTCAGTACATCTCCCAAAAGCAGATCTCCACAGTGGCCTTTTGAATACCATTCAGCGTGAGAATGAAAGGTGTAATTGGATGTGCTGACAGCAGTGTAAATGAGGTGCTCCTTGGGTACTGAGGAGAGTGTAATTCTGTTGTCAAATGAGTGTTTCTCTTTCCAGTGGCTGTGCCTGAATAAATCAGCAAAATGGATCCAGGAAGATTTTTTTTATTATTTTTTTCTTCAGTGTTTGCAATAATTGTGGTTTATGATTATTTTCTTTTAATTCAAAAACACTTTGTCTCCAGAAAGGATCTGTTTGTGTAACAAGATGTTTCATAGTAGGTAATGTCATTTCTAGAATTATAAGCTAAACTTGGTATATTAATCTGCCAAGCGTCAGTGTATTTGGCATTTTAGAATCACAATTACCTTCTTTTAGCCCTGATGATGAGATCAGTGTTTTTCTGAAGTCCTATATGTGTGTTTGCATATTAAATAAGTGTATGTATGTGATGTGCCTATGTGTAGGTGTATATATACAGTGGAAGTCCTCTGTACTTGTCGCTTTCTCCATCAATTAGAAATAAGATAGATAAAAATCTTCTCAATCAATTTATCACTGGTTCCTTTGGAACATGTAACTAGTTGTCAGTGAAGCTTTCCAAATACTTGATAATAATGTATTACAACAAATAGAGCAATATTCATCCAATAATTTATTTTTAAAATAGCCTTAACCCTGCTAAAATACACATTTTACAATTACATTCATTGAATAAATTTGACTGACTTTAACTATATTTGACGGTAACATAATTTTGACCAGACCTTTTGTACTTAGAGCAAGTTTTTGGTGTCTGTTTCCTATCAATTTGAATAGTGGTTATCTAAGAACTTCAGAGTATTTGATGCTCTTGAAATCAAAGTCGTGATTCCACCAGGCTTACCTGAAGTGTTGTTTGAATTTTAACCTTTCATTGCCTCCCGTATTAGAACATGCACTTATGCTGCAGAAGATACTACAGGCAGCAAAGACCTCATTAGTTGTGAGTTTGTAAGTGGCAGAGTTGTCTTAGGCCTTTGTCCTGAGTAACATGGAGGAATACGTTTGAGTGCAGATTTATTCAGAGTTGTACATTTATTCCACTGAACGCTGGAATAACACTCAGCAGCCAATGGGAAGAGGAAGGGAAAGGGAAAATCAGACCTCTAGAAGTACATTCAGCTGATTCACTTTATCTCCCACTGTATGACAGGAATGTTGGTTTTTTAATTGCTATTTTGATATGGTGATGGAAAGAAGCTTCTTGCAAAACTGTTCTATGGAATCATATATTTAGTACAGAACATCTCTATAAGAGAACTAGCTATGTTAAAAATATACCATTATTGTTGCGGAAATACTTCAGAGAAATAAGTGTGTGTTGCTTATCAACATTTTTAGCTATTTCAGAAAAACACAAATGTGATTTAGGATCCAGTCCTTTACCTTTAGATTCCAGTGAGAGTTTGATCAAACTCTTCAGTTTGAGAATTGAGAACACAGAAGATACAGACCTTGAGACTCTAAAAATATGAATGAACAAAGAACCATTTTACTTCATTTCATAAAGGCTCTAATTTCACTATCTCTCTCTCTATATATATATAGCCAGTCCCACCAAATAAATGGGATTATTTCTGATCTGGAAATAGGAACATGTTTGTATGGTTTACAGAACAAATATTCTGCATTTCCCACATGTACCACACCCCAAATTACTCTATCTGCTTTTTCTGCCAAAAGACAAGGAGTCTAAGTGCGTATAGGAAAGTACTCTAGAAAGTAAAGGATATGTAGACCCAACGATTTGTATGCAAATTTAATACATGCCTAGAGATGTTATTCTAAAGCCTAGTATAGAAAAATCATATCTCCACTGTAGCCTGTAAATTTCCACTGGTTTAATGGGAGCCTGGATTTCCTCATGTAGTTTTCTTTCTTTATATCAAAACGTTTACCAAAGCCGTTGAATTTTAAAGGATGAAAGTGCTCCTGTAATTACATTAACGGGATAACCTTTATTTTTTTCCCCTATAATAGAGCCTACAGGACTTTACTAAAGGTCATGGCAGAATCATTTTAGCTTTTATTGGAGCATATATTAGATACTTCAGTTAAGTTACCTCAATAAGAAAAGAGCATTCATTTTAGACATTAGAAAAGGATATCAGTAGTATGAGTTTCTGATAACACATCTGACTCTACGACCAACTAGCTCTGTAGGGGAGTATCCCATGGCCTCTCCTTGATTCATATGCTTTAGTTGGGCGGACAAATAAAAACCACTGTTGTAAAGTTGCTAAGCTGGTTAGTTAATTCATTGTAGAGTGCTTTGCATATAGCATCACAGATATGTGTTGCAACATCATTGTCAAAAGATGGGATAGGTTCCCCAGCAAATCAGCTGTCACATACCAGAGATATTTCTGCAGTGTTACACAAATCTGTGGTCTCATGATAATTTAGGAAGTTATACCCATAAGCAGAAGTAGCAGCCATAATTAATTGTACTGTTAAAGCTTTTTCACACATGAAGACAGCTCCTCAAGAAATATCTTTTTTTTTCTCAATTGTGAGTTGATTACCCATATCATATACAGCTTCTATAACTTTAATATCAACGTATCACTGAAATTATTCTCCTAATCACATATTTTTAGATTTTAAAAATTTGAGCTTTGTGAGTAAAATAATGCTAAAATCACCTGAATAGTCTTCCATGTATTTGAATTTTTAAAAAATGACTTCTGAGTCCTACACAAGAGAATCTTAAGGCAAAATCACCAACGTGTCTCTTGGCTATCTCAAACCAGTAGCTGCTAATCCTAAATCAGACTTCCATCAGTATCTAATGAAGGATTTTGACCTAGCTCAGTTTAAAGCTTGAATTTATTTGAAAATCTCTAATTTAGAATATTCTGATTGAAAGAGTTGCTTAGATCAAAGGGGCTATGTTAAACACAGCTCCACTTCAGATTATTGCTTAGAAGAACGCAGAATTACACAGGACCAGAAATCTTTAGCAAATGTATTCAATTCTGTAATTTCCCAGGTAATATGAACAATAAATATCTCTTTTGTGTACCTTAAGAGCTTGCCTGAACAGAATTCCCAGAACTCCCAATTTCAGCCCAGCGGTGTTTGGGTTTTTTTTTAATCTATGTCTCAATTATTCTTTTGTAGCCTTCTGTTTTGTTTGCATGCTCTCTCTTTTCTTCTCATTAATAATGTTAGAAGCAGAAACTCCCTCAGACATTCTCTCCATAGGCTTGCATAGTTGACAGTACTCCTTTATAAATCATCTCCTTGTGTAAGCTTTCATTTTGGTTCCTTAAAAGGGGTTTTCCAGTGTCTCTGCTGACGCATGTGGTATGTTGCCAAGCAATAATGGAAATGAACCCATCAACTCATGGTTCCCTTCCCAGGATAATCTGCTACCCCATCTGCGTGCTCGCAGCAAACTTCTGCTGTCACAACATCTGCCCAATGGTTATTATAGGATCCATTTAATATATTCTAGAGGAGCCATAGCCACCGCTGTGCCTAGATGGGATACCAATAAGGCCTCAGCAGACATGCCAGAGCAGCCTCTCCAGGGGATTTAATTGGAGCCAGATTCACCGTAGTCAGTTAAGTACACATTCCTTTGGTACATGTGTGACTAATCTACTTTTAATTGAGCTCCATTGTTTTCATATATTTAGTAAACAAACGTGCATAGGTACAAAAGCTGCTGCTTGTTGACAACACAAACAGTATGCAGCTTGCTGGAGCTTTGGACAGGCACCCTTGGCAGTAGATGTGGTATAGTGTATTTGATGCACAGACATATTTCTTTGAGCTTTTTACCCTTTTTTTTTTTCACATTTCCTGGATTTTTGTGTCCCAGTGGCCTGTTCTGTGTGATTTTCACAGCTGAGTGTAGGTGCAAACACAAGCTCTTGCTCCATACAAAGACAACTGTGTGCCAGCATTATTAAGGGGTAACTGGGTTTTGGTTTGTTTTGCTCTCTCTTTTTGCTAAATATTAAGCCCCTTTGGACTGAACTAAAAAGGCAGGATTATACCGCTGTGATAACTCTTTTATTACTTTACTAGGAACAGGGGCACGTCATTCATTTTTCACCTGCCTTTCAGAGAACAAGCATGCTCTATTTCACTTTCCCTACTTTTATTCAATATTCAGCAGTTAGAGAAACCTTGATGTCTCATGTCTTTTGTTTAGAGTATTAAACAATGATTGGTTGCTGAAAGAGCAGGACAGTTCCAAGAAATGGGTCGGTCACCTGCTTCCCCTTCTTGGAGATACTTTTCATGTGTTTTATTTGTTTGATTTGTTGCTGCCTGTGTGGTGCTCTGGGAAGTCAGGGCCAGTACCATCCTTGATGTTGAGGAGTGCTATTTGCCTGAATACATCAAATCTCCCATAGCAGCACAAGTAAGCTGCCCAAGAGCCAAGCTCCTTCCTACCAAGCCTGACCCTGTTCCTACTTGTAGAGAGGACAGGGCAGATTGTTGGCAAAGACAGAGGTCTCCTCACTCCTTCCCTAGGGAGCAGTGTAAAAAGTTTCTACTGACTGGATACCTTTGCTAGTAGATATTTCTAGGTGGCAACTTCTCTCCTGGTAGATGGCTGTGACTCTGTAATGAGTCTCCTTGTGCTTAATACTGCACCCCAATATTAACATTCCTGACTATGGGCTCCTGCTGTAAGAAGAATTAGCCCCCAGCCCATCCGTTTCACAGTAGGGGATGCTGCATCCCTTCATCAGAATGCTGTCCTTCATCTTAGCAAAGTCTCAAAGTGACATCTAGTGGAATATTTAGTCTCTGTGGGGAAATTTAATTAAACCACAGTCCCTTTATACCAGCACAAATATTGTGAAGGAAAACAACTCAGCTCCTTTGACATTTTTACAAATAGGTTCAGTAGAAACTGCTGTGTTTACTTTAACTGACATTTGTTTTTTCAGTCAATTATCCCTCAGTCTTTTTTTCTTCCATAATTTATTACATGAAGCTCAGCCATAATAATAAATACAAAGTTGTTTCCCTTTTCTATTGTTGTCTTGCAAACTGTGCAACGAACAAATGAAATAAAAATGAGTCCCCTTAATCTCCTTTGCTTTCCCATCTCTGTGGTAGCCTCTAACTATTTATTATGTTCCTTAGCAGTCTCATATGGAGCAGAGTTTAATCCCACATATGTACAGAAGATAAGTCTGCAACTCTAGTATTTTTCCCTCCTGGTCAGGTCCTACTCCATATTGCACTGAAGATGCCAAGAGCATTTTGGTGACTTTTGTGGTCTTTGGAGCAAGACCTTTAACCATGAAACTTGAATGCAACTTTTGACCAGATGGCATCTTTCTGACTTTACTGCTCTGTCCTAACTAAATAACAAATCCTCTACCTTGACACTGTTCTGCATGCTCTCGCTTCTAAACATTCAAGAATTTCAGGAAATCTTTAGAAGTCTCCAAAGAGAATCTATCTCAAATCCTATTTTATAAGGGCCCTTAGGGGGGGCCTTAATAACTGGGGATAGAATCACAGGCTGGACTTCTGTGAGTGTTTCCATGCTTGGGTTGCAGCCAAAGTTGCAGTGACAAATTATTTTTCTAGCTCTTCAATCAAAAGCTGCTGGAATACAAGAGAAACATGACTTCTTTTTTTCCCCTAGCTGTTTAAGAATGAAAATAATATGTTTGCAAGGGCAGAACATATTCCTCATAAGTATCAGGCATGCAGCAGCTGTGCTTTAAGTGATTGAAGAAAAAGCAGTCAAACAACAGAGCATACTATGCACTTGTTTAATCCATCAGGTAATGTCACACTGATACTTCTCCTTGTGCATAAAAATAGTCCAGTCTTTAATTAAATCTTTCATCAAAGCAAACAGAATAATTTACAGCCAAAAATCTTCAGCTGGTCAGTTTGTCTGAAAATGTTTCCATTTTCCAAACCGTTGTTTTGCACAAAATCCTACCAGTTGAAAGCTATTTTTCTTCCTTTATTCTTCATAAAGAGCAAAAGGAGCACCTCTCAAGAGCTACATAAAGCTTTATATTCCATCTGGGAAGCTCATCAGCCATCCATAGAAATGAAGCTATTCAAAGTAACCGTAAATAGAGATGTGAACATTTGGAATTTGGAAATCTGAATCCACTGGAAAAGAGTCATTTTTCAAAGTCATTTTCAATATGGCTTTTGTGAATAATACACTGAATCTGTTACATATCCAATGATTCTGTAAAAATCCTTTGTATTCAGTTTCCCAAGTAATCGGACAAACAAAAGGACAAAGAGAGGATGTTCTCAAAAGGGAGGAGGAAGAAAAAATGAGATAAGAATTCAATATAAAAATCAGCGGTGTTATATTCATTTTAATTCCTTGTGTTAAAATGTTTATACACACTTGATTGAGAAATGTTTGGTTTTTTTTTAGTATAAAATGTTTTACACAGAATTACTTTTAAAAACTGCACAGGAAGAGGCATTTGCTTTCACCAATTTGACATAACACAGTTTAGAGAACTATTGAGTTCACAGATCTGTTAATTGGGATATGCTTGAAAATGCCCTTCAGATGACAGTTGTTTTTTGGGTCGTAGATACACTTTGATTTCTGCAAGAAGTTCCACAGCTGTGGGTGGAATGGGTTTGGTAAGTTCTCAGAAGTGCTGAGAGAGGGCCAAAGAAGGAAAATCAAAACTAAAATTGAAACTGCATCATGGATTTATAACATTGTCTCTCTGAAGGATCTGTTTTCCCTGGTCTGATGTTTTGTACTGGTCAGGAATGAGTATCTTCACTCCTGTTATTCTTGATTCACCTTGGTGGAACTGTACAATACAGCAAACGTGGCAAAACACCAACTGTAACATGTATATGTAACTATGCATCGCAGAATACATGGAGTTATAACTCTATTAACATAAATTCCAAAACCAGCTTTTCAAACTGGGGAGGCAGACAAATGGTGCAAGCGCAGCCCAACACACTGCTAACACTCAGAGCAGACAGTCCTGCTGAAAAGAAAGAGGGAAGCAGCCCCAAGCAGCCCTTTGATCCACAGTAACGCATTGAAACAGAGCAGTCTGAATAACAGAAAGAGATTCATAGTGCACATCACCGTGTTTCATTTGACATTCAGCACTCCTCCAATAGCTTTTCTTATTTTTCTTATTTTTTTCTTTTTTCCTCTTTAATTTGGAAAAAAGTGGGGCAGCTTTCTAAAGGTTGATTTCATTGGAAATAGAGGCATTCAAATTGGAAATTTGAATGCCTCTAAAAATCTAACCCAGAAAGATCACCTCCAGAGACACCGCTAGCTCACCAAAATAGCAGAGCTATCCTACTACAGCTTTTGTCAAAAGACAACTTCGAACTTAGAGATTGAATTGCTAATTCTGTATAAAAATATGTAAAATGACATGACCTTTTCTATGAGACACTGTTTGACAAGGATGATTGTATTGGTTTTAAGTTTAAGGTAATTTGATTAAATGTATTCGCTGGGATAGGATTTTAACATTTTCATTCCTCGTTCCAGGTTACGTACAGAAATGAAGGAATGAACGATCATCACTTCAAAGAGGGACAGTTTTCTTAGGATAAGGATCAGCTCCTACCAGTTCAGCCCAAGGTAGGTACTAATGACCTTCAATATATGGATCTGGTGCTGGTATCAAGAGAGTGACTTGCCCAAGAAAAAGCTGAGCCTCTGGCTGTCAATAAGAAATTTCCTGAGAGGAATGAGACAAGCATGTTCCACAGACACAACTGTGTATGCTTGCTGATTTTCTGAGAACGACTTTATCTTTGAGTACAAGCAGGGTTTCTTTGGTTTTCGTTATGCATGTTATGAGCACGTATCTAGATCTCTCTGTGTAACCATAACCAGATTGCTAATGAAAAATACTGTCCAGAATCGCATGTGTAATCTGGAGAGTAGGGGCATAATGAGGTTAAGAGACATACTTTGGTACATACTGAAGAGTGTTTCTTATCCATGCAATTGCCTATATTGTATTGCTTTTGTGGCAGATGTGTGTGAAGAGCTGCCTTGGGGTGGAATTTCTATAAATCAAAGTTTTTGCAGAGTTTATTTAGGCTTTTGTTATTATTATTAGACTCAGTGCCCCATCTTTACTATGGAAAAATTAACTGAATTCTAATGAACTTAATAGAAAAATTTTACATTCTATGAAAGGTGACACAAAATTGCCCATTTTTCTTGTCCCACTCTAGTTACAAATGACGCTCATCATGTAGTGTTACAATTTTTTGTGAGGACAGTCAGCCATTCTGACATGGTCCTGTGCAGTAAACGCTATCTTGTCAGGTAGGCTGGGCTGTGGATAGTAACAGATCCTCTACAGCTGCAGGTAACAGCCGTATGAGCAGATTTTGTCATCACTATGAAACCAAACATAAGACAAATCCTCCCCTAAAACCAGAATAAAGCTGATTTGGGTGATCTGAGTCCCTCTGAACTCCGTCCATTTTACCATGAAAAACTGTGACACGTTCTCGCTGCTGTGAGATACACCATGTGCTGTTAGAATGCTATCCTGTCTTCTTTTCTCTCTTATCTCTCCCATGAGTTCCAGTTGAGGTTATTTCTATAATGCCTCCTTGCATGTCCTTCTTATGATGATGCAAAGTTGATGCTCAGGGCACAGGAGGAGAAGGAGTGGAAGAGGGAAGCAATTATTCTCCCCATACGTAAATGCTTCCTCCTTCTCTTCCACCCCTCAAAAGCACATCTTCAAACCATATGGTACCTAGAGATATGCTGCAAGACTTGGGGGGAGCGTCAGGGCCCAGCAGTACCCTGCAGGGCAGAGGGCCCTCTGCCTCACCTCCTCTCCCCAACATGCCATGGCTTGGTTTCCTTCACGACTTTCCTTATCACACTTCTGCCAGCGCGTCTCCTTCCTGGCCTGTAACACCTGTGCTGCATTACAGTGCAGAACACAATACCCACACTGAGACAGGCAAATTGTATTTCATGTGTCAGCCTCGCTCAGCTCCATAAACGCCAATGGAATTAATCCACCCCGCAGCCTTTGATAGTCTGTTACTGAGAGGCTGCATGGAGGCACTGGGGGCACTCTGAGAAGGGTCACCTCAAGGACTCCGTACTGGGGTTTGAGTGCACCAAGTTATGAAGCAGCACCAGTAATTGTTTCATTATTGTCATGTGCAACTTCTCTTCCAGCTATCCACCGGCACTGATGTAATCAAAGCCACTTGGCATGAAATTGGTGGACACGCAATGGTTTGTCGGCTTTGGCATTTGTGATCCACTTTGTTAGCAGGACCTGCTTATGATTTAAAATATACGATTTCCTTCAAAGTGGCATAGTTTCGAAAAATAGCATGTGATGCACTAATAAATTATTCAGTCTTCTGAACAGGCTACATGAAAAGCACATTTTTTCCATCTGCATCTGGCTAGGCATTTGCAACTGTTTCTCTTGGATCTGCACTGCAGCACACTTAGCCACCATGTTGTGACCTCCAGAAGGGATTAATGCAGTATGTTGTGCGCTCGGCTGCTGGTGAAGGTCACTTGGAAGTGGAGGCTAATGCGGCATGTGGCTGCCCACCTGCTTAGTGCAGCAAGCAGAGTGCCTAGTTTCATCCCAACCTTGCTCCAGTCTAGTGCTACAGTACTCAGTGCTGCTGGGTTTGCTGGCATTCACTCTCACTGGGCCAGCAGTAGGAGAGCAACTATAGTTCTTATGGCAGTTGTGAAAATCGAAACCCATGACTGGACCCTTAAATCTCTTTTTATGGAGAAAAAGGAGAACCTGCTGTAACTGCTGGCAGTAGGGAGGACCTTTATTATCCCTGTCAAGATTTTACAGGGGGTTAGTACTACTCACCCATTAATGCAAACTCAACCCTTCTGCTATGACTACTCTCTAGAAGTAGACTACTCTCAGTTTGGCTTAAACACTACTTTTTGTTGTGGGAAAGATGAGGTCAACTGAGGCACTCAGTTTAGACTATCTCAAGATGTCAGTCTAACACCAAGGTGTTCTTGGAAGGGAGACATCAGGATAGTGTTAGCCTACAGGAACTGAAACATGTTGGTAGCTCCAGACACCTTTTTACTTTCCCTTTTACCTGGTAAATGGGGTTGTGCAGTCAGATCTGAGATCAGAAGAGTTACGTTGGATAAATTAATTTTTTTAGGATTTTGTTAAATTATGTTTTTCATTACATACCAGCCTCCAGCATTCACGGGTATATCTCATCAATCAAACAAGGAGCATTTGCATATGAAATAAGGACTGCAGAAGTTTGCAACAATCTGCAGAAAGCTGAAATGCTCTCTGTACCTTTAAGCATACTGAGCTTCATAGGTATATGTACTCTGTTGTTAGGCACTAGAGAAATGGTGGTACAACATGAAAATAGAGCCATGACAAACATTTGATTTTTGGGACAGAAACTGTTCACTGTGCTAGAAACATAACCTTGGTCTCATCCAGCTACAATCTACCAGATTTTGAATGCCCTAAGCCTTAATTCTGATGAAAGACTCTTGCATATCACCAAAAAGAGGCATAATTAGTACTGCCTAGGGTCTGGCATCAGTCAGGCTCAAAATTGTTTCTCTGCCAAGGCAAATACATCTTTCATATGTTGGGATAGGCCAAATGTCTAAGGTATTGGTGCTAGAAGAAAACAAAAATTGGGCATGTTTAGACTAAGATAAGTTTGAATCCTTCATGACAAGGAAAAGGTGCATATTCTTGCTACTTCTGACAAATCCAGGAAGTCAGAATTCTTATTAAACGTAAGCATAAAAAAAATAATAATAATGAATAAAATTAGCCAGATTATGTTTTCCTATTCAATTAACCTGAGACTTGGTAGAGGAGACAGTGCAGTCAAGAACATACCATTATCTCCCAGCTGAGACAACTGGGTCCCATCTCATGTTCTCCTATGACCCTCACTTCCCACCTTCCCAGCACCACACTGCCAAGTATCCCCTGCTTCAGATCCACATTCACAGTACAGGGAGGCTTTACCAGTTCCTCCCTTTAGGGTCTCCAGTTTCAAATAAACTCTCTAAAAATTCATAATTCTCCAGCTGCAGCTAGCACTACTGTCTTTCTCTGAAACCTGTCTGTGTACAGATTGATACGTGGGGAAAAAACAACACAAGGCATTTGAACTTATGTTCTTCCAGAATCTTCTGCCACTCCTCCTGGTTTGCAACTCACCCTGCCAAAAGCAGGCTATATTGACAAAAGGTCTTTGTCCAGCTTTCATGCACAAGGATAGCATACATTTGTGATAGAGGTAACAATTTAGTGAGATTTGGGAGTGAAGAAAACTCATGGGATCAAGACTGAAAAAGGGCGTTATCAATTTGAAACAATTATTGCCCCAGTAATTTGGAAGCTAGGGAACATGATTTTTATTAATCTGATGTCGTTTTCTGAGCAGTGGAGCTTGCATTGTCTATATTGCATAACTGAGCCCTGACTGCAAGTCTGCAGATAGCCAGAGGATGATATTTCACAGCTCTTCAGTAGCTGGGCTGACCTGCTGCAAGGCTCTTAACCTTGAGCTAATAAGTATTGTCCTTCAAGGGGTAAAGCATTTAAGTGCAGCTGTTTACTATTTACACAAAGGGACTGACATGTGAGCCTTCCCGTCATGCAGTTTTGCCCATGTGAACTTTGTCCAAAAAGAAAAGAAGAAAAAAGGTTCAGATTTTATTACATTTGCAATTTACAGAGGGCAGACTGTCCTCAGCTGTTGCTTGTGAGCTCTTTCTTGGGCTTTGCTCATTGTCGGAGGCAATAGTAATTATTTCAGTCATTTTCTTTTCCATTTATTGTTCAACACCAAACCATGAAAAATGGACACTGACGTAATGATTGATCATGAAGCTGGGGGTTGAAAGTGAAGGCTAGAATTGTTGGGCTGTATATGAAAAGGGCTCGGGTTTTTTCCTTTTTTTTAGATGATAATATATTGTTTGTGAATGGGTTATTTATTAGAGCCATGTGTAGCCTAAAAGGTTTGTAAAGATGATTACTAAAGCATATCCATATGTGGAATGTGTGTGCATATTTGTAAACTTGGCAATTTGTCCAGATTTTTTTTTTTAACTTTGTAGAAAAATAGAGCTCTGAAATTGTGTAGGGTTATTCTTTTTCTTAATACTAGGCAATATATTTTCAAGGCTATTGTGCTTTGCATAACTTATGCTTCAGTTCTGATATCAGATGCATATGTACTGTTATACACTTTTAAAATTATGAATAATCTAAGTGTTTGATAGTCTGGCATCAATCTTAGCAGAAAATTGCTTCTTTGCCAGCATATCTTATTCTCCAAATATTGTATTTGATCAGATACAGATCTCTTAATGCATCTGTGTTGGAAGGTAACAAAAGCTGGGTATGACTGAACTACTGTCGAAGGTCTGAGCTCTTTATCACAATGAAGGTTTTCATATTTTTTGTTAAATTTGGGAATGCTGGGGCTACAAATTTTTCTTAAAGGTACGTTTGGCCAGATCCCACTCTCTTGTGAGTTTTGGAAATAGAAATAGCAGTGGCTCAGACAAAAAACAACTAGTTTTCTTTCCCACTCTTAACTAGCAAGTCTAAATGCAGAGTTGCTGTGCTACTGTAAGCAGAGAAATTAGGCAACAGCGCTGGTGAGGTTGAGAACACAATTTGTTCCATCATATGTTCCAAGATGCTACAAATGTTAGCAGGAATGAGTTCTGTTAGAGCGGATGGCATTAAATCAGGCCTTTACAAGATCTAAGCGCTGTCCAAAGAGGAAAGCCCTGCAGTGCGCCTCAGAGGCAGGCTGGTATCTATTAGTCTCATTTTAGAGGAAATGAGGAAAGCAACACAGACAGGTGCTCCCTAGCAAGTCAGTGCAAACATAAAAGGAAATCCATGAACTGATTCTGTGGAGAGGAAACAGGTTGTAACTCAACATTGACAATAGTCAGGCAGTGGAAAGAAATTCACGTACTGGCGTATCCCGCTAAATTCAGGCCAAAGGCTTCTGGGGAGATGTGCCATCATCTGCCACAGTATCCCCTTATGGCTCATCAGAGTGCGAATGCATCAGACCTCTCTCTTCGAGGTGTCCGTAACAGCAGTATGCTGTCACTGTGAATCACCCCATGCAGTCCAACTGGTGAACTTTTTGGTTAATATTTTCCAGTACGTGCAAAAAAATGACAAATTAATGCAAGAAACAGGCAAGAGCTCCTTGGCAAAAGAGATCGTTTCCATATAGTTTTATTTTTTTCAGGAAATAGGGATGTGATTAAAATTCATCATGTAGTCAGGTGCCTTTTCTTATCAAGACATAAATATTTATTTACACTACTTATGTAAATGAAGACAAGAACATTTTAATTCCATTTTTAAGTTGCCAGAATGTCTCACTGGTTTGGACTGGAATTAAAAAAGATCAGAAAGTCATACCATAAACTTGCCAAAAAAATAATATATTATTAATTTATGGAACTCCCAGAAAGACAGGTTTACTAGAGAAAAAGATCTTGTAAACAGACGTTTTCAAAACTCAATGAGAAACTTAAAAGGTATTTGGGAAGTCAAACACTAGAAGGTATGATTTGCCTCTTGTGTTAAAAATAGCACCTTCTTCACATCTTCTTAGGATCAGGCTTATTTCAAACAATTATAGTTTATAAGACTGTTCTATGGAAAGATATTTAATATATTATTTTTCCTTTAGGCAGACACTTCAGCTGCAATAATAAACCATACCTGAATTTTATGAATTAATTAAATCTCCAACAAAGCCATGGTTTATGCCAATATAGAGTTCTCTGTTATTACCCAATGTGGAAAGAATATTTAGAAACAGGGAAGCATTTAATTTCTTAAACATGCAATAAATGTCACTGAAAAAGATATACAGTATCTTGTCAGTGATGCCATTATTTGCCTTTAGGCAGTTGTTATTTTAAGAAGTAATTTAAGGTATTTTTAATGAATAACATCAGTGAATGAGTATGTGGAATAATTGTACATTTTCATAGCTGGAAGTTATGAGAACATAGTAGCTATGTTCTGATTTTTCAGCTTGGTTGTAACTAGTCTCTAATTTTGTACCAACAGATTTATGGAAGATTGTTGTGGTGTTTTTGTTTTTTAGTAGTCATGAGTATGATTGATTTCAGTTTAAAAATCTTCACAGCTGGATTTTGTCATTATTGTCAAAGATCAGTAACAGTTACAGAGGGTTTAAACCAAGACTGAATACTTAACATTTCTCTCCAGATGTTTGTATGATTATGTTTTCTAGACTAGTGTTTAATTGGGACTGTAAGCAGTATTAGTGGCCCTATGATTCTTCGTGTTCACAAAAATGGAAAGTAAATCCTTACTAAATACATCAAATAAGTAGGTCTTATTTTAAATCCTTGATACATCCCATTGTTTGGTATCTTTCAATACAGAAAATCTACTGTCCTTTTGTTTCTGTCTTAGATTATTCTTTCATCTGTCACCATTTACTTTTATAACTTTTTGCTCTGTGACTGTCTAGGACTTCCTTAAATTCTTTAAAGGACTTTAGGCTTGTTCCTAATAAATTATTTCAGCTTGTCCTTTGTACACTGTGATGTGGATATGCACAAGACATACTGGTATCTACTGTACTGTAATACTTATTGGTCTCTTCTCCTCCCACGCATTTGTACCTGCTGTCTGATCTTTTATTACTGCCTTTTAAATTACAGCAATGCTATTAATGCCTGACAATTGTCTTTATTCTGTTAGAGTTCTCACTACTTGTTAGTCCTCTCCCAGCTGCTAGTTATGTTGTTCCCAGTCTTTGCCAATTATCTTAGACACAGGCCTAGCTTTAGTTCGGTTAGATGGAGCACTGAAAGTTCCCCAGCATTTTATTGAGATACTTTCCTGTCTCTTCCGCACCACATATTCAGTCCCCATTTTTCCTCTTGGCTAGGTGGCCTCATGTACTGTGGGAGAAGGTTACTTTAGAAATGTTTTCACCAATTCTGTCAATCTTGCACCTGGATTTACTATTGTTTCCAGTATGAACTATAATCACTAGATCCATTTCCCCATTACGTTCCATTCCTCCAACATACATGTATGATTTATTTTATTTGCTTTGCTGACAGGTAAAGTTTCTTGGCATTTGAAAGAGCAAGTGCTGACATTCTTAGTCTAGTAATCATCAAATATAGATAGATATACCCCTGCAGGTATTTAGGGAGATTTATATTTCTCAATAACTGAGTTGATGGGGTTGCAAATAGAAATGACATCTAAATAAGAGTTTTGAAAGCAAAAATTAGCATTTTCTCCCATTTTTCCTTTCAAACTATATGTGAAAATGTCTGTTCCGTTACGAGTAGCTTTTGCACAGCAGAGAACACCAGATATTTTTCAGGCAGAAAATGATATATCATTTGGTTGCATCAATTTTACAGAATGGTATCAGGTAAGAAATAGCACCAGAGAGTGTCATAATCTAAGACTGCCTGAAAAAAAAAACATCATATTTGGCATTTCTGAGAGGAATGTGACATAATTAAAACATCACCTTGTGGTATCTACTGTGTTTCTGGCAGGCCACCTGTCCTCTTGCTGTGTCAGCAGGCATTCCCTTTTTAAAGAACTGCAATTTTGGCAGTTATAAACACCAAGAGCAAGAGCCTATTCGAAACATATGAGATACAAGGATAAAGATCTTCTCAGAGAGCTGCTTTACTTATTAAGGATTTGGTCTGTACTGCAGATCTGAACCAAAGCCATATGGCCAGGCTTTTTCTCATTTTCTGGATTGACAAGAACAGACCAGTGCAGAAGCTAAAAATCTTGCACTTTTATTTCTCATTAGCCCATTCTAATTATTTTCTCTAGTTGGTTTTGCAATGGTCTGTGTAGTCAGTGTAGGCTTTGCTTGGCTGAGTATTAATGGCTAAATTTTACGACCACTGTAGAGTTGGTGATAAGAGATTAAGAGAAAGGAAAGGAGTAATAGTCGTAAGTCTGAAAGAGAAGTATTGTTATCATTGAGATGAGAAGAAAGAAATGAACTAATTGATAATATCTGAAAAGAAGCATTTGGATGAAAACAGAGAAGGGTAGAAGCTAAATGGCTAATAAGAACAAGATACTACTATTGAAAAGAAATCTAAATGTAATTAGCAACACAGTAATTATTCCAAAGGTGTTTTTGAAGCAGAGTATTAACAGAGAGAGATTTATATTCTATCAGGGAAGAACAGCAGTATGATCATCTGTCTCTAATAGATACCATGCCTTTCATAACAATTTATGTAATTTTAGGATGCAAGGACTTCTGGAGTGACCTTGTCCAATCTGTTGTTCAAAGCAGAGTAAGAGTAGCTCCGGTTACTCAGGATGCTGCCTACTGATCTGCCTCTTATCATGTCTGTTTTGCTCCTGGATATCTCCATCCATGTCACTCAAGTTATTCCTCTTCTACACTGCTTTGAGAAGAGAATCACTTTGAATAATTTGCCATAAGATTGCATGGTATTCTTGAAAAAACAAGACTTGATGAACTGATGTCAGGAAACTTTTAACTGTTTTTTATAACTTCAGCTGAATGCTTATTGCAAGCTACAGTTTTTTCCCCAGCCCATCTTGAGGGAACCTGCAGCTTTAACTGTTAAGCCAAATATTTGCCTGTGCTAGGTGTAGTCATATGAAAGAAAATAAGAGCAAAAGCAACATTTAACAAGCAGGAGGAATGCAGAAAAGAGGGGAATGACTTCAGATGTGGATGATATGCATTTGCCTCCATGCCATTCCTAGTTTAGTTCAGGCCTGTACCCAATGTGCATTATGGTCTTATGTCTCTAAAGATAAATGATGATCTTTCTAACAGATTGAATTTCTGAAGTCAGTTGTTAATACAGCAAACTTTACAAGCATTTGCTGTAATACATGGATACAGTGAATATGTCATCAGCCTTCCTGAGAAGCAAAATATTGTTGACCATTCTATTTTGTTTCAGAAATGCTAGCTCTAGTCCAAACATCTCTTCAACTTCCATAGCAATTATTGTCAAAGCATAGATAAAGCAAGAGTGTATCAGGTCCAAGCACAGTCCGTGTGCTCAGTACAAATGCTGCAGGGAAAACTGGAGAACACCTGCATAACTGTTTTATTACTGAACAGGGCTCTTTGTCTAACCTGTCAACCACCCTGCTGGGAATCTCTCATTTTGACACAATAACAAGAGAAACAGTTTTAAAAAATGAATGTTGAGATGCGAAAGAAAGCAAGCCCCAACTTGTACGCTCTGCATGTTACCTTTCCACTTAGTGAGGTGTAATTTAGATACTAATCCAGTGGGAATTTCACTCCTTGCTTTTTTCACTGCACTGAAGGCATGAGGCTAACTCCTCTGGGAAGCATGACATTTCCCACCATTGCAACGCTGTCCCATGTTACATATATCTGAGGTCTGTCCTTTAATTCTCAGGAAGTCAGGCAACAAAACTGCCAGTCTTTTCTTCTAAAGTTTAGGAGCAATTTGCATGTGTCAGGTGTCTGCCAGGCTGCTCCATTCAAGTTTGTAGGATTTGTGGTCTTCTCAAGAAAAATCATCTTACTTATTCTGTCTGAGGTACCTTTTACACCCACAGGTGAAGAACATGTATACATACAATGCTTGCAATTGTAACTGTCAGTGAAGAGAGCTGTGGAATATGGGCGTAGCTTAGGGGAAGTCAGCTCCTCTGTAATTTCTGATTGTAACCCATAAGAAGGTTTGATGACTGCAGCCAGAGTCGAGGTGATTGCCACTGTACATAGAGGTGAATGATGCAAGAAGCCTCCATCGCCCCTGTCCGAGGCATTGAACTTTACCTCTGTACAGTGGCAGTGCCCAAGAGCTCTCAAACTAGACAGTGCTCCTTCTTTAAAACATCAGTTCCCAGTTGGCAAAATGAGTGAAGGTACAGAGAGGCTAAGTAAAATGCAGAGAATAAATAAATATTGCTAGGCATCAGATCAGTGTCTGTGTTGCTGAATTATATTGGTCAAGAAAGAGGAGATAGCAATAATAACTAGAATCAGTGGTAGGAGTGCAGACAACGAAGAAGACAAGGGAAGGTGACAGGGAAAGGGCATCAGCAGATATTGTGCTGTGAGAGGACCAAAAGGTCAGCATGGCCAGTGCAGAAAAATGTTGGCCATCCAGGAGACAGGAGAGTTTTAGTGGAGTAAGAGAGGAAATCCCAACCCTCTGAGAGCGTCTCTTGGTGACAGAAGCCCTTTTCCTGAGTGATTAGTTGATCAATTATGTAGATTTACTGCAGCTTTGGTATAAATGGATGAAGCATTAGCCCATGGTAAATAAGTTGCTGACAGCAACTTTGCCCTTTCTTAGTTGTTGGCAGACATACCTGTGCCTCCACAGGAAAGGGAACTTTGTCAGCATTTTGATGAAGCCAAATACAGCACATACTTTCGCTAAGACCTGCTTTTATTCTCAAAGATGGCCTTTCTTCAGTTATATTCTTGTCTCTTAAACTTTGTTCATCCTTCCACTGGCCTACTGGTTGATCTTGAGCAATTTTTTTTAATCTACATACCTCAGTTTCCACATCTGTATAATAAAATAACTTTTTTGAAGGATGGTCTATTAACCAATATGTGGGAACTCTGACCTTAGAAGGAAAAAATATATATTTTAATTATATAGAATTACCTTTTTAAAAATCAAACCATCTTCTAATGCAATTCCTTTCCATTTGAAATGCACTGTGTGTTGTGATTCGTCCCTTATCTACCTTGCTTTAGTTTAGTTTTTATTTGACTGTAGAACAATTTGAAAAGAATCCTAAGAATACCAAATATTTGGTTCAACTGTCTCTGATATTGAACAGCCATGTTGCTTAGTTTTTCCACACCAACTAGGAGATGTCTATAATAACGACAGGTCCTGACTCCTTCTGAAAAACAATGTTTGCTTATCTGACACTAATCGCTCTGACACCCAAAACTGAGAAGCACACTGGAAGTCTGAGAACCATATGTTCCAAATCAGTCGTCATTAAAAGACCAAGTGGCTGCATGGAATAACGTAGATATTCTTCACACATTTCAAATGCATAGACAATTTTTATTTTTAAATTTTTCCTTTCCACTCATGTTCTGATGGAAGCCTCTGCAAAAGCCACTTACGGTGGTACACAATGGGGAAAAAGCACAGGGAGTAATTGATTGTGAAAAATGGAAGATGTATTGTGTGATCATATGCCTGGAGAAGGAGCAGGCAACATGACTTGGTTTTCACTTCAAATAAATAGGCAATGGAATAATCAAGAAACTGCCAAAGTAAATGAATTCAGCATGGTTGGAACACCAGCACATCGCAGCTTCAGAGAAGGTTTCTGTCACGAGTTACAGCATCAGTGGTGAAAGACACAGGTCTTCTGTTTTATTTTTCACTTCCTGAACTACATTCTGCTCTCTGTTATTCTGACATCTGGAGGAACGTCAGTGAATTCACTGAAATCTGTCTGGCTTTATATTTTTGATCAGATTCCTGCCCACCATCCTTGAGCCCCTGAGATGTGCAAAATCTGCGACGGACTGTTTCTTACGGGGATTTATAAACTGATCTAACTATTATCAACAGATTTTTTTTACCACATTATGAGCTCTAGGGGAAAGGGAAAAAAAATGTTTTAACTATTGAAAAGTGACAGAAATAAAGAAAAATTAGTTACTCTCCGTGAAAATTTAAGAGTTCCCAAGCACATTATTTAAATTCTTCTAGATATCATCAGCAAAGCAGAACTTTTCTTCCAACATGTCCAAATCTGCATTTGATCTCATTTGATCTTGTGATTTAAGATACGCTTTCAGATTCTGAAATCTGTCACGGGACTTCTTGTAAAAAGCTTTGATTTTGCATAAGCTGAATATAAGCATTACAACATCACCCTTGACTTGCAGCAAGTACAGTATCTTGGCAAAATTCAGTGGTGATGTGTTGTGTGTAAGCAATGATTTACCAGCATACTAGGTCATGTATAGCTTGTGTCAGAAGGACAGTGCTCTCAGTTTTGTGATCTAATACCTGACATGCCTTATGTGAAAGCAGGGCACTTCTTCACTATCTGAAGGTCATAAATTATAATAATGTTTGGCACTCACAGTCCTGAAGGTGTTTTACTGCATCTAATTAAACTTCATGGATCCGTAGGCTTTTAGGCATAGGGAAAGTAGAGGTTTCCCTAAAGACATACATAGAAGAAGAAAGAAAGAATGCCATAAGCACAGAGTCATAATTCTAATTTAGTTCCTGGGCACCGGTCCTTGCTCAGATTGATGGCTACACTTTCTAATATTCAGGGAAGAACGGAAACTTCATCCAAAAAAAAAAAAAAAGACAAAATTTGCAATATATATATAATTAATGCTAAAATGTGGTACATTATTTTAACAACAGAGGTTTTTTGCAGGTGTATTGGCAGAAAAGAAAACCATAACACCCATTGGTGTTAGAATTTACAGAATTCTTAGAACCCCAAAACCACCCCTTATATTTTTGCTAATTCACATACTCTTTCCCAGAGGAAAATCACAGTCACACGCCAGCAGCTTTAAAAAATCTTCACCCTGCTGTATATGAGAATGTGTAATGCATTTACCTTCTACAGTTTGTACGTCAATGCATTTATTAAGTTAAAACCTATAACGCTAGTGTTTAGCTTCCACTAACCACAAAGGCAGAAGGGAAACCCAAATCTGACCACTTCCATTTGTATTAGAGTTTCTACTCTGTTTTATTTCTAAATGTATGCTTCATAATGAAATATTCAGTACTTCAGAAATCGGATGAAAGTATCTTCCACTGTCTATTGTGTGAACCTCACTTTGGCTGGGAGTACCACTGTCTGTCATTCTTTACACTTTGTTATATGAGGCATCCACAAAGCCAGTTCCCTTGGCTCTTTTGAGGTTCCCTATTAGTACTGTTTGGAGCAGCTATGGTAATGTCCTTGTCTGGACAGGACATGATTGAAGGGACACTTCTCAGAAAAATTGCCTGACATATGCAAAGAAAAATTAAGTTTATCTTCAGAAACATTTTGAAGAGTTCTGCAAGCACAGGCAGACTCAGACTCACACTTTACTTGGCTGAGTTGCTCTGCTAATGCTCAACAAGGTCTGCCTGCAGTAGGAGCAATGCCCAAGGACACATGCTCTCACTGTTTGGGATGCAACCCTACAGTGTTTATTCAAGCAAAATCCCATGAAGTGAGGATGTAGGTTAAGGTCCATGTACCTTTGTAATCAATAGAGGCTGTAAAGTGCAGAGTATGTGCAGTTGATTGGTTGTAGCTTGCAGTTTATAAAATCTCCTTTCCTGCTATTCTGCAGGGTAACGTGATTAACGAGAAATGTTGAAATAATTACTTGTTTTAGCACGTCTTCTCTGCTTTTAAAAGTGAGCATATGCACAACGCTTCTAAAGAAAGTGTTTCTCCATTTCACAGCATACTAGCTTAGAGGAGGTCTTAGCACTTCATAAATACTATTAACTTTTCAAACGATACTTTGCACTCTTGAAACACTGTGCAAGCATTGTCTACTGACATCTGAAAAATATGCAGAGATCAATGTTCAGTTAAGTGCATTTCATATGATTTTTACCACCATTCAGTGGCTATAATTTCAGGTCCTTTTGAGATAAGGAACAGACAGAAAGGACTACCACCAACTCTGCAGTATTTTGTGGCTACCATCTTGATTTTTTATGTCACACTGGAGAAGTCAGAAAGGTCATTCTTAACAAAAGCAACAGCTGTGGACAAGATGAATTGTATCAAAGAATTCATTTTTCAAGACAACAGAATGTTCTCTCACTGTTTCTTGTATTTCTCCTTGTGTTTTAAAACAGCATGATGCACAGGAATAACTTCTTAATAGGCTATGTTTGCTTGTGATAAATTGAAAATGATAGTATGGAAAGTCAAGAAGTTTTTTTTTTCCTCAAAGCACTAGCTAGGGAAAATTTCATGTAAGAGAGTGGAAGACATTTGCAGGAGTTGAATAAACAGGCTCAGTTATTTATACTGAAAAATTCCAAAGATTAAGCTTCTGCTTTTTAATGTCTAAGCCCTAAAAGGTGTATGATATATGTGTTTGGTTTGTTCTTTTTACATTTCCTTTAAGTGCAGAGTCTATTGATAGCCATTTAGAAACTACCTAGGGCTTGAGTGCCATGTGTTTTAGCAAAGCTAACAGGAAAGAGATTTTAGATGTAAGGAACAGTGTTTAGAACAGCCTCATGAAATTGCTGGGCTTTATACATTGCCCGGAATCATCCCAGGACAAGGGAGGAGCAGGGCAGTGATACCACAGGGAAGCTTCAGTAATCTACTCTCTGCAACCCACACATTGTGCACTCTTTCCTGATTTTTTGCTTGGTGTGTCTTACTGCAGATGTGGAGAGAAGGTTACACCTTTCATTTGCAGCCACAGTCCTATGGACATAGCAAAGCTGGCTGAGTCTTAAGCTAAATTTGAGGCCCGAGGCCCAGCTAAGGGCTTCTAATAGAAGTGAGCCTTACAAAAAGCTGGTTAAATCCCAACCTACCTCAAAAGAGAACTTTGCACAATTACAGTCTCTATACTTATCCTTCCTGGACATTAATATAATTATGCAGTATTCTCATAACAGAATCTTGAAAGTAGTAACTTCATGGGAAAACTTGTAGAATAACAACTCAGTGCGTATTAGCTTAGCTGCAGCCTTACAGAATTGAGCCATAGCTACTGCTGCCATTAATGTCAGTGGAAGTTTGACTGGCAGTTGACTTGGAATGAACCAAGTATCTGGAAGCTCGACACTCCTGAACACCAAGTGTTAGCATCAGGGAGCTCTGTAGTTCACTGGCATTTCAGCTGGCTGTACAGATGAGGAGTGGCTGTCCTGCTATGGATGACATGCCTAGCCTTTGTAGAGGGCAAGGGATCATATGTACAGAATTGTTTAATTCATCCTGTTATGTGTTATGATCAGAATCATATTCATCTTTCTTGGAAAGTGGAGTCACGCGTATTTTTTAACACGGTTTACACCTGCAGTAAGTCATCCTTGCTGATGAACAAGACAGAGTGAGTGCTGCAAAATTATTCAGTACTCCAGAGAAATGTGTAAAATGTAAACCGCCAGGTGTAATGACACTCATCCGGTCTGTCAGCCTTTTCCCTTACTTTCTGCAAAGCCGTCTGATTTTGCATGGCCTTCCACCTTTTGAAAAGGGGTACATTTAACATGGGAATTTCTGGAGATGAGTGCAAAGTGTCAACTTACACCTACTACTGTGATTTGATTGCCAGATTAATGGTGGCTGAGGATACCTAAAGAGCCTCAAGATGTAGTCATCTGTATTATTATCTGTATTGGGCTACCAAAGTCATGAAATTCAGGGTGCGACTCATTTAGACTTGCCAGAGCCTCTCTCAACTGCTGATGATCGGAGATCCAGAGGGACTGATGACAAGTGGTGGATTTCAGTGCTTTTCGGGATCAAACCTATGTCCTTCTAGGAATAACTATTGCTCAGTTATTGATACAGCTTTCCCAAAATTAGAATATCTTTCTGCATTTTGTTGTCATTTTTTGTTTGTTTGTTTGTTTTTAATCTTAATTGCAATAAGAGGCTTGGTATGGGGCAAATGGGTGGCAGAAGTTGGCAAGTACAGGTGGTCTAGGGCACAGGCTTGGACTATTAACCTCTGACTCCCACTAGTTCCCAAGAAATGCCTGGTGATCAGTGTTGCTTAATTAATTTGTACTGAACTGACAGGAAGATGTGGATCTGTTTTTTTCTAATTGTGTTACTTTATAAATATGTCCTTTAAAAACCTTGTTCGTGTTATTCTTTAGACTTTTGACCTCTCATTCGTCTTCCTACTGCCATACAACAGATGGACTGGAATCCAGCATGAATGATGTCAAATCTTCATCTAGCAGTAGCTCTCACTAGAATTCCTCCTATCCACTCTGGCTTGCAAATACCCTGTTTCAATTGAGATGAGAAAAATGCCTTTATCCTCATTTCTCTGTGAAATACAATATATTTGGAAGATAAGCCTGGACCTTGATGTTAATCATAAATCAATTATATTTATCTTTGACCTAGAAAGCATGAAAATTCCTTTTTTCCTTATTTCAAAATCCAGCAGGATATTCACAGTAATTACACCACTTTTTATATGAATCATAAGCTCATATTGTAATCATTAGAGATACAGCTGAGTAGTTGTGTATCAGAATATTTGAAATGCCCATTTCAATTGCAGTAGTGGTTTGGGAAATTATTTATTTGTAATAGCTGCAGCAAATCCTTTTGTTAGCCAGATTTCCCCCTTTTATTCTTCATGTAACCTTTATTTTAGATAGTTTTTACACCTCAAAATTCTGCATAAAGAAAGTGAGAAGAGAACTAGGAAGTTAAGCCTGTAAAATACTATGTGTGCCCAGCACTGTTGGCCATTGATTTGACAGAAACACACTGCAAGATTGCTCCTTACATCTTGAGTCTGTAAATAGATTCTGTCAGTCAAGATGTCCCCGTCGTTTGTTCTTACTATCACTTGCATCATCCAATGAATTTACCAGAGGGAGACCTCCTCTGTGTTAGGGGATATACAAGCATGGTGTGAAAAACAACCCCCTGCCCTCAGAACCAACCATCCCTATGGGCTTGTCTGACAAAAGGTGGGATGAAAGAAGCATCTGTGATTCCATGCTATACACATAGGCAGCTGAGATAAAGCAAAAGAATCGATATTTCATTGCCTTTGTACCCCTGGGCTCTGGGTTTCTGTTTGGTTTACGGTTTCTTTTTTTTCCTTTTTTTTTTTTGGTTTTTTGTTTGTTTGTTTGTTTTTTGGTTTTTTTTTTTTTTTTTTTTTTGTACTTGCAGGACTGATCCCACCTGGAACACAAAGGTTTCAGTTTTCAAGAAAATAGGAAAAATGGGTCAACCTACAATCATTGGTTTGCATCTCCTTTTCTATTTCCATTCCTGTCTAAAAAGTGGCTAGGTTCATTGTGGCTCTCATCTCCCCCAAACCAATTTACTCTATGTAATGCTGAGGTTCTGGGTCTGGCTCACATTGTGACTAGCAGTGCCAGGAAAATAAATCCAGTGCCTCTTGCTTCATAGCTCAGTTGGCAAGATATCAAATATGCAGACTTCTTTTTATGAGCAATCACTTTCAATTGTCAATGTCTAGAACTCAAGCACCAGAGGTATCCCATTATTCTGTGTGCTATGAAATAAGCGTCATTTCTCCTGTTCGTCTCGGACTCTGTGGAATGTAAGCATGATCTTATGGTCAGGCCCTGCTGCCCTTTCCACATTAAGTATGAAACTGTCAAAGTGAGTGGAAACAGGTGTATGCAGAGAAAGAAAGATAGCTATATCTGAAGGAGGTTGATTCTCATTGCTGCAGCCATGGATGAAATTAAATCTGGTTAAGATGCTCAAGTAAATTCTTTCTGATTCATTTCAGCACCATCCTCACAAGTGACATAGGCAGCAGCAAGCATGTCATTCAAAGGATGCCTCAAAAATTCTCCTCTCTTGGCCATGCCCGTTTCAATTGTGCATTATCACTTCCTTAAGACTGAAATATTTTACCTTTTGTTATCACCAGTGATACGCCTCTCTGTCTTAGTCTACACTCTCTCATTTCTGCATTGTTCCCTTATTGATCAGAAAGCATTTTTTCTTAAGATCAGGAAGCCCATTTCATACTAGCAAAGAGGTAACTGGGAATAGCAAGTAGTTTGTCATATTCGGTGGCACAGTAAATGCAAAAATGTACCCTTTGATTAACTGGCATTCTGTGGCATCCTATGGCAGTGATGAATCTAAATGAATATTCCAAGTAGTACTTCTGTGAAGATGCTAATTCGACCCCTGAGATTTCTTTTTCCTTATTTAGCATTTAATATATATATATATAGATATATGAAATCAATCCACTTTTGGTGCATTTCTGAGCAGAAATCAAAACTCCCTAACAAGTAGGCCAAAAGACTTTAGTGTATCCTATGACTTTCTTTCACTTCCCCCAAAACACGTGACTGAACACAAATCCAGGGAGTTTGTGTGTAGCTTCCAGCTCTAGAAAACAGGCACCTGAAACATAGCTCTTAGATCATGTATCCTTCCTACAGTCTGAGACTATTACTACATCATCCATAAATGTAGGTGCTATGGTACAGGACATATAGTGTAATGGAGAACTGAATTATAACAGAGTTTTAATTGCCAGTTAAATAGTCTTTTGTCATCATTTTGGTGGGTGAGGGGGGACATCTGGTGGGGGGTCTTCTTAAAAATGCAACAAGGCAATTTCCTACGTGAAGCAGTAGGATGTGAATCCTCCTGGAAGTGGTATACTCTGAGCAGCTGTTAGATTTTGCTTAATTTCTAACCAAGTGTGCAGATTAATTAAGGCATATCAAAATCACACAACAGAATGTTTTGCGGGTACACATGCTGTAAAGCCCCAACTTCCCTTTCACCAAATTCACAAAGAAGTACAGCTAAGCCTGGCTGAATGCCCACCACCCTCTTGTGAAGAGAGGTTCACAAAAGGTCTGGGAGCAAAGGAGCAAGAGGAAGACTGAGAAAACGTACTTGATACATTTTGCTGAGGGATAGGATATAACTATTATTAGAAATCTGCAAGAATTTCAAGAGTACATAAGAAAGCAAGATGCAGTGGCATTCACTGAGCCTTGAGCAGACATCTTCTAAAGGATTATATCCCATTTCATCAAGCCTTGGAAATGCAGCGAGGCAGGAGGCAAAACACACAGTAATACTGAAGCATGACACTTCAAATTAAATTGCAGCAGATTAACAGAAGAAGACATGAGAATGTGGCTCATCTAGGGTACAATGCCCAGTATACTTTGGCTCATTGTGTAAATAATATGTAGTAATTGCATTTACTGATGGAGAGCTACTAGTCTTTGTTGTTTCCATTTTCTCTGATCATTTCCTAGCAACGATCAGACTAGAATATGCAGCTTTCCCCCTTCTTCTGCCATTTCATAGCTTCTACCCCGTTTTGTGAATGATCCCCTTCAGAATGCATCCTATGTGGAGGCAGCTCCAGTGTTCTCTCCTCTCAGTAATTCTTGTCTCCCTTCCTTGGGCACAAGGAAAGAGCTCAATATTCACAGGTCCTCAAACAAAGACCTGTCAACCAGTTGTCTAAGAAAATTCAAGTGATGCAACTATTTGAAAAGAAGTGTGTGTAAAGCACAGTTAAACACCAGAAGAGAGCCATTAAATAATTAAAGAATATTTCCTCATAATGTAATGAAAACTGGCTGTCATTGATTCACAATATAACAAGCATCCCAAATGTGTTTGACATCAAACCTAGCTACATCAAGCAAACAGCTGACTAGACTGACATTACATAGATGTTTAATAGGGAATTGCACAAAATCACAATCTACAATGTCAAAGACACAAAAATGTTTGCTTTAATCTGTTAAGCATTAAATATTATTTTCAGGTTAGTGCATGAGTAGTCACTGTCGCTGTTTTTATTCCGAAGTATTCAGAATACTAGCATGTCTTTCAGAAGGACTATAATTCATACTCTACAATGACCAAATGGAATAGTACTGAGGAATTATCTAGAAATTATTTTTGACTCTGAAAGGAGAAAAACAGGAGAGTCCCTCCCAAGAGAAATTAACAGATAACTGTAAGCTACAAGGGCTGCTCCAAAAGCAAGGCCTCCTCTGTTATTATGTTGGCCCACAACATCAGAGGCAGATGTTGGTACGGCTGCAGAGGATGAACCTTCCCACCAATGTGTCATTACATTCTGTTGCCATGTGACAGATGGCAGCGGAGGGGCAGTCTGACAGAACGGTGTCTGACAGGGAAGTGCATATGGAGCAAAGGTGTGGCACTGAATTCCCTCATGTGGAAAAAATGGCACCCACTGACATTCATCAACGTTTGCTGAAGGTTTATAGAGACCAAGCAGTGGGTGCAAACACAGTGAGGTGGTGACTGGTGCATTTCAGTAGTGGTGACGGTGATGTCCACGCAGATTTTTTGAGCATGGCCTACAAGCTGTTGTTCGTCGCTGATAAAAACACATAGCTAATGGTTGTGACTATATTGAAAAACTGTTCTGTATCTGTGAATTTGCTCTATCAAATAGTGTTATTGTGCTCTTTGTATCTGTTGAAGTTTCCATGGAAATAACCAGGAAGCATTGCTTTCAAAGCAACCTATATGTACTAAGGAGAGGTGCATTTTGCCTATTATTTAAACCTGAGAATTCTCCCAAAGATCTAAGGGGTGCCCAGAGCTATTCAGCAGTTCTGAAAATTAAACTCCACATGCAGCATATGGCACCTGCTTGCACTTACATTTTAGTACAGAAAAATCCCTAGGCACAGTGCTTGTGTGATTGAGCTTCATCAGTTTCTTTGTTGGTACTTCTTGGAAGAGCAATTGTATATTTTCAAATCAGGATGGCCGTATTGAAGCCCATATTAACAGATAAATTTGAGAATATGTGCCTGGGCCACTAAACCACTCATTTCCATGAAACTCTGTAGAAAATGATCCTTAACTTTCTTTTCACCAAAGAATGTGTGAAAGATCTGTTGTAAGCTGGGAACTGAAGTGAGTGCACTCTTTTTCATCTACCGTACTGCACACCGTATTTCACTTCTTCATCTAAATCTTCTAACATTTTGTGTCCTATGGGAGCATAACACACTTTTAGCTCATCACTGTTACAAACGTATGATGTTATTTTTAAAAATATTTCTCAATTCTTACTAAAACATGAGCTGATTCCAAATTTATCTGCAGTCTTTAAAGTGCAGTGAACGGCTATCAGTCCAGTTAACTTATGCTTGCATTTGCATTCAAGTTATCATTAACATAAGGTCTTAAATCAGATCCTGATTAGTTTGCTTTTGAAAAACTAAAGCAGAACTTTCTAAGATAAACTTTTTCATGCTACTATTCAAAAAGTTCTTTCCATATAAAGTATGTTTATTAAATGTGCTGAACTGTTATATAGTTCCTTTAAATTTATGAAAAGACTGAGAAACTGCTTGGCAAGAATACTTGAAATGACAATATATATCATAAATGCCTTTTGTACTATACAAAGAACAGCATGCAAAAAGAACTAAAAAGTTCAGCATGTTCACTTATGTTCTGAGTATAACATAAGCCAAGCTGACCTCATTTTATACGAGGCCATTTTATACTCAAATATACCACTAAGCTTTATTTTATCTGTTCTATTTTCATTTTTTTGGGGCCAAATTGGAAATGAGAGCATTTGGGCTTCTGAGCTGCCTGACAGGGAGGAATTTAAAAATGGAACAAGGTTCAGAACTGACTCCTTTGATGAGTAGATAATTTATCTTGAAATATATGCTTCTAAGCTAGCACAAAGAAATGATGCTAATGTTGCTGTCCTAAGTGGAGTGAACATTTAATTGTCTGAACTTCTACTGCAAGTAGAGTTTCAATTCTCTCTTTAAAAAGTGAGTGATCTCATGGTTTGTTAATTTTGGCAATCGCTCTCTGACTAGTTCACTTCTGTAACACACTACAGCAGGCAAGTTAAGCCATTAGGAAAATTAGTAGAGCCAAGTGCCTTTTCACTGTCAAACAACAAAGAACAAGATTTCTTGCACTACATTTTCAATTCCCGTTACTTTCTGCAAGGTTTTAAATCAGTGATGCAGAGTCACTTTTAAAGGCAGTCTTTCCCAGTCACTGGCAGACACTGGGTCAACTCTGAGAAGCACCATTACTCAACATCGTGATTTCACTGGTTACTCTTCACAGGGGTGCTAGTTCAACTAAGATTTCTGCTTAGAGATGCGCCCAAACCAGAACTTGCTTACCTCTTCTCTTCTCAGGGAGAGTGCAGTGAAGAATTGCATACATTGCCCAGAGTGGTTGTGGATGCCCTGTCCCCAGAGGTAATCAAAGACAGGCTGCATGGGGCTCTAGGCAACCTAATGTAGTACTTGATCTAGTGACTGGCAACCCTGCCTGTGGCAGGGGTTTTGGAACTTGATTATCTTTAAGGTCCCTTCCAACCCAGGCCATTCTACGATTCTAAGAAGAGACATCTATTTTGAATTGGGGTTTTCTGTTGAATCTTGTATAAACAAATCTAAACTCACATGAACTACAGAAATAGAATCCATGCCAAATCATTTTTGAATAGCCCAAGGTTGCTTGCAAGCATCAAACAACTGGATTTTCTATAGCAGAATGGCTTCTAAGCATATGTCTCCTGACAATATCTTCCATGACCTATGTACAACATGCCCACAAAGAAAGATGTGTCATACACACACACGTACTTTTCATTATGAACTCTGCATGGAGGTGTTTTAAGTGTTCTATCTTCCTGGATGATTAATGCTTTTTCTTTGTATCCAGAGGTAAAAGATACTCTGTGGGAGAAGTTCCGAATAGGAAGCATTCATTTGAATTGAAAACACAGACAGGAAAATACATGACATTTATAGAACAACAGTTTATTTCTAAGGGATTAGCTGATGAGATTTTAGGAATAAATACAATGTACATTAGGTTTAGAAAAGGCTTCTCCCTAGATTACCATAAGAACATTATGCCATTGATTTCTGACACTGGATTTGTAAACTTAAAATGTAGTGCTGAATCAGTAAGCACGGCTTTCATGGAAGTTAAAAGTCAGTTCATGCAATAATTGTTTCAGCTGTAACTCTTTGACACTGGCAGGCACAGAACAAACTAAATGGGTTTGAAAAGTGGGATTTCTTTTCCAGCTACATAGTGATTGGATTGAATTTATTAATTTCAATGTAATTCTATTCAATTAATGAAGCTACACTACAACAAAATTTTCTTCTGGTCTCATTTTCAACTAGGCCTGTCTTTTTATTTTTTAAGCAAAACTAATTGCAAGATAGCTGTACCGATTGCATCTCTAAATGTTCGTGTCTAACTTGACGCCTCCGCTGTGTTTTTCTCTCCTCATTTAGGTGATATAGATATTAATATAATATATCAATGTAAGCTGAAGAACTCAAAATAACTTTGAGATCATTCTATGGCTATTGTTTGTCTGGAACTGACACATGAGATTGTGAGAATGCTGACACAAATATTTTTGAAAAACATCACTGAGATAGTTCAGAATTAATTCTGGATTACTTTTTTTCTTGCAAACAAGTCCATTTAACATATTTTTAAGCTGTACTTTATGGCAGAAACTCTCTGTGCTTGTTCTTTGTTCAATTTTTTTCCATCTTAATGACATCAAAAGTCATATTGTTATTTTGTGTGGAGGTAGCAATAACAATAAAGGATTTGACTGATACTAACAGCCAGAGAGAGGCAGGACTGATGTGCTGATAGTGAAAAATGCGTAGGCTTCTCCTTGGACTGGCAAGTGGAAAGGTGATGCTGAAAGCAGCACACAGTTCTCTTCCTGCATAGTCTAACACTCACTTTACTGGCCAGTTTGTTGGACTTACCTGAGTGTTGGAAAAATATCTAGGAAAATAGATCTTTGAACTGTAGTCACTCATTTAATGAAAAAAAAGCCTGATGTTTCCTGCTACTGCAAAGTCATCAAGATTAAGTTGGCCTTCGGTAAACCAGAAACCAATCTTTCTTCATTCTTTGACAACTCTGTGCTTCTTCGATTTTTTCTCCTTATTATTTCTCCTGGTTTCTTTTTGGCATTGAAAAAACATGCGTGTGTGTGCGCGTACATTTACGTATTTTACAAATATATGTAAATTTATATCTATGTATACATATATCTACCTATATAAGTAACTTTGCAATATAAAACAATCACAAGCAGCTAAAATTGACTTCTCCAGATCAGCTGTACTGAGGATCCATCAGGAATGAGAACCCCAAAGCAGAGAGGAATTAACAGACTCCTTGGAGGCAACCTGGGCCAACCAAGCCATGTTCTCACTGCCAGTTCCCACGATGCAGAGAACATGCTGACACACCTGTTTCCAAACACCTCCACTGCTCTGAATCATTCTGTCTTACTATTACAGCGTTACAAAGCATTTCTATTACAGTAGTGGACAGGAACGAGTTGAGATAAGGCACTAATGCGTAAGGCTCTACAGCGAACTTAATAATGGCACACTGACTGCCTGGGAAAACTCACATAAATTTAGAGGGCCCAAAGCAAAATAACTCCTCTAGCAGAAATTACTCATCCTCCAAGCACCAAATGCCCCATTAAGCTCCAGGATGTGCAGTAAGACATGGTAATTACATTTTTCCCTCAGTTGTTTGTGTGTTACTATTTTCTGTAGAGAAAATCCACTTTTATTCAATTCTCAAAGGAACTCCTTGTCTGCACAGCTTCCAGATCTATCCAGTTCTCATCTAGAGATGTTGCTTCAAAGGACCAGGCATTTCATGCTGTATGTTAGAGTTGCACTGCTAACTCATAAGCAGGTAATAATGAACAGTGATATAAGTAACAAGAGCTATGACAGTGATGGATAATACTCAGAATTATAGAATCATTGAGTATCTCAGGTTGGAAGGGACTTATAGTAACAATCCCTGGCTCCAACAGGACCACCCAAAATCCAAAGCCTATGTCTGAGTGCTGTCCTTGAACTCCTTGAACTCTTTGTGCTCCTTAAACTCTGACAGCTCAGTGATGAGCCCATTGCCCTGGGCAGCCTGTTCCACACACACCACCCTTTGCTGAAGAACCTTTCCCTAACACCCAACCTGACGCTGCAGCTGCCATGAGGCCTTCCCTCAGCCTCTTCCTCTCTGGACTGAACAAACCAAAGAACCTCAGCTTATCCTCGTACATCTTGCCCTCTAGACCCTTCTCCATCTTCGTAGCCCTCCTTTGGACACCACCTAACAATTTTATGTCCTTCTTATATTGTGGTGGCCAAATTGCTGGCAAATGCAAGCTGACAGATGTTTGGGGGATAACAAAGAAGCGTTACTTGGCAGCTCAGCCATTGAGCACACTGATTTCCACATACACAACACTGCATCCCATTCCTCTTAATCTGCTCAGGAGAACTTGGGCATCTCCCACACATGTTGCTGTGAGCATGAAGTGCTTTTTCTTACACTGTGAAGGTGTATTTATTTAATGTTGTTTTAAAGTTCAGATGTCTTAGTGACAGAGGCCTTTTACACAAATATTTGGAAGCTATTCTTATGTGAGCTTTTAAAACTTATCTCCCCTGGAGTACTCCAGGGATCTAGATAGATTTATTCCCTCCACATATGCTTTGTTTTCTGTCTCTCTCTGTTCCTCCCCCTGTTGATGTCCTGTAAAACATATTAACTTCTTTGCTTTACAGATATTTACTTTTAACTTATTCAAGAGATGATCCTGAAACTCCATAGCTACATGAATTAAACATTATCTAGTGTTTGGAGCTGCAAATGTGGCTATGTTACCTTGACTGTAAGAGGAGTCACACACACACACAAAAAAGATTTTTCCTTCCTTTTCCATGACTCATTAGGCATTATTCTGCTTGAAATATCTCCATACGCTGACTTGTGTATTTTATTAATGGCCATAAATATCCAGAATAGGTACAACCCAATCAGATAAATATATGTAGCTGATTCTTGGCTCTTGGATGAGATCAAAGACAACTGTAATCAACTCCTTCAAAGCAAGAATTAGTTTATGCAACTGACTCTTAAATGTTTCTTCCAATATACTTCTAAAGAGGGAGCAAGTGCTTTTAATTCCTACCTGATGCTGCCTCAGAGCTGCAATTACTGCACCATTTCTTTGGATTTAACATTTATATATTTTTTTATGTCTCCCTGTATCTAGTCCATAAATTCCCAGGCATTCTTTCCCACTTTGGATAACTTCACCTCCTCTAGGAATAGCAAACCATAGACTTGAGAAATACTTTAATGCAGAGAAGACTGAAATACTGATGAAGCACAGGAACTAATAAATTACATGGAACACTCATATCTTGCATTTATTTCACATAGTTCTTTAAAATTATTGTGTTGTAATGACTTTTTTCCCCATACAGAAAGCTTTTGGAAAAACCCTGCCCAGTGAATATATCCTAGCACTAAGCCTACACCCAACTTTTTTTTTTTCAACAGGTCAAGAAAAACCCAAAACCTATTACTAGGAGGAGATCTGCTTGAGGACACTACCACTGCAATCTGCATATTCCTTTATTGGGTCCATCCTCATTCAGGTAACACATATTCTGCATAAGAAACCAGATTGTAGTGTTGCATTAAAGTTATTTGACTCAGGTGAATATTTTGGAGCATTGAGGTAAGTAATTTGGTATCTTTCCAGCACAAATCATTTGATTCTGACAATCTGGTCAACCAAGCAGGTGAAGCTGCTATAGAACAAAACTAGGGAACGATCAAAAGCAGATATAAAAAATTCTTAATTTCCAACATGGAGTAATGTGTGATAATAATCTAAACTAAGACAATTGAATGCCATTAATGGGTGCTGCAAATACTAAGCAAACAGCAGTAAAACCTAAGGCTGACTGGGCTTGTTATTTTCAGTCGCAGTTTGTGTAACTGTAGTTACAAAAACAGTGCCTCTGATTTCAGGGGATCTGTGCAAGTTCTTCTGTTAATCATGTATGCAGGGGCTTAGCATTGTTTCTGGTTAAAGCAGCTTCACCCACTGTGTCACAAATCTCACCTTTCAAGGAACAATGCATTGAAAGGTAACTGCAAAAGACCACAGCTGCCAAGCTCCAAACAGGAGGTTTACATTGAACTAATGGTGAAAATGTTTACGGCCCTTCCAGAAGCACCATCTGTTTCTATGACTGCTCATTGTTTAGATTGTTTATGAGCATAATTTTAGATTTATCTGGTTAACCTTTGGATAGCCTCCTAAAATAACTATTGATTCTTAGAGTTTTCAAGGTAATATATTAAGAAGCAGTTTAGTGTTATTATTTTATGGAAAGAACTTTTTTTGTAATATATCAATACCTACACATACAGGAAATAGTTATGTTATCACATAGCAAAAGGAGCTGAAATGTCACATACTTGTTCACATCATGAACTATGCTAATTCAAATTTCTTTGTGAGAAAAACAGAAAAGCACACTGCAGCATATTTTTTGAGAATTCCCCTCTGCCCCCAGTACTTCCCACAATATCTATCTTCATGTTGCATTTCAAGAGAAGGGGGAATAGATAGGATGAACTTCCTCCAAAAATAGTAGAAAAGAAAAAGGAAATGGGTCTTGAGGATACATGATTTGCATCGAGCTTAAAATGAACAAAAGGAGATAGGAAAAAGTATTTTCCATTTAGTCAGTGTGAGCTCATCCTGCACTAGTAGAAGTGCTGGGAGTCTTTCCATTTTCCTTGAGAGATTGGGATTTAAAAATACTCCACCAAAATAAAAATGGACGGAAGTCTGATTGTTTTTGCAACTATTCATCAAGGAGAGTCCCAATTTAGGTCAAAACTGTGCTTGTGGAAATTAGTATCTGTGGGAGAGGTTTTGCAAGACTGAGGTAGATTTGGTTGGATTATAATTATACTTTTCGTGCTTGCTAGATTGTGCATACCGATACATAGACTTCAGAATTAAAGAGCATGAACTTTCATGGATTTGTTTCCATTTAAAGGGCAGAACTCCAGTCTAATGAGAACATTTATGGAACTCATTCTTCAAAGAGTGACCCCACATTCTGCTTGTGTAGTTTTTGGCTCCTCTTTGTGTAACAAAGATGGAGATTAAAACACCTTACTATTTCCCCTTTGGCTTTATGGTTTATGTCCTGTGTGAGTTTAGAATTTATTTCATATACAATGCTTCGAAACCACACAGCTCTCCACAAAATGCACACTGATAGGGATGTTGGCAAGCATCAGAAAAGAAAAAAGAAACAGGAAAAAAAAAACTTTTTGAAAAATGTGCTGTATGTGAATATAAATTGAAGAAAACTTTTCAATGTTCCTAAAAACATATAAAAACTATATGCTCATTCCCACCAGAGAAAATATTTTTAAATTGTGGAAATATAAAAAAAGACTGTCTTCCGGGGGATCTCTCTACATTCCTCCACCAATAAAATATAAATCCAAGAGAGATGTGGAAGCATAGTGCTGTAATAAGCAATAGTCCCATGTAGTTCAGGAAGAACTACACATACCTGGTAGAGCAGAAAGAACATTAGATAAAGATCTCAAAAGAAAACATGAATTCAGATCTCCTAGGTCATAGAATTTATCGCAAACCTTCAAGACTTTTGCAACCTCTTTATTAAGGTGTACTTACATGTATCTATGCATGAAATAATCTCCTGTAGCATAAGCAGTCTGTAAAAAGAAGATTGAATTATATATTTATCTATTACCATTTTTATGTAGATTAATTAAAATATTTGGGAGGTTTTCAGCTTCTCTGATAATAATCTTAACAGTGCCAGCACAAGCTGTCAAGAGCAATAACAAGGAATAGTTAGAAAAATAAAAGAATTGAGCTAAACAAAGTAAGTGGAGCTTTGTCTGTTGTACTCTTTTTCCACTGACTGGGTTTTTCACCAATTATGGTCCACGTTCAAGTTATGCTGAAAATCTGCTGGTAAAATAACATCAAAATATGTGCATAACATCTTATTAGTAAGTGCACATTTCAAGTTATTTTAGGCAAGGGAGGCACTGCTGCAGAAAGATCTGATCTTTTCATTTGCTTGAAAAAGAGCAGAAATTGTGCATACCTGGCCTTTTTGGTATTTACCCAAATTTGCCTTGGGAGAACCTTTTCTAACAGGCAATGAAGGCAATCAACTGAATTATCATACAAGTATGCAGAAGTCAAACACAAAAAAGGGAGAGAGCCAAGCTGACTTACTCTACCGTAGCTGAGAGCCTCCCAAAATTGAGTTGTATTCTGCTATTAAAACATCTTGTAGTCTTACATTCTTCCTTTTTGTATGCTTCTAATCTTATAAAATGAATTTGTCATATTATACACAAATTTAAATTTCCAAATTCATGAGAAACACTAGCAAGATTGCAAGTAAGAGGCACGGAGATTTTACATTGCAGTTGGTGGGTTTTACTCCCAAATAATTCGTGCTCATGTGAGTCTATTTCACAATCTTGATGTCTTTCTATTATTATTACATTAAGAAGCAAAGGTCAATCCGTTGCAAAGATCGCATTGTATCTTTGAACTCTGGAAGAGGCCACTGATAGTAGCACGTGTAGACAGCTTTACAGAAGGGAGCCCTGCAAAAGGCCGTAGGGATGACTAAGGGTGTAGAGCTTGTTTTCTTGGAGGAGAGGCTGCAAGAGCTGGGATTGTTTAGTGTAGAGAAGGCTCAGAGGAATCTTATCAATGTGTATAAATACCTGATAGAAGGGAATGAAAAAGAAGGCTCACTGATAGGACAAGAGGCAACGGTTGCAAATGAAAACATGAGAAAATATAATATTCCATCCAAACACAAGAAAAAGCTTTTTTACTGAGGATGATCAAGCACTGGCACTGGCTATGCAGAGAAACCGTGGAGTCTCCATCCTTGGAGATACTCAAAATCCAACTGGTTACACTCCTGGGCAACCCACTGTAGATGACCCAGCTCAAACAGAGAGGTGGACTAGACAATCTCCAGGGGTCTTTTCCAACCTCAAACATTCTGTGATTCTGTGAAAAGATAAACTTATGCCAATCGCTCCAGTTCAGCTCCAGCAGAGGGCAGATAGCAAAGAGTGATGAAGTTGATTGCATTGTAGTTCTTTAAGGTAATTAAGATTATGCAATGCCAAATGTGTGTTTCTGAACCTTACTAATAACAAACAGATAAGGAAAAAGAATGGTTTTCTATGTACCTTTGTCCTTGTGGTAAGTTGGCCTTAAATACTGCACTTAAACTATTGCAAAATCTTTATAAGAATGTTGGTTTGATAAAGAAGAATGAAAATATCTATTAAAAAAATATAGAGCTGGTGTGTGTTTTGAAGCTTGCTACACAATGAATACAAAACTGCCAGTTACTCGTACATGACTTAATCTTATACTACCGCCTAGTGGCTAAGATCTAAATATGACTCTGAAAACTTCAATTTATTTTATGTATATGAATACAGGTAGATGGTAATTAAGTATGTTACAATATAATTTGAATTCATTTTTAGAAATAATATTATGTATATAATTTGTCCACACATTAACAATCATGCCCACTATAGTGAAAAGCAGAGAAATTTCTATGATGGACACTAACGTTCATGTTTAGTTCTACTAGAAATTGAGTGCAATCTTAATGTCAACAGGATACCCATTTTAATTTGGCAATGGTTTGAGTTAGAACTATTTCAAAAAATAGCTGTAGAGAAGGACTTCAGCCATCATGTTTAGGATATCTGTTGTTTCTCATGGCTAGAAAGAAACATCTCTGGGATGGATCGTGCTATAGATGTCCAGTTTTGTGTTTCTACCTCCAAAGCTCTTATGGTTCAAATATTCATAAGGATGGTGATGAATAGAGATGATTTTATTCAGTGTAACAGATCCAGATACGCTGAGTCCTCGGGCATCTATTTCCTGTTTGTTGTCCTAGTTCCTGTACCCAGCTAAGTTCACAAACTCAAGCCCATGTGTACATAAACCTTGAACATGTCTGAGTCATACAGGAATTCCAGGTTCCCCAGTTTCCTCCAAATCCCATTCTAGCAGCAGTATATTAATTAGCAAAAAAATAATAATAAATAAATAAATACAAAATCAGGCTCTTGCAGAAGCTTAGAGGAAAACATCAGAAATGAAAAACAGTTCTGCAGCTGACGGGAACAGTAACTGTTAGGAAGAAAGGGTTCCTCTTCAGAAAGATGAATTTCCAGCTCCTTACACTCCGTGGCTGTTAATTCTTGGCATTTTGTATGCCTGCTACAAAACCTGCTCCTACTGCAACTATCAGCATTCTTCATCCCTGTGGGAGTTACAGCAGAAAAAATAATAGATGTGCACCTGGACTACTTCTATAAATACATAAATAAATAAATAAGACCATAGCTACGTGTAGATATGTCAAAATCGTTTAGGTCTGGCCACTCGAGGCTTCTGTATCTTAGGTCTTGCTGGAAGGAGAAATTGTATTGTGTGGTTAGGTGGAGCAGGAAAAAAAAAGGCGATTTAATTTTGTCCACCAGGTGGCACTTCGTTATCAGGCCTTTATGTTTAAAAGGTCATCTGGAAGAGCTTAAGTTACGATTATATGAGGTGTAAACTGTTACAGAGCAAGGATCAGTCTGTTTCTGGATATACCCATTTCTCTTCTGGGAATGTGATTTTCATCTCAATGAAGGGAATGGGATTTTTATCACTGACTTAAAAGCAACCTGGCCTCAATTAGGTGAAAGCTTTACGGAAATAGAACCTATTTGCATTGTGTAGGATGGATGACTTTTTTCCCTCTAACTAATTTGTTAGTGCTGGTGAGTGACTTAAATCTAATGCAGCAGAGAAAGGGAAAGAGAGTGGCACAAACTCAGAATTGTGGACACTGAACAAGCCAGACAGGTAATACAATTTATTCTGGATGAGCTTCCTGCACTTAGAGAAAACATCCCAGTAGATGACTCGTAAACTTATATTTTGTTATAGTCTTAATCCAACACACGTGTTGTCTGGTGTTCCTTTTCCACCACACCATCTAGAAGTTAGGCTGCACACATTAGAATGTTGTAAAGATGTTAGTGTAGATGAAAAAAATCTCTGGTGGGGACATCACAGTTTGAGTTTGGAAACTGTCATTGTGACAGTCATCCATGCAAAAACTTTAGTTTGCCGTTGCTTTAAATGCTTGATTGTCAACAGGATATCCATTTTAATTTTGCATAAATTTGTGTGAATATGTTTAGGTAAGAGTAGCAACGTAAGGTCTAGCTGATGTACAGTATACTGATGGACGCTGAAACCCAGTGGAACATTCAGTGCACTCCACCATCCCCAGCTGATGCACTCCTGAAATACAACTGCTGGCCACATCGCTAGAGCCTTTCCATCCTTCTTCTCTTCCAGCAGCAGATCTCTGACAGTAATGGCTTTCCCAGAAGCCAAATACTGAGATCACAGAGAAGCTCTGCCAAATCCTTTGTGCTAGGAAAGATTTCTGACACGCTCAGTTGGTGGTTAGAGAATAGCACACTGATGACATGGAATTGGAGAAGAGGTTTCACTTCCAGTCCTGCCATCCTGCATTTTGGCCTTGTTTTTCTGTTCATTTGCATCAAGGGTAATTTAGAGCCATTTGGTGCTGTCCTACTGTTTACTTTTCCTGGCTTCTAAGAGGCTGCTGAAAGCACCTCTGTGTACATTAGTTCTATCTCCTTTATGCAGAGCATGAATAATTATTGAACGTTTCTTGAACCCTGTCAACTGTTGTTCTGCTGTAAAAGTGGGTTTTAATATCAATAGTAAGTGAGCTGGAAAAAGGCTTCAGGTAGACAAGAACACACACAAGAAATATCTAGTTCTCTTAGAAATTACCTTGTCAACACATAAAACTGGGATAGAAGTCCAATTTATTCCAACCAGTTTCTTACTGTCAATGAAAAGTGTTTCCAAGGCATTTGCTTAAATGTGCCTTTCTACAAGGAGCTGCAGTCATGTGCTGATCTGCACTATGCAGTAGGAATCTGCCTGACCCTGTAATGTCACTGGAAGCAGGCACTGAGCTGGAAATGATAGGTTGAATCAGTGTCCAGTTGTAGAAATTAGCAACTCAAGCAATAAGCGATTCCCAGAAGCATAACAGCATGCTTAAATCACACTGTTGCTGTTTCTCAGCTGAGACACTTCCCTCATGCTCTCATGATAAGTTTTAGCTGAGCTGTTAAACACACATACATAACTGAAAATTTGCACTCTTCAAATTTCCCATCTGCTATGCCTTAGAACCTCAGGATATAGTTGTAATATTCTAATTTTCTGGCCACACTGAAAGTACTTGAGGGTCTCTGCACAGGACATTGTGCACCTCAGGGGAGCACCTCCTGATGGAAAACTTTCTCAATTGTTCTCTTCCCTTCATGGGGAACAATTTTTAACATTCTCTTTTCTGTCATCTCCACTCCCTTCATACCTCTCATCCTGCTAGTTCCACTCCAGTTCTTCTCCATCAACACAGAATTATTACTGCAATGCTGTACAAAAGGAATTAAAGGAGAAAATGTCTTACCTACACCTAATTCATTCTAAAACATACTACAAGAACTGAGGTTAAGACTGTACATTATCATTGGACCACGGTGACCAAAAGTAGGACAGTAACTATTTCTTCTACTGTTTTAGCTTTCTTTCTCCTTGTACTTCTCATGTGCCAAAGAACTGGAAAGTTCCCTTTCCCTGGAAAGGGATTTGACTGGTGCAGAACACCAAACAAATTTCTGACTCATAAAAAGGAAAAGCAATGAAAGGTTTGATAGTTTTATGATTTATCCCCAAAGGGGAAAAAAAAAAAAAAAAATAGAGGCAGAGGTAAGAAGGTGCTCTTACTGAGATAGGAAAGAGAGGTGACAAAAGAGAGTAAGGATGAGGTTAAGACAGATATGCAGAAACAGCACTTTAAGGTGATGAGAAGCAGGCAGTCCTCTTAAAGTCTGGGGGCTCACTTGGTGCCAGGCTCGTGACCCAAGATCTCAGCGGAACACTGCTAATGAGTCACAGATAGATCTCCCTGATATCCTGTTCCAGGTACATACATTCCTTTCCAGACTCCAGCTGGGAGGGAGATCGGTGAACACTCTTGGTTCTCCCTTCAGTCCTGGAGCTGTAAATGACAATGTCTTTTCCCACATCCTTCATCCAAAGGCAAAGGCTAAAAGCAAAATTGAAGCCTACATGCATTTCTTACAAGACTATAGGTACGTTTGTAAACTCAATACATTTGTAAGCCCCATAATGTCTAAATCTTTGGCTGCTTTAATCAGTTAAGGTTTTCTTACAATGAGATGCAATATTTGACTGCCATTTTGAAAGGATTCAGTGGTGTATCAGAGAATGGCACACACAGACATAACTAAACAATTGCAAAGAACAGTGAAAACCATAGTTAAAGTCCAGGGCAGCTTTTTAGCATGCAACACCATAATCTTATACTGTGGTCTGCAGAAGTGCTTCTCTATAAAATGCTAAATTTTTCAGCTGACAGCAAGATAAGACAATCAGATAGGAAAAACAGTGAATTCTAATTGAAAAGCTAAGGATTGTAAAACTTGATAACAATTTCAAAGTGAAGGAAGGAAACTGCAGAAAAACTGAATCGAGCAAGTAATCTGAATTTAAACAAAGTTTGGTTTAATTTCACAGCACTTCCCTTTGCAAATGTAAAGATCAGAAGCTTTATTAGATAATATATTTGGGAACATTTCAGCATAGCCATTTCTTAAAATTTCTGACATCTTCTCCTTTTAAAAATAGTTCTAAAATAAAGGATTTTTTGCTTTAGATAGTCAAGTTTTGCTGCTTTGGAGCAACAGAAGCTCTCCTTATTTTGCATGGTCATACCCTCAGTCATACAACAGCGACGGAACTGACAGGGAATTTCTACAGTCATTGCTGAGGTTCCATTTGTAGTCTTGCAGGCAGAGTAGCACTTTTCAAATAATCAGTTGCAGTGTAAAATGGACTGTAATATCACATTAGGCTTGTGTCACATCTATGGCTTCTAGTGCTAATTCTCCACTCAATCACAGACCGAATATTTCCTTCAAGCCTCAAAATGCGGTGCTCTTGCCAAATGCTCCTCCAATTCCTATTTCACAATGAGGCTGAGCAGCACATTTCTTTCTGGCAGCAGGCTCTGGGTCACATAAAATTATGCTTAGAAGGGCAGGCTACAGAAGGAAAAGCTATAGGGTGTTAAATGTGCCCAAGGTCATCACACACTTTAAACAAAATGTTGAATTAACACTCAGGATGTGACTATGACAGCTTGCTTCCCTCTTGACTAGACGTATTAACTTAATGAGCTTCCATCTCTTAAAATTAACTACCCAAATTAATTAATTGTCTAAATTGAATAACTATTGGAACACACGTTGGGTCAGCAAGGCCGGTCTGAAGGGCTGGTCTCCAACTGGAATAAGCTGTCTTATTCTGAATGTTCCAACGTAGCTGACCAGAGTGGAAAATAAAATCTTAAAAAATATATAAAGTTCCTCTACTCCAATACTATTATGTACTGATACATTTTAGAATCAAAACCTATGTAGTTTTAGTCATCAACAAGGGAGGAATAAGGACATCAAAAAGAAAATGAAACTTAGCTGTTAGAAAAGCTTTTCAATACCTTCCCATTCCATTGATTTTCCCCTTGGAATTTCTCTTTTTCTTTCATCTTGCTCTCCTCTTTTCATTTTTTAATAAGCAAAACTGACATGCAGTGCTGGAGCAGTCATACAGTTCTTTGGCAGCAATAAATTTGCTCCATTCTGTTTGAAAGTCTCCCCTGAATATGAAGTACCAAAAATCTGAAAATGCAAAAAATCCTGGGGTACTTTACAAGCTAGAAGAGTCCCGTTCATTTATCACAAACCTCATCAGCTACTCATAATCAGAAGATAGATAAGTTATCTGGGCATTGTAACATTTTCATTGCATCTAAGCACAAACTCTAGTGGAGCCAAATCATGATCTCTGAGTTGCTTTGCTGTGGTTTAACCCGGCCACTAGCTGAGCACCACACAATGATTCATTCACATATATATGTGAATGTATATAACAAGTGATGCACAAGCAATTGCTCACTACTCCCTGACTGATGCCCAGCTAGCACACCCGAACAGTGGAAAAAAGAGAGAGTTGAACTCCCACCCCCTTTAAAACTCCTTCTGCACAATGACTTGCGGTATGGAATATCCCTTTGGCCACTTGGAGTCAGCGGTCCCAATTCTGTTCCTTCAGAGCTCCTTGAGCCCTTTGCTGAGAACTGCCTTGGCTCTGTACAGCACTGCTACTCTTAAACAGTAGCTGTGAGCCCATAGTAAACTTCTATAGTAGCTCCTCAGCACTGATGTAGAAGAAAACACTAAGTAAAAAGAAAGAAAAAGGAAGCATTTCAAAGCAGAATTTATGCAGTATTCTCCATATCAGAATAGATAGTATTTAAGCCAATTTGCTTAGGAGATGAGGAACAGAAGAGTTGAAAGCCATTAACAACTCAGTTATTTGGCATTTGCTTGTTGGTGGTTTTTTGTGGGGGGGTTTCCTTCATATTTCTGAGTTTCTCCTTTCCTGCTTACTGTGTTTGTCTTTTGTTGTCCCGAGGAGAAATTGCAGCAGCAATAGTTACTTCTTTGCATTTCTTTAATTAAATTCTGGAAAGCGACAGATGCTTACATTTGCAATCTCCATAACCCTTAGTAAAGCACAAAGGAGTTAATCATACGGTAGGAGGTAGTTTACTTTGAATCCAGGCTGGAGCGCTGTTAATTTTGTCTTGCCATTTAGATGAAATGTAGCTTGCCATCAGAATCTCTGCAGCATTGTTCTGTGTGGTTTTTTCATTCCAGTAGAAAATTCAGAAATTGTAGTTCTCTGCAGATGAAATTAGTAAAGACTTGATCTGTAATAATGTCTTCTGGTATACTGAAGTACACCACATAGACAGCTAAGGCTTAGAGAAACAGGAGAATTTTAAAGGCTAATGCTTTTATTTCTTCTAACCAGACTCAAAGGTTATTTATGTGACCAAATATATGAATATGTGCTCCTGGGAATCTTACCAGACATCTCAGGACACTTTCAAAAGCCACAGCGTGAGTTTATCTGCCTCCTGAGTTGCCTAAACACTCTGTGACTACAGCTTTCCAATGGTAGTGCAGTGTTAATCAAAGCAAATGTCAGGCAACTGTTGGGGCATATACACAAACACTGACTGAATTCTTTACCTTTCATAAAAGGAATTTGATTCCAATGGTCAATAGTGCAGCTGGGATGCAGATCGCTTCCGGGGTCCATCCTCAGGCTGACGAGATGAGCTTTATCTTTTTGCACCCCACATGTGATTCCTCTGGGAAGGACACGTGGGCGTACAGAGCCAGCTCTCCAACCAGGTCCCACTGGAGGAACCCAGGCACACACTGAAAAGAAATCTCAATCAGATGGACGTATCCTGCTCAGACTCTCTGTCCCACAGGATAACTACCTGATGTTCACAGGGATTTGGTCATCAATGAGCTGCAGACCAAGAACCTTATTTAAATGAATGATTTATCAAGTACTTTTTAAAATCAAATATATTTGAGGAAATCTGACTATGCCTGGGGACAAATATCAAAGAAGGGAGGTAAAATTCATCAGATAAATTACTCATTATGAATTATTCACAACATTTTTCTGGAAATTTTAAATTAGTGCAAGATAAAGATCCTAATTTATTCCTCCTTTCCCTGAAGCACGAGAGTATGTGAGAGCTTCAAATAAACAAGGCTTTGTTAAAGCAGGATTTTCTGAAGTTTAAAGCACATCGCTTAGGCCTTAATTAACAACTCACTTGGATGAACTTTATCTGATCTGTAGTTATGTTAATTACAGAAAGTGAAGTCGGAGCCATGTAAACTGAAGAGTTCAGCAAGCATAGCCCTGACTCATCAGGCTTCTCTTGGGTCTCATGCACACGCACACACAGAGCCTTCTCACAGGCTGCTATTGTCAGAAAATAAAATGCTGTCTTTACTGGGGGCAGGAAAAAAAAAAGGCCCAGCCAAGCTAAAAAAACAGAACACAAATTGTGTGTTTTTCTGTTTGGTTTTTGGTCACCTGATGTCTGTTGATCTGATCACCCAGGGTGCCAGGAAGCATCCTCAATTAAGTACATTCACTCAGGCCATTCCTCCTCATTTTTTCCTGTCTACCTCATGCTTATGTAAATGCATTGCTATTTGCTTGAGAATATCTGGTTACCACCGTTAATTTTGCTTGCCTGGATGCTGGAGATTTCTATCAGAAACTGAGACAATCATCCCCAGTTTTATCAGAAAGACCTTTCCTGCTGCCACATACCTGGCATCCCCTTTGTTCTTTCTGCAGTTGTTTTACAGACTCATGAACAGCTAACATCATAATTCATTTGCCTACATGAGATTTAACACATGCCCACACAGCCTGTATTGCACCCTAATATTCTGGTCTGTCCTTGCTTGCACTTGGACTAATGACCACATGAAAGAAACCCTGGGGCTTAGTTTCAGTCTAACAAATTTTACATTACAAACCCATAGTTAGAATCACTGGGTCGTTTGAATTGGAAGGGACCTTTAAAGGCCATCTAGTCCAACTTCCCTGCAATGAACAGGGACACCTACAGCTCCACAGGGTTGCTCAGAACAACCTTTGTTGAAGTGCCCATAGCTTAACTACCCCTGCCCTCAAAATAATGATGATGTTTCATGTAAAACCAGAGGTTCTCAATGGATGAGGGGAAGTGCAATTTAAACTGAGGATGAGCTCACAGATCCATACTGCGAAGCACTCAGAACCAGTTCCCATCTCCCTGCTCTCATGTCAAGCACCTCAAGCCACTTGTTTCTGTGCTTATGGCCCAAAGCACTGTCCTGGTTTAGATTCAAGAAAACTGCTCATGGGACAAGGCTAGAAATGATCACATGCCTTTTGTAATACTTAACTGACAAATTTCCACCCAGGGAAGTGTCTTCTCCATAGCAGGAAGAGCTGGGAGGGCAATGGGCCACCACGGAAAGGCCAGGATGGCCCTGTGGAACCAGCACGACTTACACATGGGTTTGTGCTGTAGAGGTGAAGCATCATTTTAGTTAACTGTTAGGCTTATTTTACCTTATTTTGGGGGGAGAAATTGTATTGCTGTCGAACACGGCAAAAAGGACTGTAAAAAGAAAAGGCTTGTATGACTGAGGAGAGCTGCTAGAAGCATGAGATCTCTGTGTGACACCAAGTAGCAAATTGGACTCATGCATCCAGTGTCCTGGAGTAAACAAATGAATAAATACGCTGCTACACTGTCTATCTGTTTTCAAAGTCTTGTGGGCCTGCTTGGAGCTTATTTTATGGAGAAGTAAATGCTTAGAGAGAGCTCATTGCAAGAAAAAAGATCAAATCTCTCTTTTCAAATGGTAGCCAAGAAGAAAGGTCATAAATTAAAGAAGAGCAAAGTGAGTGAAGTAAGCAAACTGAAGATTAGTTGGTTAAGGGCAAAGCTGCGCTGGGATCACGCTGTAATTCCACTAGGTTTTCAAACCAGGACCTACATTTTGCTTTCTTCAGTAGGGTTAGTGGAGGTGAATATGGTTGGCACAAGCACACCGTGCAGAAACTCAGGCTGGTCATCGAGGATGATAAATGAACCTAACCTAATAGAATGAAATAAAAAGGGGGAAATTTAGATTTGATACCAAGAGAGGAGGCTTTTGTCAGATTTTTAATGCTGTGAAATAATACATAAGAGAAATGGCAGAACACACTTGGGACTTAAAAAAAATCAGACTGCTGAATGCATTTGCAAAGGTACAGCAGAAAACCACCTCTGATGCCTGGGAATGTTCCAGGTGACCTTTTGTGATAGATCTTCCCCATTAATGTTTTGTTTCTCCTTTCTGATCCCCCGTATATGAGCCCACATATATTTTGCTTTGGCCCTTAAATGAGATTGCATGATATATAGCAACTGTTGGAGAATAGGGATTGCTAATGGGAGCTGATCTCCAATGTCCTTTTGTCATTATACACGGAAGAAAAAGGAACCAAATTAATGGTTTCATTTCATTTTCATTCAGTATACTCTAATATATTTTCATGTTTTGAATTCCAATTTCTCCCAGTTCACATTGTAGCCCGTATTGGAAAAGTCATTTCTTGTGTTTCTTAATATGCTTTAAGGATCTAGGGAAATTACAGAATTTAGCAGCTTTACTTCGGAAATCCATCTAAGAGCTACAATGACCACCATAAGCTGCATAGTCATACTGGACAAATTGGTTGAGAGTTTAGAGAATTTACTTATATTAACATCTGGAATATAAAGTAGATAAAACCCATCAGAGAGTTGGAAATGTTTCATTTATCAGTAAATCCATTGAACTCTACTAAACCACGTTGACCCCTTCCCAGTTATGACAAAAGTTTCCATTACCAAAGGTTTAAAGAACCTCTGTTTTTTCCAAGCCTTTTAATATTTAGATGAACTCTGGAGTTTCAAAAGATTCGGGATTAAACCCTGCACTCAGCAATCTGACTGAATCTCATACTGAAGTCAGTTTGGTCTGTTAGTTGCATGTGAAATAAAAAAAAGAATAAAAGGTGTGTTTTGTTTTTTTGGTTTTTTTTTTCCTGAGTCCTTAAGTACATACTTACGGCAGGAAGTCAGCCAAGCTGACAAGAAATGGCAGGTTGTGAACAGGTACAAACTTGGCTCATCCCCTGTCCCAGTTCCTTCTGAGTCCCCTTTTGGGGGTTGTTCAGTGTTAACATGGCCTCAAAGGCCCAGCTGGGTCCGGAGCAAATGCAGGATATACCACTTGCAAAGCTGTTCAATCAGTCAGCACATGAGGCATGATTTTAGGTTGGTTATATGTGTTTGTGCTAGTCCACAGTGCCCACCCATCAAAAAGTGCTGACCTGTTGCAACCAGCAAGGTGTCTCACATGTCTGTGTTACACAGCTATGCCCTTCTCAGTCTAGAGCCCTGACGTTGGTTGCATTGCATCATCAAACCACTGACCCAGGCTTCACAGAATCATAGAATGGCTTGGGTTAGAAGGGATCTCAAGGATCATCAAGATCCAACCCCCCTGCTGCATGCAGGGCCACCAACCTCCATATCCAATACTAGACCAGAGCTTCATCTTGGCTTTTGTGCTCCAGAGAAGGAGTGGGACGGGAAAGCCCTGAGGGCCAAGCAGCTGAGATCCCACAGAGCAGTGAGCTCACTGCCCCAGCCCCAGCAGTCTGCAGGGGCATGAATGAATGCCTTGGAGATGGACAAGGGAAAAAAGTGTGGGATGAAAGGGATGCATTGTGCCAGGTCTCCTTGCCCATGGGCAACTAAACCAATGTAAGCATTCCGTTCTGTCTGCATGTGATCTCCCGGCAGCATGCCTTTCCTCAGTGCCTTTGATCCGCTGCTGAAATACTGCCCCTGCTGTCAGCATGGCACCTGGCCCCAGGATGTCCTTGAAGCCTGGAAGCCAGGAGAACGCTCTCCAGAGGTATCCCTGCAGCACAGTATTCTTTGCTAGGCACCTACTATGGCCGCAGCCAGAAAGCACAAACCTGGCTAGAGCTGTTACTACCACTGCGGTCCAGAGAAGTGTTTCAGAAAGGCTGGTGCACTTGGCCCGTTGTGCTTGGCCTAGGTGTGAGCAAAGCTGCAGCACTTAGTCTTCCTCCTATTGAACCTCACATTTCTCCAGAAATCCCATTAACTACAGATTTTGTCAGGAGGGTCTGACTCTCCCTACTGACCTCCAACTGAGTTGGCCAAAAGGATCCCTCTTCACTCCTTTGGAGATGTTTTGTCTGTATTACATGCAAAATAGGGGGATATTCTGCAGAATCTACCCTTCAACTTGCATGCCTGCAACTTCTTTGGGCCCATTGGCACAGGCTGCCCAGGGAAGTGGTGGAGTCACCATCCCTGAAGGTGTTCAAGAATGGTGTAGATGTGGCACGGAGGGACGTGGTTAGTGGGCACAGTGGGGGTGGGTTGGCATTGGATGCAATGATCTTCGTGGTCTTTTTCAACCTCAGTGATTCTGTTGACCCTACGTGGCCTTTTGCTCATCAGTAAAATCACACCGGAACTTATACTGGCATTTTATGAGATGGATAGTGGGAGAAGGCACCATCGGCTGGGAGTCAGGGGACTTGGAGGCTGGGAAACGTCACTCGGTGATCTGTGGTGGCCCTGGCTGCAGGAGGAGCACAGTGGGTAGGGGTAATGGCACCGGCACCGCTCTGTGCGTGCTGGCCGGCCCGGCCGGCCCAGGACCTGCCAGTCTACATGTGGGCCCACGCTTTGAGGAGACATATTCGCTGTTAGCCTGAAGGTGTGACGGCTCTGCGACTGGCGGGGTGCTTCTCTGCGGTGGTTTTCGGTTTGCTGCAGCTACTGCCGTTCGTTAACGGCAGGAAAAGCAAAACGTGGGTGGAGTGCAGACAAACAGCAGCGGGGGGTCCGCACCCATCCAACAGAAAGTCGGACCAAATTCGTACAAAGGCTCCATTTCCACCGAACCCGGCTGTCACGCAGCGCCTCCGATAACGGCCCGTGGGAACGGAGCCCAGCCCTGCAGCCACGGCGCTGGGCCGTCACCGGGAGCTCCCACAGGTGCCCAGGCGCTGCAGGGGCAGGGACACGGCGCGCCGCACCCGCTGCCGCCTCCCCTCGGCCCCGCTCCGAGCTCCAGGAGCGCGCTGGAACCAACGTTCCGGTAGCGCCCGGCACTCCCAGGGCGTGCTCGCGGCTCTCAGCGGAAGGTCCGCGCTCGGCTTTCGTGCTTGCGGCAGCGCGACGCGGCTCCCGGCGGGGATCGCCGGTCCGAGGCGCGACCGCAACCCAGCGCCCCCTCGCCGCCGCGGGGCCGCGACTCGGCCCTGCCCGGGCGGCCGCCGCGGATCCCCGCGCCGAGCCCCGCCCCGCCGCGAGGAGGAGCCGCCGCCGGCCGGGAGCGTGCGGCTCCGCTCGGCGCCGCGGGAGGAAGCGGCGCTCCTTCCTTCTCCTCCTTCGCCGCCGCCACCCCGGCGGGGCTCCCGCCAGCGGCCGCCCCCGCCGCCCGAGGAGCCATGGGCTCGGCGGCCGAGCTGCTGCCGCCGCCCGGGGAGCGCGAGAGGGAGGCGGGGGCGGCGCCCTTCCGGCACCGGCGGAGCCCGGAGGAGCAGGTTGGTGCCGCGGGACGGGGGCGGCTGGGGCGAGCGGGCGGGAAGGACCGGGCCGGGACCCCACCGTGCCGCTCCGGCCCGGGGCCGTCCCGAGCGGAGGGAGCGCGGGGCGGGGCGGAGCGGAGCGCCGCTCAGTTAGCGATCGGTCTGCGAGGCGGCGTCCGCGTTGTGTAAGCCGTGAAAATCAGTTCTCTGGAGTTCCCGCGGCTCCCTCGGCGCGCCGTGCCGGCTTTGCTCTCGGTTACCGCGCTGTCGGGAAGCTGACCCGCAGCCAAACGGCCCTGCGGGGCGGACGGGGCCCTCGGGGCCGCCCAGCCCCCGGACACCGCCGGCACGGCGGGGCCGCCCCGCGTCCCGTGCTGGGCAGGGGCCGGCCGGGGAGCGGTGGGCGCTGTCGTGCCGCTAGTTCGCTGCTGTATCGTAGGGAATTTATTGTAACTAAGGGAGAAATGGATCGGTTCCTTTCTGAGCTCGCCTCGCCTCTCCTCGGTACGCGCGTTGGCTGCGTGCCGGCAGCGGGCCGTTCCCTTCGGGCGCGGGCGGAGCCGCGTGCTTTCCCCGTTGCCGGTTGCGGAGCGGCTCTCCCCGGCGGTGCGCGTGGCTGCCTGGCTGCAGCGCGGGCTGCCCGCAGCTCGGACGGCGGCGCCGAGTCTGACGGCCCTTCGTGAACCCCTTGGGGAGAAATACACTTCTGTTTAATACTTCAGCGTAGTGATCCACCGTGAATCTCTTGGGAAGGGCAACGAGAGAGAAATGTACCGCGGCTGAGACCCGCACAGGGGCCAGCAGAGCCGCAGGAGCGCATCCCAAACTAAGGTTCAGACCGTTTCGTTTAATTTGTTAATTATTTCTGTGGAAAATTCATATATAAAAAAAAAAAGTTATGCCTGAGCTGAACCAGAAGGCTGGGAACGGCTGAATGTGTGGCAGCACTCAGCACACCTGTGTGACCTCACAGCCAGCAGGTGCTCTGACCTCACAGTCTTTCAGGTGCTCCTGAAAGGCACCGGGCTCTGTGGGTTCCTCTGGTGACTGCATGAGGCTCTCCCAGCCCTTTACTGGGGAATTGGAGCAAGCAGGTCACAAACCCAGCGCGGGAGCGGGCCAGCTGCAGCTCCTTGCAACACAGGGCGGGCGGGATGTAAATAATAACATCTACGCCCTTTAGTAGCTCTTTTAAGATAAGGATAACCTTTAGGGAGTCTCTTCATGAAATGCCAAACTCTGTCGGTTTGATACTGCAGTGAAGATGGTGACGGTAAGGGCAGCATGGAGTTCTGGAAGAACAGAAGGACGTGCTACTAAATGTAGAGCACGGCCTGTGGAACTCATTATTACAGCAGGCTATAAAATTACCTACCTCGGTGATTAGATTTAGAAGCTGAACAGGATGGTGATGTGATTAATATTCTCTGTAGGTTTGCGTGCAGAGATGAGGATGATTACCTGTATGGTAGTCTTTGAAGCACTGAAGAACTGGGGTCATCGTCTTCTATTTTATTACCGCTGCGGGTGTAATTATCTTATAAGCCCTATTGGGTTAAAGCACAAAGTGATAGTAGACAGGTGAAGTACGTGCAAGTGTGTAGTGACGAAAGATGAGGCAGCAGTCCTGTGTTAGAGGGTACGGTGGTGTCAGCAAGGTGAGTGGGCCTCGAGGTGCCCATGGGAAGGAGAAGGAGCTGTGGGAGATGCGATGCACAGCCTCACTCCGTTTCTCGATGCTGCAAGCAGTTGTGAAAGGGGCTTCCAAAAAGCTGCCCACTGTGCAGGTGAAGTACGAGAATTATGTTTTAAGAGCAGAAGGAATGGGGGTAGATTGCTTGCGTAGGCTGTAATGGCTTTACTCTCTTGTAATCACAGTGTAAGGCAATGGCAGAATTCCAGGTTGCTTTGCTGAAGGCAGGATTTCCACCTCAAGTTGGTTGAGGATAAACAGAATCCAAAGTGTTGTTAGACAGCTGAACTAAAACCATCACTCCCTCCTAGAAGATGCCTAAATGTGGAGTTAATATGCAATACGTGTGTTCGCAAGTAGATAAATTAGCTTAGACGGTTACCTTGTTAACCTGAGTTTCTAACCTTTTTGAATGTTTTATTGCAATTTTGAATACCATTTTATCTCTATAAATAGAGTATTTTATCTTGTAATAAGTGGATTGAGATCTAGAGGGACTATTCAGTACTTGAAGCTTACAGGAAAGAAAGGAAGCAGCTTTTTACACAGTCTGATAGTGATAGGACAAGGGAGAATGGCTTTAACTAAAAGAGAAGAGATTTAGGTTAGATGTTAGGGAGAAAATTTTCACTCAGAGGGCGGTGAGATACTGGCACAGCTGCCCAGAGAGGCTGTGGGTGCCCCATCCCTGGGGGTGTTCAGGACCAAGTGGGATGGGCAGCCTGACCTGGTGGGGGACAACCAGCACATGGCAGGGGGTTGGATCTGGGTGATCCAGTTGGAGGCTTAGAAGGAAATACCTTGCAACCTAAGCTATTCTATGATTCCATTATAAGTGGTTTTTGGTGTTTCCCTTTGAGAATTATTTTGAAGAAAGTACAGACATCTTAGCTGGAGGTTTTCAAATCCTGATTTTTTTGGACTATGTTTCCACCATGCTGTATTGCTGGTGTTTTTCCAGCTTGGAAAGAATTGAGCAGAGACAAAGTTAAAGGATGCTTTCAACAGCTTCATGGTCTCTCTCGTGTAAATGCTTTGTTATTCATGGGACTATGTAATTTTAGTCACAAGTCAGTAGAGGCCAAGAATGTTTTAAATAGACTAGTATGCACGGAAACTGTGGCACCTAAGGCTAGAAACTTATTTCTACTTTATTCTCTGCTGAGTTAATCTGAAAATGGTCAGTTTTTCCTGCTTGTTGCTGTTAGGATTTGTTTCTGAACTGAGAAGAGCAATACTTGGCTGGATGGTGTCATCCAAAATTTGTTCTGGATCTACTAACGCCTTAACTTTACTGTAAAGGTTCCTAACTGTGTGATATCTTATAATGACTTTCTAAAAAGCATTATCATGGAATCATAGAATAGCTTGGGTTGGAAGGGACCACAAGGATCATCACATTCCAACCCCTCACCACAGTGAGTTTTCTGAGAGTTGACACTATTTTATGAGAAGAAAAATAAATAAGTAAAACCTTCAGACATACCTGTGGCACTTATAAGAGATAGCATGGTATGCCCTGCTTTCATAATATGAAGATCCTCCTTGCTCAAAGACAAAAGTGCCTGGAGATATAAGTGTACAGAAATTTATCCTCCCTAAGAGGAAGGATTAACCATTGCTGCTCTGCAGCAAGTCAGAGGGTTAATACCATGCTGAATGTACCGTGGGTTATACCTTTTTCTGGCTCCAGCTGACCATTTTTATTGGGGAAATGTATCCTGTGGAAATTAAGTGTTGAGGTTGTAAGGAAAAGACTGGGAATGACTTTTGGTCTGATCTCCAGGTAAGATTATAGGTGGGGATCAGGGTACAGGAACAGCAGCAGGTTTGTTCTCCATTTTTTAACATAGGCTTATTTTTGGATTCCCGTTTCCTTCTGTGCTGGGACTGCAACATGGTTTATCAGCTAAAGGCTGTATTGCTCTTGGAGTTTTATCTGCTCTGCACATGCAGAAGTTCATCGCCTGGAAAAGCCTTTTCATCTCTCTGACACACAGCTGCTCCTGGTGGATAGAAGTTTGTTGCGGCAACTGTTGATCCTAAACTTCAGTTGCCATGAAAGCTGAATAAAGCTCATACATTGCTGCTGACTTTCTTATGTTGTTGCTTGTTTCTATAGCAACATCTCAGTTCTATTTTATAAGCAGTGATGTCTAAATTCTTGCTGTGAAATAAACGTTAACACAATCTTCATTTTGCAAGTTTTCATTGTAAGTCTTTGTTTAAGAATGCCACTTTTATTGATAGCTGTTGTAAAGTAGTTTGGGTAGCAGTAAAGTATTGTAAGGTCATTTTATTCCATGCTTTTTGAGTTTGCTATTTACTTTTTTCTCTTTCTCTCTCCAAAGGAAAAAAAAATGAGCTTAGTTTTTCATCACCTTTTCATCCGGAAGTGATGTATGACTTTCTTTTCTTCCTTTTCTAATCTATCAATCCTTTAATATTGAAATATCAGATTAAAGTTAGCCTGGAGAAATGAACCTGGTTGATGTTCTGCAAACAGTTTAAATAAGTTTGTTTGCTTAATAGTGTGTTGGCTGAGTGTCAAAGTCTTTGTACCACTTAGTTACAAGGCCAAATGCTAGACTTTGGTTCCATGCTAACAATGCGAACGAATACCATTCTCTTCCTGCTACAGTAGAAGAGGAAGAAAGTCAGATTTCCAGTGAACCTGTTTGCTGTTCTGGAGCAAACTTAAAGTCTGTCCGTGGCCATACACTGGGCAATCAGCAGTCTGAATACAAGGAAAATTGGGTATGTTGTGCCTCCGTGATCTCTGTTATGTGCAGGTGTGCAATGGTTGTACCAAACAGAAGCTGGTCTGTTGTTTTGGAGGGGAAGGGAGCTTGTGGTTTCTTCTGGCACGGTTTCTGTCACCTGCCTGCTTTCTTCTCTTATTCTTTCGATTGAGCTCGAAGTGTTTTCAGTTTTAGTTTGCATCCTCTAAAAGAGGTGGCTTTGTGAGGCTGCCTTCTGAACCCCAAAAATACTGGAGTGTATTTTTCATTAAGCACCCGTGTTGCTGAAGTCACATCTTAGTGGCTTTTTGACATTGAAGTACACGTGGGCTTCAGCTATCAGATACACCACCTGTTCCCTGGAGTAAAAATAACCATGAGTGGAGTGGATAGTGAGCATTTAAATACTGAAGAAGAAATTCCTTATGTTAAAAAAGAAGTGCGGGCATAGAATCATTAAGGTTGGAAAGGACCTCTAAGATCATCTAGTCCAACCGTCAGCCCATCCCCATCATGCATGTAGGTGATATGGTTGTGTTTCTTGGTTACACATGTTTTAGTGTTTCATTATAAAGTTGTTAATCACATGTATTATTAAACTCAAAAGGAGGTTCTTTTGTAACAAAAAAACCTTAAACATGCGATCTCTTCTTTTATAACAGCAGATGTCACCAATTACCACTTGAAGCACGTTGGAAACAATTTGGAGACATTGCTGCTTCTGTGGTTGAGGTGGACTTGGATTCCTTTTTCTCTCTCCTTTCCTTCTTTCCCACCGGCCCAGCAGCATTTTTTCTAGCTGTAAAATCACCCACAGCGCATGGAGAGCGGTTACTTTCCAGTCCATCAGACTTCTTTCTCTTTCATTGCTGGAGATGGTGTTTGCTCAACGCTCTTTGAAGCAGCAGGGAGGAGCTGGTAGGTTTGTGTTCAGCCTGGTGTTGTTGCAAAGAGCAAAAGAGCATTAGGATTTCTTGGATTCACTGACTGTGAAAAGTACCATGAGGGATGTTGGTTGGTTTGTTTTGAATGAAGTCGTACTCTCAGAGTAATTGAATTAAAGAAAAAAAAATCCTGAATCTTTAGGTGAAACAGATTATTTATGTTCACCCACTCTATCCTGCTACAGAACAAAGGCTGCTGAACTTTGTCCAATTATTTAACTTGTCAGTTACTTAGGATTTTATTACACACACACGTATATGTGTACCTCACACTAAACAAACCATCTCAAGATCTTTATGAAAAGCGTGGGCCGTGCTGCTGCTTCAGCAGGTGAAATACCAGGAAGACAGGATATAGCTCAAATCATTGCTCTTGTCACAGGGCAGGACTAAAGTTGCAAGGGTGAGAAATGTTGCAGTCACCTCGGAGCCATTCAGGTTATGCTTCTCCATCTAGCTCACTCCTGTCTTTTTCCAGGTGGCCCCACAGCATCTCACTCGCCACGTTAGCCTGGTGGCAGGGGGCAGGTGTTGAAGCTGGCTTCAAGGAGGCTGGCAGGAGGCACCAGTGTGAGTCACTGCTGTCAGACCACTTTTGTCCCCCCAGGGATGAGCCTGGAGGGTCCCAGTTGGTCCAGCAGGTGGGAGCCTGAGGAGCACGCAGAGTGGTGCTGGTTTAGATCTGATATGATCTGTGTGTGGGCAGTAAGTCTACCGTGTCCAGTGCGTGTGGGATGCCGTGTGTGGGCAGCTTCTCCATCGCCTGCAGGAGAAAGTGCCTCAGCTGCAGCCCGGCTGCATGCATAGGAGAAGCTCCAGGCCCATCCCAGCAGGGCAGTGTAAGGACATCTGGGTGCTGTACAAAGGCAGTGCTTGTGCTGTCCTTCAACCAGCTAGTGGTGCTGACTGCAGAAAAGGAGAAATGCTAACTCTGTAATTCAACTCTTGGATTAACTGCAGGAGAACTGTGTGATCACATTGGCAGTGTATGTGTCCCCTTCAGATCTGTGTCCTCCACGGGCTCAGGAAGCCATTCTATACAGGCTGCAAATTGTCTGTGGTGGGAACTGAACGTTCTCAGCAGTTTGAGGAAAACAGACCTTGAGCTGGATGCATTGCACTTAGGTGGCTCAGGCAGGGATCGGCCTTAAACAGTTGTGAGAAGCTCAGTGCTACCTTTTGTCCTTCTCTCCGAAGGAATAGCATGTGAAGCATTTCCAAGGTGATTTTTAGGAGAAGGGGTTGTCTTCTGTGGGGATCTCTGGTTTCTCTATATGGCCAAAACAGTCTTGCCCCAAAGGAGATAAGCTCAAAAAGCTACTGCTGTCATGGTGGAGTGAGCAGCCTCTGCGCGTCCTGTGGGAAACGCAGGCTCCATGCAAACTGAAGTAGCTGTGGATTTGAGTGAATGTGATGGAATTTTACCAAAAACAAAAGTAGTTGTCAGAATACATATAATTTTGTGTGTTGCGCTGATGACAGACATAAGTGGTGAAGGCACATCCATGTTCATTGGATTCAGAGGGCTGAGCTGACTTTACCTTTGCTGTTGTTGTAAAGCTTGCCCGCAGAAACATTGACTTACGAGGGAGGTTTTTTCTCAGAAGCACTTTAGGGATGTGGGAACTGGTGCTCAGCGTCTGCTCTTTGGAGACTTTTACTCAGGGAAAAACGTGCATGTGCTGGCATGTGTTTCAGGGAGAGATGCAGCAGGTTCTCCTCACAGCATCTATCCTGCAGCCACGTGGCCTTAGAGGCTGGGTACTTTTGGTCACAACCTTTTTCAGAGTTTGGATCTTCAAGTTCTGTCTTTCTGCCAACGAACCACGGGACACGGTCAGCAGCAGCTTTTTTAATAGCTTGGTGGGGGAAGCTTGGGCACCAAACATCTGAAAAGACAGCGGAAAACAGAGCACCTGGAGATCTGTGGTGGGCGTGCGCAGGATGCGGCCCACATGCATGCGGCGAGGAACGTGACAGGGCATGGGCACTTCCCCTTTGGTCCCCCATGAGAACTCCTGCGTTTGGCTGTAATTTAAAGTCAAAAATAGAAACCAAGCACCACATGTTTAAAAAGGAGAACGTGTAGATACTGTGCTATTAATTTGAACGTGGTAAAGGAATATAAATTGAAGGAGAAACAGGCAGTGAAGTCATACACAGTGGCTTTGCATTTGTGTAAAGAATTTCACTAATGAAACTTGCTTAAGTGGGTGGATGGACCCACTACGTGTGAAATGAAACCACGTTTCTACGTTTCCCTGTTGTGGCAGTGTCTCTCTAGCTGCAGGCTGATTCTGTACAAAAAAAGTTGCCCAATGGAACTTAAGAGTCAGCTGGGAATTGTGTGCCTGCTGAAGGCAGAGAACTTCTATAAATGCTTTTGGTCAAGTGCTCTTGGAAGAAAAGGAGGGGTTGTTTGGTTCTGAGGATGTGCTGAGGAGTGCTGGCACGCCTGCATGGCTCCGTGCGGTGTTACTATCTCACTGGAAGTTAATGAGAGAACTCTGAGCTGCCGTGTTAACTCTTATTTAATACTTGTTATCCATCTGGGGTATTGTAATGTTACCAGTGCTTGCCCTGCTGGTTCTGCTTTAGTCCCACCTCTGAAGAAATCTGCTTTGTCCAGCGTGTGAAATGATTACACAGTAGGGATGAAAACTCTGCCATCTGATTTATGGGCCATCGTCTGTTTCCAGTTGCGCTCCTTTGGCAGAGTTGCCTGGAGCAAAGCATGCTCGGCCTGAATCAACTGCAGCAGACTTTGAAGTTTTGCAAATTCCCATTATCTTTTCGAAAGCTTTTGTAAGCTGTCTAAAGCGTTTGGAAAATTGACTTCACACTTACTTTGTAACTAAGCATGTGCTTTTCGGTCTCCTTTCCTACAAGCAAGCTTTGTGTAATGGCTGTAGGAATTCATGACTCCACCCTTGTTTGAGGAGAGGGTGAGCTGTAAAACCCCAAAGCACTGAAGTGCCCTTGCCTCTGTACCCTGCTTTAATAGGCTCTACGCAGATTGTTGCTGTCGGCTTATCCAGTCAGTATGACAAGGCCAAGGAAGTCCCAGTCAACTCCTAGCAGAAGTGAGAGATGCTCTCAGTGTGGGTACATGTGGTTCTTGGTACAGCAGCCGGCCAGGTGACAGCGTGCTGATGGAAGCATGCCCGCCGGTGTCCCTGCCAGTCCTGTGCTCGGCTCACCCTGTGCCCAGGCTTCTGGCATGTTGAAGAGTGCTGTTTGTAACCCCGAGGCAAAGATGGGATCTGTTGTTGCCTCATTTTTCCCCTCCTGGTTGCGCTGGCTTCTAGCTTGAAGCCTGAGCTACTTCTCAAGCAAATGTGATGGGTCTACAGCTCAGCAGTGGACCCACTGAGAGCTGCTCTCTGATCCCTCTGCCATCCCATAGGATTGTGCTCCCTATGGCATCTGAATGCAGGAAGCAAATGTATTTTTCCTTCCTAGCACATCCTTTCTGTTTTCCCTAATTGTTGCAATCAATATACCACTTAGGCTAATCATTTCATGTTTCTGCTCCATCTCCCCGCAATCTTTGAGGAAAGAGGAATGAGAGTTCCCATAATAACACTTGGCTCTCAGGGCAGCAAGCATCCTGCCACGCAGAGTCTGCTTTGTAAGCCTGACCTTGCCTCTTCCTTTCTTGAAAAGCTGATCTTGAGACACTGGAATTAAAGAGAAATTAATGGTTACTTGAATGATGAGTATAACTAAAGGCAAAATGCTGAAAGCTGGAGTTTTTGTAGCTGCTGAGAGGGAGGAAAATGACCTGTACTTGAAAAGCAGGTTGAAAAGAGAAGAGGTGGGTGGCTATCAGCACATGGTGCAAAATGATGGATTTCTCGGAGGTTGGACTCTTCTGTAGAATTGCACAGAAATTGAATACAACATTCATTACAATTTAGGCTTCTTGTACTCTTCCCATTCTGGGATACAATGCTGAAACTTAAACCAAAATCTTTATGAATATGCAAATAAAAAATTGCCCAAGCACACAAAGCTGAGGGACTGCATGCTGATATTTTTGTTTGGGGTTTTTTATTTTTCAGTATCGTGTAGTGGTTTGTCCAACCTTCAGTCAGCCAGAGGGTTACATATTGTGGCTTTGTTTGGCTTATAACAAAATATTAGCTTCCTTTTGTCTTCAGTGGGTGACTTTCTGCAGGAATGGGACTTCATCTATTATTTGCTGTCTATCAGAGAGCCCAGTGCTGCTGTGGGGTAGGGTTTCTGTTTCTTACCGAGTCTGTGCCATGTAACCAGAGACACAGAGTGGCTTTCATCCTTGAAGACATAATTGAAGCTGCATGTTTGCTTTGAATCCAGGAATTGACTAATTGCACATGAGGTTTACAGACAATTTGTTGGACTTATTGATCAGCTGACTGAAATATTGATGAGTAGCTGCTCTTTGTGTTTTCACTGCTGCCTAATGGAAGGATTAGCAAACCCGCATCTTGAAAATGTGCTCAACTTGTTGTACCCAAACATAGGACAATAAGGTTTTGTGCAATGGATCTCTGGACATTGGGGAACTAGGGATGGGATTTCAAGCTCTAATCTGGTTAAAATATACATGTTGAATCAATATCTTTGGTGCATGTTTTTTGCAGTGATACTTAACCATGTTATCTTCATCTTAAGATGTTTTCCTGCCTTGGTATGGCAGCATCTTAGCCCTGTGATTTTTCTTTTTGGAAACCCTGCAGAACTTGCTTCCTTATCTTCTCTTTGTCTTTGTACCACCACTCTGAGTCCCCGTATTCCCTTACTTGCCTTGAATTGTTTTCCATGCCAGCATCAGGATGGATGTTTGCCCTCTTCTGTGTCTAATTCAGTGTCCTTCTGTCAGAGATGATGGTAGCCCTGCAGTTGTACTGTAGTGCAAAGTACTTATTTTTATAGATTAAAATGTAATCAGGTGAGACTTGTTCACATGGATCGTACTAATAAGAACTGATGGTACAACGTATTTCTTATTTTTGTCTTCTATCTGCAGGTCCAGCAGGAACAAAGAAACCATGCCACAGAGCCTGTAATAGACGACTATAAAAAGATGGGGACTCTCTTCGGCGGACTGAACAAAAGTCTTATCAGAATAGGCTTCACAAGGATGTACTTTGGAGAACGGATAGTAGAGCCTGTAATCATTATATTCTTCTGGGTTATGCTCTGGTTTGTCGGCTTACAAGCTCTTGGACTGGTTGCTATTCTGTGCCTTGTCATTATTTATGTACAACAGTAAGATTTTATAGATGCCCATTGTTGGATTCTGTATTTTAACACTGTCAATCCACTGTCTCAGTGGATATGGATGTTTAAGTAAATGGGTGGCGTATCAAAAGTTGCAATGCTTCGAATTGTTTCTTGCTGAACTTTCAAGATTCGGTGTGAGAGGGAGTAAAATTATGAATTTTAAGCCAAGTCAGTAGTCCTACTATGCCTTGACAGGGCACACACATTAAAAAAAAAAAAATATATAGGATATTCATCACATAACTGTGTCCAAAGTAATGCACCCTTTTTTACACTTTTGGGGCCTTAGTCCCCCTACTGGCTTTTTATTTCTCCTACCCTCCCAATTTCTGCAATGTTCTTGTTTTGCATAACGAAAATTTCTTGTGTGGTTTGAAAAGGACACTTGATGTGAGTGTCCTGTTTCATTGTTCAGGGACTGTGTGCTGTTTGTTCTCTGAATCTGCATAATTTCCTAGTTTATTGCCAAAAGGCTAGATTTACATGAGAGAGGTTTCAAGCATCTTTGCCTAGTACAGTTTATAGCAGGCTTTCCTCCACGAAGTAAGGAATCCAGAAAACTGCTTGTATACTAATGCTGGTGACTTCACACAGGACTTCAGCTGTTGTTTAGGGATAGGGAGGAATCACAATCCCAAATGGACTGTGTAGCCCTGCCTTGGTTCTGGAAATGTACTTAGCTCCTGCTGCTCTATTTTTTTTTTCCTTGCTCTTCCCCACATCTCTCCTCCTGAAGATAAATATTTGGCTAACTTATGGACTTTGTAAGTAGTTACAACTGCAGTCTTGGGAATTTGCCATTCCAGACAGCGCTGCTAGAATACTGTCTGCTTCCTCTAGGGTCTTGCGTGAAGTGGCTGAACAACCAGAGAGATAATAGACAGGAGCTGTTAGCGCCTTCCTCATCAGCTGCACTCTAGGCCAAACACAAACTAGGAACTTGTGTACGTAAGCAAATCGGTCTTGTTTCCTCCTGCAAGACAAGAATGTAGGGAAATCAAGTGGCCATTTTACTTAGTAGCTTTAATTGACTTACTTCCAAAATAGGCAGCAAAATGCCTATCTATAATTAGATGTCATAGGCAATGCAAACTTGAGAACAGGACTGAAGAATAAGTGCAAGATTCTCTCTAGCTCCCTAGGAGCCACACCAAGGACGTACTGAATATTTCAGAGTTGGATGTGCTTATTTAAAGGAGAGTAGTAGTAAAATGAGACAGAATCTTTACTAAATAGGCTACAAATGTATTATTTGCTGTATATTACTTCTAGAATAAATTTGACTGCAAATTTGACTTCGTCTCTAGAATGGACCTCTACGTTTACTTACAGATGTAATATATAAAATTTACAAAAAAACTACTTAAGCTTTTGCAATGATTTTTTTTTTGTAAACGTTTTTATATTAGGAGCGATAAACAACAGATAGCCTGTAGTTGAAAATGCTGAGTCTTATCCAAAGACCTTTGAAGTTAAGTGTAGTCCTTTTGTGGTTCCTGTGTCACAACCGGATTTACAGAGCAGATTTTATGCCAATGCCATGGCTCATATTGTTTGCTGGGCTGTATTTCCACAGTCCTTGACCCCAGTCCTAACTTTTCTATTAGAGAACTGATGGCTCTTTAGTGCAGTGAACACAAAGGCTTAGCTCAGGCACCTCTCACCTGTGGGCCACATGCATACTGTGGCCCACCCTCTGCCACTATGCTGAAAAAGCCTCAACTTTTCTAATGAGTAGTTCCACTGTGAGGAGCCCCTGTCCAAATGTTCAGATGACCTTGGCTGCGAGTGGATATGGGAGGCTCTGGTGAACCAGTAGGACGGCGTGGGTGTGGGATAGAGGCCCAGGGTGTGTCTGAATGGCAACCTGTGTTGACTGGCAGCTGGTTAAATAGTCACCCTGGTGGCAGGGAAGTGTTTGGCAACAGGAGGTGTTCCAACATACAGGGCTTTGTTGCTCACAGCTGGAACTCCAAAAGCAAACAGCAAGCACACGCTGGTGGCAGGAAGCTCTTTACTCAAGTGCCTACGGTAAACTTTGTCTTTTGTTTCGATCCCTTGGAAAGCAGAACACCTGTTTATACTGTCGCGTATTTATATAGCTATACTGGTAGGTTTGAGCGTATTCTTTTCCTCTATAAGGGCTGTATTACAAAAGCATCTTGTCATTTTAAAAATGATCCTTTCTCTCTTCCCACAATCAAATTATTGTTCAGAGAAACTCATCCAGTTCCTTTTGTCTTGTGGGGAAAAGTGTCGGTGTGATAACCTCATTGCAGTAGTACTTGTGTGAAGACTGTATTGTGACACAGCATGTAGTGTTTTCTTGACATGGTGATTTTGGTCTGTGTGTAGGGAACCGGGAACAATGAATTGAGGGTGTGACTGACAAGCTAAGGAAGCTGTTTATATGCATGTAACCTTTTATTATGTGTCTAACTATGACTATTTCATTCATGAAGTCACTTACGTTTTTCTTTTGAAGTTCATGTCTCTATACTTGTGACGTACGGATAAGTGGTTTTTGGACTAAGGTTGTGTATGGTGAACGTTTGATATTGTTTCTCTTAAGGATGACTACTTACATTTTGTCCTTCACAGATGTTTTAAAATATTTTAAAACCCAAACGAATATCTCTCTTAATGGAGTTGACTGAAAGCAAAGGGAGGAAAAACAGTCCTGTCCGGAAAATACCCTCTCACTTTCACTCTTGTGACTTCACACATTCCATTGTATATAAGAATTTGCATAGTTGTTCGTTTTTGTTTTTTTTTTTTTAATAATCTCCATGCTGTGTGCAGGAAAGGAAAGAGGACATAAGGAATAAAGGACTGAGATATAATCAGATCCAGAGAATGGAAAATGGAACACAGTGAAGCAGTGCTGAAATGCAGGCTCGTCCAACCCATGGCCAGCATACGGCCGGGCCCAGCCCGTCCTGTGGCTGCCCCTGCCCCACTGTCATGGCGGTGGCTCTGCCCTGCTGAGCAGCCCAGGCACACAGCCATTGCTCAGCAACAGCCAAACACTGCTGTGTGATCAGCACTGTCTGGGCTGAAACCAGGCAGGGGGAGGGCACAGTGCAGTGCCTACTCAAGTGATGGAAAATAAGTTTATACATTGCAATACACTCTCCAAACACAGTCCTGTGAACAGTGAAAAAAGATGTGGCGGTGCTTTCCATTGTGATAAAGGAATCTGAGGTATAGCCTTGCAATCAGAGTCTCAACTCAAAAATCTGATTGTGTCTCTACCAGAGTTAGATAAGTTTGAGTAAAATACCTCTCACTTCACAGTCACACCTTATTCATGTCATCACGTTTGGCAGTACGTACATTTGTGAACAGCTTTTCAAGAATGAAGCACAAGAAAAGTAAAATTTCATCAAAGATGCACGACAAACACCCTGAGAACTCACCAAGAATTGCAGCCACTGCCACCAAACCAGCCTGATGCATTAGTTTCACAAAAACAGGGTCAAATATCCCCCTCATTTTATGATTTTGTCGCCCTCTTTTTTTGTGTTTTAATTTAAAAAAATAATCATAATAAAGTTTAGTTACAAATATTAACTATGTTATATATTTTATATGTGGCCCAAGATAACTCTTCTTCACTCAGTGCGGTCCAGGCAAGCCAAAAGGTTGTATGTATATATTGAAAGTGTTAAAATAAGTCTAACTGTGAATTTGTGCCAAGAAGAGGGGGAATAGGTAAACAGTCCTTGCATTGTGTTCTTCCTTCCATCCAAATTTAGTTCCAAGGCATCAGGAACACCAGGCATTCCCAGTATCTCTCTAGTTAAAAAGCAAGAGGTTAATTTAATTTGAGAAAAGACAATTTTACTTTTGTCTATATAGTTGAAATGGATAGTGTTGTTTATATTGGTATATATGATTATTAGAACTGAAGGCACCTTGATGCGTCTGTGTGTAGGACTGTATGAAGGAAAGATTGTCCCCTCAGACTGCAATAAACAACCTGATATAATTCATGTTGGCCGCTGTGACATCTCAAAAGCTTTTACACGACCTCTGTTTTTAAAAGGATGGACTCATTGGTACTGTTTCACACCTGATGCCTGAATGTCTGAACTACTGTGTGCAGAGAAGAAACGCTACACCACGGAGAGTGTTGGAGAACCCTGTTTGCACTGAAAAATCATTGCGTCGAAACTGTCTGTTTTAAAAAGGAAAAATCACTTTTCTTAACAACTCTATTAAGTGAATCCTGTGGAAAGCACTTTGTTATTCTTTGTAATAAAAAGTATTGTCATCAGTGAGAACTGAATTCTTTGTGGTGCTTTGTTCAGGGCTCGTGCTTCTCAAATTTCATGGTAGGCCCAGATGAAATGGGACAGCGTTCAAATTCCCCCTGAAATCAGCTGATGGAGAAACAACTGCAGTACCAGAGCTGAATAAACTGTGTCACGTCTTAGTGGCTGAGTTTACAGAAAGTTGCACTGAAGTGGGGAACCGGGGGAAACACCTGTTAACAAATAATGACAACGTTGTGCTGTAAGTAGTTATCCCTTGGCTGCATGTCTCTGTTTCGCACCCAGAGCAGCCTCTGGAGGAACCAGATATGGTAAGCTGTGTGAAAAACAGTGACGGTTGCTGTGCCACAGGGAAGTTTGGGACTTTTCATTTGTCTTTTAAGTATTCACAGAACATCTTATGGGCCAAAACATCCCCAGACGAACCGACTTCTGTTTGTTCATATTTTTCCTGCAGCTCAGCAGAATGTTCGTTCTGCCAGATCCATCAGGTGCGTACGTTTGCGTTGCTGAAGACGCACGACAAATTAAGTACTGCAGGTTTTCTGAAAGGAAAGAAGTGGTGGTTGTGCACAAACTAAGCAAAACCCAATACTTGAATAAATTCAGGCCTTCGGGTTTTGATTTCCAGCAAAGTTTCTTTGTCAGCCCTCTTACTGGATGTCTGCAACTTCAAGAACGCCTATCTTTGGCTCTAGATACTGAACTTGCTGTCTGCTTCTGTAGAAGTGGCAGAAAGGGGATTTCAGTGTTCTGTTTGATTCTTTTCATTCTGGGCCTTAGTCTAGTTTTTAGAAGCTTATTTCTTGGTCTTTCCACCCTTCCAGAACTGACACCTTCATCCTCTTTTTACTTTTCTTACTTCACTCTGCAGTAGGGCCATACACAAGAACAGCTGTGTGCCAAGGGTTTGGGCTTTTTCCAATCACTCGGTCTCCTTAAAAGTCACCCAGACAGTCATTTTATTTTCAGTTGGACATCTTGTTTTACTGGGCATCTGCTTAATGCCACAGGGGAGGATATTGGAGAGAAGATTTTAAAAAAGATGCATGTGTCAGGTAGTTGGTTTTTGTTGTTGTTGTTGTTGTTTTCTTTTTTTAACCTGTGCTTACCTGGTTTTTCAGATGGCGATTACCAGCAGCTGATACTTGAAACAGAACTGTTAGGGCATACAGTGTCTAGGTTTTGTGTTCGTTAAATGTAAATTAATTAAGCCAACTAGTTTCTTAGCTTGTCCTGGCACATCACCTTGCATCTGGAATGAATATTGCTTGAGGCAACTTTTCCTTCCTTTGGAATCTGTCTGCGTCTGTCTTGGCATATTTTATATGTGCAATTTGCTGTCTATTGCATTTCAAAGCCTTGAAGAGGAAAAGGGCTCATCCTCTTGTCCTCAATTTGGATAAGGGTTTAATGTATGTGAGGAAGGTGCTAAATTAGTCACTGGCAAACTGTTGGGGGTTTCCTTGTGAAAGAAATACCTGCGGATGATGAAGGTACAAGAGACATGGGTTTGCGTGCTGCCCAGAATAGATGCTGGGAATAAACCTTTTTGTCTTAATTCACTAATTATCTACTTTCTAATGTGATATCAGGACTACATCCCAGGTACAGGAGTCTGTGGCAAGGAAATGAATTATTTGGTAAAGAAAAATCCTTGGCAGCCAAAATCCTGTTTTAAAAAGCGACAGACATCGAGAAGTCTCTCCTTGACTTAAACAAAATTTGAGTTCTTGAGTGCTTTGGCTTGTAAATGACTTATTTCAAAAATTGTACTTGGTCATTCTTTTGAATCATTCATTCATTCATATTCTTTCTCAAAGCTGTTTTGAAAGCCATTCCTCCCATGCTAGCTGTTACCAGAGGGGTGAAACCAGGCAGTCTGAGCAGAATGAAGGTCATGAGAAGAGACTGAGACATCTTTAACGCTACCTGGCCAGTGTCACAAAGCCTCAGAGCAGGTCTGCAGAACTTCCTTTGCTGTCACTTTCTGTATTCATGCACCCTGTCAGGGCGCGTCTTCCAGCAAAAGCTGACATCAGCCACACACCTTATTTCCTCCGGCATTTCAATCCAGCTCTGCCCATCTCCGGACAGCTGAGCGTCAGGTAACTGTCCTCTGCTTCTTGTTGGAGTAAAATATATTCCGGTATTTGGTGTTCATGTCCTCAACCTAATAAGATTAGGAAAAACACAACGATGCAGTTTTTCTGAGACCAAATATTTCTGTGCCTTTAAGCTTACTTCAGTGAGTCTCTCTGTGAACCTCGTTGTTGCAGGGGAAAAAGATTAAGCAGTCTTGAGGCTGTTGCCCATTTCAGATGCGCAAAGAGGACCAAAGTGTTTGACTATTACTTTTTTCATTTTGATTCTTTGTTTCTTCATTCCATCTGTGATAAGAGATAAAGTGTTTGGCTGAGCTCTGTAAGCGATGGAACTAACTATTCTCAATTAACAAGTTCTTACCCCAAGGCCTTTGACAGATAAACACAAATTACTGCTAACCTCATTTTTTAGCTTTCCTTCAATGTCTCTGATTTTCAGTCTGCATTACCATTGCAGTGCAATCTTTGGACCTAGCTTTCTTTTGTATGACCTTTTGGGAAGAGTCCATTCCATGCTATGCAGATACCTCAGTGGAGACAGCACCATTAAGACTATTTGGATGCTGCACCCAGTGTGGGTTCTGTTGTTGCTGAGCTCTGCCTGCCTTGTTATCTGGGCTTTATCAGCTGGGGGGATTTCTGTGCTTAGAAGTGGGTAAGTCTTGAAGTATAGTGAAGGCTTTAGACTATTAGCATGTATTTTTGCAGTGATGGTCATGTTGCAGTTTCCCAGGAGACTAAGCCCTGGCTGTGTTTGCAAGAAACTCCAGCAAATAAAATAAAGATATTGCAAAGGGAACTCGTGTCTTCCGGGGTAACTGCTCCACTATTAATGCTCTGTTTTTCACTTGTCACTTAAATAAAAAATAATAATAATTTTAAAAAAAAGCATTTTAAAATCCTTCACTTAAATTTCACGATTGGTAGCACAGATTTTTTTTTGATGCCACCCTTCTCCCATCTTTTCTGAAGACACCTTTAACTTTCCCCCTTCAAATCCCAGTGTAACACAGGCGGTAGAGGAAAAAACTCGTGGCTGTTCCCAGATAGAAGGCAGTCACTACCACTGCAGTGGAAATACTTTCTTCTTTCTAAGTGCTTCTGATATGTCCTGGGGAAACTCAGAAACCATTTAACTCAGAACCATCTCTGCTTCTGTATCATTATATATGTTGATTCTTTTGACTTCTTTTGATTCACGATATTTATAAGTGAGTTTCTGGTTAAGGAATCCTCTGCCAAGTGCATAAAATACAACAGGCTAAACTTACAAACCAAACTAAGCGTAAGCTTCTCCATTCTCCTCCCAGGTTTTTTCATAAGGAATATAGTTTCTCTCTCAAATAAGTAGCATTTTACTACAATTGTGTAAAAGGAAAACACAAGGAGGCCTCAAATAACACTCCCTGTTCTACCTCCCGTGGCGTCCTGGGGTTTCCATATGCCTCACATGTGCTTGAAGAGCTGTGCTAGGGCTCGGTTTCAGCAGCTAGCACATGATGCCAGCTGAATGTGTGTGGGTGTCTTTTGTCTGTTTCAGAACCAAGTAGCTTCCATGCTGAAATCATTTTCTTTAGAGGAGAAGAAATGGAGCTTGCTGTACCAAAGTTGGAGGCAGGCACAGAGTCTGTGCCATTATTACTGTAAAAAGCACTGAAGCACTCCAATTCAAAAACGGAATAGTTAATAGTGCCATGCATTATGATTATTATCTTTGTTCGTGCCTTCCTGCTTCAATGATTTTATTAACGGCAACAATTTGCAAAACCATTCTAGCATTGCATTTCACAGATGTAGAATATCTGTTACCTTCCTGTCTGGACAAGAGCTGTCAGAAGCAAAAAAAAAAAAAAAGAAAAAAGTATATATCTTGAATATGTTGTCTTCCTATTCTGCTAGTAGTAATGCACAGATGAATAGAAATTATTGTATCCTTGGGAGATTGGTACTGTAATAGCCAGTCTGAAATCTCCTCATTTTTAAGAGATTTTTAAGAGATGCTGCATGTGCTATCTTAGTTTATGTGGGCTCTTATTTCCTGAAACATAGGTCCTTCATCATACCTGTCTGAAAAGCAGACTCCTCCTTCCTTGACCCCATGCATGGCCTTTCCCTGCTGGAGCCAGCCCAGCCATCAGCATGGTGCCGGGTACTTCTTTCTTTATCGGTTATATAGAGCTGTTCTGGGCAAGTGGTACTGCAAATACAAAACAAAACTCAAGTGAAGATGTGAATTAATTACTGAATGTCATCAAGGATCACAGGATGGGGTGTTCAGACAATGACATCAGACAGCCAATAGGTGCAGCTCATATAACCGTGCTCTTTGCCAGCTGAGAACAAAGTCAGCTGTAGCTGACTGAGGATGGGAACAACTACTGAGTTCTGGTGGCCTGAAAGCCATCCACTGTGTAACAATGTTCAGCTTTTATTTGGTTTGTGTCTATAAGTGGTGTTGTGTACAGTCCCTCAGAAGATCTCCAGCTCTTCTGAGCGATGTACAACCTGTGTGTGTGAGCAAATCTGCTAATTTGTCCTGCAACATAGAGAAGTCATTTATAGTGCCCCTCAGCATCATACTAGTCACTACTTTCTTTCCCAAATGAAGAACTTCAGAGCTTTGTAGAATACTTTAGAACTCTTGGTATATTAAAGCATGTTCCAGCTTGGCCTCAGAAAAACCATCTCTGTACCTCAGAGGGCCTCCCTGCTTGTTTGTGGTAAGTGCAGAGAAGGAAACATGCTCTACAGTATCATGAGCTTGTGCTGGATGCTGAGTGCTAGAAAAGGCATTTCAATTATGTATGTGCCTCATGGCTTGGTTTTGAGCTTATCTTCAGCAAGCTCAGCTTATTCGAGCCTGATGCTATCATAATGAGGCTTTGAAACTTTCAAATGTGTCCTCTACTTTCAGAAAAAAAATAATAATAATAAAATAAAAATAATAATAACTTCAAACATTTTCCTGCATTTGGATTTTGGGAAGCTTAGCACATTTGTACCTATTGCTTGAGTTTCCTATTTTGCCTTTTGAACTGTGAAATGGTTGGAATGATTGCCTGAAGCCTGCACTTCTCGGTGCTGGCAGGAAGCTGCTGTGCTTCTCTAAAAATTGCTTACCTGAGATTTCCCATGCATGTGCTCTACGCATTATTGCCATAACAGGAAAGTAACTCGCTAAACTAGATAAATATGGTGGGAATTTCTTAGAGCCATATATTTTTGATAACTGATTTCACAGCTGGGAGAAATGATCTAGCCTGCCTGTAAATCAGTATTGATGCAATTTGGGAAGACAAAGGTAATAACTCAAACTGAGACAAGGGAAACAAAGCAAATCTATGGGGCCAAAGGAATTTTTATAGGAAAATTTCTCTCAGGGGCTTTTGTAGCCCCTATCTTGTTTATATTTGCAGTAGTGATGGTAGCATAAGCATTAGGCTTATGATAAACTTTCAGGAGCAGTAGGAAGGAGTATCAGAGTGTTATGCCAAGAGCACGTTGGAGTTAAAGGCTGGGTTATGAAAAAGGGAGGGGGGATTAATTTCACAGTGTGATGTACAAGAGCACATAGTTAAGAAGACATGCTAAGAGCTCATCTGTTGAAAGTGACAAAGGACAGCCAGAGTTTGAGCTGAATGCAGGATACATAGGAGCCAGGAATAAGATATGGCCATCAGAAAATATAACCCCAGGATACTTTTGCCAAACACTTTTGCTATAAACATGTAACAACTTATCATGTTGAACTTTTTTAGTCCTATTTTAAATATAAAAATAACAGACTCAATCTGGTACAGAAGAGAGTTCGCAGAAATGAAAATGTGATGGAAGCTGGCTTGTTTCTCAAGGTCAGATGGGCACAAGGCTAATTAGGTAAAAACGGTCTGACAGCAGCTTTAGTCCGGATATTAGTAAAAGACTTCACTTATTTGAGTAAGATTCTGACGCAGTACCATCAGGGCCAACAAACACTGTACAAAGCTTTAGGATAAAGCTTGATTGTTTCCAAAAGAGATTATATGAGATGACTGCAAGACGGGAGAAAGGTTTCATCCAGTTTCCTGGTGCAGCTACAATGAAAAGCCGAGCTGAGCTTACCGGGTGCTCTGCCAGAGAATCAGCGCATGGTGGGTATGTGAAGCGGTCCTCAAAGATTGTGGTTTGGCTCATTTCCCCTGTCCTGGTTGTCAGCACTTCATAGTACTGTATGTCATGCAAGGAGCCTATCTTCATCTCTGCTCTGACTTTGGTTAATTTTACTAAAAGATATATTTTTGTGATAACACAGTTTATAATTTGCTTAAAGCTGTTCTCTGTTTCAAACATCTGATTTTTCTGGCTTGGAGGAAGGAAAAGAATGAGTGATATTATTTCCTACTGAACAAGCAAACCGATATGACCTGTGTTAGCATCATTAGAGTGGAAAAAAGAACAGAGTTAAACAATTAGGTTCTTAAGTCGAGCTATTGCTAAATTCTGCTTGCTTGCTTCTGTTTTGCTCAATAAACTGTATATTGTAGCAGTGTGCCCCCAGCATCCTAGGTTGGCCATTCAATTACTTGTGACCATAAAAGCTGGTAATCTCATGGTCAGTGATGCAAGCAGCACTTCCCTTTTCAGCTAACAGAAATTGCTCAACGATTACAGCACCATCCTCCCCTTCCACGTGCAGTGCAGCAGCCCGCAGATGCCTGGGCAGAAGCAGCTTTTCACAGAAGCCACGGTCTGAGGGAATGGTTTTCAGCTCCAGTTACCAATTCACATCTAATCCATGTCACTGGGAAAATCACAACTGTTATCACCTCAGGGCTTATGGTAGGCTTCTGCAATTGGACTCTGCAATCTCAAAACACGTCTCCTAGTCAGTAAATGTGTAATCTGCAAAGTGGCTGCCGCAGGTGGCATTATTCGATATGCTTCATCATCCAGTGAGAAAAAAGTAGAGAATTAGGAAAACATGGAGTCTTGTACTTTGGTTGGAGACCCACACTTTAGGAGCTTCTTTCAGACTGCGAAAATGTCTAAGCTCAGGCTAGCTAAAAATTACTCTTATTTATGATAAAAAGAATAAATGTTCCTACTGGCCTGAATATTCCCCTACCAGCTCCATTAGCAAGCATCTGTTCAGCTGCTGAGCCTGCTGGGCGTGCACAGCCTGAACTCTGCCTGCCTGGGCAGCTGTAGGATTTCAGGAGTCCTGCAGAAAGGAGAATGTGAGTAACCACCAGCAGACCCAGTCCTGTGCATTGGCCGGTTCAGATCTTCCGGCAGTGGGAGCACCCATAAATGGTTTCCAGGTATTTAGGCGTGTTAATGGAAAAAAACATTATCTTGTGCATGGGAGCCTCATTTGGAGATACAGCTCTTGCTCAAAAAACAGGTTTGAATTTCAAGATCAGCTATTAGGCAAAGTTATAAACACTCAAAAATCAGCTAGTGAAGGTTGACTGAAAGAAATAAAGAAATTATGCCAGAGGGTGTGATGTGATAGAAAGCAGAAAGAAGTCTGCCACATTTGCTGAAGAACCTGGTAATCTTATCTGCCTGATGAAATGCAACGGGGGTACATTAGCCACAGTTTAGTGCATTGTTAAAAAGTCATCATAACTGTGTCTGCAGCACTGTGAGTTGTACTGTGTTATCTTTCCAAGGAAGCCCAGATGTTGCAATGGAAATGATGTAGATAGCTTTCCAGGAGCTTGAGGTCCTCACCTAATTCAACCGTCTGGTCATATAAACACTATATGATTGACGCCATCTTAGTGAATATGATCGTATCTGCCATCACCACTGCCTCTAAATGAATGATACATGTGAGACAACCTACTGAGTATGGCTGGAAGGACTTCTTTTTGTCTTAAAAATGAATCCGATATGACAGAATCAAACATATTCTCTAATTTGCATTTTTATTGCTGTTTTTAAATGAGACACATAATCTTGCTTTGCCTCTGTAGGTCAGTACATATGTACCAATAACACTTTTTCACTCTGAAAAATGGTACCTTTCTAACAGAATACTTATTTTCTTAGTGTTCCCTATTTACTAACTGGAAATGATGTTATAAAAAGTATTTCTTGCTCCACTGGAAAATCTTTAGCTCATGAAAAGTTACAAAAATCCTAAAGAACAAAATATCTGTCCTAGCCTCATTTTCATGAGGGTGTTTTTTTCCCTGAAATGCACTAGATGTAGACCCTTTCCCATGGGGACTCTGTTGCTAGGTGATCTGTCCCATGATAAATCAGTGCTTCTGGGAGGGAGGCAATCTATTGTTTAAAGCTGCAGCATTCTGACGATAGAGCACTTATGTCAGTGACCTGCTACCATTAGTGCTTAACCACCAATCTTTATAATTCCCATCCAACCTGCAGGTGAAGAAGTAAGAGAAAAAGCAAAGGGCCCCATGACCACTTCAGTCTGACACAGATACACAGAAGAATTCCACCCCACACCTCCAAAACCTCAAAAAGGTTTCCTAGTGGTGCATGGGAGTCCTTGAATTACCACATTTCAGTAAATTGTCCAGCTAACCTCTTCACCTATCAGTGGCTCTTGTTAACTGTATAACCCGCCTGGGTATTTTGGGGCTGGCAGCAGAATATTGCAACCTGATTTTTTCTCTTTCCTGAGCTGTACTGGAAACATGATCAGAAGAACAGAAAGCAAATATTTGTGCTTGTGCACTCTATATTCTGTCTATGGTTTTAAAGATAGCAAATTAATTTCCTTCAAAATTCTCCTGTCAAAATAAACAAAACTAAAACAGAGCCCCAGGACGTTCTTGGATAGCCAGTCACTCTGCCATTGGCTGCACTGATTCACAGCAGTGCAAGCCAGCTGTCTCAGGAAGACAGAGAAAATTCTCAGCTCTTTTGTTGCTGGGATATAAACGATGTAAGTCTGCAGCCTACATATATTTGAATATTTGAAGAACACTCCTTTTTTCTTTCTGGATCCTATGCATTGCGTATTTTCTGTAAAAGGGCAATAAAGATGCATAGTGCAAAGACATCAGCAGAAGCCTTGTGTTGCCTCCACTCGCAGGATCTGCTTTAAGCAGTGTGTTCCAGAGTAAAAAGGAAACCATGCCTGCAGCTGCTGGACTGCCACCAAGGCCTCAGAAATACTCAAGTAACTAACTGCAAGACAGAGGAGAAAAACACAGAAAAAAAAATCAGTCACCTCTTTGAGGATGTGTGCCATGCCTGTTCCATGCTGCCTCAGTATGGGAGAAAGCTAACAGTGTGCAATTTGAAATAAGTATGTATGAACGTATCAGTTTAAAACATATGTTATAAACAAATGCATATATGTTTTATTACCACCAGAATGGCGTTCTCTAAAACATTGCAAAAAGCAGATAAACTCTTTCATCTGTCATAGGTCTCTCTCTTTCATTACTGTAGCGTGCAGGAGTCCCTCTGCTGGACCAAATCCTATTGCACTATTTGGACGCAACTGAAAGGTAGGCCTGACCTCAGATGTAGTTCTTGTTTTGCTGTGTTGGGCCCTAAGGATGCTTTAAAACGTTGTGTAGGAGACTACAAAACCACCACTGCATAAACTGTTGGGTGTCCCTGTCCAACATAGGCTGTTTTGGTCTCTCCTCTGTGTCTTCAAAGAGCTTGTTTTACAAGACAGTGGCAGCCCCTGAAAGAACAGAGACCTACACACTGCTTGCTTGCTCCTTAAAGATGTGACATTCTTAGCAAGGAAGTAATTGTGAAAGCTTGACTGCTGTAAGACTCCAACTGTAAGCACTGAGGTGGAAGTGGAGCAGTTGCCAGTGTGTTACGTGACCTGAAGATCTGCAAATGAGTTGTCATCAATAGCGTTAGCAGAAAAACTACCCTGGGATCATTCCCTCACACTTGAAAGGAAATGGCAGCCCTCATTTTTACACATTCCAGCTCTAATGGCAGGTTCGGAAAGACATCAGTTATGCTCAGAGGATGTTGTCTTACTCTTAATTAGGGAGGTGATGAATTTTAAGTGACACTACACTTCCTATTTTTACCCCAGGGAATGTAGCAGAATGAATAACTATTCCAGGGTCTATTATGTGAAGCCTGAAAACTTGTACTGTCAAAGGTGGTGTTTAGCATTCTTCTACATTCATTTATACCCAGACCAACCGTTACTTGCAGCATGCCATTCCAGTGCCAACCAAGTCACTTCCCCCAGAGAACTGACCTTACGTGCTATGGCAAATGTAAGTTGCTGGACTCTCTGGTATCCACTTACAGTGAACTGATAGTTGTGTGTTTTGTAAATTCGTGCTCTGCTCTGTTTTCAAATTCCCAAATATAGTAAACCACTGTGTTTGTTATTATCAGAACAGTGTCATACTGGGAAATTCCTTTTCCCTGAGTCTGCTCTCCACCTTTGAAATTTATTTTCTCATAAGCCTTTTAATTCCAGTTTCTAGGCACATCCAAGTGAGAGGCAAAGAAATGTTCCTGTTTAATCAAGGATACTGTATCCAAGGTCTTTCAAGTTCATCCTGTAAGCAAAAGAGTTCCAATACACCTTCCCACAGATAAAACCATCATGAGCAACAATGCCCTTAGAAAAATTAGAGTTCACATTTAGGGCACAGTAAAACAAATAGGTTTGACAGAACCAGATTGCTGGTAAGTGGGAACAGTTGTTTGGCTCCACCTCTCCCTTACCCCCTCGGTTATTGCCCTTTCTTGCTAAACTGTACGTGTGACTGAGCTTTGTGCTGATTCTTTGAAAGGTTTCAGATTAATGAACAGCTGGAGATGACAATTTAACCCAAATATATAACAGCTAGGATGGTTGGACTGACTGTGCCTCTATGATATTGCTGACTGGTTCCCAAAATTCTGACTGTATTTGAATGTCCTGTGGAAACTCCAAAGATCTTAAAACCAATGGATAGGAATTTTATAACCTTTACAGAGATTAAAAAAAAAAAATTAAAAAATGCAGAGGTAAAGAACTATTTGTGATAAGGCTTATGCTATGCAACCATAAATGTAGCCTGATTTCAGGGATACAGCAGTGCAAGAAGTAATTGATTTAAAAATAGGGTAAAATCCTGCTAAGATTGTTCCCCAAAAATTAACAGACCCACTTCAGTTTGGTAGTCAGGTGCTGACTGAATGTGACCTTCTCCTCCTTCCTCCTGCACGGTCCCTAACGCTTCCTCTGTTTTTCATCTGCCTTCTAGAACAGTCACCAAGGCATCAGGAAGACAGGAATAGCCACAAAACAAGTTGTGAGTTGATGGCATAAGAGCTGCCTGACTCCTTCTGAACAAAGCCAATGTAAGAGAGTGCCCGAGACATGCTGGCATTCCACTCGGCTGTAACACGTAAAAAGCCTTTATAAAGCATTCTCCCTGGAGATTCTTTAAAACTGTGGTTTTTCTTAAAGCCATTAAGACGTAGAAAGAATAAATGACTAAGAAATCTTATCTTGGCATGAAAATGTGCAGTGGGCAGAGTGCCAAGACCAAAAAATCAGTATGAATTCATTTAATGAATATTCTATATCTGAGCAATTGTGCACTAGTGCAAGGCAGCCTAAGTTGCTAAGAATATGGCAATGATAAAGGTGGAATAACTTGCTTTAAAATGGATGTTGATATCAGCGCTTTTGCCCGTGCATTGCATTTTAAAAGCATGGCACTTTCTGCACACACTACCTGCAACTGAACATTAGGCGTGAAAGGAACCCGTTTACTTCAGTAAGAGCAAAGTTTTTCAGTAGCAGCAAAGTTTGTATGTGTGTTTATCAAATTAGACTTAATCTAGAGCGCTCTTGGTCTTTCCACTCCACACTCCTTTTCTTTTTGCTTTTCACACTGCTAGCATTGGCTTATTTTGCTCTAGGCATGAGTTTCATGGAAGGATTCATGCAGGAGAAAACAATCCAATAAAGCTCAGAAACTGTAACTACAGGAACAAAGAAATGGTGTGTGGATATTCTGGAAACAAAGACGCTGTATTTAAAAGGAGTTTGAGGGGTGAGGGAATGAAGAGATGAAAGCAACAGGAAGAAAGGTATACAGACAGACAGACAGCTGCTATGTCTGTTCCAAAGCCTGCAAAGCTGCGTTAACTCCTAGCCCACCAGGTCACTAAGAAATTGTCTTACCTCACTGACATCATGCCTAGCCACAGTTAGCCACTTTGACTTTCGTATTTATTCCAGCCAGTTCCTAGACATTTCTCTCCCCACTTTGGTGGCCGACATTTCACAGTCCAGGGGACTCTATTAGGAAAGGTCGCCAATTGCTACAAAGAGATTTATGAATGCCTGCCAGGTTTGACTACTGCTACATTTCTCTTCGGGAGAGGAGCAGCACAGACCTTGCCAAAATGCTAATTCTGTAGAAAACAGCATTGTGAAGCATCATATATTCCAATAATTCCTTTTGAAACCTGCATCATATTTCTCTTGAGTCACGTTGATACGTGTCACCTTCTGTAATTAATTTCTAGTTGTTTTTATTTCTCCTTCACACTCACTCTCACTTCCCATATGCAATCACTGTAATGCACCTTTCGAGGCTGACCTCACATCTCCAGGAAAAAAAACTCAGAGTTTAGTTGGCATTAATTTATTATATTCCTCCCACCTTCTACTGCTTATCATTATTGTAGCAATTGCTTTCTCTGGGTGCAGGCATCTGTTCAGCACTACTAAAAGATAGCTAACTTGGCAACTGATTAACTCTTTCAATTCTAAGCTACCACTTTTGGATTCGTTAAATAAAAGGCACAAACAAGAATCATAGGCTGAAAATAGACCTCAGAAACTCAGTTTGTCAGTGCAGATGGTTCTTCAACAATTTTTTCAAACCATAGCAGTTTTCAAACCAATACAGTTCTATTTCCCTACTGGCCATATCCACCTTCATCCCTAGCTCTAAGTCCACCTGGAGATCTTCTGTACAGAAATTGTTTAATCTACAATGAGGCACCTCCTTTGGTAGTATCTATATGGTACTTTTTTACAACATATGCCTTCCCTCACGAAGAGATGCATACATTTGATGGTTGGACTAGATGATCTAGTGGTTTCCAACCTTAGTGATTCTGTGATTCAGTAGTCACAAAGGCCAGGTTAGCTTATGTTGACCACAAATTAAATATCTAATTACCTGTTAGAGAGGAGGTAGGTGCAATCTCAGGGCCGTGTTGCAGGCAGAAATTCTTTTTGTTCACCATTGGTAAGAAAAGTACATCAGCTTACAAGAGAGATGATGCACTGGTGCTTGAATGGTCTACCTAGCGGCTTAGGGAGAATAGAGTCTGTAGTCTTTGCTGTCTTGAGGTGTTAACTGAGAAGGAACAACAAAAGGTTTTTCAAGAATGCAATTCTCTGGGTACCAGTCTGGCACCCCTTTGGGTTTAATATGTTTATGGAAGACTAATGAGAATGACGCAGGGCACAGATAGCACCTGTTCCCATTATGTTGATACATATCTCACCCAGGTGAGCTACCAAGAGCCCTTCTGACCTGAGCACAGATGGATGCGGTTGTGCTGGGCTTCTGGACAAGATGAGGTGGAAAACCCTTATTTTTATGGACAGTATTCAGTGCAAACGGGATTGGTTAAGTGGTGATTCCAGCCTCCTCCAGGAACTAACTTAAAGATGGCAACGATTCCTCTTGGATGTAGGTTGCTTTTGTTGTTCCTTTCTGGGTTTTGAGTGATCTTAAGCTTTGTATATGTAACTGCAGCAGTAACTTGCAGTGATGGTGTTTGGTGTGATCACAGAATCATTAAGGTTGGAAAAGACCTCTCAGATCATCTAGTCCAACCGTCCACCTACCACCAGTATTTCCCAGCTATGCTCCTTACTGTCACATCTTCACATTTCTTGAACACCTCCAGGGACGGTGACCCCACCATGTCCCTGGGCAGCCTGTGCCAGTGCCCCACCGCTTTTCTGGATAAGTTGTTCCTATTATTCAACCTGGACCTCCCCTGGCATAACTAGAGGCCCTTCTCTCTTGCCCTGTCACTAGTTACTTAAGAGGCCAACAATATGATACTTGAAGCCAGAGAGACTGGAGGTGGTAAAGAATAAGTGAGGTATCTTGCTAAATCGTATAGTCCCCATGCTCCAGACACGTTTGACAGCCTGTCGGTATCTGAACGGCATTTACTGGGTTCAGGCCTGGAAATTTGAGAGGAACCATTTTCTCTTTTGCAATACGACGTCTACAGCCAACGGGAGCCCCGAGCTGCATTCTTCTCCCCACACGTGTGCTCGCGAGGGGCGGGCCGCTGCCGCCCGGGGCGGTGCCAGCGCGAGGCATGCGGCGTCCGCCTCTGCGCTACAGGAGCGGCGCGGCTGTGGCGGCGGGGCCATGAGGCCGTGGGCGCCGAGCTTCCGCCCGCCTCTTTCTCCTTCTTCTCCTCCTCTTCGCCCGACGGCCGCGGCGGGCCCAGTCGGGCCCTTTGTTCCTTAGGGTAGCGGCTCCCCGCTCCTCTGCCGCGGCTGACCGCCTCGGGGCGACCGCTGGCGGCGCGACCGTTGGGCGCCGCGTGGCGCCGCGCGAGGAGGCGGTGGGAAAAGGAGGAGCAGCAGTCGCCGCCCAGGATGCGATGGGGAACTGCTGGGCGCAGGGCTGCTGCGGGCTGCTCCTCCGCAGAGAAGCGGGCCGGCTCCAGCGAGGCGGAGGGTAAGCAGGCGGCGCGGCTGCCCCTCTTTCCTCTCCTCTCCCCTCCCCGGGGCGGGGAGGTGCTGGGCCCGCCCGGCTCCGCCCTCCTCCTCCGCGGCGGGAGCGCGGCTCGCCGGAGGGCTGCCTGGGCAGGGCGAGGCGGGCGGGCTGGCAGGCGGCGGCGGTGGTACCCCGTTGGGTTGGGAGTGCTGCCGGGTGGCTGCGGGGTCGCCTCCCCCCGGGCGCTCTCGCAGACGGAAAAGCACAGAGGGGGTTTCGCGGCTGCTGCCGAAATGCGCGCCTGCGGGAAGATGGAAAAGGCGACGTCTTCGGGAGGATGACCTTGTGCTCCCTGGGAGCCCTGCCGCGGCGAGGCGGGCTGGCACGGGAGGCCGGCGGCAGGGTGATGCAAATAAACTTTGCGATTTCGTCTCAGTGCGGAACCCGTGCTTTGTTTTCCAACCACTGATTCGCGGAAAAGCAGCGTGTAGACCCGGAAGGGTACGTGCCCTGTTTGCAGCTCCTCGTCCTTCCGTACACCTGCCGGTATTCGGCAGCTCGGTGTCGCCTGGTGTTAGAACTAAAGTACTGCTAGGTCTTGCCGACCTGAGCACCTTACATGCAGCAGGCTGGAGGCCTTCGATTTCAGCCCGGCTCTGCAGGCAGGCCAGGTTGTCCTGAAGGCCTCCTGGGAATCCTTTGCCGAGGAACGTGGGTGAGAGCAGGGCTGGGCGGTGGAGGATACCTGCTTGGGTTCTCGGTGCTCCCACTGAGGGCGTGAGGACAGCTGAAGTGCCTTGTCACTGAAGTGTCCATCTCCTCAGATTACAGCAGAAGAAAACAGGTAATGGGTTCTTGCTTCACCCTATCCTTCACCTATGTTTTGCTGGGTTTCTGATTATGTAGCCTTTCTGACATTCAAGGTTAGTGATAGTAAGTTCTCTGCTACTCGTGCTTTGAATTGGTTGTTTTGGTTTTGAGGCTGGGTGGGTTCGTGTTTGTTTTCTTTGTGTTTGTTTTTCCTGCCCACCTACTGTTAAGTGACCCATTGGCATCGGGTAGGAGTCAGAGTCCACAAAGGCATAAGACTATCTAGGCCGTAATAGTAATTCCTCAATATACCACTATCTTTTATCTTTCCCTCTGCTCCAAACTGACTGTTGCATATTTTTTTCCCCCTTACATTCTTTTCTTTCATGCTTGTTTGCAATTCTTTGATTTGTTTTGTGTGTGTGTGTGTGTGTTTTGTTCTGGTTTCTAAACATTCATTGGTGCTTACAGTGTCATCTCTTCCCAAACCAAACACAGTTTGGGTGCATGTCTGATTGAATTTACTAAAATCATTGCACAAAATTGTTTTAGGAACTTTGTTAGCTTCCTGCCATGCTCTATCTTCTCATATTCACCAACTGGTTTTCTGCATGCTCTTATTGAGGTTACCAGCTTTCTTGACAGACTCTGTGTGTTTTGATGTCTTCCACATAGTTACCAGTTTGCTGCCAGCTTGGTTTTCATAGTGGTAAACAGGAATGTCACTGTGCAGCATTATGAGAAACGCCATTCTCTTAAACTGGGGGATGGGATTCAGGAGATGTTTGTAGGTGCACATCCTCAAAGCAGAAGGTTGTTTGCCGTGATGGCTTACCTTTTCTGGTGTGCACATATTGCTTCTCTTTTTCCAAGGTCAGACTGTCGTTACCAGTAAAATAAAAATTACTGTCTACTGTTGTAATGTTAAATGTACGTTCCTTCAGGCCATGCCTGCAGTGAAAGGTTTTAGGAATTGTTAGAAAAATGGAATCGAATCGTAGTGCAGAAGGCAGACTTTTCTAACTGGCAAAGACAGCAACTTGTTTGGATTCCCTTTTGAACCCTGGAACTGGAATATCATATATAAGGATCAGCTTACAAGAAAACAATCATCAGTGCTTCCTCTTGTAGACAGGTGGCATATGTCTCAATAGACCTTTGTTTTCTGGGTGTGCTGGCAATGCACAGAATAGTATCGGAGTGTTAAGCAACGCAGGTATTTTCCATAAGTGTATGGTGGCAGGGACAGGGAATTAGACTAAATACAAAACTCTATAATGTGTGTTATGCATTTTTCATTTGAAAGTGACCAAGTTCTGCGGATCCAAATTCTGCTACCAAATTCCGCAGGTGTGGCTACTTCTGGGACAGCATAACGTAGCTCATCAAGTTAATGGTGATGATTGTCCTCAGTCAGATTTATTTTTCTCCTCCAGAAATAGAACTTCATTATTCTTAGGTACTCCAGGACTTAACTGTAAGAAGTAAATTCTGAATTAAGTCGTAAACTGGACAGTTTTTAGCAAGTGTTTTCAAGGCCTGCAAGGTTGTAACCTGTGTTTAAATACTTGGGGATTTATGTATCATTTGTTGCAATGATTCTAGAGTTCATGTTGAACACATACAGAAAGTAATGAAACATGAAAATCTTCTTCAGTATAATATAGTTCACCTTTCTGTAAAATCAGAAACTTTCAGTTGGTGACTTTATTTTATTTTTTAGAGAGTGTCCTTAGGCTTCTTCTGAAATAGTTTTACATGAAGTACTACAATCTGCAGCCATAATTAGAAAGTAGGTCATTGCTATTTTATCGCTGTGCTCGACCATAAGTGTTCTTACATCTAAAGGGCTAAAAATAATAAACAGAAAGAATAAATAACCTAGAGACAACATATGTAGTTATTTTCTTTTTCATTAGGGTAGGGGGGTGTTGTCGTACAGCAAAATGTAGCGAAATCAATTTTATCCTCAGTGTGGAGGGGGGAAAAAAACCTAACTCATGCCATGGTTTTAATGCACAAAATGTTAATGTTTAGTAGAGATTTTTTTCTCATGCATTTAAAAAAGAGTAGTAACATGACTTTGCATTAAGGGCTAACAGGGTACGTAGATGTTAAGAGGATTAGAGTTGGGTTTTTTAGTTTGCTTAGAACTTGAATGTTGATTTAACAGTTTTTATAGGTGCAGTTGTATACTAGCTGCCCTGCTTTCCCCAATACTCATCAGACCTATGTGTTTTTCAAGTCTGTTTTAGCAATTAAGAGTTTAAATGAGGATAATAAAAGCTGTAGGCTTTTTAGTATTGCTTCATTTCAGTTGAGGTTGGTATATATGGGGATGAAGTTGGTGTTTTCCATTTCTGTCCTCCATGAACTCAATCAGCTGTAGGTGTGCTGAGATTTCAGGTCCCAGACTCTTGCACAGAACTGGATCTTAGGTTATTGAGCCCCTGTTCAGCAAGGAATACATAGCAGGAAATATAGATCTTCCTTGAAATGTCACCATTGTTGATATGCTTGTAGTTACATGTAGTAAGCTTACACTATGCTGTCTTAGTTTTCCACTGGCTTACTGTTAATTCTTGCAACTAATCTGACTGTGGCTTCTCTGTCTGAAAGACTGATCACATTTTCAGTAGCCCCTGTTGCTGTAAACTAGAACTGTACTTCTGATAAAGAATACAAGTTCCTCAAACAGTCTTGTGTGGTGGTCTTAGTAAATTCAATTCTTACTGGCATTGACTCTTGCACGCTAAAATGTTGCACCTAAGATGTAACAGTGAAATTACCTTAAGTGCTGTGCTTGTGCCACATGTCCCAGCTATAATGAAGATGTAGTGCATGAATAAAAATGCCCATTTTCCCCAGATTTCATAGCCATGAGTCAGCTGAAGGTGGTTCCTTAGTGCCAGCTGTTCATTGCAAGGTTACAGTTGTGTGTGCAAGGAAAGGTTGACCAGAAAAGGGCTGTGCAGGTTTTTGGAGGGCACATCTTGACTGATTTCCAAATGAAAATACAATGGAAATGAAATGTGATATGAGTAAAATAATCCAGGCTTTGGCTGGTGTGTTGCTTTTGGTAAAGCAGACATGCGTGTTGATTGCAAGTACAGAACAATCTATCGTACAAGTATAGAAATGCCCGGGCCCTGGATTTATTCCTGATATCGATGAGCACTTGCAGCCGGAACCTTTGCTTTTAAAAAAGTTAGATGAAATGGATGTTTTACTGAAGCACCAGCGTGAATGTACTTTTGGTTGACAGCCAAACCTCTTTCACTGGGTGAAATTTATTCGGATAACTCAATACTGTATTGGTGTTGTCCTTTTTATAAAGGGCAACATTAAGATAGATTAAGAATTAAGGAGGAGACTAATCCCCGTATGAAGTTACTGACTCCAAATAGCTATTTTTCTCGTTTAGGAGTATTGCCTTTATCCCAGATAGGTTTTTCTCAGAGATTCTTGGTGGTTCTTTTGATGATAGGTAATGCTTCCATGAATATAATTCCGTGTATAAACAGGAGGGGGAACGGCTGTTTATGAGGGTGGATAGCGATAGGACAAGGGGGGATGCTTTTAAACTGAGACAGGGGAGGTTTAGGTTGGATATTAGGAAGAAGTTTTTCACACAGAGGGTGATGACACACTGGAACAGGTTGCCCAAGGAGGTTGTGGATGCCCCATCCCTGGAAGCATTCAAGGCCAGGCTGGATGTGGCTCTCAGCAGCCTGGTCTGGTGGTTGGCAACCCTGCACACAACAGGGGGATTGAAACTTGATGGTCATTGTGGACCTTTTCAACCGAGGCCATTCTGTGATTCTGTGAGTATGGGTGAAGAAGGTCAACCTTTTAGCTGTGTCAGGCCATCAAATGGGATGTATTGTTTGACGTTGACATCATACAATTATGCTAGAAAGTAATTAAATCCCGATGATGAGCAGTGGAGCTTTTGGAATTTGTCTAGAATAGTGTTTTTCAAGTAAAGTGTATTAAACAATGTGCTTAATATTTGTTGATGGCAAGTCCATCGTGCTGATAAGTGGTGCCTCCTGTTTGAGGGTGTTCATATTTTCTTCAGTTCTGTTTGCCTCTGTGCGCCGCTATAGAATGGTAGCGATGGAGAACACAGCTTTACAAGTCAACATTTTTAGTATGTGAAGTTTATGTATTTATTTCATACTAAAAATATTTGAAAAGCTATTTAAAATTGTGTGACTCTTGTTTTTCTTTCTGCTGTGGTTGAAATGAAGATTATTCTTTAGAGTAATGCTGGACTTATTTTTCCAGGTCAAAGTACTTTAGAACATGTTCAACAGGAGAGCACTTCACTATAGAGGTGAGCATTTACACTTAAATCAGGTTGGGTTTGGTTGTGTTTTGGCTTTTTATTGGTTGGTTTTGGAAAGTAGATGTCTAATCTTTATTGTGTGATGTTGTTTTTCTTTGTTTGTTTGTTTTCAGAAAATAAGTGGAAAGAGCTTTATTTTAGCAATACCTTTAATGCTTCATGTGGTTCAGGTACACTGAAATACTCCAGCTTATTCCAGACTGAATTGGTGCTACACTGGCTGGAAAGATTGTGGTTCTTACAATACTTGGGAACACTAACACATCACACTTTAATCTATCATTTGTAAAGAGTCATCTGTGATCATCTGACATGAAGTAACTGTGGTCACCTGATAGCCATCACCAGATCATTCTAAAGTCTGTCTATTGCTTCTTTCATCCCTGCTATGCTGGGAGCTATTTTTTTTTTCCTTCTGCTGTTAGTGTGGAGTATTTTGTTCTGGACTGCAGGATTGTGAATCTGGGTCCAAAACAAAATCTGCTGGAATTTATAGTTTAAATTTATAGTTGGATGCACATCTGTCCATTGTTTTCCCTGGAGAGGTCCTTTTCAACAGCTGAATATCTCCCCTTTTCATGAAGGGTAGCGTAAGGTTTACATGTACTATTTGAGATTGTCAGAATAAGCTGGTTTACTTTCTCCAAGGTTTTCTTATGGTCTAAAAGCTCTAGACCTTTCAGAGGTTCCCTTTACTGAGAATACTAGTAATTAATCACTGCTTTGGCTTTCAGCAGTGCAGAGTGTGGGAGATCTGTTTTTAGCATGCAGCTTCCAGTTGTGATGTAGCATTCCTGCGGCAGCAATATGATAGAGAAAAGAAGGTTCTGTCCTCCCCTCAAGTTCTTTCATGTGTTCTACTTGCAGCAATTAGCGATTAGAACAGCAAGGAGTCTTGCTGACCTCTACTTCTGATATATTGACCTTATATATGATTACTGTCCTGAAAACAGTGGGGAAATTTTCTATTTCCTTTGTCTGGTGTGATAGTTCAACTGCTGCTGTATCTGTTCAAGCAACTTTGAATGCTGTGTGTATTCTAGACTGCTTGGGGACTTCTTGGGCTTCCTATCATAAGGCATTACATTGCTCTATTGGCCTTCAGTTTCTTCTGTGCAGAGCTGGGGTGTGGGGTGTGTGGTTTTTTTTTTTGCTTTTAGAATCCTGGGTAGAAAATAACTCTGTTTTCCGTATATTAAATATATCTTCAAATACTTTTTTTTAAGCATCACAATTGCCATGCAAAGGGAAAGTTACTTGCACAGTACCTCTCACATTTTGTCTGTGTTAAACTGAGCGGGTGCTTTGGTTTATTGAAGAGCTGTACCAAGATAGAAACTATGCTAGATGTAATAATTCCTCAGAAGGAAGGTACTTTTATAAATAGCATTACAATTGCAGTATTATCGCTGGAGTAGTATTTTCACAAGGCACGTTAAATACATGATTGTGTACTTTGGGTGTTCAGTGACTTGTTACATTGGATTGTAAAGATTGTTTACTTTTTCTTTGCAGTTTGAGAACCTCGTGGAAAGTGATGAGGTAGGTGCTTGGATCATAGCGTGAAACTTAGTAGTACAATACACTCACTTTAAATGGTTGCAAGGTCAGTATCTGTCTCCTACTTGATGCCATGTTGACCTACTCAGGCTTAAATTGCTAGAGTTTTTTACTTTGAGTTTTGCTTGCTCCAGGAATATTTAATGTGTTCAGAGATGAAAAGCTGTGATAAGAAAAATCTGGCTGGGGGAATGTGGGAGGTAGCACTTCGTAGAAGTGTTACGGATATTAGCAAGACAGAAACTAAAGAGAAAGCCAAAAAGCCTTGAAAGAGAATTTGCTCTTGTTGTATAGGCCTTGTATACAGTTCAGCAAATGCTGTCTGTCTGAGTAGTAAATGGGCACGAGTTGCTTTGCTGAGGAGCATTTTGGTAGCAGTGTGATATGGCAGTTGAGGATAAACTGACTGAAGGGTATTTAAAAAAAAGAAATAGAAGTTGGCCTCGAAACTGTAAATTTAATGTAGGTTGATAATGGTGGGGAAAAATATTTTTAGCACTTTAACTTGTATTTCAAAACACAATGACTTGTAGTTTGATTCCCAAAATACTGAAATACATGACTGGGATGTTTATTTCCAGTTGGAAGCACTTGTTTGTTGTACTTAGTTATCTACTTTGGTCGATTGCATAACAAGTTCTTTTAAAATTCCAAATTAAAATAGTATGTAAGGGGGTATGCTTTTCCCCCAGGTGTAAAAACCAACGTGCGGAGAAACTGATTGCATATCGTGTGTCTTCTACTCTATTACAAGTGATTGACTGATGGGATTTTCAAAAATTAAGGCTGCTTTTTTTGCTTGTTTGTTTCCCACAGGGGGAAAGCCCAGGAAGCAGTCACAGGTCAGTTGCTAAGATCCAGGGCCTCTTTCCCTCTGCTCTCCTATTGAATTTGAAAAAATCTTTGGGAATTCCCATCAAAACTCTGTCTTTTTTTTTCTTTTTATGCACGGATGCATAATGATGCATGGACAGAATATGTTAAAATAGCCTTAGTGCTTAACTGTGTTAAAACAGTTGAGATGATGGCAAATCTGTGTGAAAGCAGAACACTGTGAAGTGTTTTTATTCTTTTTCCTGAGATCTGCCTTTAAAGTTACATGGGTGTTAGAGCTGGAACTTCAATTAATTTTAACTGAACGTGTTAGTATTTATGCAAGCTGTAGAAACTTAGTATAGGAAGAAATGTATGAAAACACTTAACTGTGTTTCAGTTGCCTAATTCTAGACATCTTGAATTACTTACATTAGATGGTTCTGAAAATGTGGTTTGCTGTCAGAGGTCCCGAAGAAATGGTACAGCAAACCTTACAACTACTATAATGCTGGTTTGTTATATATATAAAAGTGGGCAACAAGTGGAAAAGGAACAAATCAGAATTAGGGGACCTGAATAAATGAGGAAGAAGTAAGATTTTGCTAACAGAATTACTGGAACCAAATGGTTAAAATTTCTGAGTAAATGTGTTTTGAGATTATACTTGTAAAGATGCAAAAAATGCTTTGTAAGGGGGGGCAGCATTGTCCCCAGTATACTGGAACTTTGGACCTCTGCTCAGGAGGAGCAGGCCTAATGCACAGCTTGTTGAATTTGGATTATAGGAGTCAAAAAAGGCTGTGTGGGTATGTTTAAAATACTTTACCACGAGTAAACAGTAATTAGTCTTTTTGTGTTTCTGTCTTGCTTTTAGACCTTTGACTGAAGAAGAAATTGCTGATTTGAAAGACAGGCATTACGACTCCATTGCTGAAAAGCAGAGAGCTGTTGATATGAAACTTCAATCAGAAGTAAGTGGTTAAAATGATTAGAATGGTAGTTTTGTTGGTTTTTTTTCTTGTTTTGGTTGCTTGCTTATGTTGTTTTGTTAAGTAGTTAAAATCAACCGTGAACGTGAAATTTCATTCATGTGAATGAAACAGTTGATTTTTGTACATCACTTGTAATTTTTCAGTCATTGAGATACCCAAAGAGTTCGCTCTGCAGCTAAGTTTGCATTTGCATCAGAGATTTTCTTTTTAATAACTTCAGAGCTGAATGAATGGGCTAGCTCTTACTGAGATCAGTTAAATGTGAACAGTCTTTTCTTTATAAGAAAGGCAAAATGGAGAGTGTATTTGATTTAGCTTTATTTGTGCTCAGTTTTTTCCCAAACTTTTCTTAAGGAAAAGACATTTGTCAGTTTTACTTCAGTGTTCTGAAGCATTTAATGGAACGTGATGTAGAATACAACATAGAACTGGAGAAAGATTTTGAATAAAGTAGCAATTAAATCTGCAGCTGAAATTCTACATTGTTCACTGGACAGTTCATAATAAGATGCAACCATGCATTTACAGCAATTCACTAGTATCTTGTTGAATAAACATCATTACAGTTCAGTTATCTGAATTTCTTGGGATGTTTGGGGGGGGGGGAAGCCGTTAGATTCAGTTAATGGGAAAAAATGTTTTAACTATAGTGAAATTTATTTTATTTTTATTTTGTAGTAGCTCTTCGTTTGTTTTATTGAACTTATGATTTTACTCATAGGAAGATAGATAGGTTCTGCTTTTGTTAACCATTACTATTTTGTTCATATACAGTTAGCCTTACAAGAGGAGAAGTTAAGAATAGAAGAGGAGGCTTTTTATGCTGCACAACGTGAAGCAGCCAGGGCAGCAAAGCAGAAAAAGCTCTTGGAGGTGAGGGGAAAAAGACCCCAATATATATCAGAGCTTCTCTTCTGTTTTTATGTATGCAGACTTTCCTCATATCCTTTATATCTCAGGAAATGTAAAGACAAATTTGTTCCAGCTTGTAAATTCCAGTAGCAGAAGTATGATTTGGATCTGACTGGGAGAGCTGAAAATCATTAGAATTGTTTGAAACAGTTTATTATGTTCAATATAGATTATTTTTTTATCTAGAATTAGCTTAACAGACTTTGTAACATTATATAGAATTTACTGATCTTTAATGTAATCTATGACAGTTTTCTAACTAAAAATATTGAAATTAAGCACACGTTACAACATCATTTAGGTTTTAAAAAAATGAGCTTATAACACTAAATTGTTCCCTGTCTCTGTGGTTTATGCTAACATGAGGATTAGTGTTTGAGTCATCTGAATTCACTGTTGACCCTGCTTTGAGCAGGAGGTTGAGTTTGGATGACCTTCTGAGGTCCCTCCCACCCTGAATTGTTTATAATTTTGTGACTTGTATGTGTAGTAGCCAAACTCCAGTAACAACTACTTAACAGTGGTGTTTATTTAATGTATCTGTGCCTGCCTTTAGATGTCTGTCTGGTAACTGGAGCTTGGTCAAGCAAAACAAAAGCTACATCTTGATTTTCCGCATTTCTGAAAGCAGTTACTGTTCTGTCTCCTGATAGCGTTTATTACTGATTGTTTTCATGTTGCAGTTCAAAAACGTGCATCGGTGCACTTAATATTTTCAGCATCTTAATAAGCTGTTAAAGTATGTGTTCTCACAGAGACTTCAGGTTGCTAGAAATGTGTATGTCTAACAACGTTTTTCAAAGCTTTCGCTATCTGTCTATGTATAACATGTCTGACTGAAGTTGTAGCATCTTCGAGGCAATTGCTGATAGACATGTTCAATTAGAAGTAAATTTGTAAGTGTTCAGAATTAGAGTAATGGAAAAAGTCTGAAATCTGTAGAAGGTAAAGACAAGATCTGTAACTGTAGTGTTTTGTCCATATTCAAAACAGAATAACTTGAAAGTTACTATTTGCAGACTGATAGCGATGACTCAGTTTTCATCTAATATTTATATTACTAAGTATAGCTCAGATCTCATTTTACACTTCTCTTTCTATCCTCTTGCCATTTAGGGTGGGTGGCTAATTCTTTCTGACTCTCTTTCCCTGTTGCTATTTTTTTTTTCCCCTCTGTATAAAGTCAGGAAGAGTGACTTCTTTTTATGCTTGAGCCCTTAGCTCATCTCTGTAGAAATTGTGTGAAAAATACTGCTTTCCTCGTCTCAGTATTTTTCAGAGGCACCTCTTTTAGGCACAACCTGTGACAGAATGCATTTATGGAGATTTTATTTTCTTTCTCTCATGAAATTAATACCATTTATTCCCTTAATAAATAAATCCCATCCAAAATCCCAAAGCGTTATAAGGATTTCTAAGATAGTGTTTTTGTATATATATATATGCACTAAACTTAATCCTTTCCTTATCAGCTAGAAGTCATTTTTTGAATACATAACTGATGTCCTTTCTATTCATTACGTATTTTAAATTTTAAAAATGTTGTTTTCCTTGAAAATATGGTTTCTCTTTAAAACTAATTTGTTTGCTGATGTTTCCCTGCTGAATGTCAGGGTAGTTTTACAGCAGAAAGTTTTAATAATATATGTGTATGCTGGAACTTGTGGTGCTGTATACCTGTATGTGACCCCTCAAAATGGATAGAGAATTTAAGTGAAATATTACATAGGTGTATGCAACAACAGACTTTTAAAATTCATACGTCAGTAATAGATTTTTGTTATATTTTTTTTTACACCAACTGTGTTGGTGCCAAATTCCTGGCCCTTTCTTCCTGTTTACTTGAGTCTTCCCATCTCTAACCACCAATATTACATTTCTAATTCTTCTGCGCTTCCCATTTCCTTACTGGTTTCAACCTGCTTATTCTGATACTTTAATACTTGTGATAGAAGGTGCCAACAAACAAAATCATCATCATCTTGGGACTAAAAATAGTAGGTGATGAAATATCTTGCGTGATTGTTAATCCAGCTAAGAGTGACTGTTGGATGAAGTTTAAATTTGGCAATTAAAAAACTTGATTTACTTATGCTTTGTTTTTCTTTGCAGGGACAGATCCTTAAGGTTGAGAATAGATTTTTTTCAGAGAACATTGTAGCTAACTAAGTCAGACTTTTCTATAAAGCTAGCTTGTTTTTTTTTTGTTGTTGTTGTTCTGTTTTTTTTAATTCTAGGCTTTGCCATAGTCCCATGTGAGCGATACTGCTTCATTGCTGATTTACCTTTTGTCACATAGTTAGTGGTATGCAGTTTTAATGCTTACTTTTTTCCAGGCAGGGGAAAAAAAACTTGAGACAAAGTCATGTTCTTAAAACTCCAAAACTTAAGAAGTAGAACCCTACTTCTGTGACATTTATTGTTCCTCTTATGACTACAAAATGAATATGTGTATCAACTTGTATCTTGCATTTTTTCATTCTGTTTCCACCTTTAAGTTGAGAGATTCCTGAAGTTAAAAAGAATATTACTTGCATATAATAGACTCTTCAGTATCTTAAAATTTTATCTTCATCTGAATGAAAGTCAGTCTTTTCTTAAGCTGTATTTGGACTCCCCCAAGAGCCAGGACAATGCTCCCTTTAGTGCTGTGATTAAGAGAATGGGTATTGAGCATATTTGAGAGACTGCATTCAGCATTTTCAACAATTTACTTCTTTCAATAGCAGCATAGACAGCAAAGGATAACACAGAGAACACATGCTGTTAATAATGGAGACTATCAAAGGTAAGATATAAAGTGTTAATAGTAACTGAACTGTGACTGTTTTTACTCCTGCTCGTCTCTATCTCACACATATGGGGGGAAAAAAAAGTTTTTCAAGACTTAAATGTACTGCATTCTTAAGTCAGAAGTCTTTTCATTCATTGCAGTTTTGATTCCCCTTTAATCACAGAATCAAAGTGATCTTATAAACACATACGCATATGTATATACATATATATACATGCACACACCTACATATACATGTGCATATATAGATTTATGCATATAAGATGCCTTATTGTATAACAAAAACATTTAATTTTAAAATGTCTTTATTCAGAGCTCTTAGAAATGCCATGAAAAAGTACAAATTAATTGAATGGGAACTTGAATGGTTTATGTATTCTGCTTGTTTCTTCATGAATGTTCTTCCTTTAATTCTCTTTACGAATTACAAAGGCGTTTACTGTCAAAGGATGTTTGAATTTAGAAGAAGTTCTAAAAGCAAATCATTATTTCTGAATGGAAAAGGAGGAATAGAAGGGATGTTTAATTAGATGGAGAAAGTACAGTAAGAAAAGGAGCTGTGAAAAATGGGTTTTATTGGATGAGTTGGAACTAGTCACGTTTTGGAAATGATGTGTATTACAGCATTTGAATACATTAAATTAAAACAAAAACAAAAACAACAAAATCAGTAGTTATCCATAATGACAGAGAAGGAGAGGGGAAAGTTTGGTTTATGATATAATTCATGTTCAGCTGAAATAACTAAGAATTGAACAGAAGCTCAGACTCAGGAGATATGTGATCAGAAAGAATGGAAAGCCATTCTGTGATCACTTTCTAGATTTTAGTTATATGTGCTTTGTAGCTTAGAAGGGACTGTGAACAATTTCTTCAGAACTGTGTGAATGGGAGAGCATGTGGATTAACATCTCTTTTATGGTGGTGTTCGAGGTTTATAAAGCTAAAAATAAAACTTGCACTGTTCTTACAGCTCTGTGATGGAGGAAGATTTTGATTCTTTCTTAAGAAATACAAAATTCCAGTATGAAGCTTTTCGAAGTAGCAGTAAGTCTTCCTTTTCTGATGTATGTCTTTAATGTAAAGTGACTCTGAGGAGCACAGAAGTGATGCTTTTTTCCCCACACAGATAAGTATAGTTTTTAGTTTCTATATGTACTGTTTGGGGGGGGGGGGGGGAGAGAGAGAGAAAAGAGTGAGTTCTTTTCCTCTTTAATCTTCAGTGCTTCAAGGGCTCAAAAAATACAGGAAATACGACTTGAGCTACTGCCATGCCAGTTCTCAAAGGCAAGTTATATAGGGACAAGCTCTGTGCATGGATTTAACTTTACTAAGCCATTTCAACTGTATGTGTGGAGACAACGTCCAGGAGTCTTGAAAGTGATGGTTGAAGCCTTTTTTCAAATGGGATTTATCGGACACAACGTAGAATGAAAACTTAATTTGTTTAGTTTTGTATGTTAAATCTCAAATTCAAGTGTTTCTGAATAATGTTTTTATACAGGACTTTCATCTGATGCTACAGTGCTGACACCAAACACAGAGAGCAGTTGTGACTTAATGACCAAAACAAAATCAACGAGTGGAAATGATGACAGCACTTCATTAGATTTAGAGTGGGAAGATGAAGAAGGTAAATTTGTCATTTATAAAAGGGAGCAATGGTTTAAAGCTTATTTCTAATGATGTTTCTCTCAATGTGTAATGATTAAACTGCACATAGTTTTTAGGTAGAAAACTGCTTAGTTTGATAAATGTGGTTATCTGTCTAATTCATTTATTTGAATTCTTTAGTAAATCTTTCTTTTATTAAACAAAACTGTAGAGTAAGCCCATGCTAAAATGAACTGTAAAGAACTGCTGCCCTCTTGTGAGCCAGTAGCAACAGGAACAGTTTGTTCTATATAGTTTTTTAGTTACAGAAATAGATCAAGCATGTTTCATTGAAGTATTTCAGGAAAGTATTGTGGTAGGGTTTGTATCTTTTGGTTGATTTGTGTTGTCTATTTGTTTTTAAATTAATTACTTTTATGGTAATAAATCTTGGATGCGCATTCCAGATGAGTATCCCAACTGTCCTTGCTGCTGTTGTAGATCTTCCCTGTTCTTTTTAGGAAATATTCAGAAGCCCTTGTCTTTCTTTCAAAGTTATCCAAGATTTTGGGTTGTTGCCTTTTGAAAAACTCACCACAAATAAGCGAGGATTTAATTTAAGAATTCATAACTTTTTTGACAGTGTGCATAATTCAAATGTTTGGCACTATCTGGAGCACTAAAATGTCAAAACAGGCTTTTGGACTAGAAAGATTTAACTTTCCTCAATCTTCATAGAAATATACAACCTAGTTTTTTAGTGTGGACCGGAGGAACTGAAGCTAGAACATAGTATCATATATGTTGAAATATAATAGATTGTACATTGAGAGGTAATTAGCACGTGCAGGCTTGCGCTTTGACCAGCTAACAACTTAGCCACAGGTGTTCATCTGTTTTTGCACTTCTTAAACACTAAGTGCCGAGAAGTGCCAAAAACTGCCTAAATGCAGAAATTGATGCATTTTTTTTCTGTTTTCTACCAGCTTGTGTGCTGCAAAGGGGGAGTATTTTTAAGAGTTATTCATTGTGAAAATTGTGCATTTCTTTTCCCTGTTCCCCTCAAATCTTGAGCAGAAGAGACATTAACATAATCCATGGAACACAACTTGTTTTAATGATTGCAAAGGAAGTATGGTCATTTGAAGTATTGACTCGTAATTCTTTCAAAGACTTTTAAGTAGCCTTAACAAATTCTTTGTGGGTCTGATCCAGCTGTAAGCATATTTAAACAATCTCTGTGAACTAGATTGACTGCTTGCTTATGATAAGCAGTTTAGTTACTCTATCATCCACTGGCAAAATCTACTGTAGAGACCATAGCAATCTGAAAAGTGTTTGTGGGTGGGTTCAGTGATCTGAGGTACTACTTTATGGATTAGGTGTGCATTTCAAATGTTAGCAGGGCCTATGGTAAAGAGTTGTACAGGGACTTCTCAGAAAGTCTGAGTGCTGACATAATAAATAGTAGATCTGATGTACAATTATCTGACCAATATTTTGTCTTATTTTGTGTGAAATTAAGCTTACCTTTCCAGTAAAAATGTATCCAATATCTAATTTTTAGCTTCTGTTTGAAATGTGGTGAATTACAGGATGAATTACAGGAATATTACAGGAATATTACAGGATTTCCCAGATATATAGCTTTTCTGGAAATGGCACAGTTCCAAAATCTTGTAATGTTTACATGTCCATAACGGAGTGCAGTAGGTTTCATATACAGGAGAAATGAATACTGCTTCTGAATTGTTTCACAGTATTTTTTGACTTCCTCTGAATTTTAGGAGCCAGGCTGGCTACAGTGTGAATAACAGCACTGTGGAGCAGAATGAAGAAAAAACTTGTGATACTCAGGAATGAAATTACCCAAGTCTGAATCTCTATATGATTCTTGTTTCTTATGTTTTAATGGGAATGTAAAGATACTTGCATGTCCTTCTCATAAACACGTCTTAAATTGCAGGCATGAACAGAATGATTCCAATGAGAGAACGCTCAAAAACAGAAGAAGACATACTCCGGGCAGCACTGAAATTTAATAGCAAGAAGACAGGAAGTAATCCAGCTTCAGCTTCTGATGATTCTAATGGATTGGAGTGGGAGAATGACTTTGTTAGTGCTGAAATGGATGATAATGGCAATTCAGAATATGCTGGATTTGTAAATCCTGTATTAGATTTGTCTACATCAGATGTAAGGACATCTGATTCTGATCAACAGGACAGGTAGTGAAGCTGTGGCCCTTGTTTGTGACCAAATGTTTAAAAGTGAAATAGAATGTACAAAAACATATTGCTCTTTTATAACACTGTTCCCTTCTTTTTCTTATAAATTGATCAGCGAGGAATAGGAAAGACTTGCTATCTGATTAATTCAGAATTAAGTGCAATTTTATCATCTACCTTCTAAACTTTTGTGAAAACTGGGATGATTCTATTGTGTATATTTCTGGATATCTGGATTTAATATAAAATTATCTGCGCTAATTTAAGCTTCGCAGCTTGGCATATCTATATTTTAACTAGCCTTTTTTTCTGGATGATGTTTCTACTGATTTGTTTTTAAAACTCATCATTGTCCTGAGAAAGTCTTATATAATTTATCTAATACTTGAATATAGAAAAATATTTTTTAAAATCTGTCTTTATTTCCGATGTGTGCTCTTTGTGGTGTTCAGCAATTCAGAGGGTGGAATTAGCCAGTTGTAAACAAAAATCACATGGTGAATTGCAGTTTTGTCTGTCACGTATTCTCTCTAGCCTTGTGTGTTCCTTTTACCATTTCCTTTACTTATTTTTATTATCTTATGCTAAGCACAGTTAACCTCATGGTATCAATCACTGGGTTAGGTAAAATATTATCTTCTATAATAATGCCAGGCATAGTCAGTGTGCTTAGACAGAGCGGGGGATGGGAGGAGGGGGGGAATATAAACTTTATTTGTTTTAAACTGGAGTAACCCATTATCTGCTGGGTAACCGGGAGGACCAAAGTTTTTATTTCCTCTCCCCCATCACCCCGTTCTCTTAAAGGTCAACATTTTCTACTGTGTGGTTTTTAAAATTCTTAAGTTATGGATGACTTGGAAATCAGCCTAATGAGAACAATTGTTGAAAAACGTTTTCTGAGTGAACTAGGAGACTGAATTTCTTTACGAAATGGTGTGGTTAAGTGCTCTAGCTTTCTTGTGCCTCTAAACTAAATGATTAGTACTGCTAACATGGGCTGAAATTTCTGCAGGTGTTCAATTACTGCAGATCCAGTGTGTTGTGTGGTCTTCCCCTTGTTTTTCATATAAGTTATTCTTTAAGGGGGGGAGCAATCCTTACTGAAGAGACCATGCAAAACAGTTGTGAACCTCGAGATTTCCCCAACGTTTCAGTAAAGCCATACTAGACTACTGTTACTTTGTCTAGCTGTCCGGTTTCTTTCCCCCTGAAAAAAAGAGAGTGGGGTTTAACTTCAGCACTGTGGAATAAAAGCAGCACTCTCTTACACAGGAAAAACTGCATCATTGGAACAACTGATTTTGTTGGTTTGAGTTGCATAACTGTTATAGATTATCTGAGCCCATGTATAACATTAGGATTGCTGTAATGTGGTCCTCCTCTTGACAACTTAAAAAATCCTGCACATTTGGATTAAATATGTACATATATCAACACTGGCAAAGATAAAAATCTTTTGTTGATAACATTCCGTTTCTTAATTTAAATTGTAGCAATGCCATTGGAAATATTTTAATGTAATTACCTGCATTTGCAATGCCTGTAATATGCTTTAAAAATTTGTACACATCAAATGTATATTTTTGGTTTGGCATAAGCTACTACTGTATAACTTCTGATGTTCATTGGTATAATATATTCTCACTGTAATGAAGGCAACTTTCTCACCATGTAAATAACACTTTTTTTAACCTGCTGAAACTGTAACTTACCGTTTCCTGATCAGTGAAGATGAGATTGACTTGTCCTGACCATGCTTCTAGGAAGTAAGCTATAGTCCTGCTTATAGAATGAGCAGGCATTTGGCAAAAAAAGAAGCCTTATCTCCAACTGAAAGTCTGTACTGTGATGTGTGTGTGTTCTGTAGACATGGTTACTAGCATTCTGCTTCTCAGAGTTAAGTGAATCACAGAGTGACTTAAGAAATTACTCTCAATGTTTGTGGAAATGTGAGAAATGGAAAGATGATGTAAACAGCTTACATGAAACAACACAACAGTACTGTAAAATAGGTATCTCTGTACAAACTTAAAGCTAATTAAAATTTTCAGTCAGTCTTATGTTTAATAGTGTTTTCTGTTGTTTTTGCGATCACTATTTCATGCATAGCAGAAGCCGTATGTGAAGAGGAGCTGTTAAGTGTTACCCGAAATTATCTCTGCATTGTGAAGGAATCTGTTTCACTTTTAAAATTATTACGTATCACGTAACTTAAGGTTTTGACAAAGCTGTGTTTTGAATTACTGAATTCTGTACCCTTCCTTCTTTGGGACCTTTTGCTATGGAAAGGAAGCTCTAACAGGTTGCAATGATAGAGAACTTGGAGTGCGGAGCTTTTCTGTTAAACAGAAGCAACTGCAGCACTGTGCTTCAAAGTAAGCACTTGCTTGCACTTGTGTAATGCAAGCAGCGTCCCTGTCCTCCATGTCTGTCCTAGCTAGTATATCATTTTAACTGACTTGCTGGCTGTGTCTTTATAGGGGCAACATTGTGTTTTAAAATTGGAAATTGTGTTTTCTATTGAGGAAGAGTTTTATGAAGTTCTTCATCTTAAGTATGTTTTGTGCTAAAGTTGTGCTGTTATCAAATGTGGAATCTGTTGGTATGATTGGGCAGTCTCTGCAGCATTACTTAAGCATAAAGTTAGTGTTTCAGAGCATTGTCTTCTAGTATTCTGTAACTGTGAGTGCTGTTAGCTATCACAAGTGGAAAAAAATACGAAAAATTAAAAAACAAAAAAGCATCTGCCTTAATGCATGTACTATTTCTTCCACTTATGTTAATGATATATAGTTAATGGCAGCTTCTGTCTGTGTGTGTGGAACCCAAGAATGCTGAATTCCCCCTGATTATCTGGAAGACATGAAATGAGTGTCTTCAGCATATCAACTAAATTCTGTAAAGGGGGAGTTGTATTTCTGCATTACTTCAGTTGCCAGCTTTGTGTAGCCTTGTAGGCACTTTGCCACCTTGCTTTGGTATCATACTGGAGGTGTCTGTCTTTCCTGTGTTTCTCTTTTGCCTGAACTGGAACAGTAGACTTGAGTGTAGAGTCTAAAAATAGTAATGAGATAAGTAAACTGTCCGTTTTGCATTTTGAATCCCCTTAATCCAAACTCTTCAGTGTAAAGGTAGTTTTTTCATAAAATGATGTATGAATGGTTTCATTCAAGTCAGTGGGATCAAATTGTCACTCATGCAGTCAATTTAAAGGAAGATTCAGTCTTATTGCTCTGAAGTGATGAATTTGTTGATGACCAATTAAATAACCTGTAAAGTGTTGTGAGAATCATTTCAAATTGAGGGATCAGACTTTGGAGAGAGAGTATGTTGAGAACACGGAGTTGTCTAGATAGTGTTTGTAAAGGAAAACGGTCATTTTCGCTATCTTTCTTTTACTTTACACCATCTTCTACAGTGAAACAGACCCTGGCCGCCATATCATGAAAGCTATCATAGGCTATCGGAGCGTATCTTATGAATGAAAGCAAATTTTATTAACTTCTACAAACTTGTCAGCATGTGTATTATGAAAATGGATCCGAAATATTTTTTGTCTGTTAATCTAAAAAAAAAGTCACCTATTTTGCTGGATATGTATCGTGCAAAGCCAGCTAATTTTCAGATTGTTTATCATACAGTGCTTTTGGTGTGCTATTGAATGGTTATGTTCCATTGCATTTCTTGATTTTTTTTATAGTGAGGTAACTAGAAATTATTCCTCACCTATCAAGCATAGCTACTTGTCTCTTAGATAATGTTTTTTCATCTTGTATGTTATCGTTGTCTCATCCCACAGTATGGTCCATGCAGAATTCTCCAGTGTTTCTTTTGGGAATGACTTCAATAGGTTGAAGCTGTTGACTTTAGCATATTAATAAAGCATGTGTAATAATCTTTGATTTAAAAATGATCATTAAATCTGCTCTTAGGTTATATGCAATCATTCAAAGTAACCCAGCCATTTCCTAAACTGTGCAGCTGAATCTCCTTCACTAAGCATTGGCTAAATGTAATGACAGGTAGGTTTGAAAGTTCACTGAAACAACAGCTTGCCAATTTTGTGCTGTGTAACAGAGAGTGGAAATTGTCATAGAAACATATCAAGATCGGGGGGGGGGAAAAAAAATCATTCTGCTAAAATCCAGTCTCATTGTTCCTGCCTGACTTTGTTTTTATGTGAGTCACCTTCATTTTTAGATGTGAAATTATATTTAAGAATAGCTTGATGGAAAGATGTCCCTAAAGTGTTGAAATTTCTTGAAAGGTATCTATATTCACAATACTAATATTTTCTTTTGTTAGCAGACACACGTTAATAACTAGTGTGTGTGGTAGAGGTATTCATCAGATGGGTGTGTGGCTGGAGCACAGCTCATCCTTTCCAATAATTTTTTAGTTGACTGCTACTACAGAATCAGTGCATGTAATTTATCCACAGTACCCATTTTTGCATTTGTTTTCTGGAAGTTCTGGGGGAATCATAATAGAACTGAGCCTTGTCATCGCTTTGCTGGGATCATCAGTGCTATGAGAGACTGTGCTGGTTTTTGACACTGTAGTTCAAGAAGAGGGTACCTGTGCAATGGTTCCTCTAACTTTCACTTTTAAGATGAGCGTCTTTATGTTTTTCAGGTATGTAAGTATTAGATTTGAGACTGTTTTTGGTGGCGATACAAATTTAGAATGGCTTCCATGGAGGCCGCTCAAGGTATATACCAGAGGACCATAAAGCCAGTTATTGAGATCTTCACAACTGCTGTTACATGCCTGGTCTAGAGACCTTTGAATTCCATGGGAACATTTCCAGTGAGCTTTTAACTGGACCTAAAGATCTTTCAGCAGCAGCAAAGTCAGTAAAACAGTGTAGCTTATCACAAGATAAACCAAGCTACAGGAAGGTAAGTGCTAAAACGCTGGTACCTGTGCATCTAGTCTCTTTGCTTGCACACGGTAATGTACTTGCTTTTTATATTACCACATGAAGAAGGTTTGGAAAATATTAATCATTCATTTTCCATTCCCCAGGTCAGTATTTTCTGCTGGTTTCCAGAGGTGTGCTATGGACTGTACCACTCCAGACCTATGGCTAGCCACAGAGCCCCTCTGTTCAGCGTGGGTGCATAACCTTCTGAGATCCAACACTGGAACTCTGCACAACAGACAAAAGATTTTGCTGAGGTCAGTAGGTGGTGAACACTTCTGTCTATATACTGCGCTTGGAAAGTTGTGACTGGGGTTGTCTCTCTTATTTTTTTTTTTAGTTTTATTTTTTTCTGTAGGTAACAGCAGAGAAAGGGTAAGCAATGAATACAATGAGTGCTGGAGGCTGATGTCCTATGTGGCAGGGCCAGTGTATAGGAATTGTGTAACACTGTTTAGCAGTAGCACTAGCAACCTGGTTTTGAGGACCCAAGCAGTACAAAACAAGAACTTGCATGTCACCGTGCAACCATTTGAAAGCATTCATAAGAACAGAGCTGTTCCTTGGGAATGCAGAACACTCCCTCTTCCCTCAGACACTTGCCAAATTAGTGAGCTTAAGAAATCTTATGCGTTTTATAGGATAGGTTGATTCCACATAGAAGCTATTAAATGTAAGAGCTGCTTGCAGAACGTGTTTTCATCTTGTTCCTTTTCTGAACATTTTGCATTTGTAGGTTATTTGCCACTCTCTCTAATTAATGAGTAGGAAGACTCACATAAAAAGTATATGGAAGCCAAGCAGCTGGTGGCTCCTGGAAATCTGCAGCCAGTAGCACCAGGTCTGGTGATGTGGTGATTCCTGTGGGGTTGGTTTTGTTAGGCTGAGGGGCTGGGCACCTGTTAGAGGCACTGGTGCTGAGGGGTGTCAGCTGAATTTTGCATTGCACATTCATCCTAAAGACTGTAAGAGGTGAGTTTTAAAGGCCAGTTTGACAGGTAGAACACTTGCCAACAAGGCATTTTTTTTGCAAGGATGAAACAGACAAATGAAATCCTATGAAAACTTGGGTTTGGTCTCATTGCCTTTCCCACAAACATCTTTCACGTGTGATTTTTTTTCTACGTAATCTTGGATTATGTTGTGGTTTTCTTGTATTGTAATGATTAATGTTGAAATGCATTCCTAGTGTTTGGGAAGTTAAAAGGAACAGTCGACAGCCTGTTAAATGTAAGCCTGACCCTAGGACTCCTCAAACAGATGAGTGTGGGGACATGAGCAGTATGTAGGAGAGGTTTACTCTGTACTGGATTACAGAGCTTAGAGGTTGGAAGTAGTTTGAAGCACGCATGGCTGGAGAGTGTTCTGCTGAACATTTAGGATAATTTAGTTATTCAGTAGATGTTAATGCTTGAGGGTAAGATAGATAACTCTTAACAGTGCTTTGTTCTGAGCCCTTCCAGCATGTCTTTCAAGGAGTCTAAAACACTTGACAAAATGGAAGTGCTAATGAAATGCTGAGTCCCTAACAAAAAACTTAACTAAAACAATGTGAGAAAAACTTAACTGAAAATAAAATTGTAAGAGAGCAAAGTAGGTGGGGAGAGAGAGAACAGGGAGAAAACTCACTGAAAGCACTTGAGTCAACTCTTGGAGCAGCATCACTTTCAGAATATTGCTGGTGGATTGTCCTGGAAGTCATTTTATTCGCGTAAGCCTTTTTACTTTATAGCTGTAGAAGACAACAAATCTTCACTGAACAACCAAATGGTTTATTACAGAAGCTAGCTGTATCTTTACATAACATATGTTTATTTACATTCACAAACAAAAACTGCTTGCTTGCAAAAAAAAAAAAAAAAAACCCAAACTTTTTTCATCTATTTAAAAATATTAGAAAAATCTCTGTGCAAAGTTAGTAAAAACATTAACTTAAAAATGCTACACTTACAAAGTGCTTCTAAGCTACAAAATCTGGGAAGTTACAACGTAGGCTTGAAAATACTGTTCAGAATTTGATGTCAAAAGCAAAACACAAAGTATAACAAATGCAGTGAGATGTGACACCCCTCTTGAGCTAACCAGTACAGGGACTAGGACATTGTTCTGCTTGCATAAAATATTAACACCTGCTAAATATACCTTCTAGGCATGTGGTCACAGTTTTGAATTGAATATGCTGCCATGGACTTAAGTGGTCCTTTAATGTCTCTCATATGTTTATGTAATGAACAGAGAGCACGTATACCCTGATAAACACTGTGTCAGACACACTGTTTCTGTTCAACAAAGTAATGTCCTGGTGTGAGAAGTTGGCTCAAAGCTTGTCCAGCAGCACTCATGTGAGAGTAATGTCAGTTGACAGCATTTGGACTCTTGCTGCCTTAATCTTCCTCCGAGTATATATATGTCGAAATATCTCCTCCAATAATTGGATTGAGACACCTGCTATGTCTGTATGGGAAATAGTGTGTAAGGGGACTGACATACAGCAGTGAGAACCATTAGAAACAGTGGGTTGAGATGATTGCCTTCAGTTCTTGAAGTTGTGCATGCTTCACGTTCAAAAACTCATCCAGCCTCCTCCTTGCTGTTAGCATGACTCATTTTCATCAATCTCTATGGGGCTTTTGCCTTGGGAAGGAGACAAGGAAGGGAATATGCCTTTCTCAGGTACAGGTTGCAGCGATGGCAGGCACCTTTCTTGTAAGATTGGCACTTTTGCCAAGTGTAAGTGAGTCTCGAAATAATCCATGGCCTCTCCTTCTTGAATCTCTGCTAAAATCTGGTAGTCTCCAAAACAAATGATGCACTTCCATGGCAGATCAACTTTGTTTAAGTAACCCAGTTCTGTTTGGTCTACAGTCAGCTTTGTTTTCTTGCTCATGTTCTTTATCTCAAAACAAAATTCAGAGCTGTTAAGTTTTCTGTAGAACTGCAGTGAAAACTGGATCCGAGAAACACGAGTATCCACTAAGTTATAATGGCAGACATTAGAATCACGGCCAAACTTGGCCATTTCATCTGCCCTGACCTGTTCTCGCTTACAGAAATTCAAGCAACGAAACATCATCTTGTCTTGTTGGCAAGGATGGTAAAATGTCATGTGGAGGCATGTTGCTGTTTCTTCAGTTTCATCTTCTTCAAAAGAGGTCATGATGAAATGAGTCCTCAAAAACACAAGAAAAAGTAAAGTCACAGCATGAAATCACTGTGGAAGCAAATAAATTGTCCTGTCTACCATTATTTAGTGGCTGTATGTAATTCCTGGTGAATAGGCTGACAGCAAATCTAAGTAAAGCAGTGGAACAAAGAAGTGGGAGTTGAGCTCACCCTATCCATGATAACCATCGTTTCCTGCCGCTCTGCTGAAGATTTGGTAGGGGACCAAGTCACAGATTGCTCTGTGCTAACCCCTTCCCAACAGTTAATCTCCCATCTGCTGCCATGGGTGTGTAGTGTGTCAGAACTCTGAAGAGCACACATGACGGTAAATTGCCTACAACTAGTTCATCGTGAGGGCCTCACAGGTAGGCTTATCTCTGGAAAACATATGATGCTTTACGGTGACAGTAAGACTGGCTCTATGGGCTTACAAGGAGTGACAGTAGCACAACCTGTGTCTCTGCACTGTTTTACAGTGTATTCCTTTGACTAGACATCAGCCAACTTGTACAAATGCCATCTGACTGTAAGCACTGATATTTCAAACATGAATTAAGTAGTATTTTCTCTCCTTAAGGAGAGTTTGCCTCTTTTATGAAACCAAATACAATGGTTAGAAATGATTGATGTAGCAACTTGTAAAATGAAAGCAAAAGCTGGAATATCAGAGACCCAGGAGAAGAATTGTCACCCAGTCTGGGAATTTCCCTGTAGCCTACTGGAAAGTCCCATCTCTCTGCAGAAGTACCAAACTAGGTGCCAAAACAAATAAGTAAGCTTTATTGGGGTTTTGGGGGGGTTGTTGTTGTTGTTGTTTTGTTTTTTCTTTGGAAAAGCTTTTGAAATGCAGCACAGAGTTACTTGCTTATGAACTACATTCTGTTTAAAAATCTGAGTAACAGCAATGCATCCAAATATAAATCTGTGAAGCATTTCAGGAACCATTGGAGTCAGGTCCTTTCTGAGTGCAAGCCCAGTATTTTCCTGCACTGGAACTTAGTCTGAAGAAGGAAAAGACTATATACTTAAAGTGGGAACCTAAGAATGAGCTCTGTTGCTAGCCAGAGAAATGTTATTAAACAGCGTTATTTGTAAGCTGCCATTTAACTGCAAATATACAGTGTATATGCTCTGTGTTTCTCCTAGATCTCTAAGCTATCTCACCAGCTCTGTTCTTTGAATCATGCTGGATAAATCTTATGATGTAAGCTGTTGTTTTATGGGTAGCTGAATCATTGCTGCTTATTCTGACTTCCTGTTTGTAAGGGTATATTATGCCACTGTAACTAAGTTCCAAGCACAACACGTGGTTTATCAGCATGCTCCTGTCTACTGGAATCGCTTCCTTCCCTGACGTTTAGCACAATAACAGCAGCAGTTCTGACACAGAAATGTAGCTATCACAGCCCGCTTAGCTAAGTGGGCTACAAAAGTGCTTCTGCCAAGTATGAATGGTAGGAGAAATATAAAACTTCAAGCAGGTCTCAAAGCTCACTTGGAAACCAACTTGAACAGATGATCCATGCTTTTGGCAAAGGTATAAAGACACCATGGTGGCAGGTTACTCCTTTGTCGTTTGTGAGATACACTTCCATGGCATCAGCATCCATCCCTCATCCCAGCAGTATGCCTCAGCCCCAGGGAGCTGGGCACAGCTGTGTGTGCGGGAGAGTGAACTGTTGCTTTCAGTGCTCTGTTCTGCTCTTGGCACTGTTTCGCTCTGGTAAGAGGATGTGAAATGTTACATAAAGTCAGCTTTGGCTAAAGGGAAGGCTAAAATCTTTGGGGAAAACACATCATTTCACTGAGCTCACAGGTCGGTCTACAGAAACAGTTCTCTGTCTTAAGTCTTGGGCTGAGTTTGGTGCCAAATTACTGCTAAAGGAGTTTATTAGATCATATGGCACAGCAGAAAGGTTTTGAAGAATACTATCCAGAGAAGGGAACTTAGCACAGTTAAAAGCAAAGATTTCTCCTGCAACTGTAAGGCAGCCCTCTATAGTGCTGTTGTCTGTACCTTCATTTGAGTCAATTAAGACTTTACCTCTTTCTCACAGTATCATCTCCTTCAGTGTACACAACTATCCCCGTTTAAAGAGACAGAAGAGTCATGCTGAGAATTAAGAACAAGGATGCCTAACTTGAGAAACCATAGCACTCCAACTTGAGTGTTTTAACTGGTTGTTCAAGGGGCATAGCCCTACTGTCAAGCTGGAGTTCAGGGAACACTGCCTGTTTGCTTGTGCAGACTAGAACAGTTTCAGCCAAAATACTAAGAAGAAAAGGTACATCCATTTTGGCTTTTTCGCCTTTTGTTTTAAATAACCACCAACATCACGGTGCTGTGGAAGGTTTTCAAGGATGGTACCTAAGCACAGCTACCCTTTCTGCCTCCAGGAATGCAGGCTGCAGTCACTAGCATATCTTTTTCCAGCAGTAAGGGACAGGGCAGGAGGCCAGCGGGCAGCAGGCTGCTTTACAGCCTTTACTCGTCCCTGGACAGGTTTGTCCTGTGTGTTTGGTGTCTTAAGCGCCTAACGCAGACAATAGTCCATTATCACCAAATTAATATGTACTGCACAGGTGTGTACAGAGAGCAACTATCTTCCAGGCGGGTGTACCTCTGAGAGCTCGTAACTTTGGGGTGCGCAGTATCTGCAGCGGTAGTCTTGTTAGAACAGTATTTGCTGTACTTACAGTGGAACAAATAAAAGTGCTGCTCACTCTCAGTCCCACACATGCACAGAGTGCCTGGGGGGCAGCACAGATCCTGCTCAGCCTTCCAACCACCGGACGCAGCTATTGTGAGGAGAGGCCCATATAAAAGTTTAGATGCAACGCAGCCACCTAAACTGCAAGACCCTGAAGGAAACCCAAGCTGAACCTATTGCCTAATGCATCAGCAGAGCTGCATGACAGCGGTTACAGGCAGAAACCACGCTGCCCTTCGTTAATTCCCTCTGAAGCAGGACGGGCACTCCACTTTCACCACTGCTCGAGGCTGTGACTCCTCCAGGCCTACTGGGCCACAGGTACCCCTGGCCTGAAAGGGCGGCACAGCCACCCCTGGGCCTGCAGCACAGGGGCAGGGAGGGGAGAGGCCTGGGGTGGAGCTGCTCTGCACACAAGTACTAGGGTTGTTTTTTCAAAAAGCATAGGGAACTCAGCTTTGGGGTCATCTAGTGCCCTCAAGCCAGCAGTCACGCTGACCAGATTTATGTGCTCCAGGGTTTGCGGGTTTGGCTTTTGGAAAAATTCAAGTCGTTTCAGTTTCACGCCCCTCCCCTCCAAGTTAACACTTTGAAGAGTGACAGCATTTAGTAACTACAAAGGCATGTTTTCGACATAACTGGTAGCATTTTAAAATTAAGCATTTACAAGTATTTGGTTATTTTCTTGTGCTTTAAGCAATGCCTTTAGGAAAGACAGCACTCACCCCTCCTGGGCCGCTGAGCCTGGCTGAGCAGAAAATACCTGTTTGCTAGAAGTGTGCAGCAGTGTTGCTGGCTGACAGGAAAAGCAAGCCCTTCCCTCCCTCCCTCCCTCCCTGTTTTCCCTACTAAGCAAGGTTACTCCCACACCCAGAACAGGGGGCAGCAGCCATAGCAAACGGGTTTGAGCTGTTCTTAGTCCCATGCAGCTCCACATCCCTCTTACCTGTGTGTGTGAAGCGCCGTGGCCCGAAGGTGTTGTGCTCTGCTGAGTATCGAGGCCAGGTGGGATGAGGCTGTGGGCAGCCTGATCTGGCAGGTGGCAGCTCTGCCTGTGGCAAGGGTTGGAATTGGGTGATCTTTAATGTCCTCTCCAACCTAAGCCATTCTATGGTTCTCCGATAAGTACGGTGAGCTTCAGCTCAAATAAACTGTTCCATTTACAGTTTCCTTTATTTACCCAATAAACAGGTAAATTACCTACAGCTTGATAAGTTATTTAGCAACAGCCCTCCCACTATGGCTTTTATCTGCACCCAGTGTCTCTGCTGCATGTGCCCTGCTGTCACTCAGCTGGCTTTGAGAGCAGAGAAGCAGAGGTCCCACCACCACCCACTTACCGAGTGCTGGGCTGCAGCAGGCTGGCTGTGCACACCGTGGCTCACTGCCGTCTGGAAAGCCTGGGGTTGTGCAACGCTGCATGTGCTGCTTCTTGTAACCTCTGCCAGCCCCTCATTTCCGCATACAGCCTGTTTACAAGAGCACGGCACAGTGAGAGCTTTCCTGGTGAGGTTATTTTACTCTTTGGAGATATTGAGGTAAGTCCATGCTCTTCCTGCTTATTTTTGCCTAGAAGTAGTTAACTATATCTTTCCTGGTAGTTTATGAATTTAGTACTATGCTACGTGACTTCATCTAGGTGCTGGCTGGGACTGGATTTTCTGCTCCTCTCTTCTCTAAGCCTCGCACTGGCTGAAATGCTGCCAGCTTCAGCAAAATGACCTCAGCCTTCCCCTCTGAGTGAAAAATCCCCGGCACTTTCTGCAAAAGCAGCTACTTGGTTTACCAGAGTTCATCGCTGCATTACGTTCCTCCAATTGAAATTCCTGTAGTTAAAAGCAAAACTGCAAGTAGTTGCGCAGCCAGGCAGCGTGGTGTAGTGGGACCAGGGGCAGCCCTTCTGTTTCATGGTGCCCACACAACCAACTTCTCTTTTGGGTTTTTCCAGAACCTCTGCAGCTCTACCTGGAAATGCTTTCCCTTCTGGAGAATGAACGTGAGGTCTGACCATGCAGCCAGTCCCTGGATTGCAAGGACTATGTTGGATGTAGAAGTGGGTTGGAACTGTCCTCTTCTCGCAGGGCAGCCTGCTTTTCCAACACTGTGCTCATTGCCTTTCCAGTCATAAGGGAGGAGGACTTCTTGAAAAGCCCTGCTCATTATGTTAAGTGTAATGGTTCCTGCTTGCGTGTGACTGGCATGGCTTCTCTGTGTTGCTGCCAGTTAGCAATCCTAGCTGCCTGGGCTAATTATGTGTAATGACTAACTACAGGAGGCTGTAATACAGAGATGTGTTGGGATTGGTTGGTGTGTTGTTTTTCTACAGCTTTGGTCTGATCCCTGCGGTTTCGAGTAAATCCACATCCCAAACAAGCCAATTGGGAAAAAATAGTAGGAACTCTTAAATTGCTTTTGGTCATTATCAATTTGGGAGAAGCTGAGAGTTACTGAAAGCAAATACATCTCCTTCTATTATCATAGAATCATAGAATCAGAATAATTAAGTTTGAAAAAGACCTCTCAAATTATTTCATCCACCTACTACCAATATTTCCCCACTAACCCATGTCCCTCAATGCCACATCTCCATGGTTCTTGAACACCTCCAGGGTTGATGACTCCACCACATCCCTGGGCAGCCCCTGCCACTGCCTGACCACTCTTTCTGAGATGGAATTTTAAGGCAATCCATGTTTGTATGTTGTGGGTTTGTGAGTGAAAGGACTCCATTTGGCTGCCTGTTCCTACTAGCTCTTCCTGAGTGACTAAGCAGGAAACCTCCCTCCCCAACATGCTTTGAGAAACTTCAGCAGAACATCCCTACGTGGAGGACTGCTTCTTTCCTTTGGTTGCTCTGGCAAACTGTGCAGGTGGCATGGCTGTTCACGATGGCCCTGCGGTGCAGGCGGGGGGGTACATGTGCGGGCACATCGACGCTGGGGGAGGTAAAATCCCCACGGTGCTCAGCACAGGGCTGCAGGAGGGCCGGTAGGTGGCAATGTTTGACCAGGCACCGGCGTTTTCGTGTTGAAAGAGCTGTCGGGGCACCTGTAGTTAATGGTAGTAATTTCAACGGTAGCTTTCAGTAGCTCGTTTGGGAAAGGTGTAACAGAACAAGTAACAACCTGCAGCAGGGTTCTGCAATTAATTGTTGTGACTTTACATCAGCCGAGTGCCTCCTGTTCAAGAAGAAGAGAAACAGTTTCTCCTCAAAGGCTTATTTATTTATGAGCTACTTATTCGAAGTATAAAGCAGGACAATGAACTGGAGCTCACTGTGAGACCAGATGTGCACTAGAAAGAGTGGCTTTCACTGACACTTTAGATACCATTTCCAAGAACCACAAGGCGGTGAGGAGGTAGTTCAGAAGGAAAGGGGAGTGCAGTTCCCTCTGTGTTTTATTTACTACATTGCTCTTTTACTTGGGGAAAAAAAAAAAAGAACTCTGTAATTTCCCATCTCATCCGATCTGAATAAAGTCCCAGTGAGGGATTCCATTCCAAGGGGACTAGATGAGCTTTACTTACACCACTCCCCCAATTTTGTCATCTTCTTCCTCTTCTTGCACCGTGGTTTGTCCTTGATCCTTCTGTCTTCTTTCATGCCTCTCCTCTGCCTCAATTTCTCGTCCATCCTCCTGCTTCTCTTGCTGTCTGTGAAGACATTCTTTATGCCTTGGAGCCCCTTCTTCTTAACAAATGTGTCTCTGGAGGACAGTTTGCGCAGCTACGAGAGGGATGCTACTATAACTCCAGTTTTTATGGGACAAGGAGAGTGAGGGATTTCAACACCACAGAGCAGGTGTTTGCTTCTTGCTCAAAATTAGATCTGTAATCCCTAGTGTGGAAGAAAAATTGTTACCTCTTCACTTTGTCTTTTTTTAGGTTGGAACAAAGGCTAGAGACTTAAGTGTGTTGGAGCATCACACTTTTCAGAGCAGTGTCTTAATGCATTTCAGTAGAATTGGAAGTGAAAAATCATTTGTGTAACAGAAGCATGTTGGGGATGAGTATTCTGTGCACAGCTGCTGATTGTAACTGTGCTCATTCCTCGTAGCTCTTGAATAAGAGAGTCCCCTACATTTTCTAAAAATAGCCAGAAAGTGATGGTTTTTTTTTGTTTGTGAACTCTACTGCAGTTCTTTGCTTACCAATAATTGGGATTGAGGCTTTCAATTTTTTATTATTATTTATTTGTTTGTTTATTTAGTGGTCGTTTCCTTCTTCTGTACCTGGAGGTGATTTACTGGTTGAAGTTTTGATCCCATAGTCATAAGTCACTACACTTTCAGCTGGCATATACCTCTTCTCTTACTTGTAATTTCATGAAACCTTGTTCAGACTAAGAAGGTAAAATATATGGCATGCAGCTAAAACTTTTCCTTCTATAGTTGTTCCAAGAAGTCTGCAATCTGAGTGATTCTGATATTTTCCCAGCTGCAGATCACCCCTCCTTACGTATCACCTAAACACTCGTCATGATAGCTGTTTTTGACCTTCTCAAATTCTCAAGAAAAATGTGGTCAGTCCTTAAGAAGGCTTACTGAAGAGATATCTGTGCTGCTGTAGGTAGCACAGCATGCAGCATGGCACTTTGGCTTACCTTTGTGCAATAGAGGAAGCCCATCTTTCATATCAAATCTCATACTGACAAGCTAAACAAGAGAAGACTTGGTGCACTATAATCATCAAGTGATGAATTTTTAGTCTTCATTATCCCACTGACCAACTCTGGCCATTAAGAGACCTGACTCACTGCAAGAACTGAAATAATTGTTTGGGTTTCCTACAAAAATTTCAGCCAAGACAAGTATGTTCTTTCTTGATTATAATCCTTGCATTTCAGCTTGATGTTCTCTTTTCTTTGCTGTTTCCTCTTCTAAATTAGAACTAACCTGTGGAAACTGCCTAAAGCTGGGCTTTCTCGAAGTGGCCATACATCAATTCCAATCAAAGGCATCGCAATACAGTTCATGTAGTGGCAAGTAATTTAAACACCCTATTGGGAATTGATAAGATTATAACAATGATAAAATGTATTTTCTGCATTAAGTAATGTTTTCATCTGTGCTGCAGCAAATCCACTGGTGCATAAGAACCGTGACGATTGAGCTAGACTCCAGTGAAGTGATTTTGCTGAAAGCAGAAGCTTCACAACTTCCTCCCAAATGCCACCCTATGCATTCCTCTGCATTCACAACAGGAGTGGTGTGGTGTTGTGTCCTGGGTATACAGTGACACTTCTTAATTTGTTGGATGTCAACATCTTGGATGAAATACTCTTTTGATAGCAAGGAGTTTAAATAGTACCTTCACTGGGGCTGAGGTTTTACCACAGAGACTGGACCTACTCACTCTATCTGATTGCACACTGTTTCAATGGAGATGATAGGCATCGTGCACAGCGCAGACTGAAAGTAACCATCCTTTCCAGCTCTCTTTAAAACCAGTGATTTAATATAGAAAGTAATTCTGAAGAGTTAAAGATAAGCATTGAAATAAACTGCCTTTTGTTGATGTATAGCAGGAACAGTAGTTCAGTGTTTCATGTTTTTCCTTTGAATTTGTATAGATGTTAAAGATTCCACGTTCTGGACTGTGTGGCAGGTAAGATAGTATTCCATTATCACACTTCATAGCATTTAAGTGCATCGAATTGTAAGAAATGCAACGTGTCTTGGAGGTATATGTCCCCTTTATTTTTCTTTAATGATATGCATGATCCTGTCCAGAATTGCTTTGCCTATGATGTCTTTGTGTTGAGGAGTTCACTGGCTCAGTGCAACACTACCCATTTTCCTCTGATGTCGGCTGTAATTGTAGTTTCTGGTCAGTCAGTGTGGCGCTGTGGCATTGCTCCATCATCTTCCATCTCCTTCCCATTATGGGTTATATTGGCAGTTTCTAAAAGCGAGCCATGGTAACCTGTATTTCAGAAATCAGTCTGTGAGACAGGGCATCCCTGTGAGCCCTGTTTAGGAGCTAGATATTTGTGTTACCTCAGGCATATATGCTCCAGCTACAAATTGTCATTGAGAGGTGGTGAAGGCAGCCTTGTACCTCTTCCCTTGCTTGGGACTAGGGCAATACTGCCCCTTACAAAAAATCTCGGTGATGAAAAACAGTCGAATTTCGCAGCACAGGGAGCGTTGGTTTAGGGGTTTGTGTATAGCCTCACAAGGGAACGCTGTTCAATAGGCTTCAAAGTGATTCAGTCATGGCACAACCGTGGCTGTGGCCACATGTAATATACCCTGTAGCTCTTTAAAGAGGATTAGCCTTAGATCAGGGACAGCATTCATTGCTGGATTTCATGTAAAGTAGAGTATGCTAATGAAATGGTAATGTCTACAGCAAACATTGCATAATATTGTAAACTCTCAAAATTGAGCATTGTGTCATGATATCTCTGCTGGAAGTCTAACTTTTATATTCCATTTATTGCTTGGAGAAAAAAGTGAAGTTTTTAGTATTGCCACAATCTCTCAATAGGAAATAAGGATCTGGTTTGCAGTCTTACAAGTGAAGTTTAAAACAAACGTTTGAAAGTAACTTTTCAAACGTTGATGAATGCTTTATAACAATGTCCTAGCTCTCCAGCAGAGAGAAAACCCACCGCATCTTAAAACAGCTTCATTTGGGTTCTCTGTAACAAGCACGGTCTTGGTTCAATACTGCATCCCTGCCCTGCCTGCCATTCTGTTGCTCTGGGTGGTACGTTTGGGCTTATACGTGTGTCAGCATCAGTCTTGCAGAGATGCAGTATTTCTTGTAAACATTTCTGAGCCATTTCATCTTTTAAAGGCAGTTTCTGTCTGTATGTTAGCTTCCACTGGCAGTCCAGTAGTCTTGATGTGGCTCTTGTCCAGTTTTATGCCAGTTTTTTGAACGTGTGAAGATGTACATAGTACATGTGTTTAAAAAGCCCCAAAACTTCAAGGGAGCCAGAAATTCAAACTGTCTGTTTTGAGATGTTGAAGGGATTTTATTTGTAGAAGGCCTTGAATACCTCTGAGAAATCTGTTCTGCTGTGAGCACTGGGCCTCCTCTGTAAGCCTCTGTTGAGAATGCATGGTATGATGTTTATTATGCCCAGATTTATCTTCATATTTGGTGCTGTGCATGTGTATGCTTCCCAGGGCATGTGGCATCCTGATAGGCGATTGTGGCCTGGGCTTTGACCCCAAAGCAGCACATTCAAAAAAGTGCCCCATATAAAACACAGTGATGGACTTCAGGTAGCCCGACAGGCCATTTTGCTTCTGTGATGATTTGAAGTGCCTCCTGCCCATGTGCTGGGGATTGGAGCCTGAGGAAAGCCTTTGGGAAGAAGATGCTTCTGGCTTCCTTTTCAAAATGTCAGCTTTCCTTGCTTAATAGTTTTCTCCTGGCACAACTCCACGGTTTAGGATTTTGTCGCTTCAGGATTTTTTTTATTGGTGATGGTGGCTTGTTTTATTTATCTATTTCTTATTTTGGTGTTCGGAAGATTCTTTCTCTATAGACGTAGAGGGCTGGTGATACATATTCATGAAAGAGAAGTCCTCCTGGCCCTTGCTCACACTGACAAAGACTCGGCTGTTTCACACGGCGAGCTGTGCAGAATTGTGTGGGGCCTGCCTGACCAGATTAGAGCAAACAGCAAGCTTATTCCTCCCGTCGTTAGGCCTCGCCTGCCTAACAATTTCCCCAATTGTCATTTTGACAAGGCTGTCATTAGATGATGGCTTCTTTTGGCCATTTTCAGATAAAGATAATTTCCTTAACTTCCATTTTATTTGACAACAAGTAGTTTGTGAGAGAAAGGAAGTGCTTCAGTGGTTTATGGATTAAGGGTTTGTCACTTCAAAGGCATCTTTGATCTAAAAATATGTGCTGTACCAAATTCATTATGTCTTTCTTTCTCTCTCTCTTTTTTTTTTTTTTTTTGGACTTTTTAATTTATTGATCTGCCCCTCAATTATTCCTTTTTTTTTTTTCTTTTTTTTCTTTTTTGCATCCCCTAGCAGCACACAACAGAGCAGAGATGAGGGGAAAGAGCCCAGATGGCACCTCTGGGAAGTCACCATCAGGACAAAACAACAGGTGCTTTGCATGGGCACCACGCTCCAGCCCCACAGCCCTGCCTGCCCAGTGTCCACACCGTTGGGTGTCAGGCCTGGTTATCAGCTGGGACAAGGGAGCCTGTGTGTGGCAGGGAGTGGATTCAGGCCTGGCCACCTCACGGCGGCACCTGGCAGAGGTGGCTCTGCCATCAGGGTGGGCCTGTGCCAGGGGGGTTCATGCCTGGGTGCAGCTGTTTCTGTGGGGACTGGGGGTGTACTGGGAGGGCACAGGGCTGGGGATGGGCTCCTCAATGCCTGTGGGAGGCACTGAGTGCACTTTGGACCCATCTCTGCATTTAGTGCGGATAGAATTCTGTTGTTCTATCCATGTAAATCCATCACTGCAGCCCATTACTCTAGTCTCACGCAGGCTTAGCCAAGGCTGGGATTTGTCCCGTATCCATATTAATATCCTTTCTAATTACCTCAGTGCTTTCTGTTGTGCTGCCTCGCATTGCACCCGGGCAGATAACCGTCCCCTTGCTGCTGGAGGCTGTTCTTGATCCCATTTCTAAACAGAAGCACTTCTGCTCAGCACTGACTGGGGTAGCTGTGCAGAGGCTGCCTTTTTTTTTTCCCTTTTGCCTGCTAATTGGCTGAGACCACCAGAATTTGGAGGACACAGATGTCACTGATAGTTTGCCTAGGGAGCACATTCATGCCCATCTGTTGCAGTCTAGAAGGCTGTTCATATATCCACAAGGCCTTCATTTAATTCTTGTCAGAAAGTAATGTAAATCCAGTTTACCTCAGAGGTCACAGCCAAGATTTATGCCAATGAGCCCCCTGCAATTTACACACACTGTAGTTGTATAGGATGAAAAGAAAGCCTTTCATGTTGGTGCATATTAACAAGAAAGCTTGCCTTAGGAGAGGCTCTTTGATTGAGGTTCTTCCTTATTTTAATACAGCCAATGCCAGTTGGTATATGCAGCTTTACCAAAAGAAAACATCTCATCTTTAAGCCAGAGAAGTAAAATAAATAAATAAATCCCCTAGCAAATGAATTTTGTTGTTGTTTGGTCATCATCTTGTCTCTCTCATGTGGCAGAGCCTCCGCGTACTGGGAAGCAAGATAAATGCTCTAGGGAAGCACAAGTGTGTATATATTGAAGCAGGGAACCGGATTTTCTGTAGAGGGTAATATTAACTCAGTTGGTGATACCTTTGCTGTGAGACTAGATCATTTTAAGCAACCTTTTCTGCTTTTTCTTTTTCCTCAAGTTGCCAAATCTGATAACAAAGCTGAGCCTGTTATTTGGGGCACAGGTAATGGGGAGGATTGCAGAAAACTCATGCACAAATCCATGGGATGGGGAGCAGCTGGGGGTGCCCTGGACTTGTGTGCTCACTACTATGTGCTGAGGGAAAAAGAAATGTTCAGGCTCTCTCTTACGGACAGAAACTGATAGTTGCTTGGAAAGGCTGGCATAGAAAAATATTGCACAAGGATGGATCAGGGTATGCAAATGGATTTCAGAGTTGGTACCTCAATGAGGATGCTCTTTTCATGTGTATTAGTTCTATGCCAAGGGGTGCTACTGCTAAAGCAAGCTATTCCTTCCTGGCAGATGCTCAAAGCTCAGCCAGTCCTCCTCACTGCAGGTACAGAGCATGTGGGCTTTCTTCTTTGCAGCCTGACCAGTGGGTTTTGCTTTTGGCCCATGCTTTCAAATGTTACAGGCATGATGATCAGGATCACTGGCACTGTGTCATAATGACTGGAGTGGTTTGGGATTAGGAGGGTGGAGAGCAAGGCATGGCTGCCATCTAAATTAAAACAGGACTCGTACTCAAAGTTCCAGCGTAGCACTTAAAATAATTAAAATGTTTATTTGAAAGTCAAAACAGCCTCAGTCATAAATAACTACCCTGTCCTCAACTGATTGTGTTGAGTCCCAACTGAGCACTCTGGGAATAAGGTTGATTTGCTCCCTGTTGGGATTAATCCATAAATGTAGCCTCTGTGTGGAACTCATCAGGTCTTTGCTTCCTCTTCATTAGTCTCTCTGGAATTGGAGGGTAGCCTGAGCAAGATGGAAATTAGGATAATATATTTTCAGAGAGAAAAGGTCTGATGATCTCTAATTTGTGTTTCAGGACAATAATGCTATGGAAAATTTCCCAAATAATTTTGTCTGAGAAACAAATGGTTGTTATGCTTGCTGTATTGAATGCATCAATTATGCTTTCTCTTTCCTTGAGCCTCTGAAGCTAATTGTAATTTTAAACTGGCCCAACTGACTCCCAGGCTCCCTTCTATCCACAGTATAACTTAAAAAATTCCTTTCTCTTGACAGACCTTTTGGTCTTCTAGCCCAAGGGCTCTGAAGTGTCATAGTATGGCCCATTTCTTATTAAAGAGATCGTTTCCCTGTGGCCCACCCAGACCTTCCCTCCTTCCTCCCCTCCCTCCCTCTTGTTCTGAATCCCAGCTCCCATCAGAGACAACTGCAGCAACATGCTGCCCCTCTCCCTGAGATCTTTGTACTTTTGGTCATCATACTTGATGCAAGAAGTTACTGTAACCCAAACTCCAGCCAGAAATGGCATAGATGGTTATTTCCATCATTTCTGCTTTAAATTACATTGATTGCCCCAATCTTCACTGTAATGTAAAACGGTCTTTATTACATGTTTTGAAAGTGGCAGCCAAAGTTTTTTTGGTGATGTGTCCTTAGAAAGCACTTTTCTCTAGACAGCTGTGCAGTCATTTTTGGCCCTACTTTTAGTTTTCAGCATGACCTCCCCTCAAAGTGCTGCTTTTTGAGATGTATCGGTGCTGACAGAAAGCCAACTAGTGACTGTCACAGGGCTCACCAGAACTCTGCGCTGGTTCTGCTGCTCAGCTCTGCTCTCAGGTCCTGCTTTTGCCACACGCTGCCCGCAGGGTTGTTTTCATCTCCCAGCTGCCACGCAGTGCTGCAGCTGTTACTAAACACAGCTTACAGCGTGCATCTGTGTAAAGGATGCTGCTGCAGTTTAAAGCTCTCTGGTGCATTTTCAGCTGATTTTATGATGCAAGTCATTGCCCCCAGTGATGGGTCTCAAAAGGCTGTCTTGCTTCTGAGTGCTACCGTGCAGTTTATTGCACTGGTCTGTGTGGTTCCACCATTGTTGTTCCTGCTGCTGTAAATCGCTATTTACTGCACTAAGTGCCCTCGCTGTTTATTTAGTTCTTTGGAAAAACGTACTTGAAGAAAAACCTCTCTCTTGCCGCCTTGCCTATATCCCTGTTACGGATCCAGCAGTTTCCCGGTGAGTTAAATCCCTGCAATCCCAGCAAGCCACGTGCTGCACTTCTACACTAATTTAAGCTTCCCCACTAAGCCCCCTCTGCTCTTTGTGCAGCTCGCGCGCCATGCGGCTCACAAAGCCACAGGGCTCTCAGCCTCACAGCACAGCCCCACACGCTCGCCCAGGTTGCAGCCGTGGGCTGCCTGTAAGGCTGGAGCAGGACTGTGGCTGCAAAACAGACACGTTGGAGGATGTCTGTAAGCTTGGATGCTCTTAGCACTGTGGGGTTTTTTTGGTGTTTTTTTTGTGTGTGTGTGTGTGAGTTAGTGTGTGTGTGAAGTGTCTCAGCTTCAGCGCATTGTCATAGACCATCTGGTTATGGACATATCCCTGCTAGGGCTGTGAGGTGCTCCTGCACACCATTAGCAGCCTCCTGCCTGCCTGGCTGTGGGTTTGAGCTGCATCCGCACCGCAGCTTCTGGAGAGGGCTCCCCGGGGGACAGGACTTGGGAGAAATCAATTACACAAAGGAGTGGAGCCAGGGCCAGATGGCAGGAACGCTCTGTCCCAACCTGGGAGGTACTCGTGGGACGGCCATGCGCCAGGCCGCACTGGGCTGTGTAATCAGATGAATCAATTAGCAGATGTCGGCATGGTGAGCAGAGCGAGCAACGCTAACGTAGGTGTGTGACAGCGATCATGGCAGAGGGGGATGCTTTTCCCTGGTGGATAATCAGCAACCAGCCCAGCTTTTCTAGACCCAGCAGGGTGGGAGGAGAGGGCTTGGCTTGCCCCACGCACATGCCTGGCTGTTGTCACCAAGCTAAAGACATCCTCACATCGCGGGGCTGCCGCTCTGCCAGACACCACGCTGCAGCTGTGTCTCCAGCCCTGTCTCTGGCTTCCCCTTGCTCTGTGTCCTTGCCTGCCAGCTGGATTCCTCAGCTAGGATGGGGGAGAAGCCCTAGGAGGGGCACATGGCCATACGTGCTGCCACCACAGCTCTCAGCTAACCTTGCCCTGTGCTTGCGTCCTGCCTCCATGCCCACACGTGCTCTGTTTTTGGAAAACCCCTTTCTCAGGAGTGCATGTGCAATACAGAAGTAGTAGGAGAAAAAGTAGGACGTAAGTCGGGGAGAGCGATGAAGGGAAGGGCCGACAGCAGAAATCCAACCCCAGTGTTTTGTTGAGGGATGGGAACTGAACCTGAGTGTAGCCTTTAAACTGTTTTAAGTACCCTCACCTGAATGCTGTATCTTATTAGATTGCTTTTCCCGATGGTTTAGTTTTCAACCACTTTCTTGGCCAGCTGAGTGTCACAAATGCAGTGATGGAACCTGTGCCACTCCTCAGAGCACTTTCACATTGCTTGAGCCGTTGTTTACATGGCAGACACCCACAAACACTGACACACATGGCTCCCTATGTGCTATGGCTGGTGTGAAAGCCCTGAAGAAGTGGGATGCAGTTGATGTGCCCTGTCAGCACCCCAGCATGGCTGGGTTTGGACCTGGGGCTTTGCAACTCATGCTTGCCTTCCCCATAGTCCAGCTGCTCTTGGCACCGCATCCTGTCCCAATCTCCTCTGTGTGTCCCCATTTAATTTCTTCTCTTCCTGGTGTCCATCTGCAGTGCTAGCACAGCCCCACTGCCTGGACCCTGCCTTGGGCTCCATGCCGATGAACACCAGCCCTGCCTCGCTCCACCTGCCTCCCTCTGCTTCTGCATGAGCGCATTGCTTCTGCCCTCTGATCCCCAGGCCGCCAGCGTGCTTTGCCTGGTGCTGCCAGTTGGGATCCAGCCGCCCCAAGCTGCAGCAGAGGAGAACTCAGCTGCTGAGGTGCAGAGCCAGCTGTGCCTGGCTGTATGCAGTTCTGCCTTCTCCTTTCTGAAGCCTGCAGCTTCACCAACTTCAGAAATATTTTCAGAGGCTGTTTCCAACCACATCGCTCTGAATTATGGGAGGAGTTCATTAAGCAAGAGAACAGTCAGATCTATTTTGTTGCATGGGAAAAAAAATAAAATACATATTTCCACACATTTCTTTTCAGATGGCGGATTCCTTCCACTCCACCATTGGCAATGCCACAAGCACCCGTTGGGCAGACCTCTGCTCCTAGGGCTCCCCCAGCACTTACTGGTGCTGCTGGAAGAGGCTGTAGACATCTCCTCACTCTGTTCAGCAGGTCCCTCCACCTGGAAGGAGCCCTCTCTGCTGGAGCAGCCAAGAGGGAGCAGTGGCCATGAACACCTGCGGCTCGGTGGCTGCACTGCTGCAGGACTGCGAGCGCTCGCTGGCTGCGCTGCTGTCAGCCAAGGCGGACATCCACGAGGAAGAGGAGCAGGAGGAATACCGGCGGCACCAAGGTGAGGCCCCAGGGGCAGCAGGGCAGGCAGCCGCTCCTCGGCCCTGCCCTATTTTTCTGCTTCTGGCAGATGAGAGCCAAGAGACGACTGGATTTCAGGGCAGTGAATGGGACATGGGCTGCGGGCAGGCAGGGGAAAGCAGCCCACTTTGTTGCGGTGAATTGCTGTCAGTTCTAATTTTAGGCTTCAGTAAACATGAGGCTGTAAGGAACAGTTTAGTTGGGGAAGAACAATGCCCGAAAGTTTGCTGATGCACATAAATTTCAGTTATTAAAAAAAAAAAAAAGAAAGAAAGAAAGAAAAAGAAAGAAAGAAAAAAAAAAGAAAAAAAAAGAAAAAGGATGCAACTTCTGAATAAGGGCACATATTTCCTCTCCTTTCAGCGGGGCTGGGGGAGGGCCCTCTCTGTTTGTCAGCTTCTCCTGATATATTAAAGAGCTCATTGCCTGAATCTTTATCTCGTAAAATGCATGTGACCTCTGTAAGTGGTGTCCAAAGAAAAAACTTGCAGTAACCCTCTTGAAAGGAAAGCCCATGTTGGCTAATGGCTGGAATGAATAACCGGGAAGGGAAGCAGTAGTTAGGGAGGGCGCTGGTAGAGGAGTGAAACTCTTCACTTGTTTCAATGCTAGCATTGCGGACTAGAAACAATTTCAGTGCTGTGGTGGTAAGGGAGGTTTTAAAAAATGACTTACTAATTCTGGTGGAAATGCATCTGACACTAATCAGGGAAGGATGTCACACGCTCAGTTCAGCTTTCTCCAGTGTCAGACTTCCAGAGGGCTCCACAGCGTAACTGCCACAGCCTTTTTTGCTCACCAATGAAGAGCCACATTTGCGTCACTGGGCTTGTGCGGGTCACACCTGTTCTGTGCAGGGCAGGGAGGTTACATGCTGCTGTCTGCTGTATCAAAAAACTTCAGTGAGTACAGGACAATGTAGTAAAGGGCAAATTTGATATTTCTGTGGGTAACAGTACAGGCATCAGCAAAAAACTGCAAAACTTGAATTTTATGCAGGTTCTATTTTGTATTATGCATCTGCAGTCCCATCCCTTTTCCAGTTTAATGTCAGTAATGCTTGGTGTTGCTTGCATGACCAGCTTGACTATCATGTCAACGTGATCTTTAAAACCCTTTGTTTGCCCGGAGTGCGGGGCTGCTTCAAATATGTTTCTGCACTCCTTGTTCTTGCTGGGAGGTCAGCCGCCCTTTCTGAAGCACCTCGGCCTGTCTGTGCTGGAGGGTGGCGTGTAGATTTCTGCCAGGGATGCTGGAAGATTCTTCTCTTTTTGTTTTCAACAAAAGGCTACTTTGTTTTCTCATCACAAATTCTTTTAAGCTTGATTATCTCCCTTCAGAATAGGCTCTTGAACTCCTAATCAGGTAGCGCTTTTTCCCTTCACCCTCCTCATCCCTTCTCTCCTATTAAATACTGCAGCGGACAAGAAATAATCAGTTTAGTTCCAGCTAAGGTACATCAGCACCCTTATAACTGCTCGATTAGCTGCAGCCCTTCAGGTGAGCTGCTGGAGGAAATGGGCAATCAGAGCCTGCAAGGAGCTCCCATCCTCCCCAGGACCTGTGCCTACAGTGCTCAACCTGTTTGCCCATTCTGGAATGGAAAAGCTGGTGGCACCGTGGCTTCCGTGGCCCTTGGAGCCGTCTCTGCTGGCACTATTGTTCTGGCAATTGTATTTCAGTTCATGGCTACAGGATTGTTCATACCAGCTCCCCAGCTACTTCATGTGTTTACAGTAGATGTTTCTACCTCACAGTATCAAATTAATATCATTAGCACGCTAATTGCATTTATTTCCAAGTGGTGACAATCGGACATCAGGGCAAGGCTCAAAGCTAGGCTCATACAAATGCCCAACACCAAAGGTGGCTGGAGGCTTGTAGATTACTAGATCCTGCTGAAAACCTTGCTCTGGGTTCCTCCTGTTCAACCCAGTGGCTGCTGGGGGTGCCTCTGAGAGTGAAACTTCACTATTAAAGATGTTCTTTGTTCTTTGGTGCATCATCAGGCATTAAGGCTTAACCAAGGATGACATGGGAAACTGGAAGAATTAGGTAGCAGAAATACCTGTATGTTTCAGGGAGAATACCAACATCCGCATCATCCCACTGGTTATTTTTGTACATTCTGACACTATTACTTTTCTCGCTTGGTGTTATTTAAGTAAGCTTAATTTTGAGGGGAAGAGCAGATGGCAGAGAAGAAGACAGAAGGGCTGCCTGTGTGAGCATCCCATGACTGTTTCCCTAGATTCCCCCCAAAATGTCAGTCCTGTGAGGATCATATGGGGACAGGTAATAGCAGTGTGTGCCTTGACTGCCTCCAGGCACTCTTCACCTTCTCTTGGGGAAGATTTTGGGAAGCCTGATTTTCAGCTGCTGGCCTTCCCTTGGCCACCCTACATACAGGGTCAGGCCCTACCTCAGTTTTCATGCCTGGTGAGGGGGCAGAGTGCTCCTGCTCCTGCCTAGTTTTGCAGTGCCATCACCACAGGAGCCATAAGATGCATGAGGAAAGGAGCTCTTCTCCCTCTGGCCTTGCCTTTTGGCCTCCTTTCTTTGCACTGGGAAGGGCTGGGCCTCTGAAGGCACGATATGAGACCAGCAGGGCAGTGCAGTTGTGCAGTGATCTGATGAGAAGTGTGTCCAGACCTGCAGCAGCAAATGAAAAGACTTGCATTGGGAAAAGTGATGTATTTTCTAAAGGTGAATTTTTGGAAAACTGGACCTCAGTATCAGACTTCCCACTTTCGCATAGAAAAAATGTACTGATGAATGCACTGCAATATGAGCACAAAGCAGAATCCTTATGTAGTGCATTTTCTACCATTCTCCATAAAGGATAGATTTAAAAAATAGGTAGTAATACATTTATTTGCATTACCTCATTAAAGCAATGATGGTCTCTGAGCAGGACTTTTTCTGGGGATTAATGGCCAGAAGGGGTTAGATCTGCAGCTGATGATCACCACTGACCCCATCTGGTCAATAATCCTTGCTAATCCACTTTTATTGGCCAGAGAGCCTGCCTGGCCTATGGTTAGCACAGCACACAGGAGCTGCAGCTTCACCACTGTTTGGCGAAAATTAAATGTGGGTTGCAGCTGAAAGGAAAAGACAGATTCAGGCCCAGCTCCAGCTGTGTGCTCCCACCAGCAGTCCTTCCTCCATCAGATGGTTTGGAGACACAGCTAGACCTATGGCTTCTTGGCACGTAGGCGGTGCTTCATGCTGGGAGCACAACCCAGGGGGTAGACTGTGCTCAGGGCAGTGCAGCTCCTCAGCCTTGTGGTCCAACATGCAGAAGCTGGGCACCCTCCTCAGCTCACCTGCATGGCTCCAATACACTGCCTCCAAAGAAAGAGCTTCCAGAAGTGGCCAGGTCAGTACATGAACCTCACAGAGAGTGAGTCATGAGACTGTACGAGCCTCAGCTGGGACCTGCTGTGCACATGCAAGCAGTGTCAGTGCCCAAGCTTGTGGCTCAATTTTTTCCTGCTGTAGCAATGATCTCTCTCCTGCATGGGGAAGATGTATCTTGTAGTCTTCTTTGAGTTACTCAATTTTTTTGAGAGTAAGTAACTCAAACTGAAGACTTTTTTTCCCAGATGAGTTAAACATTCTCAAACACATCTGATGGTTTTTCATTGCGTCCCTTTAGATCTATGCCCAATTGCTCTGTACAACCTAGGTTTATCTCTGCTTTGTGCAGAGCAGCTGTTCTGTGTGGGATCATGGCTGCACCCACTGTCATATCTTTACCAGCACTTTGCCTTTTCCAGCATTGCTTCCCGATGACTTGAAGACCCTTCTGGAGGAGGCGAAGGAAATGAAGTGGCCCTTTGTGCCAGAGAAATGGCAGTACAAGCAAGATGTGGGCCCAGAGGACAAAACGAACCTGCAGGATACGATCGGCACCAGGCTCCCCGATCTACTGGTATGAAGCTCAGCACAGCTGTTGTGGGAATCATGGGGTGCTTGGGGCAGGAAGGTTTCCTCCTCTGAGAAGGTGAGGAGCTTCTTGTTTGTTTAGCTTGAGTGCTTGCTTTGCCCATTCATCTTGCTCACTTCTGTTTCCAGCAAGAAGTGTGTTTGCCTATTGCCTGAAGACCTGGCACTGTAATAAAGCCAAAATGCTTTTCCAGTGATTTTCCAGGAATTTACTTGGCTGGGACCTGAGCTAGCCAAAGCCAAGGCGGGCAAGTTAAGAATGTAATGGTCTTCCATGTGCATAAGAGGCACTGGTCTGAGTGAGGAGCTGCAGGATCCAGGAGGTGCTAGGGGATCCCAAAGTGTACTCTGCATATTTTATCTATCTTTAAGATCAGAAAGCAGGAAGGAATTCCCATTGCTTCTTGTTTTCTGATTTATCTGTGTTAGATGCTGCTAGCCCAAGGGGAAGATCTTCCCCGGCAGAACCTGAGCAAAGCCTGCAGGTGTTGTCTGTGGAGGATGATGGCCTTGAGCAGTGATGAGGAGCTTTGGGAAACCAAGGGCTGTGCCCGCTGCACGTCCACTCACCAGCACCATGCGTCCCAGGGATCCCAAATGTGCCGGGAGGTGGTGCTGCTCCCTGGGCATTTATTTTCTTTCTTTGGTGTGTGTGGCCTCCGACAGAAATTTATGGCGGAGGTTGACCTCCTTTACAATCCCTGCTCAGCACTCCGGCTTCGCAGTGTTTGTCTGCTCTCTCCCAGGACAAACACCTGCAGTAAGCTCCCGGAGAGACCTGGATAGATGGGAGATTAATGCGGCAGTAATAGAGGGGCAGTGTTCTCAGCATTATGCCCTCTCCCCAGGTAGATGGATCCTTTCTGAGATGATACCAATTATTTATTGCTGAAACATCTGTTGATAACTGCAGCTGCCCTTGTTAAACAAAGCATATCATGGGGTCATAGACCATAGGGACCTAAAATCCCACCGCATGCTCGTTTCAGACTATTCACCAACTCCCCCTGAAGTCCATTGGTGACCGTCGGCTTCAATGCTTCGTCGTGTGGTTGAAAATACTTTGTAAACATTGTGCTGCCTTTCCCCGTGTGCTTTGAAGTATTATTTCATCTTCGCTGGTAATTTATATTCCAGTGCTATTGTACCATGGGAAAAAGGGAAAACCTTTTTTGTTTTCCATTTAATTGTAGAAAGACTGACATTTTGACCTGTATTATTAGTATTAGTCGGGAAAGGGGATTTTTTTCCCCTTCATTCATTCCCTGCCCCCCCTTCTTTTTTTTTTTTTAAATAAAATTTCAAGGCAGAGCAAAGGCTGCTTCAGTTCTTTGAATAAAAAGCTGGGAGGGAAATGAGGCTGAAGAGAAGTGATTACAGTGCGATGAGGAAAGATAAAAGTCTGAGCAACTTTTTTCTTCTTCTTTTTTTTTTTTTTTTTTTTTTTTTTTGGCATGAGGGACAGAAGGATAATGTAAGTCCCCAAGGGAAAAAATATATATAAGTCTTTGTCAATGACATGTTCATCAAAACCTTAAAAAAAAAATCTCATCTCTGTTTGTTTTAATTTGCCATACTCAGAATAAGCTCATAAACCGTAATTCATTACATTTAAAAAGCGCTTTGAGATCCCTGAATGAAAGGCGCTTCATTACCATAACACACTGCGCGGTGTGGAGCTCTGGCTGCCCGTGCCCCGACCGGGCCGTTCTACGCTGCGCGTCACGTCGGCTGAAAGGCTCCATGAGACCAGCGCAGGGAGTAAGCGGATTAGGCTTTGGCTTCAAGGGTTTGCCTTAGTGCTACACTTTTAAAAGTGGGATGCCCGATGCTGGTGGCTGTGTACTAGTCTGACGCACCAAGAAAGCAAAGCCACCCACACCTGCATCCTTTTAGAGTGCTCTTCTTCAACTCCACTGTGGGATCGTTACCTCTGTGTCTTGACCAAAGCTCTAGGAAGGCAAAAACAGCTTGGCGTTTCACAACAAACCAAAGCCAAATCAGAATTGTAATAGGACAAATGCAAACAAACAGAGGTAACTTCTCTAAAAAAAAAAAAAAATACTTGCCAAAGGGTAAAGGCTGAGGCTGCACTTCCAAAAGGGAGACTTGCAAGTGTTGCCCTTCCTGCAGATCACCCGAATCTGGAGAGATGGAAATACCCTTGTGCTCAGTGACCAGCCAACAGAGGGCAACATGCCCATGAGCACACAGGCTTTGATTCCTGCAAACCCTACTGTGAGCTTCATTGGAGTGAACTCCAACTCTACATGTGAGTAGGTCTCTTTTGGGATTATTCATGAAATGTTTGGTTGTATTTCCTTATACGATTAAGAGCCTGTTTTCAAACCCCTTGTAATGATGTTAACGATGAAGGAACATCATTTTTACCATAAGCAGCAGAATTTCCTGCATCGAGGTTCAGGCATTCAGTCACGAACCAGGACCTACTGCATAGGTACCGTGTAAGTGCAAAAACAAAGCCTCAGCTTCAAAGATTTCATTTCCTTGTGCAATGACACCAAGGACAATCATTCTCAGTTTATATTTAAATGCACTGTTGAAATGACCTTCAATCACCTTCAGATTAAAGGTGTCTATCAGGTTGCATGTGTGCTGAGACTCTCCAAAAACGGGTTTCCACCAAGCAGCTGTGCAGGAGGCTGTGCAGGCTGATCTCCACCCTGGTCAGGAGAGAGCAGATCCTGGCCCTGGTCATGTAGAATTTCCTCGCAGTTGATGTGGCTATGGAAAAGAACAGAGAATAAGTCCCTGCAGCGCTTGCCAGGGCTTTAGCTAATTATGTGCTGCTGGATTGTCGTCAGGATAATCATTCTAAGGGAAGTGCCCCGATACCCTTAGGGGTGTGTGTGTGGCACTTGAGAGCTGCAGCCTTTGAAAAACAGCCCAAGAGGGAGCTAAGGATTTAGTTTTCTCCTCCCCATACCTGCTGGTGTGGTAACAGGAGAACTAAAGCCCTTAGGATCTTGGTCGTTCTGGCTGACCTTTTGCTACCTGCCTCTTAAGAGCTCTTCTTGGGTGATCTGCGTGAAGTGGGGAGTAACCGAGCCCAGAGCTGTGACTGCGGGCTGAACTCAATTCCTGAAGGGCTTGGTGGCATCCCAGACTCCTTATGCTGTGGGAACCCTGTCACTTTGGGGCTTTTTGAGTGAGAAGTATTAGAAATCAGGCCCCATCAATGCAGGAGGATGGCCACCATTTCATGGGTCGATCATGCTGCCCAGCCAAGGCAGCGACTTCAGTGGGACAGCTTCAGCACTGCAATGCAGCTGGCCAGACCTGGTCCTGCTAACATGCAATGCTGCAAAGCACTCACCTTCCACTGCACATATGGGAAAACTGCAGCAGGATTCGCATGGGCAGTGCCAGGAAAAAAATGGGAGCTGTGGTCCTGGGTACCAATAGGGTTATTGGTTTACTTTGCACATCAGCAGGATTTACTGTTCTCAGCTGATGCTTCATGGAACCTTTTGTCCCTGGAAAAGGCTTTGAGTTGTCTTACTGGGATCACTGTGTTTGTTTTTTTTTTCTCTCTTCCAACTGCTTCTCAAATGGATTTTTATTTTGAGGACAGATTTAGGAAAGAGACTCTTGGATCTGTAAATGATAATAAGGGTAGTGATGCTGCCCTATCAGGAGAGGTTTGTCACTAGCACTTAGCTATTTTGAAGTATTAACATATCCCCTTTAACACAGTATTTTAATGTAACACAAGGAAACACGAATAGTTTTTAATTAGTTTAAAGACTGGGCACAGCAGGGGCAAATCAGTGCCACAAAGTTCCTGTTATACCTATGACTGGTAGTCAGCAAAATCTTTCCACTCCAGGGGTCCCTCAAATCCCTGCTGACAGAAAGAGAAAACCCACAGGAGCTCCCACTCAGGAAGTTTCCTCAGTGCTTTAAAGGATTTTCTTCTGTTCTTGCCCCAAAAACCTCCCACTGAGAATGTTCAAGTCCATCATGGCAGTGTCTCCTGGTCCCACTGGCAAGTGTTTTCCCATTGTCCACTCAATCTGCAAGCAGCACCTAGGGCGGGGGTGGTGCCTTCTCTTCATGTCATGGTGAGATATGTGTCCTTCTCCATCCTGCAGATGGTTTGGGACATGGTGCAGCCAGGTGGGCTCTCCTGGCTCTGCTCTGCTGGAGTAAGTGACAGTGGAGGAGGCAGCACACTCAAGAGCAGGAGCTGGAAACAGAACGAGGAACGTGCCCTCGGTGGTAAAAAAAGCAGGGGGCTGTCGGTAAAAGCGAAGGGAAGCCACTGCCCCCATAGTTTCTCACTTCATGAAGGATGATGTGGCAGCTTGTAAAACTGATCCATTCTGTGGTGTTTTGAGTTGCTAATAATGGACCTAATGTTAGGCTCATTGAATAAACACCCGACTCTCCATTGCCTTCAGGATGAATAACGTGAGCTAATTAAGAGCTTCAGTTGCTCAAGCCATTAAATTGGATCCTCTGCTGCTCTGAGCAGAGGGGAAAGTGTCCAGGAGCCTCTCATTCCTTGCTCTGCAGCTACTTACTGCACAACTCGCCCATCCTGTGTTTGGGCTTATCCATCTGCACATCATGGCCATGCTTTCCCCTGCCAGTCACAGAGGTGGTAGGAGGCTTAATTCATTGTTATTTGCAGAGTGTGCTGTGATTGCCAGCTGAAAGGCTGAGATTGATAGAGAAGTCCCGTGCAGTGACAGCAGCTTTGGTCTCTTGGAAATACAGGCTTTGCTAACAGTGCGTGGGGTAAAAGGGCGAGACTTCAGCCAAATCCATTGCTGTTTTGACTGTGTGTTTAATCTGACAGGGGACGAATGTAGGGGGAGAAAGAGACGGGCAATTTGTTAGGGTTCAGTGAAGTGCTAACTAGCAGTAGATCTTGAGGGAGAACCAAAGCACCTGGAAATGCCTGCTCTGTGCACACAGCTTGAGTTTTTCGTGACTGCTCTTGGTTTTTTAGGATTTAAAACCTCAGCCTCGATTACAAATAAAGACTAAAATAGGGTGAGATGAATGACCGTAGGCAGATACAGGGGTCCAGAGCGCCTGCAAAACTGTGTGTGCACTCCAAAAATGATTTCAATCCTTGATGCTTGCAGGGGTGTTTCTGCAACAGGGACCCTTCTGCACCTGCAGGCTGCGTGGGGACTTGCCTGTGGGACTGTTGCCTTATAAAGAGGGCAGAGAGAGTGGATTAAATCAATATTTCATTTATTTGGGCTTGTAATTCCTCTTACATCAGCTGCCACATAAGATCTCTGCAACTCCCTTCCCCTCCTCCCCACCCTCATTTACTATGCACCAATAATTTTCCTTTGACGCGATGCTGCCAGCTCCCGTGCCAGATGGCCCCGGTTCTGAGCTGCTCCCTCTCGGGAGTGGCTCCATTGTCAATGCAGAGGAGGCATCGCGGCTTTGAACCCAACACTGGGACCCAAACTTCGGCCCCGGCGTGAGGAGGAGTTAACCTACTAATGCAGGAAACCATGCACACAGCACACCCTCCCACTCATCACCATTAAGGACAAGCCCTTCACTAAAGGCTGTTTTGCATTTTCCCCCACGGTCCATGTATAGAAATCTCGTGCAAATTTAATTCTGTCACCACCTGATTCCACTTCCCAGGCGTGAGGTTCCCTTTGTGTCCTAAACTCAATTAGACATATGCATTGGGCATCACGGACACAGATGTTAAAACAAAGTGCACACGTACCCCGCTCTTTCTTTTTCTCTTTTCCCCCTTCCATGGAGATGTGGATGCAGTGAGAAAGAAAGCGAGTAAACCTGTTTATTGCATTCATCCCCTCTGAAGAACAGTGTGCCCGCAAGTGAGAGCCGAGATGGGCTGAGGAATTCCAGAGTGGTGCCATTTGGCAGTGGGTGAAAGGCGTGGGTATGGATTTCTGGGTGTGCTGCCGGGAACGTAATTGCAAAGCTTGACACCGAACCATGTCCCTGTGTGCCACACAGCGTGCGGCCCGGCCTTTCAAAAAAAAGTAGCTGAGTTTCTCCCCCTGGCTTGACTTTTCTACATTTTGTGTCCATTTGGTTTTGGAGAGGGACACAAGAGGTTTCGGCATTGAACGGGGAGTTAAATTATGCAGCTGCAAGACTGCCAAGCCCTTCAGAATAGGATGCTTCGTTTAGATTTTCCACAATGCTATTGAAGTGCTTATTTTCCTCCTGAAGAGACACAAACAGATGCAAACTTCTGTAAACACTTTAGAAATGAATTCAGTGAGTTTGGCCTCTCAGCAGTGCTCAATAGCTGACAGAAAAATGTCTAATTAGTGCAAGTGGAAATAATAGGGCCACTTGGATTCCTTCCATCCTCCTCCAAGTCTACTTTTCCTAGGGACTCAAAGGCCCTTTTGTTTGGTAGGTCACCCTCTCTCAGGCTTTTGTGCTCCAATCTATTAAAGGAAGAAGGGGAGGAAAAAAAATAGATTAGGCGATGCTCTGTGCTTAAATATATGGCCTGTTCATGAGCATTTCGAATGGATAGTTTGCAGTGTCAGTTTACAGGTGCTTAGAGAGGGGGATTCCTCCATTGTTGACCGGCACATGCGGGCTGTGCGTAGGGAGCTCCAGGAATCCTTTTCAAGTGCCATCTTGTTCAAAAATCCAACTCAGGCTCAGGAAAAAAAAAAAAAAAAAAAGGAAAAAAAAAAGGAAATTTGCACAGATCTGCCTCACTGAAGTGCAAACAAGCCAGAAAATGCTTGAAGAGGGCTGATACTGCAGCCCAGCGTTCATGCCATAGTCGCGGACTTGTCTCCAGACAGTTTGATACGGGCTTCCCCCACACCTCAGAGGGCTCTGTTCATTAGAAACAAGTGTTAGTCAGGCTGCTGCCACTCCTGCCCTTGAGAAGTTGGTGATTATGCTGCTGAAATCAAGAATGAGTCTTGATGTCAGGAGGTGGTTCTCTGGACTGAGAGCAGATAGCAGAAGTCCAGCCAGGGTGGAGACAATGAGGAGGCTCAAGAAGCCCAGATGGTGACTGGAGTGATCAACAGCGTCTCTGACACGGTGTTCTTGGACCTGTGTGTCTACACAAGGAAGAAGGGAAAGAAACATATGCTGAAGATAAAAACTGGAGATAGCTGTCCAACACAGTGTTTCAGTGGGGATTTACACAAAGCCTTCTTGACAATCATCGTCTGATGATGCAGTGGGGCCTGAGCCCCTGAGTTGCTTTAACTCTGCTATTAGCAGATTTACTGACTGACAAGAATGCTATGAGAAACACATCCTTGGTATGAGGAGACTTCATATAGTTGAAGGTGTTTTCTTGCTTTATTCTCTTGCAATTTCTGCCATATCACAACACGGTACTTGAGCATTGCCAGCTCCCTGGCACTGGAGCCAAGTGGGACACCAGGAGGCAAGGCTCTGAGGGCAGCATGAGGCCACTGCCATGAAGCCCAGGCAAGCCACGACTGTGCCTAGCACCCCTGAGACTCCATGGCCAAAGAGATGGGTCCTTTGTTACAACTCATTGCTGTGTTTTGAAAGTGGTGTGCTACCAACCACAGGAAGTGGTATTTGACAGCCATCCATGTGGCCTTTTCCATCCTCAGTGAAGAACCACATGCCTTCTCATGGTGGTTTCACTGGGCTCCTGTCCTCTTAACAGCATGCTGCCTGAGGAGCTCTGGATGATTCCTTATGTTTTGATCCTCCATCCAAACTTAAAGCTGCGTTGATGCTGATGGTTTATAGCCAGGGTCTGGTTCCACAGATAGCCGCATGGTTCCTAAGTGTCCCCCATTTCCTAGGGGAATTCTAAGGAAAAAGAGGAAAAGAAAAGCTGAGAGTCATATTCTTGAAAATGTAGTACTCAGACAGAAGATAGTCCCATCTGAGACAAATGCTTTAGTGACCATTTCCAGTCTCCCCAGACTCCCTTTTAAAATAATTGTTATTACTGCTATTAATCGTTGGGTATAATTTAAATTCATTAACAGACGACCAAATTATATGGTTCCAAATACTGAACAGCAATTACAAAGACAAAAAAGAAAAAAAAAAAGAAAAAGAAAAAGGAAAAGAAAAAGAAAAAGAAAAGCATGCAGTTCAAAAAAAAAAAAAAAAAAAAAAAAAAAGAAGAAGAAAGAAAGAAAGAAGAACACCAAAAAACCAAAAACCAGAATCTTTCAACCTTAAGAGTGAAAATATGGCCAGAATTAGTCAAATTATAGGTTATAGTAAATATTTAATCACTGCTGCTACAAGGACTTACCCCCTTATGTAAAGGCCTAGGAAGACAGAGGTTTCGAGTAGAAATTCTGAGACAGCCTTTTAATTGCTAGTTTGCTTCTTGTATTGTTTGGTAATTCTACTTGCATACAAAACTGTGCAGTTAACTTACAACAAATGTAAATGACTGAGGAAATTCAATCTGTCTTAAAATGGTATGTAGCAGCCCTTTTAGGAGAAGTTTTACTAAAGCTGAGTATTTTCTATAAACAGTTGGAAGAGCCTTTGCTCCGTGAATTTCTTCGCAGTAGCCCCATTGCACTGGTGTTCTTTTCAGGTTTATTTGAAAGCTTCCATCATGGTCAAGGATTGTGTGACAGCAGCTGCTATTGTGTTCTTGATTGACCGGTTCCTGTACTGGATTGATGCCTCAAGCAAACTCCTGAAGATCGCCAAGGGCTTACACAAGCTGCAGCCCACCACGCCGATCGGTCCTCAGGTGGTCATCCGCCAGGCTCGCCTTGCCGTCAATGCAGGTACCAGCTCCCAGGCAGCCACTGCTCCATTTTCTCAGCTCAGACCCAATTAGGAGCTACTTGACTTTGAAGAAGATACTTTGTCCCTTTCTGGGGATGACATGCTTATGATCCCGGTACCATCTTTTCAAACACACAGCCCACTCCCAGCCCCCTTGGGCCCTCCCAGCTCCTCTCACTAGCACAAAGGGCTGGTATAAAGGGCTTCAGAGCCAAAAGCAGTAGAGAAAATTGTGAAAGGGTGTGGAAAATACTAATTGGAGCTTTTGTTCCTTAACAAATATTCCCCGCTGGTTTCAAACAGGGATATCTGAATTGCTATACTTCTGACCAAGGGCCTTTAAAAAGTAAATTAGAGTCCTGGCATTTTCTCTGCACTGTCCCAGCTGCTTTTTTTTTCTTTTTTTCCAGTGGGACCACTTGACTAAGCAAACAATGCAGCTTACACCCCCACTAACATAAATTGATTGATCTGTTTATTTTTTAAATGTCCTTTGTTCCTATAACACGGGCAACACCTGAAGTGTTTTTTATGTATCATCTTCCCACTGGGAAGATGTATTCCTACTTCTTCTGAGGAGAAGAAGATAAATCCAGACAAACCTGCTTTGAAAAAGACAATTAAGGAATATTTTATTTGCAGAAAATAGTCAGGACCGTTAGCTCCTTGCAAAACCATTTTTCTGTGTGGCTGTGGACTTCTTCAAATTCTGTCATTGCTGTGGTGGCTGGGAACAGGCACACCCTGATCTATGGGCTAGTTCAGCCAGCATTCATATCTCTTCACTGGCTGGATCAGTGAATGAACTAATTTGGATAACTGTGACAAAAAGCAAGGTGCAACATGAATGTTGATCACATTAGACATTCAGACATTTCCTGTAGCCCGTCAAGCTGCCTCGGATGACTCTGCTATGCAACAAAACCTCTGAACCATATGACAGGTGGCTGAAATGCAGAATGCAGAATACCAACCTTCTGTTGCATACTGCATCCTTTTATACTCAGATTTCAGATTTTGTGATCATAGGGTGCTTCTTAAAAGCAGGTAGACTTGAGTCTACCTGGAGTCATGGTCCAGCAATGCTGAGCTTGTGTGAGCAGCTGGATTGTCTCTCAAACCAATGTACAGCCTTAACATCTCTCCTGAAAGAAAGTAAAGTGTTTTTCAGAAGTAGACGTCTAGTTAGAAACGTTTGTTTCAGCAGCATTTATTTTCAGGGTATTTTGGTGTATGCAGAATAGCCTGTGTCACAGTGATTCCTGAGCACGAGGCAGCATTTAGCAGTACACAATTCACTGGGAAGTTTAGGCTAACTCTGAATACAATTTCAGCACTGAGGAGTACAGTTTGCTGGGGCATTCACTAGTGAATATTTTTGTTCACATCACAACCTATGTTTTTATATTCATTTTCTTTATGTTTTGATTTGTTTTTAATTAGGTAAACTTTTAAAAGGGGAATACATCCTCAGCAGCCTTATTAATGACAATGGAGCAACAGGTAAATACATATTTGTTTTCCAATTTCATGATGACTGTTTGCTATTTTGGTGGGATTTTTTTTTTTTTTTTGTATCGATTTTAACAGTCGCACAAACTGCAAATACAGCCAATCTGACATCAGTCTCTTCTTATCACCATTCTTTGCAATGTCTTTGCTGTCAATTTGCAATCTCTTTACTACACCATGGAAACTCGATGGACACAATGATCACCAGAGGTCCATCCCAACCCCTATAATTGTGTCATTCTCTGAACTGAGACTTTGTTTTAAAACTTGAACAATCCATCTTTGTATGTCTTCACTTGGAAGGAAAAAATATTATGGATTGACAACCTTCCTACTAATTTATCTGTAAAATGTGGACCAATTTCAAGAAGTTTACTGATCTAAAAAGCAAGGACAACCCACACCCGCCAAGAAAACCAATCAGGCTGAGTAATGCTTATCATCTGCATTCACACTGATCTTGTGAATGAAATTATAACTATAACCCAGACCTGTAGCAGATAGCAGTATGCTTATTCACCATATTTTGGAGTTAAGGAAAAGAGAGCAGGACTTCCTTCTGCTGCTGGACAGACATGCAAACTATAAGAATGGGAATATTCCATAATGTGTGGTGATACTTTTAGAAGCTACTTTTTTTTCCCTTCCTGTCAAATGACTATCCCACTGGTGATACGACTCATTTCAGATCTGAAGGGGCATGTATTATGGTAAATATTCACAAATTTGGACAAGCATCCAAAATGACAATTTAATAATGGTTTTGAGACAGTGCATTCTAGATTTTTAGACTTGTTAGTTAATTCTTAGTCTTCAGAGTTGATTTAATCACCACAGTCAAATTTCTCTACAGCAATGAAAATTTAAAAAATTAGCAAGCCCATTCTGGTTTTTGTTGTTTTGTTTTTAATGTCAAATTGAGATTCTCATACAAGAATGGTCCTCATTCAAGAGAGCCTTAAAGAAAATACCTCATATCACAGTTAAAGTGGTGGTTTCATTTTGTATTTTAATCAGGTATCAAAATAGATTTGTTAATGAAAGACTTTGTGTAACTAATAATTCTGTTTTAATGTGAAAACTTTGGATTTCATCTTTGCAGTGCTCTGATATCTGGAAAGAAAATATTTTTTTGCCAGTGGTTGAAAGTATTTTGTTCCACTGCGTATGTCAGTGACAACAAAAATATGCAACGTAAATCCTTTTGCTTTTTTAATACAACTCACTATGCTTATATACAGTCATTTTTGGTTGCTTCGAAGAAGAAAGGTACCTTTCATATTTTATATTGTTCTTACTCTGTACTGCTGTCATTTAAGCTGCATGCTCATATAGCTGTCTGCTTATATTCCTTATTGCACTATCCCTTTGCCATCTCTCTGGCTGTAAGATCTGACTCAAATCAGATGGACTCAACTGAGAGATTCCTGACAGTTTGCTGGGATTTAGGTTGCCCTCAGAGGCTGAAAATGGCAGCAGCATTATTCATTCTCTATTCAAATTTTCACCTCTTTCTCAGGTACCTGGCAATATGCTAAGGAAAGTGATAGGATCCTTGTTCAGTCGGTCTGCTTACAAATCAGAGGACAGATTCTGCAAAAGCTAGGTAAGGTTGTTTTTTTTTTTTCTTTTTCTATAAGTATCTGTTCAAGGTTTTTCACTATTCAAAATAATGTATTTGTTGTCTGTCAGAATTTTAGCTTATGTGAAACATCTGCCCGGTGTCTGTAATGCAGTCACAGAAGATGAGGTATATACACATGTGTTGGAAGAAGCAAGGACCTAGAGCCATGTACCAAGCAAGCACATTTTAGGAATTATCATTTTATTATTAACGTAGCCAGAAGTCACGGAACATCCTGAGATATCGTTCCATTTTTCTTCTGATGTTTTTACCAAATTCACTGTTCCCAAAGGCACGCTATAGTTTAACAGAGATATATCACAGCGCTTTCCTCAGTCAATTAAAGAAGATCCCTAGCATTCAGCATGATGGACTTCTGTATCCAGGACTTGGTACCTGAGGCCATCAGCTTTAACTTCATGCTCTTGCTGTGACCCTTTATCTTCAGTGACTGCTGAACTGAAGTCTTTCATGAACATATAATATGTGTCCATATACAGCCAAAAGCTAAAGGAAACTAATAAATGTTCACTGTCGCCAAAGCAAAAAATGCCGTGGTTCAGTGAGGAAATATTGTTGGTAGCTGGATGATTGGATTAGATAATATTGGAAGTCTTTTTCAACCTTGTTGATTCTATTATATGGATTTATACTGTTCTGAGGGCTCCTGTCTCTAGGAAGTATAAAATACACCTAACCTGTTGAAAGCTACCAGGAAGTAGTAGTCTGTTTAGTAATTGTTTTTCTGTTTTATTCCAGGGATGTGGTATGAGGCAGCAGAGTTAATTTGGGCTTCAGTTGTGGGATATTTCAAACTTCCTCAACCAGATAAAAAGGTCAGATCTCCTTTTCACTCTTGATAACTTTGCCAACATAATAATGATTCCAGATTAGTGTCTATTTACTTCAGTCATGTCTTTTAGAAATAGTGTGTCAATTATGCAACTCAGACACCATTAACACTCAGGACAAATATTCTAGCTGAAGTATGGCACATCATTTATGCATGCACGCACAGGCTTATGGACACCTTTTTTCCTGCAGGGGAATGAAAACGAACGTTTTCATTAAGCAGGATCATCTGAAGTGAACCATTACCTAGGATGTCACAGGTGCCTCTGACAAGGACTCACTAATCCCAGAGTGCAGCCCTAGGTTTTTGGTTTTTTTTTCTAGGGCTACAGCTAAATTTATTTAGCCAGTAACTGAGATGTTTGCTGGAGGGTTCACAAGCTGCCCTATGCTAGCAGTTGTGGGTGATGGATATCCTCTGGCCCTCTGGTACCTAAACACCTTGCAACAGCTAGCATATCTGTCTTTAACACCTTTGTGAGGCATGGTCACGCTAATCTTCCCACTGCCAATGAAGTAGCAGTCACACCACGTGCCCGTAGCTAAACAGGAATGTGAACATAAGTCTTGTGAGTCCTGAGGAGATGTTTTAAAAATTTTTGTAATTGTACTCCAGCAGAGGATATACCACAAAAACAGACCTCATCACCTCACCCATACCTTCACTGTCACAAACAGCGCCTAGGAAAAATAGCTAAGGAAAATGCAGTGCTGTTCAAGTTTCTGTTGAAACTCAGAACTAGTAGTAATTAGGATAGCTGCCACTTAAGGAAACTCCTAAGTATACACCAGGCTGCACTTTCTGCAAGTTCAAACTGATAAAACCCTACCACTCTGAGATGACCACTCTGACTTTCTTAGTAGTGTTTCCCTTTGGAACTTTTTTTTTGTTTTGTGTGTTTTTCCTTGTTTGTTGTACATACAACCTAACTTACTGCAATCAACAATTCATAGCATGGGGGAAAAGCCTTACTATTACTTTCCATTTCTTTTTCAGGGAATTGCTACTTCCTTGGGTATTCTGGCAGATATATTTTCTTCTATGAATGAGAAGGATTATGTACGTTTTAAAACCAATGCTGCAATTAACCTGGTAAGACAATGGTTTGTTTTTTATGAGTGCAGATTCTTCAGACAAATTGTATGTCATTGTCTCAAATTCACCTACATCTTGTCCATCTTCCATTTTCTATTCTTTGCTGAGAGGGCTGAAGCAAATTCCATTGTTTCTATTGGAGACAATAGAAACACAGCAATATAGCACCTAGATAGAAAATTGCCTAGCTCCAGGAAAAAGAAGACAGCAAGAATAACTATAGTGTGTGCATATGTGTGTGTGTGTACATGTACAGTACACAGACAATTTACAGAGCCAAACCTGATACATCTATGGTAAACTTAAGTAAAAAGTCTTCTTCAGAAATATATGTGGTTGTTGTGTCAGATTTTCTGTCCTGCTCTAAGATTCAAATACCAATGAATTCTGATGAGTAAATCCCAAGTTGCCTCCCTCCAGTCAAATAGGGTTGCCTCTTGGATAAATCCTTCTCTTTGAAAAGACAACTGTTAAGATGGAGCTTCCTCCCTTGCTTTTTTTGTTTGTTTGTTTGTTTCACCAGACCCTTCTTCAGGAGTCCAGCCATCGTTTGCTATCAGCTGCTGAAGCCTGCAAATTAGCAGCAGTCTACAGCCAGTATACCCCACTGTTTGTGCTCACAGCTGTGGTGAGTATTAGTCCACATTCTGGAAGAGTTATATGTGTAAGAGAAGAGTCCAGGCTATTAAATTTGACTTTAATATAGCTTCCAAGCTTTGTATCATAGGGTATGCTCCTATCTGTTTTGTAGATGCTATATGTTACACTGGACTCTAATCTGAAGCTAAGTAGACAGGAAGAAAGCAGTACCTATCCATAGAGTAAGGATAGGGTTTCAAGACCAACTGGGAGTGCTGCTTCTCCTTTAACTCCAAATATATTTCAAAGGTGAAAAAGCAAGATTGTTTCCTCATAGAAACACAGCAACAAACAGTTAGAGCCACTATTTGCTTTCAGTTGTAAGAAGGAAAGAAATATATTTTTTCCTCCTCTCATTTATTTGTGACAGAGATGCAAGTTTTAAATTCCTGGATTCCTCTTTTCTTCCCTCCCAGAACATCCGTGGAGTGTGTTTGCTGTCATATAGTCACTCCAAAGACTGTCCCCCAGAAAGGAGGAAGTTCTACTTGTCTGAAGCCAAGGAATCCTTTGAGATCGGCCTCCTCACCAAGAACGATAACAGTCGTGTCACCAGCAAGCAGGAGCTCCATAGTTTTATTAAAGCTGCTTTCTGCCTCACAACTGTGCATCAATGGTTCTATGGGGAGAGTGAGAAACTCCATGAGGTTTATCAACTTTGTAGAGAAGCCATAGAAAAACTGCATACTTACAGCACTTCATTTACAGAAGAGGAAGAGAAAGGAGTGCTTGCGGAAGAGATCATGTCTCTGATTACATCTGTTAAGAAGCTCCTACAAGTGGAAAGCTTTCCTAATTCTGATGCCAGGTCTTATGTGCCAGACAGTTATAAAGGGGCAGTGGAAAAACCTGTCCTGCAAGGGGAAGCCAACTTTGAGAAAATCCTTGCCATGAATTCTCAGCATCATCTGTCAGTGTGTGAAGTGTTTAAAAATCCTTGCAGAATTAATAAAAACACACTGGGAGAAACCCCCATGGGGGTTTGTATCACAGCTTTAAAAACAGAAACCAAAAATACAGACACCATGTGTACCACTGAAGACATAGTATACCAGAGGAAGGGTGCTGGAAAAATGTTTAGTACACCAAAAGTGGGAAGTAGATCAGAGAAGCTCAGTAGCCAAACAAGAAACAAACAGAGCAGTTCTGATGTGAGTAATATTTCTATTGAAAAAGGGACCGAATCATTAGAAAGAGTAATAATTGATGAAAACAATGTTTTCAACAGACGGCAAAACAGAAGTCAAACCACTTCTTCAGAGAATGCCTGGTGCAAGCTGTCACTGTCAAGTTGCTCTTCCAGCTGGGAGGAACTGAACTGTAATAGCAGCAAAGAGTTACCCGATGGAGGACAGCAACAAGAAAAGGGCTCAGTGGAGGAGCAGTGCTGCACAACAGAAACAGATGAAAATGGTCAAGCTGCTTCCATGCACTCATTGTCACCCAGAACTCAGTATACTTCTCCTCGAGAGCTTTCATATAGTTGTTTGAGGTCACCTCAGCCTTTCTTAGAGGTAGACACAGCCCTAGCTAGAAGGCTCGGGGAGAAGGCTTCTCTAAGGGGAGCAAAGCTGAGAGAGGGAGACAACCCTTCAGGAGGGAAAGCAGAGACGAATAACACAGCTCTAGAGAACAACTCGGTTACTTCCCTCACCGCTCCTTCTTCCTATCCTGCCAGGATGGAGGAGGAGGAGGAGTGTTCTTCCTCCTCCTGGGCGGAGCTGGAGCCCTGGGTGATGGCCGACCGACCGATGGGCGCATGCTGCAGCACCACGGACAGCGCCAGGGCGGGCCACCTCGTCTCCGGGACGGCCTCGCCCCCGCCCCAAAACAGCTGTGTGGGGCGGGACCCGGGGGAAGGAACCCTAGACAGCACGGAGCACCCCTCGCCCGTCGTAAGACGTCCCACGAATAGCGCTGCTGCTGCAGGATCTACAGGCATCGAGCCAAAACCGGCCAGCAGCTCCTTCGTGAGTGAGCGGCTGAGGAAACCTGCAGCCACGGTCGGACACAGATCTCTCGAAGTACTTGATGTTGACCCCCAGGCAGAAACTGTAGATGACACTGAATTTGATTTCATCAGTACTGGAGAGTTGGCAAACAGTTCTCCCAGAGTGACCACTCCAGAGCTTCAGGTGGCTCCCGGTGCACCAACAGGTTTGCCTTTGTGTGGAAACACGTCCATAACAAACCACTTTGATTGTGCCACTACTGAAGAAGAGGAAGAGGAAGAGCCTCAGAGCAGCAAAAGACAGTTCAGTTCATCACTGAGTCCATTGCACAGTTCAGCTCATATGCCCAGCAGTTCCTCTGACGGTCCATTTCTAAGCCCAAGGGGAAGTGGTCTTGTCTTCACACCTAGGAGAACCAAGGAAGAAATCCTTTATGCTCGGATTCTGAGGGATGATGACTATGTGCAGCTTCTGGCAGGAGTAGAACATAACTGGCTTGTCCAGAGACTGATGCCTACTGGAATGTTTAAGTCTAAACAGCTTCATAAAGCATACTGTAAGTTTCCTCACAGCAACAGGCATTTTCAAGCAATGCTACTTCCCTAGAAAACAGCCTTTACTCAGGCTTTTTAACCTCATAATTTAGTCACCACTTTCTAGGATTTTATTAGTTGTTATTCTAAGAGGTTTTGTGCAGCAGTTTTAGCAACAGAAGAACACACCCTTGAACCATTTTCTCCTATTCCTTCTTACTCACTTACACATCACTGACAGCTCAATAGAGATGGGTTCCATCTTCATGACCATTCAATCCCTCATGCTTCATCCCTTTGTGCAATAGGTATCTCAGGTCACTTGGTGCCTTGTGCCAGTTCATCAAGTCATTTCTCTCCCTTTCCTTAAGCTCATTTAGATTCCATATTTCATCCTGCAAGCTATGCATTGAGACAGTGATTATTAAGTTAATCATAAATAACAGTTTAATCTATTTGCTGTATCTTAATTTGTAGATCCTTACTGAATATACTAAGAAATACAGAAGTTAGGAGCAACATCTCTGTAGGATACCTCCTTAAGCTCATTAAGTAAAACCTGCTGGGGGCCCATCCTATCGTGTTTGACATCTGTTTAGCAATTTTTTGTCCTTGATATAAAATACCTAGCTCTGCACCTAGATATCTCTTAGCATATATTTGTTTGCCTAGAACTTTGCCTGGATATCTTGTCTCTCCTGTGATGGTATATCATCCCTCAGCATAGGCTTACAGAAGTCTTGAATTGTTCAGTCTACCTGCAGTGTTTTCTTTTTGTAGCTGCTCTTCTTTTGAAATACTCAAAGAAAACAGGCCTCTGGACAGGCCAGGAAACATCTGTATTCATTGGGGACAAACTGAACGTGGCAAAAGAAGGCAAACAGAGAAATGCATTTTGGATACACTTCCTGCACCAAGAAGAAAGCTTGGGAAGGTATTGATCAAGCCAGTTTCTGAAAGAAAATGTTTATCATTGCTACTTCTTTGTAAACATGAATGAAAACTCTCTGGTAAGACTCATCTTATACCTGTGATTCAGCTTGTACACTGCCTTGTCACGCAGTAATTTTATAGGGTATTTTCAGAAGATAGAAGGAGTTTTCACCTGGACAAGTGCAGAAATTATAGTCACAAGGGGAGATTTTTTTTTAATTCTGTTTCAATCAAGTTTACACTGAGTTAGTCTTTGACTGATTTTCTTTAGCAAGAATGTTTTATTGCTTTTCTAAATCTACTGAGCACTTTGTCAGTCTTCACTACACTAATTCTTCTCATTATTCCATCTAACTCTCTAATTTTGAATTTTTGGGAAGAAAAGGCTACTTTACTATTGTCTTCCAGCAATCATGTTATTGTCCATTTGCTCATGACAACTCTTGACTACCTTTACCCATGATGAAACAAACTCAGGTGAACTTAAATGAGCTTAAATATCACTTTATTTGACTTCTGCATTTGCATTAGGGAATTCCTATTTCTGCTGTTCCTTAGCACCCTAACAAAACATCCTTAATCTGAGACTAACTTGTTCTGTAAGATAATTTTACCCAAAACAACAGTAAGTAATTAACCTAACGTAGATTCCAGGTTCTGTTGTTTCATAAAACAAGATTTCCTAATCCTAGTCATGGGTAGGCAATACAACATTTTATGTTGCTGAAGAGGGTGCAAGCACAGAGTGGTATTAGTACCTCAGATGAAGATCAGACAGTTTGCTCACCTTCGCCTTCCTGTGAAGACACCAGCATTTGTTCTATCCATGGGCCAAGAAAGACAGCCTCATACCTGCTCCCATCTGAAAGAAGGAAAGCTTTATATGGTGCTGGGCCTGTGTCAGTGAGAAGTTACCCTAGCAAACAGACAGCTGCACTACCAAGTACACAGCTCCCAGCCTAGAACTGCTTTACAACAAGATCTTTCTTAACACAGAGTGAGGAAGCAACAATGGCTATAGGCAGAGAAGTTCTTCAGTTGTTTTAGTTTAGCAGTGGGTACATGCAATGGATGCATTTGTTCAGAAAGCTGAGTTAAAATCACCTATTTGCTTCAATTAGGCCTCAACATGATGAGAGCTGTACTTGCTGCTAATCACAGATTTTAGATTGTTGTTGGAAGTAGCTTAAGAATTCATATGCAGTAAGAACAGTATTTTCAAGTTTGACTTCAAACATTTCATTAAAATTTTTTAAAAAAAAACCCTACCTTGGGATCAGTTGATCCTTACAGTATTTTACTGTAGGAGCTGGGAAAAAGCCCACACCTTTAATCACTGCAATTTTAGATGTATCACCAACAAACAGCTGGCTGCCACACTCTGCTTTGTGGTGATGTTTGTGTACTACAAGTAGGGCTTCCTGAGTACAGTCTGCTGCAAAACTGACTACAGCAAAGACTTTTCTGCTTGTTTAGGTATGTTGGGAAAGAATATAAAGAAGAGAAGGGGCTTCTTCATCATTTCAGTGATGTGGAACGACAAATGACTGCCCAATACTACGTGACAGAATTCAACAAAAGGCTGTATGAGCAAAAGATCCCTACCCAAATCTTTTATATCCCATCTGCAGTACTTCTGGTAAGAGCTATCTTCAAAACAATGCCAGGGAATTAATGGGAAAAGAGTCTTAAGTCAGTTTTTTCATTTGTTTGTTTGTTTGTTTAAATAGTTAGGCCACCTGTAAATGACACGCTCTAATTCACGTGCTATTACCTGGTAGAGCTGCACCTGATCTTTTTGGGACAGAAGGCACTTATGCACACAGATGTGAGTTCAAAAAGATGCTGGTATAAAAAGATGCTATGTCCTGGTGGAAGCCATAAATTCACTTCTGTATGAAGCTCTGGAGTCATCCAGTCTTTTAGATCATTCTAACAGTGTATCAACATCTGAAGGGTGCAGAGCTGAATTCACAGTTTCATTATTACTATGTATACGATAGCATGATATGCATGTTATTGTTTCCGCTAGGTATTCTGGCACTAGATCTGGCTCTATGCCACTTGCTAGTAAGGCTTAATGGTAACCTGGAATCAGTATTTATGCTAGTCTCTGCACAGAGAAATTACTGGGGGCAAGAAAAACCAAAAACACTAACAAAACCCACCACTGTTTATTTGCACGTTGAAGGAGGATCAAGAGGAGCAAGGTTATCCAAATCTTTTCAGCTTTAGACATAGTCTCCTGAAAGAAGTTTCCCATTTGCTGGGCAAGCTACATATTTGTAGGATTTGTTGCTCAGTTTGGCCTGCCAGGTTGGCTTTGTGTTGGATGTGGTGACACCATTGTTCTAGATAAATATAAGTTCTGAACAGCCTGTATTTTGAATTAGCAGTGGGTTAACATGGGGACTCTTCCCATCCATCTTATGGTAGAAAGTTCTAGCAGGAAAAAGAACAGAAATTAAGTTAGAGGATCTTTAGCATCCTTGTTTTTACATCTCTGCTTGAGTGACTGTCATTGAAACTCTCTTTTCAGATTCTGGAAGACAGAACAATAAAAGGATGTGTGAGTGTGGAGCCCTACATCCTTGGGGAGTTTGTGAAGCTGTCTAATAACACAAAGGTAGTAAAGAATGAGTACAAAGCCACAGAATATGGTCTGGCCTACAGCCATTTCTCCTATGAGTACTCCAATGGAACGGAAGTTGTTGTTGACCTGCAAGGTTTGTATTGCAGCGAGCTTCATTTATTGTATATCCCATCATGTTGCAGAATATGTTATATGGGGGCATACTCTCTCTAAACAACCTAAAATGAGAGAGGTATGTGTATGTGTTTTTTTGCCTTGACCAGTGGTCTTGTTGTCTGCTGTGTCACAGTAGGAGCAGGAAAGCTACATGCGCCCTAGTGTGCCACAGCTTTGTACACCCAATTAAAGTGAAGCCAGTCCGCAAGGACGTGTCCTGAGAAAGCATCTAAAGGAGAATCACCAAAAGAGACAGTGGATTTTGTTGTGCTTTCTCCTTCTCATAATTGGCAAGCCTAAAAAATTCTCTATTCAGCTAATGAACGGCTGAACTCTTTGCTTGAAAGCTGAGGATATGACCTTCCAAACTCAACCTTTAGCACACAGGTATATCTAGGATGTTCATATACAATTTAAATATCCACTATGTACCTCCTAGAGTTTTGTTCTGCTTTTACTGACATAGGTGTAAACTGAGAATCACTGAGCTGCTATAATCAGAGGATTTGCTATGCCAAGCAGCCAGTACTCAGTGTGATGGTGCAAAGGCTGTGCTGTTCAGTACCAAAATGTATCCTTCCTTTGCAGGCTGGGTGACAGGTAATGGAAAAGGTCTCATCTACCTCACAGACCCACAGATTCATTCTCTTAATAGCAAAGATGTTTCCCGCTCTAACTTTGGGAAGAGAGGAATTTATTATTTCTTCAACAATCAACATGTGGAATGCAATGAAATCTGCCGTTGCCTTTCTTTAACAAGACCCTCAGTAGAGGCACAAATTTAGACTCGCACAAGACAGCCAAACGGAGTATGGCCAATAAGCTGGGCGGTATTTTATCATTCACACAATTAAGAACATGTTGTCTTGGTGAGAAAAGGGCCTCTGAGGTGACATCTGTGTAAGCACCTGCAACAGTCTGGGAAACATAGCATAACACCGGGTAGTACCATGTTACCATCTTGAGTACCATCTGAAATGTGTTCTTACAACCATCTGTGAGACTTAACAGAAGAACATAAAAGAAAGAAGAAAACAGCCTCCAAAATTCATTGGAGATGTACTACAAGACTGTACAAACCTCTAATGCATCTACAGACCCAGTTAGGGCAATAGGCACCATCTGCTCTTTGGAAACAGAGTACAGAATGGAGCGAGACAGAGACTTGCGTTTCAGCCATCCATAAAATTCACAGGAAGTTGTATAAGTGTTTCAAGGATCAAATGGCAATGTTTGGGGCTGATTGAAAAATAAAAACATGATTTATTTCAGAGAAGTGTTGCAACGCTATAATGCAATGGAAAGTGTAGCAATGCCTCAATCACTGTTTCAAGCCCTCACTTAGCATTTCATACAAATGTGTTCATGGGTGTGACCATGCAGCCTTTAAATAGATGGAAACAGTGTTTTAGCTGCAACAGCCAAGAAAACTGCTATTCTTCCAGAAAACAAACAAAACAAAACAAAACAAAACATTTTTCTCCAACCAGGAAACACTATACATGAATAATTTAGGAGCAAACTCTCAGCAGTTTCCCAAGAGTGGAGCAGTTCTCACCTGAAGACAGCGCCTCTTTTTGTCTATGAGCACCATAAGTTTTATGATTCTGTAATGAATTCCCACAGATAACACCAGGCCCACGCCAAGACTTGATCTTCTTACCTCACTCCACTCATGCAGCCAAAGGCTAAACCTTTACCTGCACAAAGACGACTTTTCTTGATGATTCTGTCCGTGCAGGGATCATACTTTGTTGTCTCTCATACGAACAGCTGTGACACAGACTATGTCCTTCAACTTAAACACTGCAGCTGAATTTCTGTTATTGTTCATGGCTGTTATATAGCACTGTACCCACAGAGCCCCAGATATTTAAGGCCAGCCCTGGCCAGCCTGCGGCATGCATGCTGGCCATGTGCTCCAACAGTGTGTACTGGGTTAGAGGCACACCGTACATCTCAGAAGCACATGCTGGGAAGCAGACCCCTTCCAGCCTTGTGAATGCTGGCTGAGCAGCTGAAATCCCACTTCTTTTTCCCACGCAGGCTGGTAAGCTGAGTCCAACTCAGTGGCACCATCAGATAATGCATGCACATGGTGTCACGGTGCCTCCCAATTTATGGGCCTTTCTTAGCTGAGAAAACACCCAGAGGAAAGGGAGCGGGAGCTCCTGACACCACGTGCTGCACCAAGTTAAGCAGGCTGGATCTTTTGGTTGAGGGATAAACAAAATAAAAGTCATCATCCAAACCAGGAGGCCAAAGGCTGCTCTGTGAAAGTCCAAGAAAAGGTGTGTATATCCCCCTTGGAATAACAGGGCTGGAGATAGCACCTGCAGCTGCTCAGCAACCTGCCTCTAGGCAAAATTTAGCGTGATGAGACCTTGGGTTTACTCTTCCAAGACCATGCCAACATGCCCAGTGTGTGTGTACAGTCACATGTACACATGTGCTACGGGGGTCTCCATCAGACAATTGGTGTGCAGCCTTCCTTCCATAAGCGGTGCTGAAAGCTGCCCTCACTGATGTGCTCCCCTTCTCACTGAGCCCCGAGGGTCTCTGCCCTGGGATCGCTCCTGTCGGGGGATTTGTGCGGAGAGAAAGGGAACACAGCATTAAACTCCCACAGAAAGATGGGTCCCGGCACCACGGCGTTAGCTTTAACAAAACCATCAGCTTTTGTTTCTGCAACCGGCAGAGATTTTTAGGCTTTTGTTGTCGCTTTATAGCAATGCCATTGTTTTCGAGGGGATGTTTGCGCCGAGTTGTTTGGAAAGATGCCCTATCACCGGGCTGAACAATTAGAGCTAGGTGTAAAGAGGGAGAAGCAAGAGAAAAAAAAAATTAAATCTCTTTATTATGGTGCATAAACCTTCAGTGCTGGGGAGCTGGGCAGCTGCACGGGAAGAAAAATGCATTCAAAAATATAATGCTAGTGTGAATAATCCTTTCTCGAATGCTGCTTGCAGACTGCTCCAGCTTTGTCAGGTGAACTTGAACTGGGCCATCAGATTTGCTGCCGTTCCCATTGCACACTGTCTATCACCCCGGGGCATTCACCATCTTGACTGCTGTTAAAAGGGAGCAAAACAATCCATCATTGAGCCCGGGAGTCACTCGCTCATAGAAAAGTAAAATCGGCATGTGACGGTACACTCAGCCCCAGTGTCTCGCAGATTAAAGTGATACATGGAAGTTCACGTGTTACCGGGAAGATTAAGCCAGTTATCTTGTTCCGCAGCCAATAAAGGGCTGCCTTGTCTGCGGTGGGGGGTGTGCTGCCTTTAACCAAGTGACAGAAACCATGCAAATGTGGCTTCGTGCTACTGCAAAAAAAAAAGGACTCCGGACTGTCATGGGGAAACAAAGATGGTCAGTGAGATTTTGGGAATGAATCGGTGGCAGAAATGTCGTGTTAAAGTCTTTTCCTTCTCTGCAGTGGCGATTAGAAGCAAAAGAAACCCTCCCAAACAATCCCTGCAGAACAAAGTGTCCGCATGCACTGCCCACAGGCAGCCCCGAGACCCCGAGAAGCTGCGCCTTTTCCAGTCTGCTGCTTGCTTGACCAAAAAAAATGTATTTAGATACGCTTTTGGATGAATGCATACATGGGGAATTTTAATATTTGGAGTACTTCCCAACATAGTAGTATTAGCATTTAGCAGCTGGTTTCTTTTGTTGTTTGATGTAAGACACTTTCCCATCCCAGCTAAATTTACGGCTACTGACAGATTTCTGAATGGGCAGCTTGAAAAAGTTGGCGTTGAGCGTCAGCTTGCCCCGTTCCCAGCAGCATCAGCACCACAGCGCTTGGCCTGGCTGCTCTGTCAGTCCCCAGCACAGGTCAGTACTCTTCACCCTCTGGGCGAGAGCTTGGAGCTCCCAACCAACAACATCTCCATTCTGCTATTTCTTCTGCTTTCCAAAGAAAGCCATTTGGACCAGCCAACCAACTTATTTTCTACAACCTACAACCAATATATATTGGATGTCTTTTTTTTTTTTTTTTTTTTTTTTTTTTTTTTTTTTTTTTTTGAGACATCCAGGCTTTTGTATTAAGTAAGTTGCTTTATAGGGTGGATCCATTATCCCGCACTCCCGAGTCTGACACAAGAGCTGAATCCGATCACTAAGGACCAGTTCTGTGGTCTCTGCAGAATAAGAGAAGTTCGTTGGAGAGGAGCAGTGAAATCTCACTGCCAGCAGTAGGACATGAGGCCTGAAGGGCCATCCATGCCCTCAGTAAGAGCAGCAAACCAAGCCCAAAGATCCCACTGCTGATAGCACAATGGCCATGTGCTAATGCACTCCTCCTATGCTTTGAGAAGACAGTGGCTCAGAAACTTCTTCCACCTGCACCTCTGCAGGTCCCCCTGCTACCACTGCCGCCTTCAGCACACCTTTGGGGACACTGACCTTCCCCTGCCCTATTCTTGCTTTTCCTTCTTTCCAACTAGAATTTAATCCCGTTATTTAACAACAACAACAACAAAATCAAACTTCCAAGATAGCAAGTTGTTAATGGCCCAGCTGCTGCTGGATGCTGCTGATCATCCCCTCTTCTAGCAGGATGGGACACCCGGGGCCGTGCACCCAGCACCCCATTTCCCATTCTGCTTCATGGGATGCCACCACCATGCACCACAGGTGCATGGGGGCCTTTTGAGACCTGAGCTGCTGTGCCGGGCAGGGAAGCCTGAGCTGCCGCCGGCACAGCTCAGGCCATCACGTTAATAGGGGTTGATTTGCAAACGGCGTCGCTCCCCCTGGCCCCCCTCTGCCCGACTCCCGCTTCTCCGCTCAATGGCACAGATGCTGCTTTGTGCTGCCCAGGACCAAGCGGCTATTAGCAGCAAATCCAGCGAGGGAAATTAATGAAGGCGACTACTAATAAAAGGCAGCTCAGGACAGCCGTACCAACTTGCTCCGAGCAGTAATTAACTTTTTTAAAACTCGCGAAGGTAAATATGCCATCGGCTTTGGTCCGGTCGCTCTCCCTTTTAATAGAAGCAGGGGGAGGGAGGAGGTTGGGGAGGCCACCGACACCGTCCTGCTGCCGGTCCCGCTGCTCAGAACTGAGAGCCCGTTTTCCTCAGAGCAGCTTTTCAGGCACCCCAGCAGCGTGCTGAGCTCGGCACAAGTGGTGAAGTGAAAGCACTGCCAGAAGCTGCCGGCTGCCACGAGCAGCCTGGGACCAGCGCGGCTTTCCCCATGCGCACATACACAAACCCTTTCTTGGATAAACCTGCCCTACACATATATTGCAGTGTGCTATCCTTAAAGTGCCATTTCATTTCTCTAAGTTACATATGTATCATCATACGGAAATAATGCAATGGTTTAATAGCCCCAGTAATCATCCCTTTCAATTTGTCATAGAATCATAGGATCATAGAATGGCGTGCGTTGGAGGGGACCTCAGATCCCATTAAGTTCCAACCCCCTGCCATGGGCTGGTTGCCCACCACCTTGGACAGCTCAGGCTGTCCAAGACCCCATTCAGCCTGGTCCTGAGCACCTACAGAGATGGGGCAGCCACAGCTTCTCTGGGCAGCTGTGCCAGGACCTCACCACCCTCTGAGTACAGAATTTCTTCCTAACATCTAACCTAAATCTCCCCTCTTTTAGTTTAAAGTCATTCCCCCTCGTCCTATCACTATCATGGTCAGCCCTTCTCCTATTTGTAAGCTCCTTTCAAGTGCTGGAAACCCTTTAAGTACTGGAAAGCCTTCTCTTCTCCAAGCTGAACAAGACCAACTTCCTCAGTCTTTCTTCACAGGAGAGGTGCGCCAGTCCCCTGATCATCTTTGTGCCCCTCCTCCAACTAAAAATCGTTATGCAAGAGCTAATGTTTCCAGCGCTAAAAATCAGCCAGTGTATGCTTAATTACTCAGTGTAATATACATTTCATTAACAAAGCCATCAGAGCACACCGTGGGACGCCCCTCGGTAGGTGAACCCTCACCTGCCGCTCCCCAAACCAACAGCACTGCTTCTCTGCCATCATAAAACTGAAGTATCTCTGTGGCAATGAAATCATCACAAGATCAGCCCTGCTAAAAGGAAATGTACAGCCTGGGCGTGCATCCCACACGTGTAGGAAGGGGAGGAGGGGCCACACGGCTATGCTGCGGAGCACAGGTGGTGTGCCGTGAGTCCATGTAAGGTGACAGCAGAACCATGGCACGGGCCTGGGGCATGGGAACAGACCTCCACACACCTTCTGGGGAGACTCCCAGCCATGGGGTTCGTACCATGGACAGAGAGCAGCCCCCTGACAGTGGCATGAGCCACCCCCCCCCCCTCCCACTCCCAGCCAGCATCGATGGGGACAAACCATTACAGGGGGTCCTTCCCAGCGCCCCCGGGCCGCCGCCCTGCTGGAAGGCCGCCTCCTGCCCCATCCCTTCTGGCCCACAGCAGGTCTGGGGACACAGCTCCCTGCCCTGGCCACATCAAAGCACTGATTATGCAAATGTACCCACTTTTTTTCTCTCTCTCTCTCTTTTTTTTTCCTCCAGGAATTATTTATCACACAATAACTCCCCTGCCAGGGGGGGAAACAATAGCTGGGGCTGATAGCTGCGCTCGCCTGAGGCTACGGGGCGGGGAGTGCGTTTTATTGGGCTAACCTAATTTCACTAATTCTCTTTTCACACGTTGGGCTTTTTTTTCCCCCTTTTTTCCCCCTTCGGGGATGTTGCTCACAAGGCTGGGTTTCACGCTCCCAGGGCTCATGTTATTGAATTAACACGTTCGGGCGCCTCCGCTGGTTCCTAATGATTTCCAGGTGTTTGTGCCCAGAAGTCACCCGGCACTGCTGGGTGCGTACAATGGTGCTGAAAGGCCTGTGAGCACATCAGATGTACCCAGGTCTCATCTGGGATCCAGGCATCGATGTGGGGGGTGGGGGAAGGGTTGCCCAGCACTGAGAGGAGGCGATGGAGTGGGTAGGGATGGGAGGAACGAGGTAGGGAGATGGGCTCTGTGCAGCAGCATTGGTAGGGTGCCAAAGTGCAATGGGATTACCCAAAAATCAGGTTGGACATTAGGAAAATTTTCTTCTCTGAGGCACCGGGATGGGCTGCTCAGGGAGGTGGTGGAGTCGCTGTCCCCGGAGGTGATCAAGAGCCACGTGAATGTGGCACTGAGGGACATGGGTTAGTGGGCATGGGGGGGATGGACTGATGGTTGGATGAGATTATCTGAGAGGTCATTTCCAACTGTAATGACTCTATGAAATGCCTCACACGGGACACCGCATTCCCCCTGCAGCCAGCTCTAGTGGGGTCCCCACACCGGGCAAGGAGGCAATGTGTCCTACCCCCATCTCCCCCAGCATCCGCTCACCCAAAGATCAACCACCCCATCCCCCTGGGGATGCACTCACGTCTCACACAGTTCATCCTTCTGCTTTATTTCCAAAGAAGCAAAACAACATTTCAGCAACGGAAACGCAAATCAGCCTCCCCAAAGACGCTCCAGCTCCGGTGTCTCCCAGCACCACAAGAGCACAACCGAACCACCCACACCGCACTGCCCGTAGGCCATTTGGGTTCGCCCCCACCACATCCCACAGCCCCCAGGCCAACCTGCGGCGGGGCCGAGGACGTTTGTCACCCCAACAGATGGTGCGTGAGCCATGAAAAAGAGCAACCCGAGTGATGAAAATTATGAAAATTAGATATTTTATTTATACTTTATGAGGAGAACAATCCCTTTGCTCTTCAGCCGTAAATACATACTAGAATAGACTCTGTAAATTATACAAAAAAATACATCTTTTCCATGAAATCTTTCTTTATAATAAATAAATGTGAACACGTGTGTGGCGGATCGCTGTAATGTCCCGTGTCTGTTTGGGTTTTCAGTCCGTTGATTTATTTTTAATCTCCTGAAAGAAGGGGGGAGTTCCTCGTCCCCTAAAGGTCGAAATAAATAATGCATGAGGCGCTCCTCCCTCCCACCCACCCCTTCCCTTCCCTCTACAGTTTTTCCTTTTGATAGAGAGTTCAGCCTAAATTTCCACGCTTGCATTCAGCCCTGACAAAGCCTACAAATTATACAATGACTTCTAACCTGGACCCCTAACAACACAACTTTTTCTTCTTCTTTTTTTTAACTTGTTTTTTTTTTTCTCCGCTCCCCCCTCGTAAATCACGGAGACAGCTGCGGAGCGGCGAGGGGCAGAGCCGGGCAAAGTGCACGTCGGAGGAGCGAGGGCCGCCCGGGCCGCGTTAGAGGCAGCGGTGGGGCGGCGGCGGCGGGGCGAAGCGGCCCCGCGGGGGCGGCCAGTGCTCGGCGTCCGAGGCGGAGCCGGCGGGGCTGCCGGGCGATAAAGTGCAGGCGTAGGGCGAGGCGGAGGGCGCGGGGCTGGCGCCGCCGCTCCACGACGAGGCGGGCGAGGGGCTGCCCTCGGCGGCCGCCCCGGGCGCGGCGTCGGCGGCGCCCCCCAGGCGGGCGGCCCCGGCCAGGCGCAGCGTCTCGGTGAGCGCCCAGATGTAGTTGTGGGCGAAGCGCAGCGTCTCGATCTTGGTGAGCTTGGCGTCCTCGGGGAAGGTGGGCAGCACGTCGCGCAGCGCGTCCAGCGCCGCGTTCAGGTTGTGCATGCGGTTGCGCTCGCGGTTGTTGGCTTTCAGCCGCCGGCTCCGCTTGATGCGCTGCGCCGTCTCCGCCGTGCGCGCCGCCCGCGGGGGCCCTCGCTGCCGCCCCGCCCGCCGAGCGCCCTCCTGCAGCCGCCGCGGCCGCCCGTCCTCCTCGTCCTCGTCCTCCTCGCCGGCGCTGGACGGCAGCGAGGCCGAGGGGGCGGGCGAGGCGAGGCGCAGCAGCAGCAGTTCGTCCTCCGCCGCGGGCGCCGGGCTCTCCGCCTTCACCGGCATCCTGCGGGGGCGGGGGAGAGGGGGGCGCGGCCGCTGGTCGACGGCCGTCGGGCGGTCGGGGGGCGCTGGCACGCGCCCCGGCGGCGTCGGAGCGGCCCGGGGCCCGGCGGCTGCGTGTCTGGCACACGACCCCGCTAACGCCCCTTATATACCCCGCGGGGAACAATCAAACCTGCCCCGCCGGCGGCCCCCCCCGCCCCCCGGCCCCGCCGCCGCGCCATTGGTGCCTCGCGCTCGGCTGGAGCGTGCCGCTAATTTATTAATGAATGGCGATGGGGGGGCGCGAGGCGCCGGCGGCCAATCGGGGCGCCCCGCGAGCCACGCGCGCCGGAGCCGGCTCCCTTTCAGCGCCGCATTCAGCGGCCGCGGGCGGGGGGCTGCCCCGCTGGGGGGGCCCCGCGCGTCCCCACGGGGGTAGCGGGGCCGGGGCGGGGCGGGCGGCGCTCGGGGGACGCCGTGCCCCTAAAGCTGTGAGGCGGCTCCGGCGTTTGGACCCTCGGCTGCCCGCTCGCAGCGGCTCAACGCCGCAGTTGTCGGTGCGGCAGGGGGCGTCGGGCCGCGCCCGGGCCCGGCTCACTGACCGGGGCCGGCGGGACGCAGTGGCTCGGGGTAAAAATAGGAAGGCTTTAAAACAGAGCTTGCCTTGCAACTGGTGGGAAAAGCCCCAGAGCGGAGGCTTGGATGTCACGCTGACAGCTGAGGTGTACGTGGGAGTCCCGTGGTGTGCAATACGTGCGCACGCAGTGATAGAATCGCAGGGTCGTTGGTGTGGGTTGGAAGGGACCTTAGAACCAGCCAGCCCGGCCCCGACCCCCTGCCATGGGCAGGTTGCCCCCACCAGCTCGGGCTGCCCGGGCTCCAACCAGCCTGGCCTTGGGCACCTCCAGGGATGGGAGCATCCACGACCTCTCTGGGCAGCTGTGCCAGAGCCTCACCACCCTCCAAGTAAAGAGTTTCCTCCTAACGTCTAACCTAAATCTCCCCTCTTTTTGCTTAAAGCCATTCCTTCCTATTGCTCTTGCTGCCCCCAGCCCCGTTCTTGCTTCTTTGCTGCTGCACAGACGCGCACCCTGCCGCTCCATGCCACGTTTAGCCAATCTGTTAGAAAACGTCTGTGACTCTGCCAGGTGACTTGGGCACACTTCCCCCTTCTGAGCAACGGGGGGTCCCTACGTGTGAGGAGCGCGGCACGGGGCAGCGGCAGCCCGCGCTCAGCCAGCAGGACGGAGGCTCTGCGCTGTGTGGGGCGAGGGCCGGGCAGGGCCGGGGTGAGGGCCTGAACTGTCCCCCGGGGTCAAACTGTTCAACTTCAGCCCCTTTGCCAGACTCAATCCTACTTTATGGGAACAAAGGGGTGAAGTAGGCGACGATCAAGAAATGGGAGCACAATGATTTAAGCTTATCACACGGCCCAGAAATAAAGGATGCTGAGCTGGTGTGCGGGAGAGGGGGAGACCTTCAGAAGGGCTTTGTTTGCTGTAAGAAGATTGAACTCGGTGGCGACCCGAGAGCCCTAAAAGTTTAGGGCCTGTGTTGCTGAGAGACCTTTGGACGCGGCCCGTCCACGCTCCGACCTCACAAGTTGCGACCGAGTGCCTGTGCCGGCCCCGTGGCCCAGCAGGGTGGGGGAAGCCGGCCCTGGGCTCCCAGGGCTCCAGAGGGTCGGTGGGATGGAGCCCCCGAGCCGCTAACGGCGGGGTGCCCAGCCTACGGCAGGGTGGCCCAGCCCTTAACCTGGGGGTCAAAACACAGCCCCTTCCCAGAGGGTGAATGAGGGGTGCTCGGCAGGGGGCAGCCCCCGGCACGCCGCAGCCAGAAGCACCGCTGGGAGGGAAGGGCAGGCCCTCGAATTTGGGGTTCCTTTGGGATCAGCTCCCCCCACCCCCCCGGGCGGTGCTGCCCCGGCATCCTGGCCCAGCCCCCCTTGCGGACGAGCCCCCGGTCGGGCCGATTGTTCCCGGTGGATTTGCATGGCAGGTGCAGGCTGCGGAGTGATTTTGCGATGCGGAGCCCCGCTGCCCCCCCTTCACATCCCCCCCCCCCCGAGGATTTGCCTCCCCCACCTTCCCCCTGTGAAAAAGGGCCGCCGGTGCCTTCCTTTCCCATGAAGAAGAGAAGAAGCTTGAGGATCGCGTGAACACGCTTCAGTTTTCTTATTCTTTTCTATAGATGTGGGGAAAAGAACAGCCGATTGTGTGAAAAACCCAGTGCCTGCAAAAAGGGACATTGGCCATCCAGGCGAAGGTGCGCGAGGGAGAGCACTAATCGCTGAACCAGGAGACAAATACGATTACCAGCTCCGAGCCTTGAGTCAGAAAGTCTCATAGACTTTAAGATGTTAATCCCCGACATAATCCTTCCTTTGGCGTGTAGGAATAGTGCAGCCACAAGAGTTGTTTTGTTATTTATATTGGCGTTTAATAAAACTCAGCCAGCGGTGAATGGGCTGCCCACTCTCCAATGGTAATTAATTCCCTATTTCAGTGACCCAATTGTGCTGGGATAGAGCAGTGGGACAGTCCCACTGCCCCAACCCGCCTTTGTGCAGCTACACAGCTCTCGTGCTTCAACAGCTATGGAAACTCATTCTTTTGATGTCATTCAATGAGTTTTCCTTGGGCATCTTCTAAACTTCAAGGACCCTTTTCTTTCTCGAACGCATGAAAAGCAGGACTAGCTTGACCACCTCTGTAGAATTTAATGATTTGGTGAAAGGGCCTTTTTGGGGGTTTGTGTAAGGAAAGAGAGAAAGAAAATTTGGCAGGCTGCTATCAAATGGGGCTGTCCAACCCGCAGCACACCGCAGCCATTCAGCTCCCGGCACACACGGGGCAGAGGAGCTGTGCTTCCTTACGCAGAGCGCTGCCGTACCTCTCACCCCTGGCATGAGTGCAGGTTCGTCACGAGCGAGCAGCCTGCACCCTTGGCCCCGAAAACGCCTTGCCTTCAGGGAGGCACTCTCGATCCTCAAAAGGGAAAACCTGTGAGAGCCCCACAAGGCATCGTGGTGCTGCCGAGCCCGGGGCCGTGTCCGGGCAGCGCGTGGCCGTGGGGCGGCCACAGGAGTGTGTGAAATGGGCACGTGAAGGACACGGCCCGGCCCTGCCCAGCGCGGGCAGCCCCTTCTATGTCTTTATACATGCTCCCAAAAAAACCCCTCCGCAAGTCACAAACAATTCAGAATTCACTAAGAAAACACAGAGTGAACCATATGGCCGGGGTGGCTCGAGTTGGCTGCATTTTCCCCCAGACAAAGAAGGGATTGAGAGTTGAAGGAAAGGAGAAAAAAACCAACTTTCCGGCTGATGAAGCTGTTGTCTGGAGGCAATGATCCCAAATCTCAAGGCTTTATTCCAGGCCCCGACTGAGACGTGATATGTCATATGATTAGCATCTTTCATATTTACAAGAGCAGTGTGGGCTGCCGGGCTTTAGAGAAAGGCGAGAGAAAGAGGGGGCATATGCTGAAATGGATTTAGCATTTGAAAGAGAGAAAAGAGATCGGATAAATACACTTAAACGAGGATTTAGTTTTACTCCCGTTGCGTCCTAATGGATTGTTGATTGAGATTTTAGGGAGCGAGAGCCGAGGTGTCAGCGGCGCTGCGCGGCGTAACGCGGGCCGCTCCCGGCGGCGGGCGGCGCCACCTGGCGGCCTGGCGGGGCCGAGCCGGGCCGGGCGGGGCTGCCGACTTGCGAGGATTGAATAAAGCGAGGGCATGCCGCTTTCTTTGAAAATACGACGCTGCGTTAGGCCTTTTTACTGTCAGAGCCATGCTCTTGGCTTTCACTGACTTGTAAATACGCAAAGTGATGCTTGTTTTTACAACAGGCTGTTACACGTGTATCAGAGCTGAAGAACAACGAAACGCTAATAATGCAATTAGGTACTTCATGAGCTTAGTTATTAAATAATTCATACTAATATTAATAATAGAATTAAAGGGATTTCAGATACACATTTTATTTTTCCTTTTTCTTACTCTGTTCCTCTTCCTTCTTCTCCTCCAAGTAGTACTTAAGAACGTTGTTTAACTGCTGCTCACATTGGCTTCCATGTTGCAATCCATTTTCTCGTCCTGAAAGCAACATTCAATAGGATAATTATATCTCACTTCACAGCATCCATCACGTAATTAAGTGTGTGGCAATGGGAACACCTATTGGCATCAAACAGCAATAATATTTCTACTGGGAACACTATTGTTCTTCAGCCAGCCTTGATGCCAACCAAGTAGAGAGAGTAAAATTAGCATTTTGGCACTTCTTGTACTGAATTCTTATCTGTTTTAGACACTAAAAACTCCTTCTGTAGTACCTGCTAAGGTGAGGGCCTCTCTGTGCAAAGGGCAGGCGTATGTCTGCAAAGACACCCCAGTGGGTGCTGGGGAGTTGGATTCAGTTTATTGAAGATATTTTAGAAATCGGGACTCTCTCTCACTTCTCTAATTCAATGAGGATCGATAAGGCCAAAGTTAGGATGAAATGTACTCATGCTTTGAGATGTGAAATGATTTCCCAGTTGCAGAAAGACACGGTGCATTTGTCTTTCCCTTGTTTAATACGACCTACTCAGAAATACAGCTGCAAGGAAAAATTGCTTTACCGTGTTCCTGCCTGGGTCTACTATGTAAAAACCAAATTGGTAAAGCACTAGAAATGCAGTAATCATCTCCAGATTTCCTTACCAGAGTACTCTGTCCATCTATCTGATGCAACCAAGAGAAGAAAACAGAAGTCCCATTACCAGATAACAAGGATACTTAACGTATAAAAGCAGTTTGCAGATAAAACTGCCAACAAGCAACCCTTGTGCTTGCGGTCTACTTGCAGTAGACCACATATGTAGGAAATATACTGCATTTTGCATAGTATGCATACTGTGCATTATGAAGGATGTACACTGCATAGTACATATATTGCTATATACAGCATATTGCATAATTTTAAAAGATGAGCTACATGGTTTTGAAAATAAAGGAAGAAAATGTAATACCTTTGCAGTGATTAATTACTCTTTCATAGAGTCTGTTCTTACTTAAGCAGGCCAGATTTCCAACAATCAGCAGATGCCTCTTTGCCCTTGTTAGTGCAACGTTCATTCTCTTTTCTGAGTCTGTGAATCCAGTTTGCCTTGTTCTTACACACGACAGAACAATGATCTCCTTCTCGGCTCCCTGGAATGCATCTACAGTGGACACCTGGACAGCCTTCACTGGAAAAGCCTCAGAATGTATGCTCCTAAGCAAGTTCTGTATCTGCAGACAAATGAATATGGATGCTGATGAGTTATGCTGCTCTGTCAATTACTTGTCTTGAGCAAAAACTACAAGTCTGAGTCCACACAAGATGCAAACTGAGAAACTACAAAGTGCAATGATAAAAAATCTTCAGCTACCTACAGTAAAATATTATGGAACGAGACTGCATTTGATAAAACACCAAGTCTGCTCAATGTGGCAAACCATGCTTACAGTTAGTAATCACAGCAGCCCATATCATGCCCTGAATGACTGAGTGAGGTACAACTGCAGCCTTGCTATGCAGATCTCTCCATTACCTGTCCCTGTCATGCATATCAATCTATAATGACACCCAAACCATTTATTAACATTATGTATTAATTAATTTTCCAAATTTTCTAAGTGGGCAGGTCTATGGGAACTGTTGAGTCATGGCCTGAACCACTGATTGAGCACCTGGGGAAAGGTCAGCCCTGGGAGCACAGGTGAAGGCAATTCAGCTGTGTGACCAGAAGGGTGGAGCCTGGCTGCACCTCTCTTAGACCTCATTTAAGGGCTGACAGTGGCTGGAGAAGGATGTCTGGTTGGAGATCCTTCCCTGGTAGAGCTTTCCCCTGTGAGCCTAGATCTTCAGAGATAGGTAAGCAGTCCTTTTTTTTCTTGTCCTTATAATGCCTTTCTATGGTGTTAGTCTACTTGTCATTATACCTCTTGTATTACCAACTTATCGTGTTGCTTTTCTGACTGTTACAGGAGGAAAAAGGGAATGTTTTTTTTGTTTGTTTTTAGCAAAAAACTGAAGTAAGGGTTTTGACTTGAGGATTAAAAGAGGCTTTTAAAAAAAAAAAAGAAAGGTAAACTAAACTCTGGTTAACCTTTCAGTACTTGTTTCTCACTTCTAGTTCACTTTTCCTAGTTGAAATAGAGCCTTTGTTTAGAATAAACTTACAACTGTTTTATCAGGGGTATATTGTACAAACCTTGTACATCTGTGACTTATAAAAAGTAATCACGCCCACTGCAGATCCATCTATTCCACTTGCAGTCAGAGCCTGGATAAACTTGACTGTAAAGTGAACTTCTGCCATGTTGTAAAAACTGTTGTCTCTTTCAATCTGGAAATAAGGAAGACTTCTAATTTAGCTCTCCTTAATAGCAGTTAAAATACACTTAATTTCACAGTAAGAATGCAAGCAGAATGGAGGAAACTGTACAGTATCATCTTATTTAATAAGAAACCATGAGAAAACTTACTTGCTCTAGCCCGTTAACACTATAAAAACAAAGTGTTGGAAGCCAATCCAGTAAAGGACTTCTTTCCTTCTCAGAAACACCATCTATCAGGTTTCCTTCATAGAACAGCTCGTTGGCTATGGCACTAATAGCGGGGTGGCATCGGTATTGTGTCCGTAGCAGTATTGTTTTATGTCCCTAAAGGATTATGATGTAGAGAGCGTGAATAGGAAAAATAATTACTACCTATTCTGAAATGCCAACTCAGTCAAACAAAAAGTAGAAACAGTTCCTGCAAGAAGCTGACTTAATCTTCACACTTCTAGCAAAAGTTAAAACAAATACTGTCGCCTCTAATTCTTCTACGTGGATTGAAACTTGTACATAAAGATCAGGTGAAATAATCTGTTACTGCTTCTCACTTTTTCTTTTACATTTATTATGCAATGTCTGTGCATTGTGCAAATAACATCTGCAGAGAAATGCACCAAAATAGAATCTACTTGATTCAAAAGCAGGCTGAAATGCTGATTCTCTAACATCTAAATTGGAAGTCTTAGCGACTTCAGTGGACTTTGAATTTTATCTTCCATCTCTAGAAAAGATATTTTTAGCAGTGCATACCATTAAGCAAAGCCGATCAAAGAGAGTCTGCTCCAGTCCTTTTTCATGAATGCTCTCAGACCCTTGAATAGTTGGTGGCAGCTGCTTAGGATCTCCAACGAGGACTAGCTTTTCACACTGAAACCTAAATAAGAATATTATAGAAAAAGCCTTTAAAAAAGGTTCTAACAAGATGTTAAACTATTTGTACTGAAACTGCAATCTCTTTTTGATGTTGTGGATTGCCTTCTATCAGGCTTCCTTCTCCATTGCTCTTCTTTCCAAAGTTAAAGTAACACAGTAACTCAAGAAAAGCATCTAGAAGCAGGACTTAATTTGTAATTACTCTCCTTGGTTTTTAAGGTGAGACCTCAGAATTTGTGTTCTTAAAAGGACATCCAAGTTTGGTGATTTGAGGCTGTGTCACTGCTAACTAAAAGTTACTTCTCTTCTGAAACACAGAAGGCTGGTGGTACCTTGCAATAGGAAGGAGAGAAGTAGGTTCAGTCATCTGACTGCACTCATCCAGCACCACTACAGGAAACTTAAGAGTATCCAGGCAAGGGAACGGGCAGGCAGCGCAGGTCACTCCAACCACTTTTACCTTTGTTGTTAGTAAAGGAAAAATTGATAGAGAAACATTATGATTGTTTAGTAGTCTCTTTGCAGAACATAACTATAACTCCAGCAATAGAATACACTTCAGTTAATTTTTAGCTATTCTGTTACATGCATGTCATACTCAGTCTCAAAATTAAATTCTAACTCCAGGTAAAAGATAGGGTACACAAAGAGGAGGATCAAAGGTTAACATTTCTAACGTAGAAACGCACCAAGCATGAGAGCCATTCACAAATTCCTGGATTTCAAGGCCCGAACAGGTCAGGCACAGAAAGAGTTCAAATTACACAATTCTCCAAAACCTTTTGAGCCCCAGTAGCAGAAATGGCAGCAGTGATCGCTAGGAACAAGCACAAAAAACCCACAATGCTTTGTGGGCCTGCTTTGTTAGAATTTCTCTACAACAACCTCAAAGCATTTGAGTCTAGAAATGAGGGCAAAGAAGCAAGTAACTAGGGATCAGAAGGTTTTTCTATAGGAAGTGGTAATTTTAAAACATAATTCTTTGATGAAAAGTTACTTAGTTACTTAAAAATACATATGAAATATTTGGACTTCTTGGCAGCTGATTCTCAGTTCTACGTTAACCAGATGTAGTTAATTCCTTCTCTCTTACCTTGATGACTATATAAATTTCACTTTTGAAGTGACAGTGCAGACAAGCAATGTTCAGTACTTTTTCTCTCCTTGTAAACTGTAGTGGTGATGTTAGAACAGACTGCAGTAAATCCAAAATAGGTTTCTATCTCATAATTTATCATTAATAGGAACTGCAAGTATAACTTAAGTCAGAAGCACATAAGACATTAAGCTGTACTTGTAGAATCAAAGCTGTCCTATTCCGAACATTCATCTCAAAACTTGAGGTGCTTGGCAGTCTCTCAGTGCCACAGAGGATTCCTATTTTCCATTTGTTGGGTCTCGCAGGTAAGGCATAGCAAAAGAGCGCTCTCCCATCCCAGCCACTTTAACTGTACCTGTTGCAATGCAGTTTTATTGGTCCCCAGTTTATGCCGCTCAATACTCTTCCTTATGTACATTTTTTCAGCTGGTGCCAAATCTTCTTTCATGAGAGCAAGAAGTTCTTTTAACTGTTCATTTTCATTTCCTGAGCCAGCATGTAAGCTTAAAGATTTCATAACATTCATTAGAATGACCAAAAATAACATTGTCTTCAGTGTTAACACACAATATACAAAAACTAGTTGTGCAACACAAGTATTTTACAACAATGTATTAACCTATATGAGCTGAGATAAAGTAATAAAATACTTTTTTAAAACAGACCTTTATTTCACCAGCTCAAGCCCACTGCCTTAACCAAAGATATGTGTAGTAAATGACTTCCCCAAGCTCTTACAGTTGATTTCAGTGTGGAGTAGAAGTGTGGAGAAAGTTTTCACTCTCATGCTTTTTTTGTACCCTTGGCACTCTGTTTACACCAAGGAGTGGTAATTTTATTCACCTTGAACTGTACTTTAATTCCCTCCACACTTTTGAAAGTACTCTGTAGGTCACATAGTTTTAAATAGTCAAGAGAGATCCCAGAACACTTCTGCTGTATGCAGTGGAGATGCCTTGGGTAAGAAGTACAGTATTCACAAGCTGTTACTATTAACTCTCTGAGCATTAAATGTATCACTTCCTCCTAGTCCTGATCACTACAGCAGTACAAATATATCTTAAGTCTATTTTTTTTTGCTTTTCCTCTTTGTGTAAACTACCAAATCTCTCACTGTTGTTTATTTGCTCTCTATTGATTTCCATTTAAAGGCATTACCCCTATTCAGTAATAAGTCATGTGCCTGAATCAAGATAAATTTTATCTGCTGTGTTAGGGTAGGTGGAGAGAATAAGATAGTCATATTACAATCTCATTTTGAATGACTTCAAGTGCATGCTGTAAGATAACTATCATGAACCATGTAATTGGCTCAGATCTCAAAGATTAACATACTTACCTATAGGGAAGAATTGCTTTGGTGATTTTCCTAATACTTCCCACTCTGATAAAATCCTCAAATCCAAGATCAAGTAGACTTCAAAGAAAAAGAGATGACACACACATTAGGACAAAGTAGGTATTAATTTTGAAAAACACAAAAGATGTTTTTCTGTGAAAAGACACTGGAACACTGAAGAATACAAGCTTCAGCAACTTATCAAACCAAAGTAATGTGAATCACAAGTCAAATAAATTGAAATCAGAACAAATTACCTCACTGTGATTTGTCTCAAAATGCTCAATTCCTTTATGATTCTCGACTTGCATTCAGCCTTTCTCCCTTTATCCTTCTGAACTGTCTTAACCTCTAACATATTTTCTTTTCTTGGTATTTGGTGAAGATTCCCAAGTCTCATCTCCCCCCCGCCACTGTTATTTCCTTAAGCTTCCTGAGCATTCCTAATTTCTGTCTTGGGTGGATTCTAATAGTAAATGTGATGACAGTGTGAGATTAGGCTCATATAAAATAGTCCAGCTAGTCTTACATGGTCTCTTAGAATAGACAGACTGTGTAAAGGAGTAAGAGTAAAGTTAAAGCCCCAATTGTAACAATTTATAGGGAAAGAATGCAAGTATAATCCAAGGTATTATACTGGAAGTACCAGTATAATTACCAGTAACATTTAAGTGCATTGTTGTCTTTTGAACAACAATTTGTGAAGTCTTAATTCACAGTAACCTACCACAGCAATATCCTGTCAACAGCAACATTAGTAGAAGAAGCAATCAGAAGTTTCCATGGAGCTAGCTCTGCACCCTCCTTAGCTTCACTGCTTTCAAAGAGCTGGACCAGGAACAAGATCACAACAGACAGCAAAAAGCTCTTTCCAGCTCCAAAAACACCTGATGTGTTAGACGAAAAAGCCAAAAGTTCACATGAAGACTTTCTAGAAATGCAGTTTTGATCAACTATTCTAACAATTTTATCTTGTGAAAGCATTGTGCAGTAATTCTTGTAAAAACACTGCTTGCACTTGCTTCAGTAGATGAAAGTATCCAGGGCAATCACTTGGCTGACACTTCATTGCGTATGTTAGTTTTAATTATTTGTATGCATCCCTCATGATATGGCCTCATGTACACGATAAAAATTGAGATGATGATGATTTTTTCTAATCATTCTAACTAGATTGATAAACTTCAGGCAATATAAAGGTAATCCATATGAAGACTTATTGTCCATGTGTATATTTTTGCCAGGATCTAAAAACTTACAGCAACTCCATCTCAATACTGATTTGAAAAAAAGTTTTAAAAAAACTTGAATTAAGATGTTAATCATGTATATATGCTGAAAAGAGATAAAACAAGGATGTAAGAAAGTACAGAATAAGGAAAAATAAGAGTTTATATAGTAATTTAGCAAAGCTTATACATGATGACAAGTATTTTAATATGAAAAAATAAGCAGAAGACAATCCTAACTTTATAGAGATTTTGCTAGGGAAGATCTCTATACGTAAGGTAAAATACTGCAAAAAGCAGGATGCAAATTCAAGGATCAAAAGTTCTATGCTGACAGAATATATGTTATGATTCTAATGTCAAGGTCCTTATCAGAAGGATCTCACGCAAGGCATGACTTTTAAGGAAATGCATGAAGAGTGGTCTTATAGTGCCTTTAAAAATTAGTCAGTGTTTACCCAAACTTAAGGACTTCTTTCTAAGTCTGTGTAGGACTGTAAATATGATTAATACAAAGGCAGCAAGTCTACTGTTTCATCACTAAGAGAATTTAGGGATATTTCACTAATGCAAGTGTTACTTATCAACCAGCATTTTTGCAAAGAATAAAAAAGCAGATTTTACAATTATTTGCTATATACCATGTATGATTGTGATAGGGAAAATCTGATGTTCTTCCGCTGGTTTCATATTTTCATGTGAGGTCATCATCTGAGCTATGTGAATCAGAGATGTAGCTTGATCTGGATTCAATGAGAACGTCAGGATCATCTTTTCAGCTAGTTCCATTGCCACTTCAGTGCTGACAGATCCATAGGTCTTTTTGCCTACCAGGCTCATGGCAGGTGGAATAAATTTTCTTTTGTTGATTCTTCTAGTCGATTTTTCAGAATCAGAATTCCTAAGAAAAATGTAACAGAAAAGCTGTGTTACAATACTGCATATGTATGAATTGCATCTCACTGTTCTGACACTCTCACCTAAGTCAAAATGCTGATGCATTATAATTAACAGTTGACATACAAAGAAGCTGCTGCCTTCTTTATCCTGATGCACACCTGGACTGTATATTCCTGCCTCTTATTACTTCTCAAGGGAAGTCTGTATCATACTACACAGGTTTTTTGGCTTTTATATTACTTGGAGTGAGGTTAGACTTTCCTCTGACTTACTCAATGCTGACAGAATTAAGAGTGATAGTATCATGTAGTCAGAGGTAGCGGGGATTCACATAGTTACTTGTTTTATACTGCGACTCACAGGATCATATAAAGGTTGGAAAAGATCTCTATGATCATCTAGTTCAACTGTCTACCTATGCTGCTGTAGTGGAAATGCTAAGTCATGTCCTGAAGCAGTGATTGAGCACCTGGTGGGAAGGCAGGGCCAACCCGGGGAGCTCAGATGCATGTAATGTACCTGACTGACTGGAAGGGGTGGAACCAGGATCCACCCCTTCCCAGACCTCATTTAAGGGTTGGCAGTGGAGGTGAGGGCATCTCTTGCTGGAGATCCCTGCCTACCTGAGGCCTTCCAAAGGTAAGCAGCTCTTTTCCTTCATTTCTGCATCTGTGGCTGCTGCACTTGGGCTTGTTCTCATTTGCTGCAGCCAAAGACTTTGCCACTCTGCTATTATCATGGTACTTTCCATCTCATTATAGCATTACAATTGCCCACTAAACTGTCCCTAAGTACTACATCTACATGTTTCTTGAACATCTCCAGGGACAGTGACTCCACCACTTCTCTGGAAGTCCACTTTTTAGTAGAGCAAGTTCAATGGTATTTTTTTTTCCTGTACCTATTTACATATTGTATGTTCACACTGACACTGAAACAGTAACTTACATTTTTAGTAGATACGGTATTAGTGGTAAAGTAGATGGGTTGAAGTATTCTTCCATATTTCTTAAGGATATAAGCTCACCACTGGCATTACAAACTAGCAAGGCATGAACTGATGCTGAAAAGGCCACAGAAAAATAAAATTAAGAAAAAAATGAAATGAGCCAAACTTTCAAATCAGGTAGAGAAATTAATTAAAAAATGCTGAATTAGTCCTTCTGCAGTACTTATGGTCACATATTAAGTTGGGAGCAAAATCTTGCTAAGGGAAAAATAAATATAAAACTGTGATTTAACAACACTGAGATAGCAAAGCTATATATTAACTCGTCCAGACACTGACAGCTTATGAGATCCAGTCCTGCAATTCACACAGGGGACAAATGAAACTAAACCTCCAATTGCTTTTGAAGTCCAGGATTTCATAGCAAGCATGCCTGCAAAAATGTGTGTGCCATTCTATTTATTTTTATGAATGTAACTCAGAATAAGAGTTTAATCTTAATGTAGGCTCACTGAAATGTACTTTGCAGGAACTCTGTCTAATAATTACATACAAAGCCTAAACAATATTGATTTGTTGACTTAAGACACTCAATTAACCTGATTGAATAGTATGAATAAAGTCTCTTATGATCAAGCACACAATTTTCACATTGCATTCCAGCTCCAGAATGGCTGTGCATTACTATATAATGTATTCTTGATCTCTTTTTCTTTCTTGTTTTTTAATTAGTTTCATTCAACAAAAAAATTAAATGTTTTGCATCACCTTTGGCAGCAAATTTGTTGCTCTTCTGTGAGATCTGTGGCAGACCCACACTGTTTCTCTGTACTTAAAGCCCCCTCCCACTAGCCTTACTGTTTACAAAACACTGACAACATATGAAAGAAATACTCCAAACCAAAATGTTAAAACCAAAATAGAGGATAGCAGCAACTTACTTGAGAACATATTGCTAAAAAATAGTGGTTTATTGAAAACTACTCTGATACTATAATTTTCTGTTTAAAATCTGATGATAGTAACACAAAGTAGAGAGAGAGGGATTTTTCTGATTATTTTTTTAAAACACTTTTTAGTAATTCCAGATTGCAGCAACAAATGAACTGTGAGGAACATTGAGATAGCCAAATCACAGACTTAACACTTTCTATGTAAGTACAAATATTACATAGTGAATTGCTTGAGCTTTTTTTTTTAAGGACAGTAACAATGTATACCTACCTATTATGTATGCTCTCACAGCCAACTTGCACCCTCTGTATGCTATTCGTATTATCCTATCTCATCACCCATTCAGAATTCCTAACCAGTTACTCTGCAGCTTTCAATGCATTATGTATTGTATTTAAATTACATATTTTAAAAATCACTGTGATTAAAATCATGCACTAGATTTGAGGAACTCAAATCTCATCCTTCACAGCTAGCCATATTTTTTCCCAACAATAGTTGTTTTCCATGTTTCTTAATTATTTAGAATAAAACTTACTATGTGAGTGCCAGTTTGAGGGGTAATAGCCTTTCAGTGGTAGTAGTTCTACTTCATTGTTATGGGTTGGTCCAAAGAAAGCACTACTTGCAATGAAGGTATCAAGGGAATCAAAATTCAGAGTCTTTGAAACAACCCAAATATCATCTGTGAAAACAACAGAGTTCTCATTAACTTCTAAGCATCTAATATCTTTTAAACAAAAGGAAACCAGATAAAAGTGAAACATTGACTAGGTAAATTAAATGACTGCTAACATGACAGTGAGGGGTATTAGAAAGTCCTAAACACGTTAGTTCACTTCCCAAAAAAGGAGTAACTTAAATTATCAATTTGTCAAGTGATCCCTATCTAAAATCTATTGTAGTGGTAAAGTTCTCTCTTTAATGCACTTAGTGCCAGTTAACTTCTGACAAAGCCTAAGCATTATTAATTCTCTCAGTATTCAGAGCCAATCACTTCAATATACTACAAATCTGGTTAACTACTTGGTTTTCCTCCCTTATAAAGGCATCACATATTGTAACCTCTTAATGTTCAGCTTTGCTAGGCACATCTGCTGAGGCTACACTACTCCATATGTATTTGCCTGTTACAAAAATGACTAGCAAATCTTCCATTCACAACTGTCCTTTTGCAGAGTTTCACAATTTAAAATAGCAAAACTCTGATCTACTAGAATATTTTAGAGTTTGTGGTTGAAACATTCACGAACATGTTAGTTTCTGCCTAATTTCTTTCTGTAATGTTCCATAGCAAAATGAACAAACCAGGAAAATACATGTATCTACTCAAAAAGTACTGAGGCAATCTGGATCAAGTTACCAAATGCCTTCTGACTCTGTGACATGTAAGTTAGACAAAGTAGGCAATACCTATTGAAACACCAATCCTTACCTTAAGTTTTCCTTCACTATACTCTATTGAATATTGGGCTTTCCTGAAAATTCAGCTATTTACAGATTTCATACAGTCCAAATCTAAAGACATGGAATTTATATTTTTTCTAAATTATATCAACATTCACAGGAAAAGATAGAGATACTCTCTAGAATTAGAAAGGAATCAAAGTTATCAGGCATTCCACAAGGAGATAAAGTTTCAAATTGCAATATCAAAAGGAACTCAAAAAGGCACAACATAAATGTAAACACAGACTATTATTCTGATGCTTAAAACTTTCTTACCTTTGCTAAAGAGGGAATAATGCTCCTTTCTGCTTAGCTTGAGGTACAATTTACTTTTGGAATCCCCATCAGATTCAGCATGCACATTCATAAGTTTCTTGAGTTTGCTACACCGTGTTCCAATTTCATAGCCTTTCCTGTTAAGTTGTAATTTCCAGAGAAAGTGTGTAATCAGTCAGTACACTATGGGTTCATTGCCAAAAAAAAAAGTTCCATAGATGGGACCAGACTAAGCAGCACAGATTTGTCTGTTCATCTTAGTAAGGCTTAAATAAGTGTATCTTGACTTCTGATATTCAGCTAAAATCAATTTGTTTTCCCTACAATTTAACAGCATAGAAGAGCCTTAGATATAGCTTCTAACATTACATTTAGAATATTTATGTTATAGCCAGACAGGTGGCTTTTTCCTTTAAAAAATATTAACAATGTAGTATCTTGAATATGTCTGTTTTTAAAAAGCATCACTAGGAAAAATAAACCGAAGTCTGTCCTAAATTCCCTTAAGAAAGATTAAACAGTAATTCAGATGCAACCATCATAATATTTGTTAAGCAATTGATAAAACTGCTGGTAAGCTGTTTTGATTCTCATGGAAAAGAGTACTTGAAATGCCATTGTTGTGAATAATAATCCTTTGCTTATTTGGGTTTTACACTTCTATACAGTAGTGCAACCTCTTTAAAAGTAGTGAATGTGTCTGTTAAAGGTGACTGAAATCCAAAGTTAGCATCTTTATAGACCCTGCAGTTCACATTGCACCCATGAAAGATGTATACCATTTCAGAATACCTCACAAAAAGCTGGCATCCATCAAAGACAAAAATCTTTTCATTTCGGAGGTACGCCCCAATACTTCTTAAATCATGAAGCACTACACTTGGTCTGAATTTTTTTATTTGTGAAGGATTCACTTCTTCTATCCACTTGAAAAATGAGCACCGCTCAGCTCTTGGGGCATCACAGGCATAGAACAGACGGCCCTAGGAAGGCAGGAGAGGGAGATCTTAAACAAGCACTTTAAACAAGCAAGTTTAAAAAAAAAAAACAAATATAAAACAATTGACCAGTACAAGCTGCTATATAAATAATCAGATAAATATCTGTGTTTTCAACTTGTGTTAGGAGCACGTTCATTTTTCACCACTAAACCTCACAGTTTCTCAAGTTAGCTTGTATAATCGCAGCTTAAAGAAACCCAGTATAACCAAACAAATTATTAATTGAAAGCTTTCTCTCCCATATATAAAGCTCTTTCTCTATGGGGAGAACCATTACATCAGCACTTCTGGACAAGAACAGTTACTACCAATGATCTTAAAAGACCATTGTAACACATTGCTTTAACTTGTAATTACAATTCATTGAGAACTGTGCTGGAATTGTTCACACAACGTGGTGTATATGACAAACATCCCAAACTGCAAACAGACAAGGAAAAAACAGCACCTTGTTTTGACCTTCTTTTTTAACCACAAGAACCTTAGCAGGACGCATGTGATCACAGACTGGAACGCAGCTTTCTTTGCTCTTGCTTTGCTCATCTTCCAATGAAGTGTAAGATGATATATCCACTTTCGAAAGAGCGCTGTGTAATCTTTGCGACAAGTCGAAAAGCATTATGTTTAAATGTTCTTGAGGTAGAAAGAACAGAAGAGCAGTTAATATAGCTTTAAAATGTTTACATGTACACAGCATTCAGACATGCATTTTCATTTGAAATTTTCAGTTCAATATTTAAATCAAAATAATTAATCTGAGTTCTAAAAGAAACCATGCAGCCTGCAAAACTCACGTATTGCACATGAAATGAGCTCGTTCTAACTGCCTTAATTGTGTATGAATCAAGTTTAAAGTTATATCTCCAAATGATGCAGATGCTGAATAACTGTAGCTCAGAAGAAGGTGAGCTAGGACTCTAGTAAACAGGTGCAAGGTTGCATCTTTGAAAAGTATGTCTTTCTGTCTTTACAATTTTAAGTATAGGCTAAATATATTTGAGTGTGTGTGCGCATATGAGTGTATATATATGCATACAAAGATGTGAAGAGATCCAAGTTCAAATACAAACAGTTTTTCCGACAGACAATGCTGATTATATCTTTCCCTCTCAACCTGCTTTTGTGAAGCTTCAGAAATGCATGGTGTACAAAAGACAGCATTTTACATAGCATGGTGTTAGACATACCTGTCAAAGCAGCTTTAAAAACCTGTCTGTAGTGAATGTGAGACTGAAACTCAGTTGGTATGGCAATCTTTCTTTTAGGAAGACTAGCATGTTTTACTTTATCTGCATTAGGAAAAGACAACTCAGAAACTGTTATGTCCTAAAAATAAATAAATGAGTAGGCTGTTAAAAGTTTGCAAAATCCTGCGTGAGACAAACTTTCATAAATGGCTACTGTACATATCTGTCAAAGTCAGATTTTTCATGGCCTTGTTCTGCCACTGCAAGTTTCAAGATGAAGTTTTTCAAAAGCAAAATACAAACCTACTTTAGCACAAACACTTGCAGAACTTGTTAGCTGGAAGTACAGAGACATGTATCCAAGAGGAATAAATTAAATACACTTGGAACTGCAGCATAGTGAGCTGGAACTATCATTCAGGATGCACACCTTTCACTGAAGTTAAAATTTGTTCCTGGAAAAACAGCTTGCATTCTTAAGAACACAGGTTTATTGTTTTTATTTTCTCCTATATATATATAGTTATGTATATATATGTATTTTTATATATATTTAAACATAGTCTACCAGTCACAAGCAGCTGTGCTAGCTGCTAATTCTGTAGGCCTTTACTCAATGTCACAACTTGCTTTTCCATCATTAAATTGATGATATTTAAAGTATTTTAAAATTAGAGACTATACTTTGAAGCAAGATGTGGATGTTCATGAAAATGATGCTAATTTCATAGTTAAGAAAAATATCTATTAGAAACGTTATTACCAATAAAAGATGGGGGAAAAAACCCCACTGTACTGATTTATCATCTCCTTGCCATCAACATTCAGACTAAAAAAAAAAACCTAAGTCTGGCACCATGTGAATCAAGGAATTACCTTCATAAGGGCTTGGTCACACCACTTAAATTCCTTTAGCAGCTGCTGTTTTGTAGCAGAGCCTCTTTTGTGATACTACATACACAGAAACATCTCATCCTATCATGCTGATAATATTGTGCAGGAAATCAGATAAATGAAGTTGCTTTGTGCAGAAAAATGTATTTCTATTAGCTAAACTGTATCTGCTTGAACAGTTACACACCTGGACATCTCCTGTCACAGTGCGGCAGGTCAGATGACTCAACACCTTTTGTGCTGGTTCAGTTAAAGGAGTCTGATTTAAGTGAAGAGAAAGTAACTTCCTTTCTGAAATCAAATCTTGGTTGCTGCTATCTGCACAGCATTCACTAAGCACACTCTTTGCTCTCAGCAGAGGTACAGAGCCGGGAGTGTTGTTATTCACAGTGCTGCTCTGGCTCTCTCCTGTGTCACCCGACAGCATTCCAAGGACGTTCTCAGCATAGGTGTCATCAGTCACTTCCATATCACTGCTGTTTTCAGTTATTGAGTCACAATGAGCGCTGTTTAGATATTTTAGCCACTTGCTTTGTCTATATTGTGAAGTCCCATTTGAGAACACTGGGTGTAAAGATTCCCTTTGTCTGTCTTCTGTACACTCCTCAAACACAGAGGTTTCATAATTCCTGTCCTCAGGGCCAGAAGCACTCATAGGAAACACCGCAGGCTTGTTGCTCAAACTGACTACTGAAAAGCCATCAGATTGCTGGACCTCCTCAGTGTCAGTTAGGAAAAATTCGGTGTTGGGAATCTTCTCAGCAGCAGCAACAGTGACAAGTGGAGTCTGTGTTTCAACTGTGGAGTTGCATTCCTCTGGATAGCTGTCTTGCTCCCATGCTGTAGAGCAAATACATCTTATAAACAACTTTCCATGCTTGCAGATGGCACATTAACTTTAGATGCACAAAGAACTAAGATAAAGAAACAATTCCAAGTACTTCCTTTTACAACCTATCTTATAACTGATGAGTTCTTTCTATTGCACCTGTACTGTGCCATCCATATTATGTTTCCACATAGAATGGGAGATTTCAAATGTGATTCTTTTATTATTTTAATTCGTATATTCTGAACACATTTCTGTAAGCACTCTAATTCTCTGTAAGTAAAAGGTAGAAATTATTCAAATTGAATATCTGCTATGGGAGTTATAAATCTGATACTCTTGGTAGCTCAGTGACAGTAGACATGTGGGAAACAAACAGCTTAACATCTATTCCTTTTTACAAAGAAATGTACAAAATTAATGTTAATCAATGTGGGTAAAAAGATTTCTAGTACCAAAATTACCACCTTGGCTAAATTCACTACCAGTAAGAAGTGACAGTCAGTGATCGGTGTCCACGTAATCACTGAAAGTGGGGTAGGAGGCAGCTGAACATGGATTCAAACTAAAGCAGGGGATTAAATGAAAACATAAGTGTGAATTAGAAGCTTTGCTTTCAGCCTTATTTCCCTCTCCAAACGGGAAGGTAATTTTTCTTTATACAATTGGATCATATACTTACGTTTCTCCCATGAAAAACATAAGGGGAGGAATAGGGTGGGAAGTATGGAAAAGGAAGCTAATTAAAGTGGTTTGGAAAAAAAGGGAATGGAATGGGAAATTGTGCTTAGAAATCTGAAACACAAATGTATGAAAAAAGTCAAACAAAATCAACCCTGTAGTTATACAGACATATATCAGTGTATTTCAGGACTCAGTTTTTCTTCTTCTACCGCAACTCACAGTGCTTCAACAATCATCACAGACTTTGTAGCAAAAACATTATAAAGTACAATTATAAACTATAATCTCTTACTGAAAATGTTTTCTGAAAGTTCTGAATCACTTGGTAGGCTCCTGTGAATCAGAGGTTCCTGTATGTCTTGAACACTTCCCTTTTTTCCTGAAGCTGGAGAAACTGAGGAATTCAATTGCACTGATGAAATAATCTACAGAATGAAGAATTAACATTTCAAGTGAATGACTGGAGAAAAAAAAAAAGAAAAAAAACTACCCTTGGTTATAGCTCTTTCATCACTATTCTCCCTCTTATCATTCTGGACAATTGAAATGTCTCAGTCAAGATGAAGTTGCTACCATGAACACACAGGAAGTAAAACCAAAAAGCTCTACAACGGACAGTCAGGTCACACCTTGTCAGGTTCCCATGAAGTCCGCTGTTTTTCCCCCAAATCAGAATGTGATGGTGAGCTTGACACTATCCACGGCGGAACTTCAGAACACGCACTCAATGCCAATGCTAGGGAAAACATGCAAGGGACAGAAGTCAGGCAGAATAATTGTTTGGAAGCTAATGATTGCCATTCTACATTTACTTTCACTTACAGGAGTGATCTACTTCTGAGTCTTTAACGTTAAACTTCTTCTGAAAATTCACCTCTCTGATAAAATTCATATCGTCCTCATGAAGACTTCTTGAATCTGGAGACTGTATCAAAAAAGTATCAGTAAAATCTTGTTAGAAATTAAACTCTTTATCCTCCTTATAAATAATATATCTGTGCAAAGATCTCATTTCTAATTATAAAATGGTAACTAGCCTATTCTGAAATTGGAAAAAATAAGTATCAATTTTCTTTCATCATTTTCAATACTGAAATATATAGTGCATTAGAAAAATGTTTTATTTAACACTGCACCTCATGTTTCTTTGCATCCATGAGGAGTAATAATAGATTCTCATAATCCAAGAAAGAAAGTTTTAATCCTTGTTTTGAAACTCTCCAACAACTATAGACAAAATTTCAAATGCACCAAAAACAATTGCTACAAAACCTCATTGTCACTCTTCCCTTCAAGGAATCTCTTTTTTTAATATCATGCATATCATAAATTCTTTAAATGAAATAGATCAGGGAGTCATAAAAACTGTTGCATGTTGCAAATACATAACTCTGCAACAATAAGTAAAATTAATTATGCTAACTGAAGTATTACATTTGGTTCTCGCACTAAGGTTAATAAGTTGGAAAAATATGTTTTACCTCTCTGAAGTCAGAAAGAACATAATTGCTTGAAAATGGAGGTGACAAAAATCTCTCAGCTGCAAACTTCATGTTGTCTGGGTACTGCTGCCATCCCAGCTGTGAGCAGGGAACTCTCAACATTATCTCACTAGATGCCGATCCCTTTATTTGGTACCCTTGAAACTCAACAGGCTACACAATACACTGGAATTATTAACTGAAAATGAGCACTGTTCAGGTACTATCTACAGCCAACAAAGCACTTTCCAGAGATACAACAAAAATAACCTCTTCAAAAGTGGGGGAGGGGAGCAACAGACTATGCTTTTGAAGGTATCTGTATCTTGCTGACTCACAATTCAGCAGCCACAAAGTATTTGCAAAAATCTCTATCAACACGAAGTTGTGACATTCTGACATAATGTGATCTGAGAAGCTGGCTAAATATTTATTAGAACTTACTGTAATACGTTGAAAATACTAAGCTATTGGCTTGGCTGTTAACACTGTTCATCACATTTCAGTTTCACAGAGAAATTGTACCTTCCATTGGCAGTCAGATGCCCTAGGGTCTCTTTGGCCCAGTACTTTCAGTGGAACACACAGCTCTGTTTTCTGTAATAAACCAACCGTACAGTTAGGCTGCTATAAAAGTATCAAAAGCTCATTAGCTTAGCAGTTTAATAACCTTTAAACATAACAAGATATTACAGTTTGTACTAAGTACACTTTTAGCCTCCAGAACATTTACCAGAAATAAGGTCTGCAGGATGACCACCTCCTTTCTAGGGAGGTGGTTGAGTCACCATCCCTGGATGTGTTTAAAAACCATTTGGAATTGGTGCTCAGGGATATGATTTAGTGGAGGATTCTTAAGAGTTAGGGTAGTATGGTTAGGTTGTGGTTGGACTTGATGATCTGTAAGGTCTTTTCCAACCTGAGTGATTCTATGACATGTTTTGTTTACTGTCAGTTTCTTAGTTGATACCATAAAGCAATTCCCACTTTATAAACCAGGAAGAAGTTCGGTTTAAAAAAAAAAAAAAGTTTATTTTGTAGCAACAGATATACGTAATCAAAAACTGGTTACCAAATTGCCAGAAGACTCAACGCATGAAGATGCCTGTATACTTTCTGAGTAAGGCATTTCTGTAAACCGTTTTATAGCTACAAGACATGGAAAAGCATAATAAGAAACAGCAGTCACTTCAGATAGAACAAAACCTGAATAATTAATCTGAATAATTAAAGATCTTGCACTCTTTTCCCATGTAAAGAACTGTACAGTTAACTGAATTAAATAAAACAGGGAAGCAGATTTGGAGGCCACATTGGTGCCTTAAAGGCTGAACATTGTGAGATGTAGCTTTCATAGCATATTGCTATAGAACCATGACTTCTGAATGTTAATTGTTCAGCAGGAGAGATGGGAGTGCAGAAGTGAACCAGGAAGACTCAGTCATGAAACAGAAACCGATCTAACCTTCGTCTTTGATAAGTTGTTCAAGTATCTCTTTAGAAGTCTCTGCTTCACGTAGCACACTGTTATTTTCCTTCATCATTTGTAAGCTGTCTAGTGCTGTGCTACACTGAGACAAAGCTCTCAGAAGAGCAATATTGTTTACCAAGTCGGGAATATCTGATGAATTTTCAGCTCTTGCCATGGATTTCAGGCAATCCATTTCTATTCTTTCACCTTTGCAGGCTCCATGAGGGGCATTCCTGCTCTCTAAGTTTTCAAACTCCGTTTCATCCGTTTCTGTTTTTTCTGAAGCTAAATGGCCTTTCCCTAGGGGACAGATAGCACTCCTGGAAATAAGAGTATTTTCCTTACTCAAAAAGCCAGATAGATTTTGATGATCTTCTGTAATATATTGGAATGAGCCACAGCAAGATTCAGAGTTTTGTGACAAAGTCAGCACAGGACTATCTGGTTTGATGTAATCACTTTTAGTTCCCCAGAAATGTTCTAAATCAATGTCTGGGGATTTTCTACATCCAAGCTGCATAACATCTTCTTCAGTCTGTCCCTCTGTTGTAGCAATTATACTGCTAGAAGCAATACATGAAATATTTTCAGTTTTATCAAACATTCCAGTTTTAGGGTGACATTTAACATTTGTGTCACCAGGAAAAAGATCAAAGTGCTTGCTTTTTATTCCTGATGTGCCATTAATGGTAAGTGCTGCACAGGCACCGAGATCCTTCTTATTGTTCATGGTTTCAATACTTACTAGGCTTTCATTAATCTCTTTTAAGTTGTTTCTATCATCCAAAAGTTCCACTTCAATCTGGGTCTGGTTTGAAGAGTCCTCCATAATTCTCTCTGTATCTGCAACACTGTTACAAAACTGTAATGGCATTTTCACAGTACAGCGATTGCCATCATTTTCTACATCGTATGTTGAACACTTGATTTCTTCCTTTTTACAGTGTGTCATCACTTCAAAGCAAGAATGAAGTCTCAGTGCAGTATTTTGTGCCCCATCTTCTCCCTCTAAGCAATCTGCACTTTTTGAAAGCATGTCTTCTTCAGTGAGCTCTTTCTTATTTCTTTCACAGTGCTCTCCATTGTCCACTTCATGAAAATCAAAAGCCCCCAACAGGTCAAAATTAACCTCCATCACCTGTTTTTCTGGACTACAGTCTCTGCCATGTGTACTTAATCCCTGCTTTGCAATTCCATTTTCAGCCAGTGTTACATCCTCAGAGAGCTCTATCTCACTAGGCACTCTTTCTGAGCTTTGTCTCAGCTGAAGGTCACTTTGAGACTTGATTGATGAATTATCCTGAAGACCATTAATTGCCAAATGCTCTCTGTCTAAGGAGACAGGTGTTTCAAAGGCAACTGGACTTGCTGAACAAGAAGAGACAAACTGGCTGTCACTCACTCTGCTTATGGTTAATTCAGCTAGTACAGAACTATTTGTCCTGCAGGGATCTTGTAAATCTCGGCTTAAACTATTAGCCTTTTTGTCATGTCTTTGCCCTGTGATTTCTTTATCACAAGGTTCAGATGAATTTAGAAGCATTTCAATATTCTGTTCCTTTTCATCATTTACCATTTCCTTTTTAAAAGGCAAGTGCTGAAGATTTTGTGCAATTCTTTTGTCAGAGTTGACAGAAAAGGCAGGCAGGGTTGTGCTTTTTAGGTTATATGAACTATTTATGTTTTCCAGTGCTTGAGATCTATGACATTCTGTGACTTCAGATGTTGCTTGCTCTCTGCAGACTTGTGTTGTTTTAGATTTCAAAAGAGCTATGATCTGTGCAGCGCTCCTGATGTTCTGTGACACTGCCCCATGACCAGCTGTCCAACTACTAGATTTGGTGTGCCCACTAAATACAGGAGACTCTGGCTTTACCATGGACTGATCAGAATTTTTCTTCTCAGTTTCATTATGCGTCTGAAGAAATGGAAATGAAACCACTGAGGAGGGAGTCACATGATCTCTGTTATCTGTACCTCCACCTTCATGCAAGTCTGTAGATAGATTTGTTTCTGCATTCTTCTTGTAAACAGTAGAAAATAAGGGAGAGGTAATATAAAACCTGGATGGAAAAGGATCTCGACTCTGCTCAGATATAGGCAATGCTGCCATTCCTTCTCCATCTTCTACTGTCGATACTTTCTTTTCAACCTGACGTGGCCCTTGGAAACCCTATGAGAGGAATTTAAAGTTAATTCTACTCAGAAATCAACTTCACATTTCATAAGCAAAAGATGAAAATTGAGAACTTTCCATAAAGTATATTCACAGAATCATAGGGGTTGGAAGGGACCTCTGGAGATCATCTAATCCAAGCCCCTTGCATAGGAAAGCATCCAAGTGAGTATTGAACTGAGTAGTTCCAGAGAGGAAGGCTCCATACTCTCTCCGGGCAGCCTGTTCCAGTGTTCTGTCACCCTTACAATAAGGAAGTTTTTCTTCAGGTTCAGAGGGAACTACCTGTTTTGCAGTTTGTGCCCGCTACCCCTTGTTCTGTGTCTGGGCACCACCAAAAAGAGCCTGGCCCCATCCACTTGGCTCATGCCTTTTAGATATTTATAAGCATTCATATGATCCCCTCTCCGGCTTCTCCAACTCCAAACTCTCTTGGTTGATTCAGATAAAACAGCACATGTATAACAATTCCACGGATGTATAAAAATAATCACGATCCTAGCAATTTTCACAGCAGCCTTAGCAATAGTAATCCTACTAAACTAAACAAAGATTTAAAGAGCTTTGGAAAAAATAGCTACTGGTAACATGTTTTGACTGACAGTTCCAAAAAAAGGGTAGGAAGAGGTTATCTATATATTTACTATTCCATTTAAAAGTGCCCTTTGCGTTTTAAAATGTATGTTAATGTCAAACAAATTGTGAAACAGACATACTGTAAACTTCCTCTTTAAGCCAACAGACAGATGCCTTGAAGGTAGAACTCCAGGCTTTACACCACGTCTATTCACATCTACTACTTCAGCTTTCCTTGGTTGATCTTCGCAAGATTTTTCCTTCATTTTTGCTTCTTCAACTGTGATCAGATATCGTTCACTTTCTAAATTATCTCCAGGATTCACCTAGGAAAAGAGAATGCAATAGTGTGTACGTAATAGGGCTATTTAAGAAACTACAGATCTTCTAAATATTGCATATACTCACATGTAAAATTTTTAGAAATGTAACATTTTATACCCACAACCATTGTATAAGTAGTTAGATTAATTAGTAATGGAAAACATTAGCACCTAATTATGTTCATTTAATACATTAGTATGATACACTGCTTTTACCCAACCAATGCAATTCCAATTGACCAATGAATCCAATACATCGGTTCTGGAAAAGCAATAGCAAGTTCTATCAGCAATTGGAAGCATTGGTAGTTTTCAATTATTTGCACTATGACTGCCATAACGCTGGGGAAAAAGCACCGCCTGAACCACCAACAAACAGGAATTTGAAACGCAAACCACAGTAATAAGCATAAAAATCAAGCTCCAAATAAAATATACCTGGGATTTTATAAACATACTCTCCAAGTATTGTCCTTTATCATCCAGCAAGATTGCCTGTAAGGAAAAATAAATGGAATTGAAAACAGACAAGCCAATTTTACTTCACAGGTCGACTAAACGGCCACTGACTGGCAGATGATATTAAATCTAAAGATGCTCACCTTATTTTCTCCAGGTCTAATCTTCAGAATTCCATCTTGCCATGTTTTTGATTTTTTCATTTTTTGGTGAGTGTACAACACCTGGTTTTAAAGGGTGAAATGTTGAAACAATCATAAGTTAAAAAAAAAGGGGTTAAGTAACACGGCAGTGTCATCTGATCGATTTTTTTTTTACTTAGTGGCATCGTGTTACAAAACTTACTGTAAATTCTTGAGAAGCCATTGCTTTGGCAGAACGGTCCTTCAACAGCTTATCTCACAAATGCTTCATACAATCTGAGGAACAGAGAAAGGCTCAGAATAAACCACTGCTTAATATAACCAGAAACCGCTAACAGAAGAATGCTGGCCCCGCTTCACGGTCACCCACACTGCGGACTGGCCATGCGTGCGGAACTGACAGGGCAGGGCCGGCCCCCGCAGCCGGCTGCCGTGCAGCTGCGCCCCGACGCGCTGACAGTGACAGCACAGCAACAACCGCCCTCAGGAGATCGGGAGCGCTCCCTCAGCCCTACAAGCAGTGGGAGGCGCGGGACGCGCAGCGGTGTAACGCGGAGAGGCCCACACAAACGCGCCGCCCAGCGGTGACCCAGCGCATTACGTACCGTGCCCCCCCGCAGGGCCCGAAGCGCCCCACGGCCGCCACCGCGCACCTGAGGCGACCGCCGCCGTCCCGCCGCACTCCGAACTTCCCGCCACAGCGCCTGACGTCACTACGCCCCGACGGCGCTGAGGAAAGCCCCACACCTCCCTCCCGCCCCACCCCGCCCGCCGAGAGGAAATCACGTGCGCCCCGCGAGGCGCGGCCGCTCCCACTCCGCACATGCGCGCGTCGCACCGCGGGGCTTTTCTCTCCGAGGGGAACGCGCGTCGCGCTCGCAGTGACGGCTGTCGGGGCAGGGGAGAGGGAGAAGAAGGCGGCCGTGCGAGGCGGGGGGTGCGGCCCAGCGTCCCCGCGGTGACGCCGCCCCGCGGCAGGTCAGTAGCGTGTGGCGGGGGTGACCGTTGGGGGGCGGTTGCGGCGGTGCAAAAAGGGGGCGCTGCCGCCGCAGCACGCATGCGCGGGACGCATCTCGCGGGGCGGGGCGGTGTGGTGCTGCTGGGGGGGGGGGGGACGCGCGCCGGGGCGGCGGTTGTGGTCCTCACCTCAGAGCGTTCCCTCAGCGCGGCGCTGCACTGAGGCGTTCCGCCCGTCCTTAGAGCCACAGTCGGCCCGCACCGCTTATACTCCCCGGGAATAGGTCCCTGTGGCAATGGTTAGGTCACGGCGAGGAAAATCTGCTTCTTTGTTTGAAGAGGGAGAAAGGAGGCGAGGCTCTCTGCGGTGCCTCCGGGGCAGCCGCTAACGGGGCATCGGCGCGTCTTGTTCTGCATGTGCCCCCTTACCTCTGCCTGCTGCTCCCGCGGCTCTTCTGCTCCACCTCCGTAAATAAACCAGTCCACACATCCGGGAGAAAAGCACCGTAATATAACGGCTTCTCAGGTAAAAGAGCTGCCCCGGCTCACCGGAGAACGGGTTGCAAGGAAGGAGCGTAAGGAGTGAGAGGAGAGCTGACGCTCCCCCGCTCTGGTCCCCGTGAGGGGAGAGGCTGAGCGCGGCAGGACCGCCGTGTGTGCCGGTCCCAGGCGCAGCCCGCGCCGAGTTCTGTGACAGCTGTCATACGCCTCCGGTGTCACTCTCAAAGGTGGTATTGGTTTCGTTCCTTGAACTGGTGAAGACGCTGCAGGATCTGTTTTATAGTTCATGAAGCAAGCTGTGCGGGTCTTCGTGTGATAGCTTCTGGCCTTTGTCGGGTCATTTTCTGTAGGTTCAAGTTACAGGGTAGGAAATGAATTCAGAGAGGTGCAGCTCTGCTTTTGTGCGTAGCAAAGAATGCCCAAGGCAGTCTGCAGAGTACATCTCTGAAAGCAGTTAGAGGTGTGCTGATAGCTTATGTTGTTTATTTTGTCCAGAAGAGGAATTATTGTCACTTACTATATGGAAACATTCATAGTATAAAGCACATTTCATATGATTCCTCCCCTGATCCCTCCTTTTCCCACCTTGATACTTAAAGGCCCACAGTAAGCAAGCAAGCAAGCTTTGAGATCAGTGCTTGATATCACAGAAGCAGAAGCTTTACAACTTGACCCCTATTCCGTTCACTCTTTGTATGATGGATGTTGTCACACTTCTCTAGGTGTCCTTGTAACAGTAGAAGTTAAATTAGGAATTTGCCTTTGTGCAATTTAGCACCAGTATAATTTAAGATTTGCCTTCTAAAAGTATGTAAGTATGTCCTCACAGATTTGTGTGAACCCATATCATTTTGATTTACATCATCTTTCTTCTAGCTTTTTTATTCCCCCTTCCTTTGAGTTATCTCTCCTTTTCTTGGTTCCTCTCTTGCACATACAGACACTGATAACGTAATTTCATTTGAGGAAAGCTAACAGTTGTAGCTGTTTCGTTTTAATAGACTGAAATCTCGACTTCAGCTTTTACTTTCTTCTGATTTGTGTTGTTTGAGGGAACAGTGCTTGCAGTTGTGAGGCTGGCAGTGTGATAGCTGGCAAGGTAACACAAACGTGGACTGCCTTACACCTTGACATTGCAGCTTTTATTTCCGTGCTGAGATCTGCGAGATGAATTGCACACTGAAAGAATACCAGTGAAAAAGCAAGTGCCATGAGTTAGCGGTATGCTTTCCTATCAACAGAATTTTCTTAAATGCTGAGTTTCAATCTCAGTGAACTCTCAGGTGTATTTCACTACTGAAAGTAAGGCTGTATACGGATTGTAGTAATAGATTCATAGCTGACATTTTCTCTGGCTCCGGGCTCCTCAAAGCCACGTTTGCAAAGCTTTAATCCTGAAGCAGCGCCTAAAAGTGGGTATGGGGGTGGAGGAGAAGCAACACAGAGCAGAATACAGCTTGTAGCTGTTTGTGTTTCCCGAGTGACTCAAAATGTATGAAATGCTTTAGATGGTTTCTTAAAATAAAGCTTTTCTGTACATAAGCCGTGTTTGTTATATGTTAGTGGGGTCAAAAATATCGTTCAACTAAAGAAAATATCCTGTAATGGTGTAACTCACTGCAGCTTTCAGCTAAGTGATATATTGTGCTGATAATTAATGTAAGTTGCTGAAGGGCTCGAATGTAGCTTGAACTTCAGCTGGGAGTTCTACCTGGCTTATCTTTTCAAGGTAATTGCCCTTTCACTGTCCTTGAGTGGTCAGCTCACAGCAGGGAGAGAAACTGATATCCGGCTAAGGAGGCGCGATTTGCACAATAATTTGAAGACCATTTCCATTGTTGTCCTGTCAGATGTCAGCTTCCTCTCTGATGGCTGTACTTGTGTTCCCTTATGTTCCGTACGGAGAGCTGAAAAGTCTTTCAAATGATGATTTCCATATTAATCACTTTATTTTTTGTGTTAATTTTATTTTTAAAAGCTGTCTGCTTTTGCCAGTATTGCTTTGTTTGGCTTGAATAAAGTACTCTGGTGACTGGCATTTTTCTAGGATGACTGCATACCTCCAGTGAACTGAAACATGGGGCAAAAAAAGGTGAATTGATGTATCTAAAAACTGTGATATTTTTTCAAAGTAAAGCTGCAAATTCAAGTCACTTTGCTATAGTTTAGTCCTTTCCTGTGGGGACTTGATTCCGAAGTTCCTACAGAACTTGGTTTGCCATTAGAATCAGTGACTCTTGGTGAAGGAATCCCCAACAAAAGAAAGGTGTTTAAGTGTAGCACTTAGTGAATGGCACCTGGACTTACAAGAACGATGGGAATTGTATTTTGCAGTAAAGATTAACAGATGCTTCTCATTTGGAAATCTTACCGTATGTTCTTGCAGTGAGCCCATCTGCAGCTGTGTGTTAAAGTAACCTGTTTGCAAACACTGGGTTTACAATGTATGCCTGCTGAGTGTTGTCATTTGGGCCAGCCCGTTCAGAAGTTGCCTAGATAACCTAGCTTTTTTTTTCATCCTACTTTGCCTTCTACATAAAAGGGTAGCTTCTGTGTTGTAATTCTTGGCGTTGTTTTTTTCCTTTTTTAATTTTTTTGTACTGAGACACTTGGGAAGGCATAAAGATCAAGTGATTTCTGTCCTTTTTCAACTCTAAGAAAATGTATTTACTGGGGGGCAAAGATCTACTTTTAGATGGATTTTGTAAGCTCCCCTTAACAGGTTGTTTCCTTCTCTGCTAACGAGGAATTTGCGGTATTGAAGGACATTTAATTACCTCCACAAGTACTTCAAATAATTCAGTAACATATTTGCTAATAGCCTTGCTTTTCTGGCAGTGCATGAAAACAGTTGAAACTGTAGATGTCATGACTTGCTGAAATTCAAAAGCTTTAGTAGTCTAAGGGAGAAAGCGGGCTGCTCATGAAGCATTCTGGGTTAACACAGTAGCACAAATTTTCAATGGAAAGCCTGTGGTTTGGTACCAACCAGCCTGCAGTGAATTGCTGTGGCTAGAGAGCATTGCAAGGAGCTGTGAGACTTGGGGTTCAGCTTAGTCTTCACCACACATTTATTCTGTGACCTGAAGTTTCTCACCTTCTCTGTACTTCATATTTTTCTATGCTGCACGGTATTGAATGGCACATGTTATTATAGGACATGTATAAAGTTAAGTTCCTGAACGCGTAATAAGATTTCTGAAAATTACTGTGTGGAAGTGCAGAGTTTGTTCCATACCATAACAGTACTTTGATCTTCTCAAAGGTTGTATTTAACTTTTGATTGACAGAATGACGGGGATGGAGACTGAAGCTGCAAGAGACAAAGCCATGGAAGAGGAAAGCACTGAACAGAAGAAAGAGAGGGAGAAGAAGAAGAGGTCGAGGGTTAAACAGGTGCTTGCAGATATAGCTAAACAGGTGGATTTCTGGTTTGGCGATGTTAATCTCCACAAAGATAGATTTCTTCGAGAACAAATAGAAAAGTCCAGAGATGGATGTAAGTTTGTATTAATTGCATGTCAGTAAACAGATATGATTTTAATTTTCTTCTTTGCTATATTGCAGGTGATGTTACCATTTATTTTTAGGTGCATGTCTGCTTGTCTGGAAGAAAGCAGTTGTATACTGGAAATCAACATTAGAACTTGTTAATAGTTTTTTGAAACTATATATCTTTTTTGCTTTCCTTTACTACCAGCTGTAGAAGTAAGTTAGAGGCATCTGCAACAGTTGTAGTGACTGTTTGAGGGACCTGAATTGATTTTTTTTAAATTATTTTTCGTATAATTAATAGCATAAGCAAACAAACAAGGGTCATTATTTCCCTTAGATGTACAGTACTTGAATTGTAGGATAGATGTATGTAGGAATAAAAATGTCACTTGTGCAGTTTGATATATTTTGTTCCTCTCTCTTGGACAAATTTGATATGTGAGAGATCGTACATTTGCTTTTATTGGGGCTTTTATAGGCCTCTTTCCTGCTGACAAGTTTTGACATGGTTCATTTGACTTCAGATTAGGAGATGAAGCTTGATTTTTGGTACTACTCGACACATTCTGAAGCAGAAGTTAACTAACACATTAGCTGCATTAACAAGTTTGCTTTTTGCTTTAAAAATAGTAAATTTGTGGTTTAGATGATCTATCAGCATATTTGCTCAATAAATTGTGTTACTCCAGATGGACTACGTCAATTGTGCTGTATCTATAGAGACAGGCAGTCCTTTTCCAGCAAAAGAAATAATGTATTTCTGATTCCATACATGTTCTTACTTTGTTTTCTTAAGGACTCCATACTTGTTTGAAGTATAAATCATTAGTCCATCTGTGTTGTGTGAGAAGTCTAATCTTCATATCACTTGTTTGAGTCCTCAATTGTATTGAACTTCAAGTCATTTTTTAAAAAGGAAAAGTGTTCAGTGGAACAGTCTTTACATTTTCTGTGAGTATTAGAGTTTGGATATCTTCAACAATTTTTAACTAAGACTAATACTGCATAATTTTCTGTTCAGATGTTAGCAGGATGACTCATCTCCTCTGAAGTAAAAGCAGAGGCTCTTCTGTGTTGGAAAGGCTAGGTTAGACGCTCAGTTTTGTCCTTGAAGGAGAAAACATGTTTTCAATGCAAATTATTTTTGTACTGTAAATGTATATCAGAAAGGCTTTTTCTTCCGTTCTTTTCAAGGACAATTGCCATTTGGAAGGTAAAGGGAAGATAGAAATTCCTTTGATAGATTGGCTCAAAATGTTAAATATAGGATTTCTTGAACCTTGAATTCTGACGGTGACAATTTTCTGTAAATCCTCATCAGTCTGCAGTGTGGTTGCATGCTGTAGTTATGACTTGCACATTCTTTTCATGGGAATTCTAGCTTGTTCTTAATGTCTGGTTATTACACAGAAGTAGGGCTTTCTAGATTGCATTGATTTCATCATGTGCTCCTTTTTTTCTCCTCAGATGTTGACATATCACTTCTTGTTTCCTTCAACAAAATGAAAAAATTGACTACTGATGGAAAATTGATAGCGCGGGCAGTTAAAAGTTCATCTGTTGTAGAGGTGAGTGTTTAATATTTCACTCTTGTGTTTGCTGCAATTAGATTAGTAGTTGTAGTGGAACTGATGTAGTCAGTCTTACAGCAAATGCTTTTTTCTGGTTAAATTCTAGTTGGATTTAGAAGGAACTAGGATTAGAAGGCGCCGGCCACTGGGTGAACGACCAAAGGATGTGGATAGTCGTACCGTCTATGTGGTAAGGTTGTACATGTTTTATAAGCCTCATGTCTGACAGAGCACTTTATTTCCAGCTATAGCAACTACCTTAAACTTACATTCTTGCTGCAAAGTCTTTTGGAGTGCAAAAACTGCTGTACATTTTTTAAAGCTGTAATATGATTGCAAATTATTATAGTAATAAGAATGACACATGCAACAAAGCAACCACATAATCTTACCAAAGTTAGAAGTTGGATTTTCTTTGACAAGATCATTGATTTAGTATAGGGAACACAGGATTTTCTTCTCAAAAAAAAAAAAAAAGAAAAGGCAGTGCAAAGGGGAGAGATGCACTATAGATGCACTGAACTTGTTATGATGAGGATCTTAGATTAGGCTTAATATATACTTCCAGTGCAATAAAGATTGTTTTGGAAATATCTGCACATTGATATTTTTGTTAGCACAGAGGGCAGGGGCTGACTACTACTGCTTGTGCAGAGTAAAGGAAGTAAAGAGAAAGGAGGTGATCACTGCCAGAGACCAGGGCAAGAAAGGAGTGGGGTTAGTGTGGTATGCTGTCTTCTAGCACTGTCTTGATTTAAAATGCTGAGCAAAGAGCTGTTTCATATCCTAGCATGGAAATGGTGTTTTCATCCATATTTTACTTCTTTCCCTGGGCTTTTACAATTAGTGTTGTTAGAGGAGTAACTGTGGTACCAGTAAATATTTATGAAGTACATTAATGTAGTCAAATCTTTATAATAATAGTTTTATCAAACAGCAGGTGCTGAAGACAGTCAGGCATGCTTCATAAAATATAGTCTGTTTAAAAAATCTGTTATAGTTATCTGTTACTGTGCTTCTGGTTTTGTTGCACTTAGCATTATTTTAGTTGCAGGATTTACCTAAGTGAGCTAATCTTATGTTAAGGTTGTTTGAATATTCCTACTAGCATAATGTGGCAACCTTACTAGTTAAATGATTCACTAACGTAAATGAAAATAGCTTATGCTGCATCTCAACATGATATTTTAGACCTCAGAATAGGTCTACTAGTGTTGTATTGTTGAGCCACTTATGTGATAATGAGAAAGGAGATCTGATGGTTATTTAAAAGTCTTATTTAAGTCTTGTGCATTTTTAATAGAACTGAAGCCAGTATTAAGACCTTCAAACGATCTTTTTGTGGCTATTGCAATTTAGGTTTATTCCCATAGCTGTTAGCAGCTAGGTCTTCCTGCACTTAGTAATTTCAAGCAGGCGCCAAACTTCTTGTGTTGAAGATGAGTAATAATCGTGTCCAAAATGCCAGCCCATCCAGGGAAATAGAAATTGGCTTACTGTGGTCACCGAGTTCTTTAACAAAAACTCAGAAAAGCTTGCCACTTGTTTGAAGTGCCATCTGCCAGTCATGGTAGTTCTCTGGTGTGATGACAGGAACTTCTCAGATGCTTCTTCTGCATAATTTTCAGAGAAAATATTTCAATTTATTGAGTGATATAACCTAACTACATAGCTAATTGGGTTTTCTTTAATTTTAACTTTTTCTGTAAGACCAAAATAGGTGATTTGTGTTTTGTAATTTAGTCAATTCATAGAAATCTTATTTGGAGAACATGCAGCAATTCAGTATCCTCTCCTTACCACCAAAATAGGTATGGAGTTGCTTTGTTGTTAGATTTTTTTTTTTTGGAAAGGGGAAGAGGGGCACTGTTTGTGGGTTTTTTTTCACGTTTTAAAAGACTAGTGTGTGAGATGCCCACCCTTTATTTTGTTAGTTAATGTGGCTTAACAGTTTTGTAATGACTTCTTTAAGTCATTTAACTCATTAAGCCATGAGGGGGAGCAGTGATCCTTTAAGGAACAGTGACTTCATTAGTTTGCATTTTCAAGAATTTTTATTTATTTGAGGACTTTTATCATAACAAAGAAATTTAATAAATCCCATAAGCTTCTCATAATATTTTTCAAGTTTGAAAGCTTATGAGATGAGCAGAATACAAAAATAATATATTTTAAAGTATGTCAAAAGTAAAGAAAGTCACTAATCAGAAGATAATTTCAAAGAATTATAGCTTTTCAATATTACACCAAAACCATAACGACATGTTTTTCTCAAGCAGGCAAAGTTCATACAAAGTTTTCTACCCGAATACAATAATAAAATTTCTTAGAGCTTTTAGTTCAGTAAATTGTAATGGAAAAAAAAAAATGAAGGATTGGTTACTTTATTTAGGCATGAATATGGGAGTATGGTTCTTAAACTGTTCAACTGAATCTCTTTAGGAACTGATGCAACAGTGTCATGGTTTTATGGTTTTATACAGAATATTTCTTTGGTAAGTAATGGAAAACTTAGGAACTGAGGCGTAGCATCTGCATGCTGCTAAAATGTGTTGCTATATTAAAAAGCTTGTAGACTTAAAACCAATTTGAGTTGTACCTCTTTAATGACCTGCAAGAATTAAATTGTGTGATACCTGAGTTATCAACAAGATGAAACAAACAAACAAAATCTTGTGCTCTACGTTGACTAGTTTGAGACAGTACAGTGTTATGCTTACTCAGATCTTAACTGGACAGAGATGGTTTATCTTCCAACAATGCAGTGACATGTGAGGCCTTGGTGTTTCTGCCAAGGGAAGTCGATGAACCTGTTTAATTCAGTGCAAATTATTCGTTAAGATTAAGTGAATGGATAGAGATCCATTTTCAGATCATTGTCTTTACTGTCTGAATGTTATGCCTCCTGACAGGAATATTTACTGAAATCAAGTATTTTTTTTAACGTTACATCAAATATGTTTTTTGTGAAGAATTCTAATTAGAGGTAGTAAACCATCTGATAAAATGACGCTGAGAAAATATTGAGAAAACAAGATTTCTTTTTCTTTTAATAGGAGCTTCTTCCCAAAAATGTCAATCACAGTTGGATTGAGAGGGTGTTTGGGAAGTGTGGCAATGTAGTTTATGTCAGCATACCCCGGTATAAATCTACTGGTGATCCAAAGGGATTTGCTTTTGTTGAATTTGAAACTAAAGAGCAAGCAGAAAAAGCTATTGAGGTGAGTAATGGCGCCTCTCGTCTGTCAACATTCTTCCTGTTTGTGTGTCAGTGATATGGACATAGCCTTCACATACAGAAATTCCTAAAATATCATAACTGAAATCCTGAACTCTTTCCCTCAGAATTTTGCAGTCAATCCCATAAATCCTTAAAGTTGTAAATTCTGTTATTTGGAGATTTAATAGAGTTGTGGAGGGAGGGAAGGGAGGGGGAAGCATTGAACAGATTTTGTTGGCTAGCATTGGCATCTTTTTACAGACTTAGATCTCCGTAACAGTAGAATGGCTTACTAAATTTCTTGACATAAGCATACTTGCACCAAGCTAACTGTCTGTAAATATGCATTTGAAACTTGAAAAGCATGTATGTTTCAATATCATAATGGTGACAGAGGCACAAATATGTCACACTAATGATGTGAAATAAGTGAGCTCTGAACTTCTCCAAAGTCATGGAGGGCTTCATTTTTCTTAAATGAACATTGATCTGCTGGTTTTAACTTGAATGGGGATTCCTTGCTTTAAAAAAAAAAAAAAAAAGTGGACTTTTAAAATTAATTGGTGGATTTCATTTTGTTTTTAAGTTTCTGAATAATCCTCCCGAAGAAGCACCGCGGAAACCCGGGATGTTCCCCAAAACAGTAAAGAATAAGCCTGTCCCTACACTGAATACAAGTAACAGCAGCGTAGTGGGTAAGTGTTAAGTTGGTAGGATAAAGCCTAAATGTTTTGTGTTTCAGCCTCTGAAGAGTTTTGAAGTGATTGCTGTTGTTACAATCTAATCTCACATTTCTTAACCTTGAAGAAATAAATATGCTTGTTTTAGTGCTGCTTTTGTAGACCAATGTAGGCTTAAAATGGAATTGTAAAATTCAAATGTGGGAGGATTCTGCTTTTTTTGTTTTCCTGCTTGATAAGGAGTTAAGTATCTTTTTTTTCCCCCTCTTGCCAGCTACCATCATTAGTCATTGTTATGCCAGCAGAACAGCTTTCAGACGATAGGATTATCTAAGCACTTAGCACTAGCAAAAGGCAAATCGGAGATATTGTGTTAGTAATATTTAGTATTGAAAAGAAAGGTACAGACACCAGACGAAGATTATTTTTGAACTTCAGTGCCATTTACATAAGCTTGTGATCATCTGACATCATAGCAAACCTTGTGCTATTTTTCATTCCTCACTGAAATTCTCAGTGAGAGAACTTTATAAACTGTTTTTACGATTTTCCTCTTTGAAACTCTTGAGCAGAGCAGCCTATAGCAGAATGAACTTTTTACAGCTTACTTAATAATTCACTTGACATGATCCAAAAATGTTCACATAAACCTTGAGGATATTACTAAGAAGAATCATGAATTCACAGTTAAGTACATTTCCAATAAAAAATAGCCACTGTAATTTATGAAGCTGCCTAACAAGGTCATGCTCTAACTCTGATTCACTGAATCATTTTTCATCTTTGTTTCTGATGGCCTAATCAGAAGGCCATAGTCTAGGCCTTCCTAGACTTCAGGAAACTTCCTATGTTTTTCTCAAGCCTACTGATGAGTTGTGTTCCTCATTATTGTCACTGATTCTTTGTTATACTATTAGAGCAGTTAAGACTAAAAATATCAAAGGAAAAAAAAAACTCCTTTTAAACAATCACAGAATATCAGGGATTGGAAGGGACCTTGAAAGATCATCTAGTCCAGTCCCCCTGCTGGAGCAGGAGCACGTAGATCAGGTCACACAGGAACTATGCTTTAAACCCCTATAAAGGATGTTCATAATGCTCCATACTGCATCCTACCCACAACAGTTTTGAAGCAAGTATTGTGAACAAAATGCATTTTTTTCCTACTGTTTAAGTTAGCATAATTTAATGGACAGCTAGTTTTATAGGGACACTTTGTTGAGTAACTCCTTTTTCTGGGAGTATAAATCAGTGGTCTTTTTTTTTGTTAGTTTGTCTTTGGCTGTCCTGGGAGCTGGTGTCTACTCAAAGACAAAAGGCAATAACGTAACGTCTTAACTCCTTTCTTCTCAATTTGAAAACAGGTATTTTGGGGAAACCTGTAGTCAAACTGCATGTGTGACAAGATTTTTTTCCATTTTGTAAGACCATGTGTTCTTTAGTTTTTTTTATTCTGCTTAGAATGCCTGGGAGGGACTTTGGGACAGTATATTGCATCTTACCTGTATAGCTAGAGATGGTAGAGGCAGACTCCTACTTAGCATCGCAGAGTAGCATGACCAGTGGTATAACTACTGTTTACTTGAGTCAGTTAATCTAACCCAGTTCTTAGTAATTAGCAGTTGTAAATATGTATATATTTTTTTTTACATAGAGGAGAAGAAAAAGAAGAAAAAAAAGAAATCCAAAATTAAGAAAGAAGGCAGTGTACAGGCAGCTGTAGAGGCAAAGGAATCTAATGTGAACACTACAACAGAGCAAGCACCCAAGTCAAAAAGGCACAGAACCTCATCGGAATGTTCAGAAATGGGGGGAACTGAGGTTCACAGACAGCTCTCAAAAAGAGAGAAAAGAAAATGGGACAGATCAGAAAGCTCAGAAGTACCTGTGGAAAGCAGGCCAGGAAAGAGAAAAAGAAGTAGCTCTGGAGATGGTGAGACATCAGTTGCAAAAGTCAAGAAAACTGTTCAGAAGGATGAAGTTCATCCTGTAAAAGAGGAAACAACAGAAGCTCCAAAAGATTCTAATGGTAAATTCACATGTCTTTTTTTTTTTTCCTATCATTTATATGATGAGTAGTTGAAATGCAGATGTAATCTGTTACAGATGAATGGTAGGCTTGGGAATGAGGGGAAGGTAGGCTTGGGAATGAGGGGAAGGTTTAGGATAGATAGGTAAATTGCTAACCTTGTGGATGGAAGGCAGCTTTTTGCTGCAGTCTAATCATTGTAACACAAATATGTTAAGAAACCAACTGTTGAAGGCTAGCTAGTAAGTTTATCAAATGGGTAACGTTCAAACTGGTAGATTGCTTGAGTCAGTAGGTAAAAATTGGTGTAGTGGAGACAGAACAAGGTCAGTTTATGAATATTTGGGATTTTCTGCTGTTGAAATTTAACCTGATAAGGGGTCATTTCAAGGAGATAACCCTACAGGGAGGATAGGGAAGATCTTTTTTAACACTGAAGAAGGTAAATCTCAGAAATAAAAATGGTTCAAAGAAGTTCACTATTCACTGAAGATAAAGCATGGATTAAACCTAGACAAATGGTGGTGATAGTATAATAATGTCGATATGAAAGGAAACTGATGGTCTCAGTTTCTTAGAAGAGATAAGGAAAAAAGGTCAGTAGATGGGATTAAAAAGCTGCATTGCAGGAATAATCCAGTAGAGATCTCAGCTAGGAAACTAACTAGAAAATAAGTAATGGTGTGGGGGGGTAAACTTTGCAGTTCTGCCTCTGTACTAAACTTTTTATTTTGGGTTTTTGATTTAGAAGTTCCTCTGGAAGATGATAAAGATGGCGATAAAAAAGACACATCCCTTTCAAAATCTAAAAGAAAACATAAGAAAAAACACAAAGAAAGACACAAGATGGGTGAAGAAGTTATTCCACTCAGAGTACTCTCAAAGTAGGTTTAATATGTGGCGTACTACCACAGTCTTTTTGGTTATGAGCAGAGTTTGTGATGGTGTAACCACTAGCCCAAGCCTAAGTGAAAGAACATGGGTTAGATTTCAACTCACTGGTTTTGGTTTCCTTTGGTTGAAACACCTTCCCAGTGTTGGAACTTCAGGTTAAAATTACACCTCATAATGTTTAGCTATCTGCATTTGGGTGAGTCTTGGCCCCTAAAGTTTTGTAGCAGGGGTAACCTTTTTGCCCTGTAAATGTGTTTGAGTATTGTAATTTTAAAATGTTCAGTTAACATGAGTTCTGCCTTGGTGAAGGAAATAGTTTCACATGTGTTTTTATTGAATGCTGAAATATTGCACATTTTATAAGTAATCTGTATATACAAGATTTTATACAAGGGCTTGTCCAAGGCTTATGCGAGTTTTTACACAATGCTTGTGGAAGAAGAAATTAGTGTGCAACTCGGTGTGCATGTCTTACAGTCCATCACCATTGCTAAAGTGCAATTCCAATTTTTATACAACAGAGTTGCATGTTAGCAACAGTATTAGCCTGTAGCCGAGAAGGATGAAAACCAGAATTTTGAAAACCTATTCCTCTTCGGTTGGGTTTCAGGAGACACCACAACTAAAACATGGAAGCACTTACTTTTTCAGGTGTCCAGCAAGTACCTCCATGTTAAAGTTGAGGGGGTCCTTGCCGTCTGTATTACTACTAGGATACTTAATTCTGTTCTGCATGCAAGGCTTTTATGTCCAGTGCTGAGCAGTGCTGATATATAGAAACAGGATGGAAAACAAAGTAACTTGTCTAGAGACATTGTGGTACAAACATTGTGAAGCCCCACACTCCCTCCCCGGTAACATAGAAACCAAGAAGGATGTTCTTCAAAAACCAAAAAGAAATTGTTCTTCTGTTCCAACATCCAGTTAAGTTTCCAGTTGAGAAAAAGGATTCACCATCACTAAAACATGGAAGCACTTTCTTTTCAGAACAAAGCAAGCACATCCACATTTAAGTTGTGGGGAACCTTAAGTAGAGAGACCACATTTCTTTCTGTAAAAGAAGCTAGAAAATTACTGTAACAATGCCATCAAATCATGCAACTAAATGATAGTTTAAAAAGCCAACATTGGTTATTTCAGCGCTGGGTGCACGCTAAGTGAAGATCTCCATGCACCCAGCGCTGCAATAAACCATGTCAGCGCTGCGTTGTAATGCTTCTTTCTCCTCTTAGAAAAATGTTTCAGACATTAGGATCCACCACCACTGAAACATGGAAGCACTTACTTTTGTAGGCAGCAGGTACCTCCATGTTAAAGCGGAGGAAGTCCTTTGAAAATCCTTCTGAACCTTACTGTAGGTTCTGTAACTGTCTTGGTCCTTATCTGCTGCTTTCAGCCAAAAATCTCTTTGCCCAAGTCAAGTAATCTTGTGGGAAGAAAAATCAAGCAATCTTGGGGGGACCAAAATAGGAATAAAGTCGTGGACGGCATTTCAGAATTGAGAACAGGATTCACCTCTACTAAAACATGGAAGCACTTACTTTTGTAAAATCACAGAAAGCACCTCCATGTTAAAGTAAAAGGGGTCCACAAAAAAAAAAGTTATCAACGGTGCTCGTCTTCTTCCACCAGCATCCTGAGAATAGTGCAAATACAAAGAAATAAGTTTTAAATTTTAGCGAAGTAAAAGAAAATCAGAAGAGAATAAGCATTGTAAATACTTGCCTGACTCATTCCCCACAGTCTGCTCTTCTTTCGAGACAAGCTAACAAGTAACTCCTTGTGCTTGTATTTATACCATACCTTGCCATGGAATGGTGTTGCCTTTTTATCTCAACGAATCATTACGTGGGTCTTTTGTTATTTTAATGTCTGCTCTGTTGAGAATGTATGATCCTGGGTGAGTCTGGATGCTTTTTTTGAAGTATACAGTTGTCAATGTTAACAGCTAAAACCATTACCACAAGATATCCTCCTCTTTAAAAATCCTCTATCAGCTTGTTTGATAGTACAGATTAGGGTAACAATGAGTCGTTCTCACAGTGGCACTATAGGCATTGTGTTTCTGTGGAGCAAAGCTCTAGCTGTTTGCAGAAACATCTCCATGTTAAATGTATGTAAATATATAAATTGCTTCCATGTGGTGGTATTTTTTAAGCAGAGTGCATTTGAATAGTAAGGAATGTTCTTATCTCAGTAGGTTTCTTGGAGAGTTTAACCAGTTGTTGATTTTCGATCAATGATTTTTCTAGAAAGTAAATGACTGATTCTTAATATAGTGACACAGAAGTGGTTTCACTGAACTAATTCGGTGAATTCAGAGTTCACTGTCTCTGAATTAACTCTGAATTTGCCTTTGCCTTTGCGCTCTGTAGTTCCAGCAGAATACAGTTTACTGCTGTTCTAAATGTTTTCTGAATGTGCAATGAATTTGAGTCACTCTACAAATGAGGTTAATCTTGTTTTGACTTGCTTGAAATACTAAAAGCTAAAGCAAAATTAAAAATGCAGATATTGACAAAGCTGAAGGTGAGCAAACTGTGAGGAGTCTTCTAATAGGAAAGATCTACACCGCTTGCCAAGTTTAGTTTAAGCCATCATAGTCAGATTTGTCTGAGTTTCTTAACATTATTTTTGTTATTACAATTGACATACCTCTCCTGTGTCCTCTTTACAGAACTGAATGGATGGATTTGAAGCAAGAATATTTGGCTCTTCAAAAAGCCAGCATGGCCTCCTTAAAGAAAACCATGTCCCAAATCAAACCTGAGCCCGTGGGAGAGATGGAAACGAATAGTTGTGCACCAAAAAATCTTCAGTGTAAAAATGGCGAATGTAACTGTTCTTCATTTTCTTCTTATATGGTTAAAGAGTGCTTAAGTCGTTGGTCCTCCAGAAACATAGAAAAATAAAACTTATTTTCCTATAACGCAGGTGTTTTTTCTGAATGTCAAGCTTCCATCATTTAGATTGGGTTAGGACTAAGGAATTTTGTAACAAAACAAGTGGTGTAAGAACACTCCAGTTTCACTTGTTAAACAAAGATTTTTATATATATATAAATATATATATATATTTAGGTAATTGTAATTCGAAAAGCCTTGTAGAAATACATCAAGAATGAGTTTCTTGATGTAACATTGGCCTGTGTTATTTAACCACCCCTTCTGAGTCGTACGAAACTATTACTCTGAGGCATTCAGAAATGCCTTACAATGGGGTTTGATCAGGTTTATAGCTAGAAGTAAAGTTGTATGTTTTTCTGAAATAGGATTGCTTTCTTCCCCCCGTATCCTCTTTCTTTTCCTGTTCACTAACTTTGATAACAGACCTGTCACTTACTTTAAATCACTCTTGAATTCAGGATTTGATTATTAATTGTGATGAATAGAATAAAAAATATTCTTGAGTGCTTGTGGAGCTACAATTTTTTTCTTAAACATAATGACTTCAGTGAAGAATCTGGATGCATGATTTTAAAATATGTACTTTTTTCATTTCTGTGTACATCACGTTGCTTATGTGTTTTTGTAGAGACTTTTGCTTGTCAAACTGATAAATGTGAAATTTCTTCTCTCCTTTTTTCAAATTGATCAGCCACCAGTGAAGATGGTGCCCCTCCTGTCAAGGCTAACACAATGGGGCCCCAGTTTGTGAGTGGAGTAATTGTGAAGATCATTAGCACAGAGCCCCTGCCGGGCAGGAAGCAGATCAAGGTAATGCCTTTGTAACCTCAGGGTAGCTGTTAGCCTTTCCTTACAGTGCCCCCCAAATGTTTGAATATGGAATACCATTTAAACAAGTTGTAGTGATATTTTTTTGTTTGCTTGCCTGTAGCTGTGTACAGATACCTCTCTAGTACATGTTAATGGAAGATTTTAGGGTGGCAAAATAGGGTGAAGAGAATGTTTCAAACAAAATGTAGCCTTTTGAGTGCTTCAACCAAGTCTGAAAGTAATGGCAAAAATAAATAATGCTCTGGAGGATGAGTAGTTGTCACCTCTACCTCCAGCCCTTCTTGTTCTTTGTTTTCATTTGCAGCGTGAAAAATGTGGCTAATATTATATTGTTAAAAGTAAATCACTGCTAAGACCTATCTTCCTTCTCAAGAAGAGGAGCTTGATGTTGATGGATGTACCTTATTCTGTATGTAATTGTGCCACTAATTTTGGTAGGAAACAAATTAAGGAATCCATAGTGGTAAATTGTTTTGTGGTGGTTTGTTTTGTTTTCTTGGTTTTTTAACCATTAAGAGTAATTTGGGGTTAAGAAAATGTATTTTGTATGAGAAAGTAGTCTTTTGGTTTTAACTTGTTAGAATAAATATGCAGACCACATATAATGAAAATGGATCCAAACACAAGTTCTGAGGTAGCTTACTATACTGCTTAGATATCTAAGAGTACTTCGTTTGAAATCACTTTCTACTTGCAAGTGTGTGAAGTTGAGTATGCGTATAAATATTAGCAATATTTGAAGGGTATTTTCTACTGGAAACAAATTGATGATACACGAGGTTTCAATTTAATCAGTCTTATCTGCCTTGGTATTTGTAGGCAGTCACCTGAATGCTGGAGGCACTGAGACGATGTGGTAGTTGTCATTGTAACGTTTAAGGCCAGTTCAGTTTGACTGCAGAATATATTTTAGAGTTGAGTTTGTGTTGCCACGTAACACTGTGGTCAGGTAGGGGAAGCTCATTTTCAGCTACTGCTGAAATTATAAACGTCAAGTCTGGTATTTCTAGATAATTCAAATTAAGTTATTGTCTTTAGTTTAAGGGAAACATTTCAGGAAAATGAAAATAAAGACAAGATAAGATTGGGGTGGCCTTTGCTGCTGTTAATAATTGCTGTGGTTTCCAAAATAAGACATAATATTTTACAATATGTCACCAAGCAAATGAGGAGGTTTTTTTAGGAAGAAATACAATTGTAAAATACAACTGTAGTTGGTGGAAACAACAATCTGTAGGATGCTTCAGCTGTTCCTCAGGTTGGCAGTGGAAGCTGCAAACTATACTTGATGCTCCCAGGCTGACTTGTGGCTATACCAGTTGCTTCTATGAAATGTATAACACTTCAGCAAAAGCCTTTACTTTGCCTGTACACCTGGTCTGTCATTGCTACAGCACTGCTGCCACCAGACAGTGCATTTAGGTTTTTTCATAGTAAATTTCCAGCATTTAACTGTATTTCTTCTTGTATGACAGGCATAGGAAACTTCCACACACCTGAAAGATCTTTTCAGAGCAACTTTGATATTTTAATTTTTTGCTGTACTACCTCCATTTGCTCCCCTGTTTCTCAGAGATTACCAATTACGGTGTGTTGTGTGAGTCCTTAATTGTTTCTTTATAACTATGACTTTGAGTTACCAGAATCAAGACTGAAAAGTAGTTTTGGTTCTCAAATGATCCCAACAATTTTGGTACTGAATTTTGTTTTGCTCTGAGGTTGTGCTTTGTAGTGGATGGGGTTAAAAGCAAGTCATTCTTGAACAGTAGCGACTTGAGCTGCCTGCTGTGAACAAAATGGACTAGGAATGTGTGGCTTTAGTTAATTTCCCTAACAGCAGGTATTACAAGTGAAGTACTTCATCTGAAAGAGCATGTGTGACTCTTCCTCCCTCAGCTATTACTGAAAATTTTCAGGCAGAGGTCAGTTCATAAAGAAAGGAAGGGCTGGTTTTCTTTACTTTTCAGATTAATCTGCCTTGAAGGAGCTTGCATGTGTGGATTTCATGTGTAGGAAGACACTGAATATTTTTCTGTTGGAATGACACTTTTCAGTATCACAGCACACTTTATTTTCTTTTTAAGCAATGTCAGTACAGATGTAGTATTGAAACAAAATGGACATTAATTAGTGTTCCATTAGTCAAAATTGTTCTTAGGAAAAAAAATCTGTAGGAATTACTGCTTAAAATAGTTCTCGGGAGCACAATGAGAGGTTAATAGATGTATTGAAGTTACGGGCTCATCATTCTGAACTCTGTAATATCCTTATGAAAATATATTGACTCAAAACTATCAGACAAGTGATTTTTTTAATTATGAAAACTGTTACTACTTTCTACCTCATATGCTTTTATGAAAATATGAGTGATGTTCTACAAATTGTATGGTCAAAATAGCCACTCTTCTGTACTCTGAAGTCTGTTTCATGGTCTGTGTTCTCACACGCCCTGATAGGATGCCTTGGCAATGCTGGCTGATGTTGCTTATGTTGACATGCTAGAGGGAGACACAGAATGCCATGTCCGTTTTAATACTCCTGAGGATGCGCAGACGGTCATGAAATCTCACAAAGACCTGCAGATAAAAAACAACTGGAAATACGAAATTCTCACTGGTAAGTCTTGCTGCTTGTTTGTTGTTTTCTGTGGTTTATTTATTACCGTTTTTTTTTAATAGTGGAAGGAGACAATTTAAATATATATGTTTTACAGCTTCAGAGACTGACTATAGCTCATATCCTTTATGTATACCATGTAGTATTGCGGTGGCTCTATGAATAAGATTTTAAGTCTCTTTGTAGCTGTGGAACAGACTGATTTTTATTAATTATATATTGTGTATTTGTTTCCTTTAAATCTTAATTTTAATGGAATTAGTAAAACAGTGAACGTTCTTAAGCTACTGTTTAGAGCGAAGTAATTGCTTTACTTGCTCTGATTGCTTTAATTCTGTTCTATTGAGATTGATTTCATCACTTCTATAGATCTGGACTATAGAATGTAAAGCACATTTTGGCCTTAGGACTATAACCTTCTGACTGACAAGAATTTAAAATGAAAGATACCAAACCCTCAGCAAGGTTATGCTTTAACAACTGCTTTCTAATCAATCTTTTTTTAGGAGATTGAATACCTTATGCCAGGGTAATGCTTTTAAAAATATATTTACACTAAAACTTTTACTGGTTTATTTATGAGATTTGCTGTAATGTATTTTTTTTGTCCTGCAGTTACTCTGGTGTTGTAAATTAGTTTTAGATTGAAATATTTTTCTGTGCGTAGAAAAGCATCTTCATGTAAGTGAAGAGCAGGAGAAAGGGATGGGAAGTTGAGAGTTGTGTCAAACTTGATTACTGAGTTCATACTTTTTAATTCTAAACACTAAACATCTAAAATGTACCAAAACAAACAAAAGAACTGTACAGATGAGTTTATCTTGTCTACGTGTTTAAATGTCATTATATACCTGCATAGAGCCTTATGGGGTCCAGTTCCGTGCATGCGTAGATGTAAACCCACATAAAAGGACAATTACAGAAGAAATAACTGCAAAGAAAGCGTTAAATTTCTTAATACTATCAGAGTTAACGTTTAGGCTTGGTGAATGCTGCTAATGTCACACTGAGATTATTTGTCCTCCAGAGTTGTGTTCCAGAAATAAAAATAAATATATATATATATTATATGCTACGATTTTGTATTTTTTTTTCCTTACATGAAAGAGCACAGTGGTAGATTGGCAGTAGGTAAACACTACATTATAGGATCGTTCCATTCATAGTTTTAATTTTTGTTTTCCCCCACAACCTGGTTCATTGAAATGAGAATGGAAGGGCTTTTGAGGAATGCAAAAGGCTGAGTAAGGACTTCGGCTTTTCCTGGTGGTGTAGAGGTGAACATGATGAATAACAATAGGGAATATTTAATGCTCCCTGCTACTTCAGAGGCAGAAGTTCTCCTAGTAATATTTGATTTAATAAAACTTCTGTCTATGCTTTTCTTCTGACAACATATTTAAGCATATGTGATGATGTTTTGGAATTGTGATTGAATGTACATAAAATGCACTTAAAATATATGTAAAATTGCTTATCAGAATTCGATAATTTCTGCCGAAACCCTTTCCAAGATGACCTGAAGGCTTCCCCATAACTGATGGTTTCTCATGAGACCATATGGCATTTCACCATGAAACTCCTCTTGTGATAGTTGCAGTTCACACCAGAAGAAACAATGGCAAACTGCTTATTTTACTGCAAAACGCTCACTGAAGAAAACTGCTAAACTATTTCTGCTCCTTTTCTATCTTCTGAAACTACCCACGCAATCTATAGTTTGCTTCTCACAGTTTGGCAAAGCCAAATCATTGTCATTTTTACAGTTATTTTTTGATAGCCCACTCAAACAAATCAGATTAAGTACATCAGTGGATTATAGGGCCTCTGAGTACTGTGGTTACGTTAGTGAAAAATGAGCTCCTCCTGCCAGTTATGTGTATAGAGTCGTGTTTGCTTATTTCTTCAGTTCTTTCTGTTAAGCTTGTAAAGATACTTGCTCAGGAAAACCTAGCTACCTTGCCAATCCAGTCCTGAAGTTAATAAAGTTTTTGTAGTACCTTAGATTAAGGTCTTTTCCAGGCCTACAGAACACAGGCCCTTGTGTCACCTTGAAATTTCTTTAGACAGTCTTTCTTTACTTTGTTCACCCAAGTGTGTTGATCAGATGTTGCAGGGCACCCTTCTATATAGGCTGGCTTGTTTAGCAATAGGAATCGGATTCATAAAGACTAATGGGGGAAAAATAGTTGAAGGCTACATTGTTAGTCAGTTGATCTGTTTTGAAACCAATTTTGCAATAAGCAGAAAGAGTGGGTTTTGTTTGCTGTCCTAATAAAAATAAATATGTATGTTTTAATTCAGAATTCTGTTTCTTAGTACAACTGATGTTAGGTTTGCCTAATGAGTTCTTTTATGTGGGGTTACCTGAGTTAGAATTTTACCAGCACAGACACCATGTTGTTATATCAAATACCTGTTCTCACACACTACTACGCTAACTTGATTTTTCAAGGTGATAATGAACAACGTTACTGGCAGAAGATTTTAGTGGACAGACAAGCTAAACTTAACCAGCCTCGAGAAAAGAAGCGGGGTACTGAAAAGGTAACGTATGTTTGTTTGCTCTTTCCTTCCCTTCAGACAACTGTAGTTGAAAACTATCTGCTTTTTCAGAATCTTTGGCTCTGTAATTAGTCAAGGAAGATCACCTTCTACCTACTTTGCAGCATGGTTTTACAGCCACAAAGTATGTAGCTGACCTAGTCCAGTTGCCAAATGCAAGGATTCTCTTTGTGGGTTCAACTTTTTCTCATCTCCATAACTAATTACATGAAATTAATTTGTAAGCTGATTTCTCCTTTAAAAACTCCTCTGGGTGAGCTAATTATAAAGCTGTATTTTATTCACTCTAGGTTTTTTGTCTAGTGCAATAAGCAACAGTTCATTAGAACAAAACCTTTTCTCACAACCATTTATACAGCATTTAGCGTAGAATTCTGTGCTATGGTGAAAGATGGTGTGAGCGTAGTGTAATCCTGAATCTATGCAGAACTGTTTTGTATGTTCCAATCCAGACAAATCCATGTACTGCTACCACCATCTGTAGCTAAACAGCTTCCAAACCAAAACTGTCTCACATCTGGTAAGCTTGGAGCACACCTAAGGTGCTTGAATCTGGTTGTTCTAACTGTCAAACAGCTTAATCCTACTAACTGTAGCACTGCAGTACAGTTTTATTCAGTGCTCATTTGTTGTTTTCTTCCTACCTTGACCTTATTGTGCCCATCAGACTGTAGTGTTGAGAGAGTGTTGCAGTGAACTTGGCAGGGATAGCCTCAACTCCTGCCCGTGAAAGATACTTCCGGGCATGAAGGGTTCTTTATCAAGGAGTTTGACCTTTCACCCTACAGAGAGGGGCCAAATGGTATTTCACGAATGTTTTTTTGCTAGGTTTACTCAGCACATCTGTTGTAGATAAGGCTTCCGAGTTGGCTTTAACCTCAGTTTTTGTCACTGCTTACAAAACTTAAAAATCATCTGACCTTGTTTTACAGTGCCTATATAGACTTGCACACAAGTTCTGTTTCCAAGATGCCACGTTAATGCACACAGTACTGAGTTTCGTAGTCGTTCCATATAATTGGGAAGACATATTGCATTTACCTTTTAAAAAAAAGCCAACACAATTACAGTCTTTCCAAGCTGTACTTGGATTCTTTAAACGTACTTCAGATCTCAGTTCAGATCAAACGTACGACAGATCTCAGATTATGAATGTAGTCCTCTTAATAACAGATGTGCACAACATATTTTTCCAGAACAACTGATTTGATTTTCTGAATGCATAAGAGACGCCTTTGAATCTCAGCCGTTACTCCTTAATAGAAGCTGTATCAGACTCTGTGCACGTGAAAAGGAAAGTTTCAGAGTTTTTTGAGTACTGCCAGTTTTAGATTTTTTAAACGATTTTTTTTAGATTTTTTTTAAACGAGTCCTTATTTTAAGAAAGAAAATGCGTTTTGCCAGTGACTTGTTTTTTTACTTCATCTGTAGGTGTCCTGCTCTCATGATTCTAGTTCTTCATCTTTTTGACGATTGGTATTTGTTGACCAAACTGGTGTAAAGTGGCCAGTAATGCGCCTTATTTAGGCTTGCAAATATAAACTGTCTCAGTTCTGCTTAACAATAGCAGCAGCAGGGATGCAAACTCCTGCTCCTCCCCCTTACCCATCACCTTACAATGCTGGGAGGTGTTAACTTCAAAGCTTAGCAAATGCTGTTTAAATGCTAACTCTGTTAAGCAAGACATCAGGAAAAGAATGTCTAGCTCTAGTCAAAAGCTTTTAACCCTTTATTTACGTTTTTGCAGCTTGTATTCCAGGAAAAGGTAGTACAAGAAAAAAAGCACAGTATTGCTTTATTCATTAGTATGGAAGGATTTTCAACGTAAAATATTACAAATGTAGTCCCACGTTTGTTCATTCAAAGATCACGGTAAAAGCAAATAAAATGTATGCATACATATACAGCTCAATGTGCCATTAGTTTATCTACCTTATGAAGATATGCTCTTTTTAGGATCTTTTTTTAGTCCCTTGCAAGTTGTTTTTTTTTTTTTTTTTTAAGATGAGCACTTAACTGTTACAGCTCTGTTGGAGACAATACCTTTATAGATAACTATTTGAATTAGTGTTTAAAGCTTAAAAGGCTTGCCATAATTTGTGACTGATATCTAGCCACCCTTTGGTATATGGGAGAATTAAAAGGTATCCAGTGTCAGTATTGAGATGAACCCTTCTTTTTATAATTTGTCTTTGCTTGCTTCTTCTAGCTCTTCCAAATCTGCACTTTAGCCTATTGTTCAATTACGTGATAAACAACTTGAAGTGATAAAGACTGGAAATCTTGTCAGAAATGCTTCTTTAGGGCAGTACTAGTTAAAGCAAATCTTAAGCAATTAGTGTATAGCTTTAGACTCCATAGCTTGATAAGAAGTTGTCTGCTCACAAAGAAAGAAGTGCTGTAAGCTTTTGGCCTGGGTGCTTGACTTCTGTGGGATTGGAAGTTATCTTACGCTTTGTACACTTTTTACACAGAGGGTAAGAATGAAGTTCAAGAGGAAGGGAGTGATGAAAGAAGTGAAAGGCATTTGAGGAGGAAGTGAGAATTTGGTGCTAGTGAAGGGAGGAATAATTTGCAGAATAAATGGGAAAGGGGGATAGTAGAGAACAGTGGGAATGCTTGGGCACAGCCCATGCTCTTCTTTTTCTCATTATGCTCAGGGGCTGTCTCTGCAAGACTGATTTGTTCCTTGCCTGTGTGCTGGCAGTGGGGGCTAATAGGAGAGGAAGGAAGGACCCCACGCTAGGGCACACATTAAGCCCCTTTCATAGAATCACAGGATAGCTTGGGTTGGAAAGGACTGCAAGCATCATCGGGTTCCAACTCCTCTGCCACAGGCAGATCCACCAACCTGCAAATCTGGTACTAGACCAGGTTGCCCAGGGCCCCATACAGCCTGGTATTCAACACCTCCAGGGATGGAGCATCCACAGCCTCTCTAGGCAGCATGTCCCAGCACGTCACTACTCCCTTGGTAATAAACTTTCCCCTAATGTCCAATCTAAACCTTCCATCCTTGAGGTTAAACCCTTTCTCCCTTGTCCTGTCACTGTCTACCCTTGTAAAAAGTTGATTCCCCTCCTGTTCATAATCTCCTTTTAAATACTGGAAGGTGTCCACGAGGTCACCCTGCAGCCTTCTCTTCTCCAGGCTGAACAAGCCCAGCTCCCCCAGCCTGTCTTCGTAGGGGAGGTGTTCCAATCCTCTGATCATCTTTGTGGCCCTCCTCTGGACCCTCTCCAACAGCTCCCTGTTTTTCTTGTATTGGGGGCTCCAGACCTGGATACAGTACTCCACATGGGGTCTCATGAGGGCAGAGTAGAAAGGGACAATCACTTCCTTATTCCTGCTGGCTACCTCTCTTCTGATGGAGCCCAGGATATCATTGTCTGCTGGAGCTGCAAGAGCACACCGCTGGCTCATGTTCAGTTTTGCATCCACCAGGACCCATATGTCCTTATTCACAGGGCGACTCTCAAGGGGTTCTCCCAGTCTGTAAATGTATCTGTGATTACCCCAACCCAAGTGCAAAACCCTTCCCCTTGCTATGTTGAACCTTACCAGGTTCACAGGGGCCCACCTTTCAAGTTTGTCAAAGTACCTCTGAAAATCATACCATTTCCCTGCATGCTGCTTTACCTGATGTCTGGAAAACCAGGCTGTTCTATGGGACATGAACAGTAGTTCCAATTAGGTGCAACCAATGAGAAATAGGTGCTGGAACTGGATGGATTACTTGAAAACGAGAGTTCTTGAGTCCCTTTTGCAAAAACCTCCATCTCTGAGATGCTGGTATAGAAACATCTGCTGGTCTAAATTGGATGGTTTATATCTTTAAGCTTTTATTCTGTGCTTGTGATTCTCCGTGTAATATATTGAATTAATGATCCATTGTACTCATTCCTTTTTAGAGCTTAAAGAGCCTAGTCCATTCTTTAGTTGCCAGTGAGTAAAAGTAACTCTTGGTTGTATATTTAAATGAACTTTATTTGTGGAGAATGGTTGAGAAAGTAAGTAGTCAAGTAGAATTTGAGCTGTTCCTGCTGTGGAGAATATATTAAGGAGTGCAGACAAGTTACATGCTAGAGGATGAGGGAGGACTGTATCTAACTGTAGTAGTATAATTACATTGCAGCATAGCAAACAGTGCAAAATGGTGCAATATCAGTGTAGTATGATTCCTGACTGCTGTAATCACTGCAGCAGCATACGATGTACTACCATGCTGCGTGCAGGAAGCAATGTCTACAGGGCATAGCTTTGGCTGCAGTCACAGAGGTGAATAGTAAGTAATTTCATTTATACATGAGACTCCTCAAATCAAAGAAACTCTGCGATGGGCTGCCTTCTGCACAGGTTCCCTCCCCTCACCCATGACCTCAGCAGCAGCTGATATTCTCCTAGTCTACATTAGTTATGTTGATGTGGATTTATGCTGGTGCTTCATGGATTTATGTCTAGGTTCACCAGTGCCCCCTGCTTTCTCACCTTTTATCCAGACAAGGAAGTTTGTCTTGTTCCTTATGTTTTTTTCCATTTTGCTCATGTAATGGTTGTTATGAGCTTTTGCTTACATCTAAGGAATCATCCCAGCAAGAATGCTTGCATCTTTGTTTCTGGATGTTATCATGGCATTGGTGCCATGTTAAATAGGCACCGTAGTGCTGTAGGTAAATAGGTGAGTGTTCTAGTATGGGTGCTTGAAAAACAAGTATGTTTTTAAAGTTTGTCTCAGTGTTTTGTTGTCAGCAAGAGTATACAAGAGTACACTTTGTTGTCACAGAGTACCTAAGCTGAAAATCAACAGGTTAGAAATGTTCCTTGGTTAGCTGTGGGAAAAGGGAAGGATGTTCTATGCCAGATTGAAGTTATGTTGCGGGAATCATCTGAACTGATGAGGAGTACCACTTGTCAGGTTAGCAGCATACAGTTGTCCTAAATGATCATCTTCTGCAAAGCAAGAAAGGCTGCCTTTTCAGAAAAGAGTGTGAATTACTGCCATGAGTAAAAGACAGCATGGTCAGAGATAGGAGTTAGAATCACCTGTAATGCTACTGCAGTCAGACAGGGAACTGAGGCAGGCAATTTCAGCGGTATGGCAGTTCAGCTCTTACAGCTTCAAATCGTGTGGAAAAAGTAAAACAAACCCAGATACTGTAGTAATTTCATCAGTCTGCTGTGAAATGCAGCCAGTAACTTACAGATCCCTGGTCAGACGGAGTTGAGTAAGGGGTTCCTAACACCAATATTTCTCCCTACTACATTATTATTCCTTAAGAGTAATTCTCAGCAGAGCTGTGGTGTCTTGTGATGTTTTCCCAGCATGAAGGATGCTCCTCCTTCAGGATTTCAGTATTCTTGTCATTGCTACCTTACTTTAAAAAATGATACAGAAGTCATATGGCTTCTCTGTGTGTGTGTGTCACCTTGTTTATCTTATGTCATCAGTGATAGCATGAATCCTGTAAATGGATATGTTTTTTAATTTCCTGTGTATTATATCATTTTGTGATTTCTTAATGCATAGTTTTGTTCTCTTCAGCCGTGGTGGGAGGAAGAACGACTGGAGTAAAAAAATACTGCACTGTCCAGAAATGGAAGGGATGCCCTATTTTATTTTTGAATGCTCTGAGGCCCTACTGAAGTGTAGCTAATTGGGGCTGCTTTAGCTTTTTGTTGCATGTACAGGTTAGCTCTTCTGTTCAAACAGTATCGTTTTCTTAGAAAATTTGGTAACTCAGTGAATATTACACTCATGATTGCAAAATAGAACTGTAATTTTATTCTCATAATTTTCTTGTAAACCTTCTTCAATATTTTTCATGTTTGTTTTCAGTTGATTGCCAAAGCTGAAAGAATGAGACTTGAAAAGACTCAACAGACAAGTAAACATATTCGCTTCTCTGAAGATAACTAACCAAGGCTGAGTATAGTCTTGAAATTGAACCATGGATTAAAAAAAAGGGGGGGAAAGAAACAAACCAAACCCATCACTGCTTACAGCAATTAAACTGTTTTTAAGAAGGAATCAAAAACCCGTTCATTTGACTCATAATTCTGCAGACGGCAACTATGAACATTACTCCTAATCCCATTTTTGAATAGGCTGAATGTTTACTGCTTCTGAGCCTTTAGGTAGAGCTTTATGGAAAGAAAAAATGTATTAAAAGAGATCTTGCTCTAGTTCACTTTTGGTTTTTTTGTACGTTGAAGTTTTATACACCAGGTTATGAAATAAAATGCTTGAGAAATTTTCAGTTGTGCTTCTCTAATTTGGTGTTTGGACACTATATAAATAATAAAACTGTTTAATGGTAAACACATCTCTCTAGGCCTCTGTTTAGTTGAAAAAATGCAGTAGAATGACTGTATGCTCTTCCATGTATTTTAAAATGGCCGGGGCTGTCTGAAGATCTGTCACTGAGGAGCCTGAAAAAAATTAACATGAGGTACATACTTAACAGGTCTCATAGTTGTGATTTTGAGAGAGGAAAGTAAAGGAAAGAACCAAACTCAGTTACATCTGGTAATTCTAGTTCCAGAAATAGTTCCTGATTGCAGACGGGTACTGAAGTTGCGTAGTTTACAAGGTAAGATGCTAATCTTAATGTGCTTGATTTCATTGTTAACTGGCAATAATTCTATATATGTGTGTGTGTGTGTGTCTATAAAAATAGTTAAACTTGTGTGGCTAAGTATATCTCTACAGTTCTCTCAATGATGAGATGTTCACACATTTGTTCATGAGATTTAGGGGATTTTGTTGCAGGGCAAAGAAACGAACACATTGGTTTGTAAAAGTGTGAATTTTCCTTTATAAATAGAGGGATGAGCAAGCTACTTGGAAACTAGAAGTACATTCCTAAAATACCACCAGCTTCTTGAAACAAACCTGGAGTGACACTCCAGGCTTTTTTGTCTATAGATTTTGATCGTAAAAATTGGTTAACATTTAAAAATTGAATGCTTTCTAGTCATTTGAGCAGTGTGACTATTTTAATGCCACATGTTAAGAAAAGTTTTGTTAGTTGGTGTTCTTTTGCTGCTGTACAGTCCTTAGGCTCTGGCACAGCCAGTGTGAGCGTCCATCCTTTACTCCCACCAGACACAGATTAGCATCTGAGCCGGCAGCAGACAGTATCCCTCTCCTCGGGCAGTAAGTGAATGGAGAGGATTACCACAAATCAATGGAGGGGAGTATAACAGTGATCAAACTAAAGATAGCAGGAATACAGAACAGAAAAAGTGTGAGATAAGGGACAAACTTTCCGGGGGGGGGGGGGGAAGCTTGCAAAGGGTTCTTAGAAATTGCACAAGGGCAATTCCTTCCAGAGGAATCTGGAGAAAAGGAGGGGGAAGACTAGATTCTAACAGAAATGCCAGTCTCTCATGTGTGGATTTCTGCAGTAACTACTCTGGGTAAAGTGTAATGGATTTCTCTATAATTGGAATTGAAATTCACATAAGCTGAAATTCATCCATGTTATAAATGATTCAAATAATAAATGATTCAGTCTTTTTATGGAGAGTGGAGCAGAGCTGCACAAGCAGAATTGTTGGGAGTTTTGCTGCTTTATTAATAATTCCTGATTCAAACGCACAGCAAGTGGTCCTTTTGTGCCTTTCCATGCTTATACAGGTGTAGTACTTACTGTGAGGCAGCAGGTTTTTTCTGCTTTTTCCAAACCAGTGTTGGAATCTTCAGCAGGGAAAGGAGGTGTTTCGTGGGTTTTCATTTTTCCTGAAGATGTTAACAGAGTAGCATTGTTGCCCCTTATTTTGGAAGTCAAACATGCAAGTATGTATATTTACCAAAAAAAAAAAAAAAGAGCCTAGGATTCTTAATTATGCCAGAATGGTTGATGTATTTTTTTTTTCTTTAACATGACAGTTAAAGTCTGCTGCTTCTATCCTTTCTCGTCAACATATGCTAAGCAAAGGAGTCCATCTGCTGAGTTTTACGATCCCCAGAGTGTTGCATCCCTCAAGTACTTCAGATTTGGCCATTACCAACAGAGGCTGCCTTCAGCATGGTCTGCAGTGTTTACCTACAGTGATTTGTGTTGTTGTTGTTGCTTATTTGTTTTGTTTGTTTGTTTTAATTACAATTAAGTGTTCTGTTCTACTCGTTTCTAGGTTCATCCATTATGGCCATTCTTAATTTATGGCTCTGATTTGTTTTTGCAGATTCCTGTCTGCGTGCAGTATTTGATGTCGAACTTGAAGAGCAATTCTGCATATACAATTCAATGTTCTGTTCTGCACATCTCGAGGTTCATCCTCTCCTTAGAACTTTCAGCAACCTTTATAACCATATACAGCACATCCTGATTCAAATATCAGGATGGTACTGCAGAATTACAGCAATTCCTAACCTATGGCTCTCATCTGTTTTTGCAGATTCCTGTCTGCTTGCAATATTCAGCATCAAACTTCAAGAGCATTATTGCACATAAATTTACCTTTAGCAAAGTCTGGAGTTGAATGTGTTTTTCCTCAGCCGGCATAGTGTTGAATCTGAAATGATTTTTAGCAGTGCTACAGTTTTTACCTCTCTTCCACTATTTGCAGATTGTGCATGGCAGCAACAGGGCTGTAATCCAACCAAAGGGAGGCCTTCGGAGCGAGAAACACAATTTGGGACTTCAATAAGAGGAGAGCTTTGCGGTGTTTGGTTTTTGAAGTAATATTAAGTGCTGTTAGGTCGTGGTCCATGATTTAGATGGTTTCTTTGAGGAATGTTGACAGTGTTCTCATCCAGCCTATCTAATCGTGAGTACTTCATAGGAAAAACTGTTTTGTTGCTTTATTTTTCCTACCCCCAGAAGGCTGCTTTTTCATTTCTTTTTTCCTCTTATGGAACATTTCCAGGTTTGAAAGTCGGCCTTGTGAATGTTGTCTTTCAGAAAGCATTGGGCTCTGTCATGCTGGGCTTTGCTCAGATGAGAGTTTGGGGTAAGAGATGAGGAAGGAGGAGGACAACTGGAACGTAGGTACAATGTTCTGGGTGTGATGGCAACACGGAGTGTGGGAGGAGTCAGATGGAAAGGATCCGCTAAGTGGCAGGCTGGCCCGTGAGATGGGGGGGATCGGGCAGGTGAGAAGGAGGGCGTGGGCCGCAGTTAATTTGAAAACCTTTGTTGAAGACATAAAAGCAGGGACATCTGTTACAAACGGGTATTTTGTTGCTTGCAGGAAAGGATCTTAAAAGGACAGACGCAAGCATGTCTGCTAACCTGGATTTAATCTGCTTTCGCAACTGTTCTTTTGGCTTTATAGTAGCACAAGCAGCCGAAGGTAAAAAGCTGTGTTGAACACATTTGTCACCAAAATGTTCACTGATACATTGTTTAAAATAACAAACACAAACAAAACAGTTGTGGAGGAGGGATGGTTTAAGCTGCGGTTATAACCTTAAATTTTAATCTCTCATCATCTAGATCTCCTGTTGGAGTCAGTGCTTTCCCAAAGGGATCCCATCTTCCTGTCATTCAGGCTTCCTCTGAGAGGCCCTGGCGTGCCCAACGTAAGTTTACTGTATGCTCTCAAGTTGATCCTGGCAGGTGCCAGCAGTGTGTGCTTGCAGAGCTGTCCTGCATCTGGGCAGATCCAGGTGCACACCTTCAGAGCAAGTTAGAAGTCACGCTCCCCTCTGTGGCTGACAGAAACGAATGCCTTTCCTAAGATCTGGCATTCAGTCACTTTATGTATGTGCAGAAAGACGGCAGCAATAGGACCTACTTGCTCTCGCCGCAGAGCCATTGCACGCCTCTCAGGGCAGCTCACAGTACCTTTATCTTCAAACACGTGTCCTCATAGCTTGTGGCTGCCTCCCACAAGCTGTGCACTCCAAATGCTGGAAGGAGGAACACAGTGGTGGTAAAACACCTGTGCTCAAAAGCAGCGGCCTAGTATTGAACAGCCAATGGACCTGCAACTCCCAGCAGCCCACTCCTAGCGGGGTGTCCCCTCACTCTGTTACACCTGTACTCTGTGCCCCTCTGGTCTGTATTATGAGATGCCAAAGTGCTCATCGAGGGTGTGGAAATCTGCGGTAGGAAAACTTCCTAAATTTTTATCTGCCACCTCTACTGATGTATTCCCAGTATTCCCAAAATTTACATCCTCTTTTGGTTTCCTTGCTTTTCCTTTATTTTTTTATTATTTTTCACCATCCAATTCTGATCGAGCATTTCCTGTTCTGTCTGCTTTTGTTTGGCATGTTATATCGGTATTCTGCACACTTTTTATTCTAAGATGTATGCAGTACTGTGCATTCTAGCTTAAATCAGACTTCAGGCCAGTCCTTGAAAGCAGGTAAATCAATTATCTTTTTTTGGAGAGGCTCTAAATCAAATTAGAAAATTATCCCCTGATGGATGTCGAAGGCATTTGCCTGTCTAGGCCCCCAGCACACAGGTCAGTGCTGTCATTGCTTACTTGTGGTACCATACTGTCTACTGATCTCAGACAGCATTAAGTCATGGGATACTGCATAATGCTGGAAAAAAAAATTAGATAAGGTATACTTGGGTGACTTTGAAATGTGACTGAGAGTGGGAGTAATGCAGTTATGTTGCCTCCGGGTCATAAAGTTTCTGTTGGTGGTTCTAAGGAAGTTGCTCAGCACCAGAAGTAGAATAGAATATTATACTTAGTGTTGGTTCTGCCTAAGTCATATCAGGTGGGGTTCTTTGAGGTGGAGCACTGTGTATTCCTGCCCGTGGTGGTCTGGGTGTGAGCGAGCTCTTTTCAGAGCAGTGGTATCAAAGCGTGAGATTCCCAATGTGTTTTATTCCTCCTGTAGGAAGTAGGCTAGAAACTTAGTCATGCAAGTACTGAGGAGTGTTTATTTTAAATGCAAGAAAAGAGCTGTTGTTTGGGGGCTTTTTGGTCTTTTTTTTTTTACTTCTATTTTCTAAAATGCCAGTAGGCATTTTGTCTCTAAGAGCGGCATTAGGGAAATGCCTGGGCAAACATACTTGATTAATTTTACAAGGGCAAAGAACTGCTTGCTGCTTTTCATTGTGTTCTGAACAGGCAGTGCCTGTTTCTTTGGCAGCACAACTGGCCAGGAGCCTGTCCCCTCTGCCTCTGCAGCCCCTCCTGCCCGCTCTGACCCTGCTGCTTGTCAACTGAAGGACTCCAAGGACCCAGGTTAGAAGAAAAATCCCCTCTGTGAGGGAGCCAGAATGTGCAACTGGGCTAATAATGGTGCGAAATATTAAACTGACTTAGAAACAGCATGTGAACACACCTCAAATGTGACTGATGTACCCAGAGTTAGCAAACAGTACCAGGCATGCAGGGGCAGCGCTGCAAACAAGTACTGCTGCAGATCTGCAAGAAATGGCTGGAAGCCACTGTGCCCACTGTGCAATGTCGATGGCCAGAGACTGGCTGAGCCACATAATCAAACTAATTACACAATCTGCGAATTGCAGCTCCAGCAGTGACCCTCTGAGGACAAAGAGGGAAGTGTCAGTGGGCTGCGGAGCTGCGGTCCTTGGGCTGGCTGGGCACTGCAGTGCTTCATGCATCCCTTGGCTTGGAGCTCCTCATGCCAAAGGGCTGAGAACTCTTTGGGCACCGGCAGCCCATGGTTTCTGCTAGCGGGTGAGCAGAGCCTGGCAGCTCCTCTGCTGCTGCATCCCTGGGCCGGGAGCAGTGCTGGCGGCACACTTAGCATGCATGTCTGCTACCCTAGTCATCTCAATTACTGCAAAAATGAGAGAACGAAGGCAGGAGAATATGTGAGAGCTTTGGTTGCTGTTGCCAAGGCAACTAACTTTAAGCCAGATAAGCACATGCTCATCACTGCTGCCATTTTATTGCCTGCTGGCATTTTGAATGGAAGAAAACAAACGCAGAAAGGTAGTGAGAGATGGGAAGGGATGAACCACCCATGGCATTTGAAAGCAAACAGCTGTGCAGGCAGGAGAGCTGTGCTGCAGTGGCAGAGTACTTCAGCCCGTCACTGCTCCTGGTGCACACACCTGTTGCTGGTAGCTGGCTGCCAGTAGTGCTGTGCTGCTCCAAAAAGTGTAATCAGAGTGCACGGCCCTAGTCTGTGCAAAAGGGAAGACCCGGAATAAAGTGAGAGATAAGAGGAGTCTGATGCTTAAAGCAGTCCAGCATCTCCCCTGCTTCTTTGCATCTCTTGTAGGGCTGAGGCTGGCCTTGGTGCTGCAAGAGGAGGGTGCTGTGTTCTAAATGAACAGGTTTTGTGGACTTCCATGCCCAACCATGGGGCAACCCATCCCTGTGCAGATCTCATGGAGAACTGTGGCCAGCAGAGGGTGAAACTGCTTCATGCTGTCTCACTTTGTAGGCACAGGCAAAGTTTGGGGCAGCCCAGTGCTGAGTGCATTTGGCTGTGCTGATCACCCATGGGATGCTACAGACATCCTATTGAGAAAACAAAGTCCCTTCTGTGAAAGCTCTCTTCACCACCAGGTACTCACCTCTCTGAGCACTGGCACTGTGCATGTTACTGAGGATGATTGTTCTTGGGAAGAATCCAGTCCACAGTTACACGGGAACAGTGATGGAAAAGCATGTGGTGGTTCATGGG